>NC_045957.1:98036847-98636847 GCF_010909765.2 Amblyraja radiata | reverse complement strand
AGCAGCAGGTAGCTGAGTCCCCGGACATGTTCGCAGACAGGCTGTGGGCAGTATATGAGGGAGCGTGTGGGATGCCTTTAGATAGGCAGAATTTAGATGGGAGAACAGCTCACTGGCTGAAGACTCTGGTGGCAAATTGCCTCCCGCGAGTTAGGGCAAAGGCCGAGCACTGGTTCGACCCAGCTGACCCAAACCTTAACGAGGCGGAGGTGATCAGGAAGCTCACCCTTGCATACCGCAATGGAGAGAGAAGTGAGGAGAAGCCCTTTAAGGGCAAGGTGCACGAAATAGTACCGGCACCCCCCAAAAGGAGGCAGTGGAAACAGGAAGGCAGCCAGACCTCTTCCGAGATGAGGCTGGTGTGCTATGGGTGTGGGAAGCCCGGGCATTACAAGAGGGAGTGCAGAAACCCAAGTAGAGGGAGTGCAGAAACCCACATAGGACCCCGGTAACAATAAAAATAAAAGATCTAATTACCTATTTGCAGTCAAAGGCGGGAGGGTCCGGACAGGTAGCCATGGCAACAGGCCAGGGCGCGCCCGTATCCGCACCCCCGGCACCTTTATGACTGCCAGCGAAACAGCCCACATTCCTATGCCCGTTAGAGTGTGGCCCATGTGGGAGACCCTGGGTCAAGATGGAGGTCCAGGATGTGGTCGGGAGTTATCTGTTGGACATTGGTGCTTCCAGTAGCATTGTCCACATGAACAACCCCCGTACATCCCCTCCATCTAGTAGGGTACCCTATAGTCCACGAGGAAAGGGAAATCAGAGGGCGGATGGCTTGGCCAGGGAAGGAGCCAGGAGTGGGAAAGCATGGGACCCCTATGAGGAAGGACAGGTAGCTGCAGCCAGGGAGCAGCCTCGAGAAAAGGAGAGTGCGGGAGTGGTTTTGGCCCCGGACCTGACCATGGTCCAGGCACAAGACCCCATTTTAAAGGCTGCCTCAGCAGCCATTTGCAGGCAGGAGATGATAGAGGGACCGTATGGGGGTAAAGATCAAGAACAGACCCGGGTTGATGTGGAAACCGTAGGGGAGCCAGGCGAGTCCACAGGTAGTCAGCCTGAAGTAGCCGGCTGTGTTCCAGGGCGAGGACTGGAAGCAGCGGAGAAGGAGGCTGACTCCAGCCCACCGCAGGCAGGTACCGTAGGCTGCCTAAGAGAGGCAGAACTAGCAGAAGCAGAGGAGATGGAGGTATCACCTCTGGTGTGGGAACCCCCGGTCAGACGTAGGAGTGACAGGGTCCCTAAACCTCCAGTAAGGTGGTCCCCATCCCTAATTAAACCTAGGGCTAGGGCCAGCCACAGGAGGGCCGGGAAGGAGAGTGGCCGAAACAGGGCACTACGGAGTGCAGCTGGAGGGAGCCCAGTCTCCACAGGGAACGTAGGGGTAACTCAAAACCCCGTAGTGCAAAGGGAGGTGAGGGGCAGTCAGGCCCCTCGACAGGAGGAGTTCTGGCCTGCACGGGAGGGCACACCAGAGGGGTGGCCCCAGCATGACGGGGACCAGTTATGAGTTGGCCACCCGGAGACGGGTGGCGTTGTATATAGCATTGGTTTGTGTGTAAGTAGATGTAGTTAGTGTAATTAGATATGGGTTTTGTATAGCTACAGGGGAGTACAGGGACAGACAGTATGGGATCAAAGGGATGTGCAGTGGGAAGGTAGACCACAACAGACAAAACAAAACCCCAAATACCATTTTAGGCGGATAGCTCTGTGGAGGCAAGGAGGTGTTTTGCTTTGTTTTCCAGATAAGTAGCCCCGCCGTATGGATGATGGCAACGATGTGCCTCCGGATGTGCGTGGCGCGTCGCGGGGACACAAAGGAGTACCCGCATGGTGCCCCCGCGAGACGGAATAATTATATCAGGCCCTGTTAAAAGACATGTTCCAGAAATTCCACAACCTGGATTTTGGGGACATAGACATAGAAGAGATGTACCGCGGGGAGGGGATTTCACTTTGGGGTCCGGTAGGCAAAGACGAGGGGTGGTTAATGACGGGTTTACAGCATTTAACACGGGGACGTCTATTATTAATAGCATGGACAACGTAGAACTGGCCTTGCAGATCAATCAGTTGAAGGGCCAGTTAAGAAAGGTTCTGGGGGAGGAAAATGCGGTGGTAGGATCGGGACTACACGAAGAGGTGGCAATGACTCTACATCTAAAAGAAATCATAGCACAATTGGAGACACATGCAAAAACGATAAACGCTTTGATTAAAGAGGACCGGAATGCGTCCGATCAGGCTGCACAGAATGAGGTGTGTGGGCTGTATGGTGCGTGGTTGTTGGGGGAGGGGAGGAGCAACCTGGAAGACCTGAGGCAAGGTCGGGTCCCCTCCTGGATAAGCAACCAGCACCTAGCAGCGCTACACCCTTATAACAGCACTTTGAGTCCTTGTCAGCTTCGTGTGGCCTCCGAGGCCTACCCGGTACCGGTGGATTGCGGAAAATCCAATCACACCATAATGGGAGTGGTCGTAAGAATCCCGGTGATGGGAACCTCGGCACGACCAGCTCCTCTGTACCGAGTGGAGAACGTGGGAGTTGTTCGTGGGGGGGTGCATATTCTCTACGGGAAGGTCCCGCCCTATGTCATAGTGAGGGAGCAAGCTGTGACAGGCATTGACCTTTTGGGTTGTCGGAGCCGGGGAGCACAGGTAATCCTGTGTCCCCAGCACATGGGCGCTGAGGCTAGGCCTCAGTGTGGGTTCAGGACTGTTGGGGCACAGCCTATAAACTGCACCATGGAGGCGATGGCGGCAGACCATGTCCCTCCACAGGTGGCGTATATAGGCAGTGGGACGTACTGTGTCACCACAAGTGCCCAGCGGTATCAGCACGGATCACAGCTGTGGTGCCCGATACCGCACAGCAGCTTCTGCTTTAAACCCAGGGCAGAAATCCATGTGGCACAGCAGCGAATATTACCCATCCCGGAACCTTCTTCGGTTCACCTCTCGGTACGAGAAAATGTAACTGACTTATTTGACTATGTTGCCCATTTTGGGTATGATATTCCCCCAGTGAATGAAAAATTAAAAGAGTTGCTGGTGGCGGTCGAGTTGTCGCACAAACACTTCTTCTCCCTGGAACAAAAGACTCTGGATATCGCCAGGGAGATCGAAGAGATCAAGTCTCCAAGTTGGTGGGACCTGGAGTCCTGGATCATAGTACCAGCATGGGTCCGCATCGTGTCCCATGTTCTGATCATCTGCCAGATGATAATTGTGGTGTATTTGCTATGCATTAATTGCAAATTTAAAAGGCGGAGGAGGATGGCCAAATTACAACGGCTGGTAAATCGAGCCACCCGACATCACCGTAACAACACCCCATCACTGTAAAAATGTCTGTACTCTAGTGCAATAGCTTTTGTACATAAGTTGTAATCCCTGCATTTTCAGGGAATGGTCGTGAGGGTACTGTATGGTTTGTGGGATTGATGTAAAGTAAAATGTGTATAGTGTAAGTTAATGTGCTTCGAGGGCCTAGTTTAGCGATTAAGGGGGCTTTCTGGGTACATAATTTCACCTACTCACCAGGAGTGTTTACAGCTCTTGAGGCTGGAGGATTGCCCACTAACTTTGTCAATCGACACGGTCCGTGCAAGCCTGGACATATCGTAGGGGCATGTAAGTTATTGGGGCCAATCCGGACTTGGACAAGGACATGGATATTTTAAAAGACAAATTTGCTGGCTGCAACGGAATACCCCCCCCAATCCACATCAAGAATCAAACCCGTCTGGCCTGTGGACTTGGACATCACACAACGTTGTGAACAGGAAAGACTGAGACGGAGATAACGAGATTCTCTTGGATACACAAAGGGAGGAATCAAGCCTCAGCAGACGGTGGTAAACAGGCCAGCACAAGCACAATCACCATCGGGATGATAACGATCAGGCTGAGGGATCATGACATCAGCAAACCCCTTATCATCGGAAGCCTATTGTTCATGCCAGATCGAAACTGGGAAACATCAAAAGAACCCCTTTTATCCAGAGGACCACCTGGGGGTTTCAAAGGAAGCTCAGGTATAAAAGTCGAAGTCAAGCCAGAACTCTCTCTCTCTTCCTGCTCTTCCTGCTCTGCTGGACAGCTCGTGGGCCTGCATCGACTTAGCTGTGAGTATCCTGGTGACCTGGTGAAAATTCCCGAAATAGGATAGAGGTCGAGGGGGAGTAACTTGTGTTAAAGTAAGTTTCACGACGTGCCCGTTAGTTTTCCATCCATAGTCTTAGTTTAATGCATAAGTTTAGCCACTGATTATGTAGTGTTGGTGAGATTCGATTTCTCATTGTTTAATAAAGCCTGTAATTTAGACTTGCTTTGAGTCCATCTTGGTTTCTGTTTTCTCTCATCAGCACACTCTGGTCAATTCAACCTTTTTATCATATCCCACCATAATTCCGAGGTCTAGAACCTAGGGGAATCCTTTTTGTGGAGTAAAGGGAAAAACAAAACCCCTACAAAACCCCTACAGTACACAGGGTTTGTAAGAAGGCCTTAGATAAACCAGGTTGTGATCTGATTTGCCAAGCGGTGGAAAGGCTAAGACACTCGCCTTCGGGTCTCTATCTGCTCGTACCGTAGTGAAGCCGGGGAGATCCACACAGGAATCCGGGATGATGTCCATCAGCCACGTCTCATTAAAACACATGAGACTGCACTCACGGTAGACCCGTTGGTTCTTCATAAGGGCCTCCAACTCCTCACACTTGTTAGGGAATGAGTTGACATTCGCCATAAGGATCGATGGCAGAAACGGCTTGTATCTCCACCTCCAGGCCCTTAGCCTGGCCCTTAGCCTGGCACCTGCACGGCAACCACGGAACGGCTTCTTCAGCCCAGACGGAATATGGTGTTTTATTCCGTAAGCTGTCCGTCGCCACATAAGGAGTTCATCCCTCCTATACGCGACTCTACACATGCTGTGTAAGAATTACTGCACAGCAGCAGCAGCAGCAGCCAACGCACAAAACACACTAAAGCACTAAAGCACTAAACAAAACTCTGAGCTACAAGGACTTGTATCCAAGTCCTTGTCCTTGTCCTTCACAAAAACTAAACAAAACTAAATAAAACACTAAACAAAACACACTAAAACGCTAAAACACTAAAACAAAACTCGGAGCTACAAGGAAATTGCTGCCTCTCAGTTCGGCGCATGCGTAGGTTCCGTATGCGAAATATCCTTATGCAGATTTAATTAAAATCCTTGGAATTCTCTCCCGCATAAAATTGTGGACACGACGCATGAGATGACCCATGCTCTTAATGAATGGTGAATCATGCTTAAATGGAAGTAAAGCCTATTGCTCTCTGTTTTTCATTAGTTCTCCAATTTAAGACATTTAGGCTCGCTAACAACATCAATAAGCTTTAAATGGCCCCATAGCAGAAGCGTCCACGTCACGGGGCTGGAAACTGGAAGTATCCTGAGCTAATTCTGCTACCACCATCATCTATTTCGACAAGTGATGGCTCTCACTGATTGTCACCGGAAGAAGCTTGCGTCCTTTTCAGGACGGACGATGACAATGAGGTCAACATTTGTAACAAGATGGACACGAAAAGAAGAAGCTTTAAATGCCTCTCGTCACTCTTATAATTGTGCTGCTGAGGAGGGAAGAAGCAGTGCAGTAAGTGGCTGACTAGTCAGTAGGCTGTAAAATGAAATTAATATTACATTAAATATGGTGTGGTTTCTAGTCCAGGTCAAACAATTAATGGAGTATCACAATTCCCAAGCCCCTTATGTGTCCTATTTGATCTAGAAACAAATTGACTTTTCTTTGAGTTTCATTTAATTATACTTTAGAAATTCCAAATATTATTTCCATGTGAGGTGTGGGTAATAATTTTTGACAGACTAATTGATTACGATGCCAATCAAAGCAAAATCCAATCTGGTCCTTTCTTGGCTTAATATGTTTTATCAAAAGCAATGCTGTGAAATGAACAGGAGAGTATGCATCATTGACAAAACCCCAGGCAAGCTGAAGCGTTTAGGACACTCTGACCTCCATACTGACTGAGAATACTCAACTCAGGGCACATTACAGATGAGTCCATTTATAATGGTTTTCTGAAACATCTGTATCTGCACACACCTGCTAAGGCATGGTGGAGACAGTAATATCCCTGCCCTAACATCTTCAGAACCTTTCTTTTATCAGAAGTACATATTAATATTCATTGTACTGACACATCTGAGTACTGTGATGCAGATGAACTATTTTTATAATTATTGGCCTGGAATGTGTTAATTATGTGTATTTTGTTGGGTCCTAATCCTGATCATTAGATTGAGTCATTAATGTTTTCATAAAAAAAGTAATAAAGTTAATCATAATTCTTAATGCATGATTTAAAGAAAATTGCTGATGGCAAAACTCTCTTGGTATATTTACGACCCAGGCACTTCCCAAATCACATAAAACTGAAGTTACTGGGTTGACATAACAGGCCAAGAAAAACATGGATATATGTGCTGAATACATTTTGACGTATTTCATATATTCTACAGTTATTAATTTTTTCATTTAATTATCCCAACAGTGCCTTGTATCAATTTGTTTTTGAAAATTAAACTTTTTTTAAGCAAAATAAGTTTTTAGGGTGAGTTGTCAAACTAAAGTGATCAGTAACTTACAAATTCAACCTACTACACAGTTCATTAGCTGCTAAATGATTAGTTTGGTAAATTATTTTTAATGTTAATTTTAAAATAAATAAAATATGTTTTGAGACTCATTACTACCATGTTTAATTGAATCTAATTCATAATGTGTCTTTGAGCAGCTTTGTTTAATGGAAACAGTCTTTATTTCAGTTTGTAGAGAGGATACATGGAAAAATCCTGATTAATATGTTCTCTGAGGTTGAAAGCAAGTTATTGAGTGAATGGAATTTATCCATTCAGGAAAATATCAGGATGATGACGAGGACTATGCAAGTCCAACTGATTTAATCTGGTGTAACTGGCATTCTGGGGCAGCCTGCTCTAAGGGGAGCAAAGTGCCATTTTGCCCTACAATGCTCAGTCAATAGGGAAAGAGATATGGTATAATGAAGCATTGGTGCAATGACCTAGACATGGACTGGGAGATATCTCTGATTTATCTGCTACAGTCCAGAAGGAGCCACTTGCTAAAACAAAAATATTAGTATCTTGAAAGAAAAAGGGTGCTGCCCTAGACTTAGTTTGAGGCTTAAAATATAGCTACGCCAAATGACGGGCTGTTTTACGAAGCACCTAAGCATCAGAATCAGAATAAGAATCACACTTTATTCGCCAAGTATGTTTTGCAACATACGAGGAATTTCATTGGCCAGGTCAGTCATACAATTTTAAAAGCAACAAATCACTCAAAAACACATTTAACATGAGCATCCACCATAGTGACTCCTACACATTCCTCACTGTGATGAAAGGCGAAAAAAAGTTCAAGCCCTTCCTTTTGATCTTCCTCGGTCAGGGGCCTCGAGCCCTCCGTGACGGTCCTCCCTGAATTTCAGATAGGCAAAGTACTCTTCCAAGGACATGGCTTCCTAGGGATTTGTTGGTCTTGAGTCCTTGTAATAATATAGACCTCACACCTTGGCAGGTTATACACTGTTTATTTAGAATAAACAACTACAAGCTCTAACTTGAGAGTTCATTTCATACTGAAGAGTGCAGTAGCTCGCGACGCTAATAAGCTAGTGGGCGTAACTACAAAAGCATGACATAACATGAGCCACTGATCTACAGGATTGCCTTCTCCCTTTCCTTCCCCAAAGTGTTCCCACTTTCTCCTACCTGTATTCTCTCCCTTGGCGTTCAGTTACACTAGCAGTCCTACCACCATAATCACAGCTTTAGGAAAGTTATTTTTAAACCAACACACCAAATCTCAGAAGCTACATATGTTTGTAGATAAAAATGGAGTTCTCCTGCAAAAATGGAAATTAACTTCTGAATGGACTTTTTTAAATGTGAAAGGATTCTTGCTGCCATTTCATAGTCAGAATCGTATAACGTGAAAAACAGGCCCTTCAGCCCAACTTGCCCTGGCCATCCAAGATGTCCCATATACATTTGTCCCACCCGCCTGTGTTTGGCCCATATCCCTCTAAACCTTTCCTCTCCATTACCTGAACAATTTTGTTTTTAATATGTTATAGTACCTGCCTAAACTACCTCATCTGGCAGCTCGTTACATATACCTACCACCCTCTGTGTGGAAAAGTCACCCTTCAGCTTACTATTAAATCTTTTTCTGCTTATCTAAACCTATGTCCTCTGGTTCTTGATTCCCCTACTTTGGGCAAAAGACTACACCTCTCATGATCTTATACAAGTCCTCTTTGTATCTCTGTGGAATATAGACTCCATGAAGGCGTTGTATGGAATTATGTAACTGGTTTGGACTGATGGTGGGATGGGAGAGGTGGAATATCTATTTGTGAATAGACACAAAATGCTGGGGTGACTCAGCGGGACAGGCAGTGACTCTGGGGACCCCCTCCTCTCCACACACCCCTACCCCCTTCCCTCCACCCTCCCTGCTCCCCACCTCTCCCCCTCCCCTCACCCCCCTCACCTCTCCCCCCCTCCCCTCACCTCTCCCCCCCTCTCTCCCCCTCACTCTCTCCTCCCCTCCACCCCCACCTTTCCCCTCTCACCCACCCTCCCTCTTCTCCTCCTCGCCACCCCCCTCTCCCTCTTGCCCCTCTCTCTGTGTCTCTGCCCCTTCTCTCTCTGCCCTCACTCTCTAACCCCCCCCCCCCCCCCCCCCTCTAGATGTGACTGCAAGTTGGGGGCTATGCGTCAGTAGATAGGGTGGTTATGGGGTAAAAGGAGCAAATTAATAATATTAATATAATATCAAGGGGGGTAATTAGCGTGAGTGCGGGGGGGGGGGATAGTTAGTGTGTGTGACACTGCATGCCGCCTCCCCCCCCCCCCCCCACAACCGCACGTTGGGGGAACAGACCCAACGGGTCTGCACTTGGTCTAGTAGTGTATACAATCATGAGAGGAATAAATCAGGTAGATGCACAGAATCTCTTGCCCAGAGTAGGGGAATTGAGGACCAGAGGACATAGGTTCAAGGTGAAGAGGAAAAGATTTAATAAGAATCTGAGGGGTGTTTCTTCACACAAAGGGTGGTGGGTGTATGGAACAAGCTGCCAGAGGAGGTAGTTGAGAGACTATCCCATTGTTTAAGAAAGTTGGACAGGTACATGGATAGGACAAGTTTGGTGGGATATGGATCAAATGCAGGCAGGTAGGACTAGTGTAGCTGGGACAAGTTGGGTCGAAGAGCCTGTTTCGACACTGTACCCCTCTATGACTCTATGAATCTATTTGTAAAATACTACAGCAGAAGAAATGTAATCTCAGAGTGTTGCAGATGATGTGTAGGATTGTATTTTCTTTGTCCGACCTGCCCCAGTGATCACTGAATTCCTCGGTATCTCTCTGTAAGTAGGGTGCATGATCCAGATGCTGACTTAATTGAGTAGAAAATCTTCTTTGCTTCAATGAATATCCTCTCTTTTCATGTTGCTGATTTAATGGATTATCTTACTCATCCATTTATAACTAAATTTATATTCTCCACATTTATTGTTCTTTTTGGTGAAGCAGGATGTCTTTGTTACTGTGTAAGAAGGAATTGCAGATGCTGGTTTACACTGAAGATAGACACAAAATGCTGGAGTAACTCAGCGGGTCAGGCAGCATCTCTGGAGAAAAGGTGATGTTTTGGGTCGAGATCTTTCATCAGACCCTGATCAGTCTAGAGAGCAACTAGGGAGCAGTCCTGAACTACTATCTACCTCATTGGTGACCCACAGACTTTCTTTGATCGGACTTACCAGGCTTTATCTTGCACTAAATGTTATTCCCTTATCACGTACCTGTACACTGTGAATGACTCAATTGTAATCATGTATTGTCTTTCCACTGGTACACAAAATTGCTGGGGAAACTCAGCGGGTGCAGCAGCATCTATGGAGCGAAGGAAATAGGCGACGTTTCGGGCCGAAACCCTTCTTCAGACTGTCTTTCCACTGGCTGGTTAGCATTCAATTGTATCATGGTACACATGACAATAAACTAAACTCAAGGGTCTAGTCGCGAAACGTCATCTATTCCTTTTCTCCAGAGGCAGCCTGACCTGCGGAGTTACTCCAGCATTTTATTGTCTTTGTTACTGTCCATTATCAGGTAAACTTGAGTTAGAAAGTGCAGATATTGCAAGCAATTATTCCAATTCTGTTGTGGACACCATAATTTTCCTTATGATTATGAAGCGCTAATCAGAGCCATGATGATATATAATGTAAACCACACATCACTTCTGTGAGTGTATTGCAGAGAGCCCCGGCAACTCCTATAGAAGCAGACTCTCGCATAACTTTTGAAGTTGTTTCCAGGAGAGCATACAGGGGGCTGACTGACCATCCAAGGGCTTTAATGGCTCTGATTTACTCCTCATGTTAGATGTTCCTGAAGACTTCTCAATCTTGACCTTCCCTCTTAAGCTCTTTATGACCCTAGCACCTGCCATCTAACATTCCAAAAACTTCCCCTGACCCCAGAGGACATCATTACACCTTTCCCACTAGCCCAGAGCCAAGCTTCTCTCCCAAGCATCCTGCCATGTGGATTAGGTCTGGTCTCACCTGTGCACCTCTGCTCATGCTGGGGGGGGGGGGGGGGGGGTTAGCATTCAACAAAGGAGGGGGGGGGGGGCTAGCGTTCATCCCAAAGGATGCTAAAACTATGCTTGATGGCTCACCGTAACCGGCCAAGCTCAAGTAAATGACAAGACTGCTATTGTAGCAGTCGTCCATTGTGAGAAATGTCCACACTTCTCAACCTGGCATTGATACAGTACATTCTAAACAAATTAGTTAAACACATCAGATCCAGTTTCAGGTTTAGATAAAGTCAATGAGAGGAGGGTTGTATGAAGTAAAAACAATGATGAAATTTGTAGGTTTGTATTTTCTTTGTCAGACCTGCCCCAGTGATCATAAAGTACTGGAGTAACAAGCAGTACTACTGGAGAACATGGATGGGTGACGTTTTGGGGCGGTACTCTACTGCAGACTGATTGGGGGGGATGGGGGAGGGGGGGAGAAATCTAGGAGAGGGGAGAGGCAGGACAAAACATGGCAGGTGATAGGTGAATATGGGAAATATAATTTCAGGAAGGATATTCTTGCTATTGAGGGAGTGTAGCCTAGGTTCACCAGGGATAGCGGGACTGTCATGTGATGAAAGTATGGAGCGACTGGGCTTGTATTCACTGGAATTTAGAACGATGAGAGGGGTTCTTATAGAAACATATAAAATTATAAAGGGATTAGACACGTGAGATGCAGGAAACATGTTCCTGATGTTGGGGTAGTCCAGAGCCGGGGGCCACAGTTTAAGAATAAGGGGTAGGCCATTTAGAACTGAGATGAGGAAAAACTTTTTCACAGTTATAAATTCGTGGAATTCTCTGCCTCAGAAGGCAGTGGAGGCCGATTCACTCGATGCATTCATGAGAGAGTTAGATAGAGCTCTTAGGGCTGGCAGAATCAGGGGATATGGGGAGAAGGCAGGAACGGGATACTGATTGTGGATGATCAGCCATGATCAATAGACAATAGACAATAGACAATAGACAATAGACAATAGGCAATAGGTGCAGGAGTAGGCCATTCGGCCCTTCGAGCCAGCAACACCATTCAATATGATAATTGCTGATCATCCCCAATCATTACCCCGTTCCTGCCTTCTCCCCATATCCCCTGACTCCGCTATCTTTAAGAGCCCTATCTAGCTCACATTGAATGGCGATGCTGACTCGAAGGGCTGAATGGCCTACTCCTGCACCTATTGTCTATGTAACTATGTATCTACAGTGCCCTCCATAATGTTTGGGACAAAGACCCATCATGTATTTATTTGCCTATGTACTCCTCAATTTGAGATTTGTTATAGAAAACAATCACATGTGGTTAAAGTGCACAGTCAGATTTTATTAAAGGGTATTTATATACATTTTGGTTTCACTGTGTAGAAATTACAGCTTTGTTTATACATAGTCCCCCCATTTCAGGGCACCATAATGTTTGGGACACATGGCTTCACAGGTGTTTGTAATTACTCAGGTATGTTTAAATGCTTCCTTAATGCAGGTATAAGAGAGCTCGCAGCACCTAGTCTTTCCTCCAGTCTTTCCATCACCTTTGGAAACTTTTATCAACATGAGGACCAAAGTTGTGCCAATGAAAGTCAAAGAAGCCATTATGAGACTGAGAAACAAGAATAAAACTGTTAGAGACATCAATCAAACCTTAGGCTTAACAAAATCAACTGTTTGGGACATCATTAAGAAGAAAGAGAGCACTGGTGAGCTTACTAATCACAAAGGGACTGGCAGGCCAAGGAAGACCTCCACAGCTGATGACAGAAGAATTCTCTCTATAATAAAGAATAATCCCCAAACACCTGTCTGACAAATCAGAAACACGCCTCAGGAGTCAGGTGCGGATTTGTCAATGACCACTGTCCGCTGAAGACATCATGAACAGAAATACAGAGGCTACACTGCAAGATGCAAACCACTGGTTAGCCGCAAAAATAGGATGGCCAGGTTACAGTTTGACAAGAAGTACTTAAAAGAGCGACCACAGTTCTGGAAAAAGGTCTTGTGGACAGATGAGACGAAGATTAACTTATATCAGATTGATGGTAAGAGCAAAGTATGGAGGAGAGAAGGAACTGTCCAAGATCCAAAGCATACCACATCATCTGTGAAACACAGTGGTGGGGGTGTTATGGCCTGGGCATGTATGGCTGCTGAAGGTACTAGCTCACTTATCTTCATTGCTTATACAACTGCTACTGGTAGTAGCATAATTAATTCTGAAGTGTATAGACACATCCTATCTGCTCAAGTTCAAACAAATGCCTCAAAACTCATTGGCCGGCGGTTCAATCTACAGCAAGACAGTGATCCCAAACATACTGCTAAAGCAACAAAGGAGTTTTTCAAAGCTAAAAAATGGTCAATTCTTGAGGGGCCAAGTCAACCACCCGACCTGAACCCAATTGGGCATGCCTTTGGATGGCTGCAATAGAGGCCTGGCATAGCATCACCAGAGAAGACACCCAGCAACTGGCGATGGCCATGAATTGCAGACTTCAAGCAGTCATTGCATGCAAAGGATATGTAACAAAATACTAAACATGACTAATTTAGTTAACATGACATTGCTGTGTCTCAAACATTGTGGTGCCCTGAAATGGGGGGACTATGTATAAACTCGTAGGCCCCCCGGTCATGACTGACCATGGGTGATGCATCCTAGTTGTTGGCTGCTTGCTCCAAACCTTGGCTAGAGCAGCGTCGCTTGTGGCTGAAGAGACCAATGCGGGGGTGACAGTCTCTGTCGCAAAGGTCACATCTGTGTGTGGTCTCTGGTTTGTTGAAGTTGCTGCGCTCCTTTCTGCGTGCCCGCTTGTCTGCCGCTGCATTCAACAGTTTCTCTTCCCCCGTTTTGCGATGTTGGTTCAGGGTACCTCTCCACCTCGTGCGGTCAGCTGCAAGGCTTTCCCAGGGTTCCACATCGATATCGAGCGCCTTCAAATCTCTCTTGCAGACATACTTGTAATGTAGCTGGGGGCAGCCGATGGTTCTCCTCCCAGATGTCAGCTCTCCATAGAGGATGTCTTTTGGAATACGGCCATCCTCCATGCAGTGGACATGGCCCAGCCACCGCAGTCTGCACTGCCTGAGTAGAGTGTACATACTGGGAAGGCCAGCGCGAGACAGGATCTCGACGTTGGACACTCTGTCTTGCCAGGATATGCCCAGGATATGGCGGATGTTTCTCAGGTGGAAGGTGTTGAGTCTTCTCTTCTGCCTGGCGTATGTAGTCCATGTCTTACTGCCATATAGCAGCGTGCTGTTGATACAGTCATTGTAGACTGCTATCTTTGTCTTCACTGTCAGCTTTGGGTTGGTCCACACTCGAGTTGTGAGGTGAGCGAGAGTTGTAGCTGCCTTCCCGATCCTCTTATCAATCTCTGTGTCCAAGGAGAGGTTGTCGGTGATGGTGGAGCTGAGGTACATGTACTGATGGACAGCATCAAGTTCGTAGTCATCGATGGTGATGACAGGAGGCGCACCTGTATCCTGCCCCAAGACATTCGTCTTCTTCAGGCTGAGGGTCAGCCCGAAGTCCTTGCAAGCCCAGTAGAAGTGGTCTATCATGCTGGGCATGGGAACACTGCAGTAATTTCTACATGGTGAAGACTGCTGTATAAACGTATAAACTTGTACATGTATAAACACTGCTGTAATTTCTACATGGTGAAACCAAAATGTATAATAATAATAATACAAATAATAATATTTCGGACTCAAGGTCCAGACAAGGGACAACATTACATAAAAATACATTGCATATAAAATAATCATAAAATACTTATAAAATCTTAGTATATCTATTAATATATAAAAGTCTGTGGCTGCCGCCTGCCGTCCGGCTGCCTTTCTGCCTTTTGATTCGTTCCATCGTGTGATGTCACAATGCCCAATACTCGCAGATGTCCAATAGGAATGGATCCATTTACATGGACGGCTGCCGGCCGCCTTTCTTCCTTTGATTCCCTGCAACTCCGAAACCAGACGCAGAATCGCCGACATCTTTTCCATTTCGGTAGAGATTTCACTTTTCTTTCAAAGTATCCGCTCCTCATTACATTTTGTCGTGTTTAAGTACATGTTTTTAATCAAATCCTTCCCCCCCCCCCCCCCCCCCAATATTTCAAAAATAAACTGGCTTCTCACCCATAGAAGCAGCCCCAACCCCAGCCCCAGCCCCTGGTGAACGTTCCATCGTGTGATGTCACAATGCCCGATGCTCACAGATGTCCAATCGGAATGGATCCATTTACATATGCCTATGCAGGAGCCCCAGCCCCTGGTGAACGTTCCATCGTGTGATGTCACAATGCCCAATGCTCAAAATCATTGTTGCCATAGAGGGAGTACAGAGAAGGTTCACCAGACTGATTCCCGGGATGTCAGGACTTTCATATGAAGAAAGACTGGATAGACTCGGCTTGTACACGCTAGAATTTAGAAGATTGAGGGCGGATCTTATAGAAACGTACAAAATTCTTAAGGGGTTGGACGGGCTAAATGCAGGAAGATTGTTCCAGATGTTGGGGAAGTCCAGAACAAGGGGTCACAGTTTAAAGATAAGGGGGAAATCCTTTAGGACAGAGATGAGAAAAACATTTTTCACACAGAGAGTGGTGAATCTCAGGAATTCTCTGCCACTGAAGGTAGTTGAGGCCAGTTCATTGGCTATATTTAAGAGAGAGTTAGATGTGGCCCTTGTGGCTAAAGGGATCAGGGGGTATGGAGAGAAGGCAGGTACAGGATACTGAGTTGGATGATCAGCCACGATCATATTGAATGGTGGTGCAGGCTCGAAGGGCCGAATGGCCTACTCCTGCACTTAATTTCTATGGTTCTATGTTTCCCTCTCCTCACCCCTCTCCCTCTCCCACCCATCCCTCTCTCCCCCACCCCCCTTCCCTATCTACGCCACCCCCTTCCCTCTCTCCACCCGCCCCCTTCCTCCTACCCCTCTGTCCCTCTTCCATCACTCCCCCTACCCCTCTCCTCCTCCCTCCCCACTCTTCCACCTCTCCCCCTTCCCCCTCCACTCTCCCTCCCCACTCTTGCCCCTCCATCCCCCCACCCCTCTCCCCCTCCCTCCCTCCTCCCCTACCTCCCCATCCTCCCCCTCGCCCACATCTCTCCCCACCCCCCTCTCTCACCCCCTACCCCGCTCTCCTTTCCCTCCCAAATCTGTCCCGTTTCCTCCTCCTCCTCTCCCCTCCCTCCCCTCTTCTCACCCCCCTCCCCCACCTGTGTGTTTGGGGGGTGGTTAATGTGAGTTTGATGCCGCAGCCCCCCCTCCCGCCCCCCCCCGCCCCCCCCCCCCCCCGCAAATGCCGTTGGGGAAACAGACCCAACGGGTCTGCACTTGGTCTAGTCACTTATAAAAGCATCATAAATTATAGATTAAAAATAAACACAATACATGAATTAAAAACCAGAATAAAAAAGAATGATCAATGTCCTACAACGAGACAACGATACCAGTGCCTCTACAACTGGGATTTGTAGCGTGTAGTGCTAAACCTTATGTTTGACAAGGCCACAATAATTACATTATTAGAGTCATTTACCCTGCAAATGAATGTATACATATGATTTCTTAGGATAGCTTCTAAAGTAATGACTCCTGCAGCCACAAACAGTTAGATGTTGCCCTTGTGGCTAAAGGGATCAGGGGGTATGGAGAGAAGGCAGGTACAGGATACTGAGTTGGATGATCAGCCATGATCATATTGAATGGCGGTGCAGGCTCGAAGGGCCGAATGGCCTACTCCTGCACCTATTTTCTATGTTTCTATGTTTCTATGTTACTAGCACTACACCATCTAGGTTTCCTTAGCAGTGTTCTCATGGCATCGTTATATGCCACCTTTAGTCTCTGCAAACTTGTCTTTCTATAGTTCGACCACAGGTGCACAGTGTAGAGTGGTGTGCAGTATGCTCTAAACAGCGACATCTTCACCACATCTGTACACGCACCAAACTTACGCAAGAGAATATTCGCCTGTACATACAGCATAGGTCATTGCCGATAAATATCCTCATCATCTGTCATTTGTTCTGTAATAAAATGCCCAAGATATTTTACCTTGTTACAGACACTAAGATTATTGTCGGACAATTTAAAATCAGGACATTTTAGACATTTATCCTCTTTGGTTCTACAGATCATAACGTTATCTAAATGGTGGCCGATTAAGAAAAGGGGAGATGCAACGAGACCTGGGTGTCATGGTACACCAGTCATTGAAAGTAGGCATGCAGGTGCAGCAGGCAGTAAAGAAAGCGAATGGTATGTTGGCATTCATAGCAAAAGTATTTGAGTATAGGAGCAGGGTGGTTCTGCTGCAGTTGTACAGGGTCTTGGTGAGACCACACCTGGAGTATTGCGTACAGTTTTGGTCTCCAAATCTGAGGAAGGACATTATTGCCATACAGGGAGTGCAGAGAAGGTTCACCAGACTGATTCCTGGGATGTCAGGACTTTCTTATGAAGAAAGACTGGATAGACTCAGATTGTACTTGGTAGAATTTAGGAGATTGAGGGGGGATCTTATAGAAACTTACAAAATTCTTAAGGGATTGGACAGGCTAGATGCAGGAAGATTGTTCCCGATGTTGGGGAAGTCCAGGACAAGGGGTCACAGCTTCAGGATAGAGGGGAAATCCTTTAGAGCCCAGATGAGAAAAACATTTTTCACGCAGAGAGTGGTGAATCTCTGGAACTCTCTGCCACAGAAGGTAGTTGAGGCCACAGTTCATTTGCTATATTTAAGAGGGAGTTAGATGTGGCCCCTGTGGCTAGAGGGATCAGGGGGTATGGAGAGAAGGCAGGTACGGGATACTGAGTTGGATGATCAGCCATGATCATATTGAATGGCGGTGCAGGCTTGAAGGGCCGAATAGCCTACTCCTGCACCTATTTTCTATGTATCTATATTTCTAACAGCACTCTTACAAGCATTATATTTAATATCATGTTCCACACCATACACATAACATATAGTAAGGAGCTGCTGGAGACCAGCGCTAGATGCACTAAAGAGCACAAGATCATCTGCATACATAATATGGATCACTAAAATATTACCAATCATGCACCCAGTATTACAGGCTTTCAATTATTTGGACAGATCATCAATATCTATATTACTAAAATTAAGATCTTGACCGCTTTCGACTTTCTATTTCGTGATTTCCGAGAGAACGCTGCCATTTACGGCAGTTATTTTTGTCCACTTCGCTCAGAGTCCCCCTCCACCGGATTGGACTGGAGGATTATTCCCATCAATGAAAAATCAGAGCATTATTAATGGATTTTTTTAATCGCCATTCTCTCTGCTGCCCCCGCTGGCGGCAGGAGGGAGGAACTATAAAACCCGGAAGTGTCGTGCTTCACTCAGTCTCTGCGAGACAGAGGAAGTAAGAGGGTCACAGCTCTCTAAGCTGCGAATAACACTGAACGCACGTCTACTCCACGGTGAGCCCCCTCAATATGGTTTTCAGAAAATGTGTTTGTTGCTTACAAAGTGTTTGCCAAATTGGCTTGGCTTTTAAAGGGCTTTCAGTAAATGTGTTTTTTTGGCTTGCAAAGTGTTTGCCCAGGTACACAAAAATGCTGGAGAAACTCAGCGGGTGCAGCAGCATCTATGGAGCGGAGGATATAGGCAACGTTTCGGGACGAAACCCTTCTTCAGACTGAAGTCTGAGTCTGAAGAAGGGTTTCGGCCCGAAACGTTGCCTATGTCCTTCGCTCCATAGATGCTGCTGCACCCGCTGAGTTTCTCCAGCATTTTTGTGCACCTTCGATTTTCCAGCATCTGCAGTTCCTTCTTGAAAACAAAGTGTTTGCCCGGAAGTGTTTGCCCAATTGGCTTGGCTTTTAAAGGGCTTTCAGAAAATGTGTTTTGTTGGCTTGCAAAGTATTTGCCCTATTGGCTTGGCTTTTAAGGGCTTTCAGAAAATGTGTTTTGTTGGCTTGCAAAGTGTTTGCCCAATTGGCTTGGCTTTTAAAGAGGTTTCAGAAAATGTGTTTTGTTGGGTTGTAAAGTGTTTGCCCAATTGGTTTGGCTTTTAAAGTGTTTTCAGAAAATGTGTTTTGTTGGCTTGCAAAATGTTTGCCCAATTGGCTTGGCTTTTAAAGGGCTTTCAGAAAATGTGTTTTGTTGGCTTGAAAAGTGTTTATCCAATTGGCTTGGCTATTAAAGGGCTTTCAACAGTTTTTGGATGGATAAAGCGTGAATAAACATTTTATTAAATCAGGACTGTGTTTAACTGCTAAATTGGCGCTCATTCCGTGACTTCCACTTATTGGCAAGATGGCGCCAGTGACGTCATTTCCGGTTAGCGGCAAGATGGCGCTGACGGCAGAAGGCACCGAATGAAGACGTCGTTGAATAATTCAAGAGAGCTTACTGCTCTGTCTATGGTGAGTGTGTTTGTTGGACGTTATTTAAAGCACGTTTTTGCTTCAGCAGCAGCCTCGACAGGAGGTTTTAAATGTTTGAATCTTTTGGTTTACACACGTATGTTCACCATGTTCTGAAGTTACTTGGCATTTTAGTATTGATTGTGTGTGTGTGTGTGTGTGTGTGTGTGTGTGTGTGTGTGTGTGTGTGTGTGTGTGTGTGTGTGTGTGTGTGTGTGTGTGTGTGTGTGTGTGTGCCTGTGTATGTGTGCGTGTGTGTGCGTGTGTGTGCGTGTGTGTGTGTGTGTGTGTGTGTGTGTGTGTGTGTGTGTGTGTGTGTGTGTGTGTGTGTGTGTGTATAGGGGGTTGCACGTAAGGTCTCCGGATGAAAGGGCTTGACGAACGGAACTGCTCAATCCATCTGAAGGACACGAAACGCGTACTTTCCCACCTGTTAAAAAAATGCCAAAATTGTGAAATGTTGTGCTGTAAGTAATTGTGGAAGTCATGAGAGACATCTATCCTACTTCAGAATTCCAAAAGTGAAGTGAAATGAAGGTAAAGAGAAGCGAGAGGGGGGGGGGGGGGGGGATTTGACAGGCAAATGGTTGTAAAAAGGGCAGGGATTATAAAAACAGAAGGTGTGCGACAAAAGGATGAAGAGTAGCGAATTGTGAAGCCAGAGGAAGGAATGTAGATGGAGGGAGTGGGGAGAAGTAGATGCGAGAAGGTGGGGCACAGGGGAAGGCAGCGTGGGGGGGGGAAAGGGATCGGGAGCGTTGTTAGTTACTTAAAATTGAAGAATTCAATGTTCACACCATTGGGTTGTAAGCTATGCAAACGGAATATGAGGCGCTGTTCCTCCAGTTTACATGTGGCTCACTCTGGCAATGGAGAAGAAGCAGGACAGAAAGGTCAATATGGAATGGGAAGAGGAATTTAAATGGTGTTCTTCTTCTTATGGAGTCCACATACAAGATTAGAAGTTGTTAAGCCAGAGCTGAACACACTTCTCAGCATCTGCATACAATGGTGTCTGTCTTGTGCTTCTTGGTAGACTCTCTACCGACATGAACGCTCTTTCCTTGACCCCATTAAAATGGTTAGCAACCGGGAGATCTGGTAGGCCTTGACAGACCAAGCGCAAGTGTTCAGTGAAACGGTCATGTACTTGGTTTAGTTTAGTTTAGTTTAGTAGACAGATACAGCGCGGAAACAGGCCCTTCGGCCCACTGACCAGCGATCCCCGCACATTAACACTATCCTGCACACACTAGGGTCAATTTTACATTTATACAATTATACCAAGCCAATTAACCTACAAACCTGTACATCTTTGGAATGTGGGAGGAAACCGAAGATCTCGGAGAAAACCCATGGGGAGAACGTATAAACTCGGTACAGACAAGCACCCGTAGTCAGGATCAATCCCGGTGGTCTCTGGCGCTGTAGGGCAATAGCTCTACCATTGCGTCACCATGCGATCGCGTAAATGTTTTCATCTCTGGCTTTTGTGCCTATCAAAACCCCCCTTGCCTGTGTTCATCCATTATCTGACATGATTTATCCTGCCCCTTCCATCTTCCAACATCCCCTACAGCCTGAAGAAGGGTCCCAACCCAAAACGTCACCTATACATATTTTCCAAGTATGCTGCCTGACCCGCTGAGTTATGCCAGCACTTAGTGTCTTATTTTGTATACCAGCACCTGCAGTTCCTTGTTTCTACTGAATACTTTGGTATCTCTCTCTCATCCAGATGCAGCCTTAATTTAGTATAATTTTTTTTTTGCTTCAGTGAATAGCCCCTCTTATCTTTTGCTGATTAGGGCTAAGTGGTTAGTGCTGACTATTCTAATCCATTAGATTCAGTAGCAGAAAACGTATCCCTGTGGTAAACACACCCCACACCAAGAGTAAGTGACATGACATGATGAACTTCTGCTGGGCCCTTCATGTTACTTTGCTTATCTGACATGAAATGTTTGGGAATTCACCAAAGACTCTTTCCTCAAAGAATTAGGTCATCCCACAAAATTTGAGTTGGCCAGCATAAATTACTGGTATCAAGAGCATTAGTCAACTCCACAAAAACAATGAGAAATGCTTGACTGGTTTACTTGCCTAACTAAAGAGAGATCGCCTCTCAGTGCTTAAAGCTCAAGCTTAATATGATCCTGAGAAGAGTGAGCTATAAATGTTACAATATTAATTGTTGACTAAATTACCCGTATGACTATTCCAGGTTTTCTTTAATGTATATGTTTAATCTTTTCATCCAAATTAAATGCTGCATTTGGAATGGGAATCAGCTTGTCGCAGTTGTCATCATTCATTATTTTGCTGGTGACATTTGCCTTTTGCCTGTTTTTACATTGTGGACATTAAAGTATGGCATCAGGTGGGACATCTTATTTAAAATGCTTGCTTATAATGTATTTTTGCGGTTTTGATATCTGAGTATTGTACCATGTCAGGGACCACCTGCATTGAGAAACCTATTAATGACAAAGTCCGCATAAAGGAAACATGAAGCAAACACAGGCTGAGAAACTGCAAATCTTCACAATACAATGACCTAATTTAATGCATTGATAAGAGGCTTGAACTCTTGACAATATTCTCTCAAATCTCTTATTTATTTTGTGTAATTAGTCTTGTGATGTTAAAAAAAAGAACAACATTATCCAGGCAATTGTTGGGTGGACTTCCAGTTCGTTTGTTGAGAATCAAGGACAGTGTTTGTATGGAAATGCCGAGATGCTCATTGTTGTGCAGTTGTGTTTGAACGAGATTTACAACACTGAATAGCGAGTGGCCTTGAAAGCAAACTTTGAAAATGCCTACTAATTTTTCATTAATTCAGAAACCCCTTCAAAAGTAATTCCCATAAATTCAGTAAACAATCAGAATTAATTAATTTGTCATCCATACTTTAAATAAAGCCAGCAACCGCTCGGCAAGGAAAATGTTTCAAGAGGCTTATCATTGTTGCGTTCTATTCTCAAGCTGCATGTGTTTCTAATGAAGATGGACATGAAGTGCTAGAGTAATTCAGAGGGTCAGACAGCATTTCTGGAGAAAAATAATAGATGACATTCCGGGTCTAAACCTTTATTTAACCAAATCGAAAAGTTGCCTATTCCTTTTCTCCAGAGATCTATCTTTGGTATAAACCAGCAACTGCAGTTCATTTGTGCACTGTATGTGTTTCTACTCCCTCCTCCACTTGTGAATGGGATCACATAGATGCAAGAAAGAAGACTGTTGTCCACCGTAGCTTTGAAAAATGAGTATCTTTATGCCAAATGTGGCTCTACCCACAGATTATCCCCGATTTACATGAGGGTTATTGTTCCTTGCATAAGTCAGATGTTACGCAAGTGGGAAGACCATATCAGAGCTCCCAGGTGGAGACCACGTGGCAACATCTGCGAGAACAGCTGACTGTGGAAACAGCCGTATGCAATGGCAGTAACGCACTGCTACCGAGATGCGCAACTCAGAAACAAAGCAGTGGGCTTAAAGAATTGTGAGTGCAAGTTTACGTAAATTGCCTTTTGCATAATTCAGGGAGTGACTGTACACCAAACAAAAATGTGCTGGAACAATTCAGCGGGTCAGGCAGCATCTTTGGAAAACATGGATATGTAACGTTTGGGTCAAGAAAGGTCTTGACCCAAAACATCATCTGTCCAAGAGATGCTGCCTGACCCGCTGAGTTACTCCAGTAATTTATGTCTTTCTTTTGCAAAACGAGCATCTGCAGTTCCTTGTGTCTGGCCCTTCATACAGTTCTGTTTGGCAATGTGCACGTTAAAAAGGTCTTTCTGCACAGAAGAAATGCCGCAAACATTTGCACCAGAGCTGCTTCTTGAAAATCCGTCTTGTTGTTTGCAGTAATTGCTGATGTACGAGCTTTGCAAATCGTACATTGCAAACTATTTCCATGACTTTACCACAAGGCCACAGGTGTCCCTGCTGAAGAAATGTTCATGTGAACAATTAAAATGTTTCAAAATGGTAGAAAGGAGATGGCTTCAACCTAGACCTTGGGCCCCGAGCACCTGCCTTAACATATGTTTGTTATTTTTATTATGAATTTTGCCTGGTCGTGCGAATTGACTCTTAAACCTCGTCACAACTTCAAGTGTTGTTTCTTTTTTAACATTAGTGTGTTGCAAAAGAGGTTACTGTGGGACTTAACTGGGCCAGCTGCTCAAACAGTCTGAAGTCTATCAAGCATCTTCAAACAGGAATGATATCTCCAGAATTAAGCTGCTGGTATAATCATTCCATGGATATCTAGGCGGGAACACACCATGGATATCTAGGCGGGGACACACCATGCAACCGTCTAGTCAAGGCATGGCCCTGACTGCGGAAAAAACAGTCCCACAGTTGCCACGTGGCTGTTACTTATCTCTGCATAGCTGAGGATGCAATTTGTTTTAATTTGGATGCATAGTGTCATAGAGTCATAGAGCATGGAAACAGGCCCATTGACCCAAGTTGCCCACACTGACCAACATCTGACCTACATTAATCCCACCTTCCTCATTTGGCCCATATCCCTCTAAACCTGGTGCCATTATCACTTTACTAGCACATATGCTGGTTTTGAAGTCCCCTGTTGTTACAGTCCGTCTGCCAGAAGGTTGTTCGCTTTCACCGGATCATCTCGAGTACCCACCATGTATCCCTTGTCCTGCTGGGGCCAACCTCAAACTGCTGTCCAAGGCCAAATGAAGGAGAATCTTGGCTGAGGGCAGATGTGGACTTGGTGCCCAAAAGACTATGGTGAGGGGTGAACTGATGCCCTTGTTGCAGGGTGAAATTATCAATGTCTAATGCCCTCAGGGGACTGCATAAACAGTGGTGAATCAATCAGACCCTCACCATTGTTTCAACCTCCAGACCCACAGGTGAGATAGTGAAAACATCCCTCGTCCATAGTGTATGGTCCCTGCAGTTGTTCTCTTCAGTCACCTCTTGATGCAATCCATGATGTTTCTCACAATGGAAAGGGACGAGTTTGTGGGGGAAGTATGTGTGCACTCACAGTAGAAATACCACATCTCACATACCACTTCTATGTTCCTACGGTTACCAAGTCTACCCATACATACATCTCACTGCTCATGGGGGCAAGCAAGCTGCTAATGTGCAGCACCCTCCTTGTTAATCAGTAAATTGGTGTTCACGTGCAGCACCCACTCGTTCCTGGAGAACCACAAGCTGCTCTTTGGCAGCAACATGCTATCTATTGAGAACAGCAATCTGCTCACTCTGCTGAATGTGACCAGGCTGCTTCCTGTTGGCACATAGACACAAAAAACTTCAGTCAGAAGAAGGGTCTCAACCCGAAATGTCACCCATTCTTTCTCCCCAGAGATGCTGCCTGTCCCACTGAGCTACACCAGCTTTTTGTGTCTATTTTCAATTTAAACCAGCATCTGCAGTTCTTTCCTGCACATCCTGTTATCACATCACTGTTTGTCCTTAAAGAACCAGAGAGCAGTCCTGAACTAGTATCTACCTCATCGGACTACCTTTGATTGGACCTTACTGGCTTTATCTTGCATTAAACGGTGTTCCCTTATCATGTAGTCTGTACACTGAGAATGGTTCGTTATAATCATGTATTGTCTTTCCGCTAGCTGGTTAGTGTGCAACAAAAGCTTTTCACTGTACCTCGGTACACATAACAATAAATTAAACTGAAATTCAAGCCAAATCCATGTAGTGGGTTCCAGACCCCAAAATGGATCAGCTTGAGAGTACAGAGAAGAGGAACCCATGATGAAAAGCAAAAGAAAACATCAGATGCTAAAAATCTAATATCAAATGGTGGGGCAGTACAGAGGTGCAGCAGTAGAGTTGCTGCCTTACAGCGCCAATGACTTGGGTTCAATCCTGACTACGGCAGCTGTCTGTACAGAGTTTATACGTTCTCCTTGTGAGCATGTCGTTTTTCCGGGACCTCCGGTTTCCTCCCACATTCCAAAGATGTACAGGTTTGTAGGTTATTTGGCTTTGGTGAAGTTGTCCCTAGTGTGTGTAGGATAGTGCTAGTGTACGGGGATCGCTGACTCGGTGCGGACTCGGTGGGCCGAAGGATCTGGGTCCGCACTGTATCTCTAAACGAAACAAAATGAAAATGCTGAAAGTACTCAACAGGTCAGGCAGCACTGGGAAAAATGAGAAATCAAACACGTTTTAAGTTGCAGAGAAGATGTTGTGCAGAGGGCTACGTGAATGTTCATGATGAGAGGCTGTAATATAAATCGTCCTGCCACTACCTCAATGAATATGGTGTAGCTCGTTAAATCACAAATGATCGGCCTCTTAAGAAATAGGAAATTAATGAGGAGAAAAACATGCCGAGATACAGAACACAGAGGTTACTGGAATTCTGAGACAAAAGAGAAGGGGGGAAAAACTCATCAAGTCAGGCATCTATAGTGTGGAGAAGTGAGTCAAAGTCTCAGGTTGGTTACCTTTCATTAGAACAAGCCAGTTCTGGTACAAACTGGAAATTCTGGTTAGCTGAAACTATTGAAAGTACAAGAACAAACAGTGATGTGTTGTGTCTATGTTTGCCTCCACATCAGCAGTCATCTGTATCAGCTCGCGCTGTGAGGAGGTATTGTCACCTCTCCCCACTCATGATGTACACACTGTTCACAGTGGAGGACGTGTCTTTGGTCTTGACTCAGCCCATGAGAGTTTGAAGATGGGCTCCTCACCATCCTTTGCGTTTGGTGAGTTGGGTATGACAGCTTTGCTCACCATGATGCACCTTCTCATTCACCTTATCATGCAAGCACCGATCACAGTCTTTATCCAAGTTCTCCACTGCAATACAGATGCATAAAATGTCTCTCCAAGGAACCCCGTACCAGATTCCCTACACTGTGATGCAGCAGTAGAGCTGCTGCTTCTCAGCACAGTAATCTGGTCTCAAAGGGCAGCACAGTGGCACAGCTGGTGGAGTGGTTGCATCACAGCACCACAGACCCCAGGTGATGCCTGTGTTGAGTTTGTAAGTTAACTGTCCTCTGCAGATTCCCACGAGTGTGAAGGGAATGAATGAGAGAAATGTGAGGTGTTGCATTTTGGTAAGGGCAGGACCAACACAGTGAATGGTAGGGGGCTGAGGAGTGTTGTAGAGCAGAGGGATCTAGGAGTGCAGGTGCATGGTTCCTTGAAGGTGTAGTCGCAGGTAGATCAGGTGGTCAAAAAAGCTATTGGCACATTGGTCTTTATCAGTCAGAGTATTGAGTATAGAAGTTGGGAGGTCATGTTTCAGTTGTATAAGACGTAGGTGAGGCCACATTTAGAATATTGTGTTCAGTTCTGGGCACCGTGTAATAGGAAAGATATTGTCAAGTTGGAAATGGTACAGAGAAGATTTATGAGGATGTTGCCAGGACTAGAGGCTCTGAGTTATAAGGAAAGGTTGAGTAGGCTGGGACTATACCTTGGAGCACAGGAGGATGAGGGGGTCATCTTATTGATGTGTATAAAATCATGTGAGGAATAGATCGGGTGGATGCAAAAGTCTCTTGCCCAGGGTAGCTGAATCGGGGACCAGAGGACATTAGATTTAAGGTGAAGGGGAAAAGATTGAATAGGAATCTGAGGGGTAACTTTTTCACACAAAGGTTGGTGGGTGTATGGAACAAGCTGCCAGAGGAGGATGTTGAGGCAGGGACTATCCTAACATTTAAGAAACAGTTAGACAGGTACATGAATAGGACAAATTTGGAGGCATATGGAACAAATGCGGGCAGGTGGGACTAGTGTAGCTGGGATATGTTCGCCGGTGCGGGCAAGTTGGGCCGAGGGGCCTGGTTCCACATTGTATCACTCTATGAGAAAGTGGGATAACAAAGAATTAATGTGAATGGGTCGTCGTGGATTTCAGTGGACTGAAGTGCCCATTTCCATGCTGTAGCACTACACTAAACTAAACAATCCTGATCTCCAGTTTCTTCAGTCTTACATTTTCACTGTAAGCATATGGGTTCCGCTGGGTGCTCCAGTTTCCTCCTACATCCCAAAGATGTGTGCATGTTGGTAACTTAATTGGCCACTCTAGATTAACCCTTGTATGCAAGTGATAAAATCAAGGGGAGGTGGGAAAAGTGTCATGGGAATGTGGTGAGAATAGGTGACGTGGAAAATTAGTGTGGAAATGGGATTGCTCTATGAGTTGGCAGATGAGTGATTGGTCAAATAGCCCCTTTTCTAATCAAAAGGAACTACAATGCATTGTCAAGTTGCAGCCTAGTATTTGGGGAAACCCAATTAATTTGTGCCATGCCGTACCTATATTGGATATGATGCTCCAGGGTATTAGGCACAATGAGGCACTGTGCTCTTCATCATTATTAACCCATACCTCTTCCTCCCTCTCTGGAGGACCCTCTTTGACTCCCCCTGTTCAGTGTTGTCCTCTTCTGAAAGTGGAACAAGAGATCCATCTGGATCTCCTACACAGACAAACAGAAGATGGTGGGAAAGTTGGGCCAAAGAGCCTGTTTCCATACTGTATGAATCTATGACACTGTGGCCAAAAGACCTTTGCACAGCTGGTCATGGCAGCGTCTATGGTGGATGGAATGTAAATTTGGAGAGGCCCGGGGAGACGTTGGTGAGAGGAGGAGTTACCTGGGCGGTGAGTTTAAAAATCGAGCGCGGGGCTTGCTTTCACAGAGGCCCGGGGAGCCGTTGGTGAGAGGAGGAGTTACCCAAATCTGCAGCGTTCCATCTCACTTCCAGAGAAGGGGTCTGGTGGAAGCCTCTGATTGGTGGAAGAGGACCAGAGGAAGCAGCTGATTGGGTGCGACCCCAGGTTTGCATTTCTGCTTTCAGGTTAAGGGTTCTGTGAGTTAAGGGTTCAGTGAGTTGAGGGTTCTGTGAGTTAAGGGTTCTGTGAGTTAAGGGTACTGTATTTATTATTAAAGGTACAGTTTAACGGATAAAGATTTTTATAGTGTGAGGGAGTTGATTTAATTTGGGAGTAGGCTATGTCAGTGGAGATTGGCCCCGTGGTTTGCTCAGCCTGCAACATGTGGGAGATCAGGTATATGGTCGGTGTCCCTGGTGACTACATTTGCAGGACGTGTGTCCAGCTGCAGCTCCTGGCAGACCGCATTAAACGATTGGATTCATACTGGAGCATCCACGATGCTGAGAAAGTCGTGGATAGCACGTACAGCGAGTTGGCCACACCGCAGGTAAAAGGTATGAGGACAGAAAGGGAACGGGTGGCCACTAGCCAGCGTAGCAGTAGGCAGGTAGTGCAGGAGTCCTCTGCGGTCATCTCCCTCCTAAACAGGTATACCATTTTGGATACTGTTGGGGGAGATGGCTCATCAGGGGAAGGCAGCAGCAGCCAAGTTCATGGCACCATGGGTGGCTCTGCGGCACAGGAGGGGAGAAAAAAGAGTGAAGGGCAATAGTAATAGGGGATTCAATTGTAAGGGAAATAGATAGGCGTTTCTGCGGCCGCAAACGAGACTCCAGGATGGTATGTTGCCTCCCTGGTGCAAGGGTCAGGGATGTCACTGAACGGCTGCAGAACATTCTGGAGGAGGAGGGTGAACAGCCAGTTGTCGTGGTGCATATTGGCACCAACGATATAGGTAAAAAAAGGGATGAGGTCCTACAAGATGAATTTAGGGAGCTAGGAGATAAACTTAAAAGTAGGACCTCAAAGGTAATAATCTCTGGATTACTACCGGTGCCACGGGCCAGTCAGAGTAGAAATAGGAGGATATTGCAGATGAATACGTGGCTTGAAAAATGGTGCAAGGGGGAAGGATTCAAATTTCTAGGGCATTGGAACCAGTTCTGGGGGAGGTGGGACCAGTACAAACAGGACGGTCTGCACCTGGGCTGGAATGGAACCAATGTCCTTGGGGGAGTGTTTGCTACTGCTGTCGGGGAGGATTTAAACTAATGTGGCAAGGGGATGGGTGCAAGAGCAGACAGGCAGAGGGGTGTAAAATGAGGGTAGAAGCAATAGGTAGCAAGGTGAAAAGTAAAAGTGACAGGCAGACAAATCCAGGGCAAAAATCAAACAGGGCCACTTTTCAACATAATTGTATAAGGGGTAAGAGTGTTATAAAAACAAGCCTGAAGGCTCTGTATCTTAATGCAAGGAGCATTCGTAATAAGGTGGATGAGTTGAATGTGCAGATAGTTATTAATGAATATGATATAGTTGGGATCACGGAGACATGGCTCCAGGGTGACCAAGGCTGGGAGCTGAACATCCAGGGATATTCAATATTCAGGAGGGATAGACAGAAAGAAAAAGGAGGCGGGGTAGCGTTGCTGGTTAGGAGATTAACGTAATAAAAAGGCAGGAAATTAGCTTGGAGGATGTGGAATCGATATGGGTAGAGCTGCGAAACACTAAGGGGCAGAAAACGCTAGTGGGAGTTGTGTACAGGCCACCTAACAGTAGTAGTGGAGTTGGAGATGGCATCAAACGAGAAATTAGAAATGTGTGCAACAAAGGTAAAACAATTATAATGGGTGACTTCAATCGGGGAATTACAGACCAGTTAGTCTAACATCGGTAGTGGGAAAACTGCTAGAGTCAGTTATTAAAGATGGGATAGCAGCACATTTGAAAAGTGGTGAAATCATTGGACAAAGTCAGCATGGATTTACGAAAGGTAAATCATGTCTGACGAATCTTATAGAATTTTTTGAGGATGTAACTAGTAGAGTGGATAAGGGAGAACCAGTGGATGTGTTATATCTGGACTTTCAGATGGCTTTCGACAAGGTCCCACATAAGAGATTAGTATACAAACTTAAAGCACACGGTATTGGGTGTTCAGTATTGATGTGGATAGAGAACTGGCTGGCAGACAGGAAGCAAAGAGTAGGAGTAAACGGGTCCTTTTCACAATAATAAATTTTATATTTAATGGGCGCCTTTCATACAAAATCTCAAGGACACCTTACATAGTAATCGAAATTAAAACATATAATCGGAGTAAAACAAGTAATTAAAGACATCACAATGACACAAATTAAAAACAGAATTCAATCCAAAAACAGAAAATCAAAAACACAGTGTGAAGAGAGAGCAGCGGCAACCAATTCGTGCCAGCGTCCACTCTCCCTTCACGGCAGCCATCTTGGACACAGACCTACAAGACTACAGTTAGACACAAAAAAAATCATCCCCCCACAGTGGATAGCACAGTGGAGGAAGGCACAATGTCCATTCCCCACCCCATGTTCACCCCAAAGTCAGGCCTATTGGGGCCACCGCAGTTGCCTCTACGGAGGCCCGATGTCCCTGGCCGTTCTCACCGGGTGGTCTTGCCCCGGCGTCGGGAGAGTCCTTTCGGCGGCTGGGCCACTTGGAACGGCCGCTTCTTGGTTGGAGCCAGCGGCTGCCGAAGCCGACAAGGCCGCGCCGGTTTGGCGCTCCTAGGCTCCCGATGAAAAAGTCGGCGACCGCTCTCCTCACTGCAGCCTTGCCGCCTCTCCGCTCCGCAAACCCGCAGCCCGGAGATGTTGCTCACGGCGGTCCAGCTCGCCAGAGCTCCAGCGCGGCGACCCAGGCAAGGCATCGCCCGCTCCGTTCCGCTCCAGCGCTCCAGCGCTCCAACGCAGTGCCGCCACGCAGGCCGAAGTGCTGGGTGGTTCCCGCCAAGAAACGGCGCTCCAAGCCCGCTGGTAGGCCACGACGACGGGTCGACGGGCAGCCCGGAAAAAAGGCTGCCACACCGACCAGGTAGGGACCTATAAATAAAGTAACACCTACCCCCCCACATTAAAAGACCATATCCCCTACAAACAAAAAAACAGGACTCACTAAAAACTAGAAAAAAAACGAATTTAAGACGGACGGCTGCTGCTAGCAGCCGTTCACCAAGATGGCTCCTCCTCCTCCGGCAGGCAGGCAGTGACTAGTGGGGTACCGCAAGGCTCAGTGCTGGGACCCCAGCTATTTACAATACATATTAATGATCTGGATGAGGGAATTGAATGCAATATCTCCAAGTTTGCGGATGACACGAAGCTGGGGGGCAGTGTTAGCTGTGAGGAGGATGCTAGGAGGCTGCAAGGTGACTTGGATAGGTTGGGTGAGTGGGCAAATGCATGGCAGATGCAGTATAATGTGGATAATTGTGAGGTTGTCCACTTTGGTGGCAAAAACAGGAAAGTAGACTATTATCTGAATGGTGGCCGATTTGGAAAAGGGGAGATGCAACGAGACCTGGGTGTCATGGTACACCAGTCATTGAAAGTAGGAATGCAGGGGCAGCAGGTAGTGAAGAAAGCAAATGGTATGTTAGCATTCATAGCAAAAGGATTTGAGTATAAGAGCAGGGAGGTTCTACTGCAGTTATACAGGGTCTTGGTGAGACCACACCTGGAGTATTGCGTACAGTTTTGGTCTCCTAATCTGAGGAAAGACATTCTTGCCATAGAGGGAGTACAGAGAAGGTTCACCAGACTGATTCCTGGGATGGCAGGACTTTCATATGAAGAAAGACTGGATAGACTCGGCTTGTACACGCTAGAATTTAGACGATTAAGGGGGGATCTTATAGAAGCTTACAAAATTCTTAAGGGGTTGGACAGGCTAGATGCAGGAAGATTATTCCCGATGTTGGGGAAGTCCAGAACTAGGGGTCACAGTTTAAGGATAAGAGGGAAGTCTTTTAGGACCGAGATGAGAAAATCATTTTTTACACAGAGAGTGGTGAATCTGTGGAATTCTCTGCCACAGAAGGTAGTTGAGGCCAGTTCATTGGCTATATTTAAGAGGGAGTTTGATGTGGCCCTTGTGGCTAAAGGGATCAGGAGGTATGGAGAGAAGGCAGGGATGGGATACTGAGTTGGATGATCAGCCATGATCATATCGAATGGCGGTGCAGGCTCGAAGGGCCGAATGGCCTACTCCTGCACTTATTTTCTATGTTTCTATGTTTCCATGTAAAGCGGCAAATTGATAACAATGGAACATAGTTTGCAAGTTTACCTGCATTCTGTGTAATGCTCATGATGTGACCATCACGATAACATCAGGCACCTCATCAGCAGCTGGATGAGGTAATGTTCGTCACTGCGATTTGCGTCAGGTGGCTGCACTCTTGTGACAGGTGGCCATCATCCTATTCCCCATTGTCTTTGTGAGAAATGTGGGTGATGAATGATAATGAGGAATATTTTCATTTTGGGCCTCCAGAAGCTCGAGAGTCTGTGGTCAGTCTGACACGGGGAATGTATCTTCTGTCATTGGTGCAAATTGAGTTTGTTGCCATCAGCAACTGTGCAGCCTATCTTAACACATATGTCAAGGTGTGAACTATCCAAGCATTATTTCCAAAATATTTTTAATCAACTTCTTCCTGTGCTGTGGTTCCAATTTAAGTTTAGGTTTAGTATTGTCACGTGTATCAAGGCACACTGAGAAGCTTTGCATGCTCTCCAATCAAATCAGAAAATACAGTACATAAATATAATCAAGCCAAACTCAAATACAATAGGTAGATTGAAGTTCATATGTTTTAGAAGCAGAATTAGGTCATTCGGCCCATCGAGTCTACTCCCCCATTCAATCGTGGCTAATCTATCTCTCCCTCTCAACCCCATTCGCATGCCTTCTCCCCATGACCCCTGACACACGTACTAATCAAGAATCTATCTCCACCTTAAAAATATCCACAGACATGGCCTCCACCGCCGTCTGTGGCAATGAATCCCACAGATTCACCACTCTCTGGCTAAAGAAACCTCCTCATCTTCCTAAAGGAATGTCCTTTAATTCTGAGGCTGTGACCTCTGGTCCTAGACTCACCCACTAGTGGAAACATCCTCTCCACATCTACTCTATCCAGGCCTTTCACTATTCAATAAAGTTTCAATGAGATCTCTCCCTCCCCCCCCCCCCCATTCTTCTAAACTCCAGCGAGTACAGGCCCAGTGCCGACAAACGCTCATCGTACGTTAACCCAATCATTATTATAGTTAAAGACCCTGCCACAACTACCTCCTCCGGCAGCTCGTTCCATACACCCACAGGTTCCCATTAAATCTTTCCCCTCCCCTCTCACCTTAAACCCATGTCCAATGTCCCTCGAAACCTCCAGAGAGAGGGGTCAGAGACCCCATCCAACTCATGAACCGATGATTGGCCATGAGAAGGAGGGGTGATGATGTCGGCGGTAAGCGAAGGTCTGAAGGCCTGGCGAGGCTCTGCTGCTGCACTCCATGGGCTGCACTACATTGGGACGGGTGAGGTGTGGCCGGACGTGGCGCTCCAACCTGACAGTCCCCTCGACCTGAGTAATCGCAGTCAAATATGGGACAAGAGCGGTCCCGTAAGGGACAAACCAATTTAGCCCAATATACGGGATCTCCCGGCTAATACGGGACAGTTGGCAACCCTAGTGCAGAGCAGAATTAGGCCATTAGTTCTCAGAATTGGGCATTCGTGCAATGTGGATGAGCACAGTTTAACTTTATGCATCAAACAAGGGGACATTTGGTTTCTAGGCAGCTCTGTGCAATATCAATTTGATAATTCTTCCATGTATATCCTGAGAAATGTTTGAATGTGGATACTGTGTGAAAAAATGAGTCAATTGTAACTATGCCTGAACATTTGAACATTAACAATGGGAAGATTACTGACCTGCTCAGCTTGCAATGTCTGATTTTTAAACTGCAGGCAGATGAGGTGCACATCTCAAGTAGGTGACAACAATTGTATTTCAACTGAGAACTAAGGAGTGGGCAACTGCAGCTTTCCCACCAAGTTGTTTGTGGGATGCTCAGTTTATTAATGCCTCCTGATTTGGAAGGTACCCTGCCTCAAAAATTCAGTTGCATTCACCATAACTATCTACTATCTACTCTGCCATTCTTTGACTCTCAGATGCCACTTACACTTCTGCAGAGGTAGGAGGATTTTGGCTTGAGTTTCTGTAGTTTCCATCTTTACCCCTATCAATATCCTAGGAGGCATTGCAGATGGGTTATTTAACCTTTCTACTTTGTGAATGGCCTGTCTTTTAAGCATCGCGTTCTACCGCATTTTTCTACTGCACGATTACTAATTACTGTGTACTGTGTAATGTCACCCATTCCTTCTATCCAGAGATGTTGCCTGTCCTGCAGTGTTACTTCAGCATTTTGTGTCTACTGTGTAACCTCCTTTGATACAAAACTGACAATATCCCCTTCCTTAGTTATACACGAGTCCAACTTAGGAAACCTGAACGGAAACCTTTGGTGACTCTGGTGACCCAAGGTTTCCATGAGTCTCCAGAGGCTTTGGTCACTCGCCTGGAAAGCTTCCACCGAAGCGTGAGCTGCATCTACTGACCAAAGATCCTAGGGGTTTTTGCTACCGACCGCACACACACACAAACACATCGCGAAGATGGGGGCCAGGGACAGCGGAGGAGCGTTGTTTGCGCGATGAAGAGGAAGGTTGCCACAGAACATGGTAAGTCCTTTAGAGTGCGTGGGAGGGAGGGAGAGAAGGGAAAAGAAGGGGAGAGTAGGGGAGAAAGAAGGTGAGAGAGAAGGTGAGAGAGACGGGGAGAGATGGGGGGGAAGGGGGGAAGGGGGGTAAGGGGGGAAGGGGGAAAGGGGGGGGAGAAGGAGTGGAGACAGTTTTAAGAAGTTTAATAAAGTTAGCGGGCATTTTACCTTCCAGCGGATCTTCTAGGTTCTGAAAACGCGTGAGGCGCACGCTGCGGGCCATCAATCCAAGGAAGGCTACTGGATCCGACGGCGTCTCTGGACGCGTGCTGAAGGACTGCGCAGACCAGCTGGCTGGAGTCTGTACGAGGATTTTCAACCAGTCTCTGGCCCAGTCCACTGTTCCACCCTGTCTGAAGTCCGCAACCATAGTCCCCTTGCCCAAAAAACCCCACATTTCCAGCCTCAACGACTACCGGCCAGTCGCACTCACACCAGTGGTGATGAAGTGTTTTGAAAAACTGGTCCAGGGTCATATCACATCACTCCTGCCCCGAAGCTTTGACCCCCACCAGTTTGCGTACAGAGCGAATAGATCTACAGAGGACGCTGTAGCCACAGCTCTCCATGCTGCACTGTCCCACCTGGAGCAGCGGGGGAGCTACGTGCGGATGCTCTTTGTGGACTACAGCTCTGCTTTTAATACCATCCTTCCCCACAAACTGGTGGACAAACTGGGGGACTTGGGACTTCCACACTCCACCTGCATGTGGATAAATAGCTTCCTGTCGGGTTGCAGCCAGAGAGTCAGAGTGGGCCATCACACATCCCCGGCCCTCAGCCTCAGTACCGGCTCTCCACAGGGCTGCGTGCTGAGCCCCCTGCTCTACATCATCTACACATATGACTGCACCCCCGCCCACCACAGCAACACCATTGTCAAATTTGCGGATGACACTACGGTGGTGGGACTCATCTCCGGGGGGGACGAGTATGCCTACAGGGATGAGGTGGAGCAGCTGACAGTGTGGTGTGGAGAAAATAACCTGCTCCTCAACACCTTAAAGACAAAGGAAATAATAATAGACTTCAGGAAGAATAAAACGGACATGGTACCATTAATTATCAGAGGGGACTGTGTGGAGAGGTTGGCGGATTTCCGTTTCCTGGGAATCCATATTGAGGAGGACCTGATGTGGAGCGTGAACACCTCTGCGCTGCTGAAAAAGGTCCAGCAGCAACTGCACATCCTGAGGGTGCTCAGGAAGAATAACATCACTCAGAGATTGCTGCTGTCCTTTTATCGGTGCTCCATTGAGAGCATCCTAACATACTGTGTATGCGTATGGTACACCAGCTGCACAGCGGCTCGGAGGAAAGCGCTCCAGAGGACCATTGACAACGCCCAGAGGATTGTCGGCTGCCCTTTCCTTACCTTGGAGGACTTACACAGTTCCCGCTGCATCAAAAAATCTCAGAGTATTATAAAGGACATTTCCCACCCCGGACATTCCCTGTTTGAACTGTTGCCGTCAGGCAGACGGTACAGATCTACAAGGACAAGGACAAACAGACTTAAAAAAAGTTTTTACCCCACTGCTATAAAGGCACTAAATGTAGCCGCCAAGGAACGCAGGGGCGATACATACTAAGGGACTGTGGTACACTGTGAAATCGACAGAAGGATGAAGGGTTGGGTGTTTATGCGTGCTATTTTCATGATATTTATTTTAGTTGTTTATCTTTTTTTAAATATTTTACCTTGTATGTATCGTTAGCTTTTAGAAATGTTTGAATGGTGCACTGACTGGCTGACATTTTTAAATTTTATTGTACATGGTTCATGTTACAATGACAATAAAGAAACTATTCTATTCTATTCTATTCTATTCTAAAACCAAAGATCCTTGCTGAATCTTTGCTGAAAACTTCAATGAGCCAATCAAAATGACCGGTCAACGAAGGAGATTGCCTTCGACTGCCTAGTAAGTAAATAGCAACCCCACTCCACTGGCTTCGACCAAACAGCAACCTATTTTTAGTCGACGCTGGTTTTGAATTTGTTAAAATAATCGCAGGAACATAGAAGAAGCCTCGAATATGCCGAAACCACTTTCGACAAATTGGGAGAGTGAACAAAACCTCCGGGAACCTCACGGAAACCTTGGGTGGGGCGCATGGTTAAGGTAAATCATTACCTTAACCATGCCATGCATTTCCAATGTATACATTTCTTTTTTTGTCTCTAAATCAAGGTACCCACCACAGACTTTCTCCTTTATTCATATTTTTACAAAACTTTGTTTTCTTTAGTCATACCTGCTAATCAATTCTCATACTGTTGCAATATGCCCTGTCTACATCCATTATCAGATCTACCCTATTGTTTTTTTTTCTTAATTCTAATGAATTACAACAACAAAAATTCAAATTATATAGCATAGGACTTATATAGGACAAAGTTAACTACAATACAACCATTGCTGGATCAGGTGTACAACTGAATACTTCCCACAGTGATTCTCAATACAGAAGCTAACCCAATTTCAACGTCATGCAAGGGATTTTGTTATTCCCCAGGCACTTCTCCTTTAGAAATACTGCAGGGGAAATTAGACAAGTTACCCCCCAAAACAATTATTGTTTGTCATTCTCACACCAAATAGATTTTCAGGATGCAGTGCGATGTCTATGAAACAACACAATACTTACATTTGATCCTTCTGAACCTCTACAAAATGGGACCAGCCTTTCTCCCCCACATTCAATCACATCCTCTATTACCAATCATTCCCTGAGTCCCAGAACTTGACTCCGAGCCTCATGTCCTGAACAATTCCTTATCTCCACTCACATTCTCAAACCACTCAGCCAGCTGAGCCCCTTGGACATAAGAAGGAATTTGAGAACATTTATTTTGGAATTAAAGTCAACAATGCATGGTTGGCTTCTCCTTCTGCAACCACACAAAGCTTATGGGCTATGATAATTCACTGAAATTATGCTAGAATGTGAAGGTAGATCATATTGCTCAAAATATCACATATTTTTAGTACTTTAGTGTTAACTTGCAACACTCTAAAGAGAGTTAAATAGTAGAGTGAAACTGGTCCGATCTCAATCTATACATTAGGACATTGACAATAGACAATAGACAGACTGTATGATTCATGTGATGCAGCCAAGTACCTCGGAATCCCGAGTCCAGAGTTGTCCTTCATAATTTCTGCAGTAGTTTTACATCTCCTGACACTATTAAACATAATTAAGGGAAAGAGAAAAACATAAAATAAAGTGTACATAATAATTGTTAATTCATACAACACATAATTGTGAATAAACAAAAAAAGTGAGTGCAAGTTATCAAAAAAGCGATATCTTACAAAAAGCCACCAATGGTAGCTAGGATTGTTTTTAAATTGACCTCCGTCGATGAGATTATGCACTGGGCCTTACCCCCCTAATAAAGTGTGACCCAACGTTAGTCGGTTCCCTCTAGTTGCAACCAAAATTATCATATCAGGTCAATTAATAGCTGAACAGTTTAAAATTGAATAAAAGAGAAGCTAGAAGATTTGGACTAAAATAAAAGTAATTATGGGTTAAAGTACCTCGTCAATAATTACACTTTTCATTAACCTGTATGTTAGTTAATTCATAATTAGTATTTAAAATATATGTCTAACCTCCCCCATCCTTCCTGCTATATAGTTAGTCGTGTTAGTATAGTACATTACGCCTTTACCGTTAGTTGAGTTTATTGCGCGTAAGTAGTTAATTAGTTAGTTAGTTATATGTTATATGTGTAAATAATAGGTCATATAGTGTGGGACAGATGCATCATATCAAAAGGGGACAGTCTCATAGTTCTCAGGGCTGAAGGACTTGACAACGAGCCTGCGACCTTGAGCTTCCATCTGTGCGCATCAGCTTTCAGTTCAGAAATTTAATTCGGCCTGTGTTATTGAAAAACACATTCTTGCCAGATAAGCCTGTCTGGTAACCGTCTGAACAGTTCTAGTGTCTTAATTGAAACAGAAAAAACAAGTTCCACAGATAAAATGGCTATTATTTTGTTCCTCCTTGAATTTTGTTTAAAATCTCCTGGGCATATTTGCAAGCAGAGTCTGTGAATGAGCGTTGCTTGCCGTTAAACGGAATTAGCATTTTCACTGGATAGATCACGCCATAACGAACTTCAGAATGTCCATATAAAATACTGCTTGCCCTTTTAAACTCGCGTCTTTTTGCCAGAATTTCCCGAGGATAATCCCTGTAGAATCTTACGGTATTATCAGCGAATGTAAGGTTTTCTCCATAGGGTATCTTCTTTAATAGATTTTCCAAAGTTGAAATGTCTAGGAACTTTACGATAATTTGCCTTGGCGAAGCACTAACATGTTTTTGGAAGCGACCCACTCGATGAGCCACATCTATCTTTGTTTTTTCTGACAGTTTGAAAACATCTTTAAGTAGATTAGTGATAAAATCACGCATTTGAAAGCCGTGTTCAGCACCCTCTTTAACTCATATTATTCTCAGGTTTTGCCTCCTTGATCTGGCTTCTAAATCTTGACATTTCTCATTCAGTTTATTCGTTAGCTCCCAATTCATATTGTGTTGTTTTTTCAAACCTGTTATTTTGTGGCTCATCTGTTCCATTTCACCCTCCATCTCTTCCATCAATTTTTCCGTGTCTGTTAATTGCTTCAGCAGGGAGTCATGTTTATTGTTATAATCTCTCTGCATACTTTCCAATTCCTTCGCAGACCTCGACTCCAAATCTTTAAACTGCTGGTTCAGGGCTACATAAAGCTATTTTACTTCGCCGCAGCTATTATCAATTTTCTTAGAAAGATTGTCCTCCATAGTGGAGAAGTTGTTCTGAATTGTAGAGTTCATTTTGTCAAATTGCTTCTGAAGATCTTTGGTAATGTCTTTAATAATATTAGCTCTTACCGTTTCTTCCCAGCTTTTCATTTCTTTCTCCTTTGTATCACTTCTCGCAGTCATATCGCTTGTTGGTTGTTCGGCTCCAGTCGAATAAATATCGGAGGTCTCACTTTCTGTAGTTGGAACATCAGAGTTGCGAATGAGCCAATTAAGAGGGGTAAAATTCTGGCACAATTAAAATCATGAAATATGGATATTGCTTTCCTACAAGAGACACATTTGAAACAACAAACTCAGATCAGATTAAGGGCAAACTGGATAGGTCAAACCTATTACTCCTCATTCACCTCTAAAGCAAGAGGCACGGCCATTATAATTCGGAAGGGTATACCTTTTAACTTAAAGAAATCCATATCTGATAAAGAGGGAAGATACGTTATAGTCACGGGAGAAATTTACAATACACCATTAACTATGATAAATATTTACGCGCCTAATTTTGATAACCCACAATTTTTAAAGAAAATAATAGATTTAATCGCAGAGCATAATTATCAAAATATAATAATGGGGGGAGATTTTAACTGTGTTATAGACCCATACTTAGATAAATCAATAAAGGTGGGGAAGCGTCTTGTTAAAACTAAGACCTGTGAATTTTTAAATACTTATATAAAAAATAACAACATAGCTGATGTTTGGAGAATAGCAAATCCAAGTGGTAGGGAATATTCATTTTATCAGTTTATAAAACTTATTCACGAATTTACTATTTCTTATTGGACACAAAATTAATCCCGTATACGAATAAACCATCATATCATAATAGTATTATTTCTGATCATTCACCAATGACTTTTATACTTAAAATTGAGGGAATGACGGATATAAAACCTTTTTGGAGATTCAACGCACACATATTAAATAACCCGCAGGGCTATGAGTATATAAAAGAACAAACAAAACATTTTTTCGAAATAAATGACACGCCGGGCATTTCTGCACTGCTATTATGGGAAACCTTCAAGGCATATATTCGCGCGTCATAATCCCTTACCAAAGTTTTCAAAATAAGGAAAATAAAAGAGAACTTCAGCGGATAGAACAGGAAATAAAATTACTAGAACTGGACAATGCAACTGACCCAACCATAGATAAACATAATAAGATAACTTTATTGAAATATAAAATCAATAGAATACTATCGGCAAGAGTAATAAGATTATTCCAAATTACAAAACAAGCACACTTCGAATTTGGGGATAAGCCACATAAATTACTTGCGAGGCAACTGAAGCAACAAGAAAAAGAAAAAACTATCACTAAAATTAAATCGGATAAGGGTGAGTTTCTAACACTGCCAAAGGATATTAATAAGAGGTTTGCCCAATTTTATCATAATTTATATACATCTAAAATAAATACAGATGTTAGTAAAATTACAGATTTTTTAGATAATTGCAATCTCCCAAAATTGGATAGTTTAGAACAAGAGCAATTAGGAGCATGGATTACTAGTGAAGAAATAAAACAAATAATAAACTCACTGAAAAATGGGAAGACCCCAGGACCAGATGGTTTTAGTAATGAATTTTATAAAAGATTTCAGGAGTCAATTGTACCAAGATTATTCAATTTATACATGCAGGCTTATACCGAAAATAAACTACCAGAAACCCTAGCAGAAGCAACAATAACGCTTATACCAAAAAAAGATAAAGATTTAGATGAACCGGGTTCTTATAGAGCTAATTCACTTCTAAATACGGATCAGAAAATTTTAGCAAAGGTTCTAGCTAGAAGACTAAATAATTATATTAACAATTTAATAAATACGGATCAAACGGGATTTAGACCCAAAAGACAATCATTTAATAATTTGAGAAGGCTTTTCAATATAATGTACTCTCACAATGAGGACAATGAAGATATTTCAGTTGTTACGCTGGATGCAGAGAAGGCATTTGATCAGGTAGAATGGTAGTATTTATACAAGGTACTCCAAAAATTTAATACGGGAGAGAATTTTATTAGATGGGTTAAACTACTTTACGATAGACCTACGGCAAGAATATTAACTAACAATATGCTATCTCCAAAATTTTACTTATCAAGGGGTAATAGGCAAGGTTGTGCCTTATCACCATTGCTATTTGCCCTTAAGATAGAACCGCTGGCCGAAAGGATTAGAAATCACCCGAATATTCACGGATATAACACTAAGGACTCAAAGAATAAAATTTCATTATACGCTGATGATATCCTTTTATATATTACTAATACACAAACGAGTATACCCACCTTATTAACACTAATTGAGGAATTCGGCTCTTTTTCAGGATATAAAATTGGAATAAAAGCGAAATTATGTCTTTAAAACCACAGGATTCGAGAAACTTACTAAAATCCCCCTTCAAAATTGCAACAGAAAAATTCAAGTATCTGGGTATTCAAATTACGAGAAGACACAAATCATTATTTAGTGCCACTTTTATGCCACTATTAAATAAACTGAATGATATGTTTAAATTTTGGAAAACGCTTCCGCTCTCATTGATAGGTAGAATTAACGCTATAAAAATGACTTTCTTACCACAATTAATATATTTGTTTCAAGCGATCCCAATATATATTCCAAAATACTTTTCAAAAAACTAGATTCTACTATCACTAATTTTATATGGGATTACAGAGCACACAGAATTCAATGAAAGCATTTGTGTAAACCTAAAGAAGCTGGGGGTTTATCATTACCTAACTTTATGTATTACTACTGGGCAGTGCATATTAAGAACATAATGTACTGGTTGGATAGTTCCACTCAGCAGCTGGAGTGGATAAGAATGGAGAAAGAGGAGTGCTATCCGCACGATATAGGAACGATCTTGATCTCACCGATAAAATTGAATAGTATAATATATAAGAAGAACCCAATTATTCACAATACAATAAGAATTTGGAAACAAATAAAATTATCCTTGAAATTAAATAATCTATCAGTATTAACCCCACTATTGAACAATTCCGCATTCAAACCATTTCTCATCGACAAAACATATCAACAATGGGATAGACTGGGGATTAGGAAAGTAGGGGATATGTATGAATTGGGCAAACTGTTATCATTTCAACATTTAAAATTAAAATTTAAACTGAAGCATAATCAATATTTTAAATATATACAGATATGTGACTTTATGAAGAAATATACACATAGATTTCAAACTATATTTTTAGACCCTTTCGAAGAAGCAATGAATATTAAGGCTGATTCACAAAAACTAATATCATACTTTTATAATAATATATTAAATAGAGAATTACCCTCAACAGAAGCACTAAGAGAAGATTGGGAACATGAGCTAATGATAAAGATCTCGAAGGATAGATGGGAAAAGTATCTGATGAACACACATAATTGTTCTATTAATGCAAGACATAATTTAATTCAATTCAAATTATTACATAGACTATATTATTCAAAAACGAGGTTGAATAAATTTTATCCAAACGTCTCTCCCAGATGCGATAAATGTTTGTTTCAAAACGCTAATATAACACATTCATTTGTAAGATGTACAAAGTTGAATAAATTTTGGAGCGATATATTTGATATATTTACAAAGCTTTTCAAGTCAAGAATAGAACCTAAAACGGAATGGATTATATTTGGAATAATAGTAGAAGATATCAATTTAAATAAAGACCAAAACGTTTTTTTAATTATGGGTTAATAATTGGAAAGAAATTGATGCTTAAATTTTGGAAAAATACAACCATACCAACTGTTGAAATGTGGATTAGGAATATGATGGACATAGCACGCCTTGAAGAAATGAGACTCCGACTAATAGATAAATATGATCAATTCTTAAGGAGTTGGTCTCCTTTCATCGACTTTTTAGAATCATGTGATGCAGCGGTACCGTAGGATTGCTGATTTCAGTTCATGCCGTGGATAGATCTACATCTCCGAATACAGATTTGAAAATTTCTCTTTTAAGGGGCCTTTTTTATATACACACTTCACGTTTTTCTATTCTCTACCATCTATTTTTCCTCTTTTTCCCCTTTCTATTGTTTTCTTTTTCTTGTCTTGCTTACTTCCTTCTCAAAACATAAAACTAGAGGTTGCACATAGAATGGATTACGGTATGACATAGTTGGCACCTAAAATTAGGTCCCACTGTACTGTTTTGTACTGTATTAACTTCTAATAAAATAAACCAAAAAAAAAAGACAATAGACAATAGACAATATGTGCAGGAGTAGGCCATTCGGCCCTTTGAGCCAGCACCGCCATTCAATGTGATCATGGCTGATCATCCCCAATCAGTACCCCGTTCCTGCCTTCTCCCCATATCCCCAGACTCCACTATTTTTAAGAGCTCTATCTAGCTCTCTCTTGAAAGCATCCAGAGAATCTTCCTCCGCCACCCTCTGAGGCAGAGAATTCCACAGACTCACAACTCTCTGTGAGAACAAGTGTTTCCTCATCTCGGTTCTAAATGGCTTACTCCTTATTCTTAAACTGTGGCCCCTGGTTCTGGACTCCCCCAACATCGGGAACATGTTTCCTGCTTCTAGCGTGTCCAAACCCTTAACAATCTTATATGTTTCAATGAGATATCCTCTCATCCTTCTAAACTCCAGAGTGTACAAGCCCAGCTGCTCCATTCTCTCAGCATATGACAGTCCCGCCATCCCGGGGATTAACCTTGTAATGTAACAAGACATTATAAAAATGCAGAAATAATTTATTTAGGGCAATGATTCATATCAGGCTACTTTGCTTAGACCGAGGTTAAATTAACAGTGTGCTGTAGTTCGCTGCACCTGATGTTACTAGTGCAGAAATGTAGGTCTTTATGGGTTGTGTAGGTGTACCGATTTTTATGAACCTTTCCAGGAAGTGTAAACGTGCACTTGGAACTGCTGTTTGTTTGATCAGGTAGACCATGGAGTTTTGAATATCATGTTAAAAGATACATTTCTCTCAACACTTAGCTAGGAAATAGAAAACAGATGTAACCTGGATCGTTCCGAGAGACGGGATGGTTATCTGCAGTAAATCAGTGCAACTAATGTATCTGTCTACCTGCTATATATTCTATAACAGAGCTAGGCTTTGCCGCTGATCTTGGTAAATGTATTTATGGAAATGTGTGGTTCAATCTATGTGCTTCATATGGTCTCTCTGCATCTCGGTAGTCGGTGCGGGTTTATGTGGGTTGTTGAAGCATGAACAACGGTTTGAATTGTAGGCTCGGAACATAGAACCACCTAAATAACATCGTGTGGTCCAATGTTTTACGCGCATTTTTTGAAGACAATTGGCTTTGATGGTACTTTGTATTGTGTGACATGAATATTGTTTCTCCTGTTCTGCACTAAAAATGGTACAAAATGTAGGTCGCATGCTCAAAGATTGCAAGTAGTTGCAATGTAGATTATGTACTATTGAATGACTTACATTACAAGATTGTAGCAGCTTAGACATTTGAAATTATTCTCCAAGGATATACAACATGAAGAACGCAGAGGATTTCATTTTAACTTTATTAACATTTGCAACCTGTTATTTTTAACATTGTAATTTCTAGTAAGAAATTCCCTTCCTTTATGTTGATAAAATTATCAGCAAGTCTGAAGGATCTTAAGCAAATCCTTTTCACAATCTTTCAATTAACTTTCAGAGTATCCTAGGTCGGCAGTTGCTGACGTGTGTGCAGGTGTAAATAAGAATAAAGCTTGATTCTTCTTTATTATTTTCAAGCTCCCTCCAGTTTGGAGAGAGGGCAATAATCTTGTCAAGTGTTGGCAAATTGACCAATTCACATATTCCCTGACAGCAACCTCTAACTAGCAGGTAAAACTGCAAAACCATAAACTGTTCCATTTAATCCCCTGATTATTTCCAAAGCTTCCTGACTCTATTGTTTGTTTTCCCCCCCATTTCTGTTCAACTTTTTGTGCTAATATATGCTGATTTGCTTCAAAGTCATGTTACCATGTGTCTTTTTCCATCATGTACTGTTGATATTCACTTATGTTTAAAAAAGTCCAACTAGATTTTCTTTTAATATCATGTCTCGAGGTGAGACAAGAAACAATAAAATTGACTTCAAAAACCACATCAAAAATATATTATGAAATTATAATCTGGATGGTTTTGTTCAGATTTACTTTTGACAAAATATATTTTTTTATGTCCCTACTAATACCATTAGTACAAGTCACATGGTTTATTAATTATTTCTGCATGCTGGGACATGAATTATTGTTAAAAGTTAAAGATTACCAAGATTGCTTATTTTGTATCTTGCAGCCATAGCAACAGTCAGTTTTCAAGCAACACTTCTCATTATTCAATTAAAATGAACACAAATTGTCATATTTTAAATTCATTTTCTCACTAATTGACAAAAACAATTAGTTCACAATACAAAATTCTGGAAACACAGCCATTGTTGTGTACTGCAAAATCCTTCAAATTCGCATAGATATAAAACCAAACTTCAGATTTACCACACAAATCTTCAGTCAAGATTTTACACTGGCAAATTTAAACTCGAAAATTATTGTCATAATTGTCAAAGTCACAATTTAGCATTAATCTGCTGTTTAGAATCACCATTGCAACCAAAAATCTTAAACTCTACAAGTTTTCTAATCTGAATATCTCAGTTTAGTATATTCTAAAAACAAGCAAAATAGAAATTATCACATTGCTCAAGGTGCATCCAGCTGCCAAAATGTTAAGTGGTTTGTTGAGATTTTGCCAGGTACAAGATATGGCAAACAGAAATTCCCTTTAATATACTGCACCAGTATCTTTTAAAAACAAAAATTACTGACGCAGTAAAAATACATCTGAGCCATTGGTGCAGATTAATAGCAGTAACCCAAGATCTCTCCAGCATTTACTTGGCAAAAGTAGCACAAGATTCTAATAAACCTCTCTGCTGCACCTTGACAGTTTGTGTTGGCAATGGCCATGTTGAAGCTTTAGTAAACGCATGTTATTACTCGAATGTTCATGGATTTTACTTTATTGTATGTTCAAGAAGGATCAAAACATACAAATGAATTGGACCTAACTCCAGAAAATGAGTGCCTTGGATGGTGTTGGAAAATAAAATGCAGAATCTGCATCAGGAACCAACCTCCCTTTGGTTTTGATGAATATGGAATGAGGAGCGGGCAATTTTTCTGTTCACAAGAAGTCGATGGTGATTATTTAAATATTTTGATGAGATAACCTTCACTGTAATTGTCAATCTGTTTTAACGCACAAGGAAGGCAACTCTCCCACAGCTTTGACCAATTGAATGCAGACAGACATATTGAATCCTCAAGATTAAGTGGCTTCCCAGCACTGCTAATGAAATCCTAATGGGCCTGCCCCACTTACATAAATCTTTCAGCGACTGCCAGCATCCGTCATAGGTCGTTGCAGGTCGGTGAAAATTTTCAACATGTTGAAAATCCAGCGGCGACCAGAACAAGGTACGACTCTTTGGGCGACTACTCATGACCATACAGGCTTCACCCCGCGACATGTCGCCAGGGTGTCGCCTGTATGGTCGTGCATAGTCTCCTCAGTCGCCCAAAGAGTCGTAGCGTCTTTCTGGTCGCCGCTGGATTTTCAACATGTTGAAAATTTTCGCCGACCTGCAACGACCTATGACGGGTGCCGGCAGTCGCTGAAAAAGTCGCGTAAGTGGGACAGTCCCATTAGGGTCACCAAGCCAGCTAGTAAACCCACATCTCATGATGTCATTCCGTACTTGCTTCCCCACTTCTTGTCTCCATCTTGGGATATTCATCACAAACCCTCCATACTAAAATGAGTAACCTTAGAATTTAGAGTCATTGTCATAGAGTCATAGTCACACAGCATGGAAACAGGTCCATTAACCTAACTTGCCCATGCTCATCTACACTAGTCCCACCTGCCTGCTTTTGGCCCACATCCCACTAAACCTAGCCTATCCATGTACCTGTCTAAATGTTCTTAAACATTGCAATAGAGCTAAGAGACACAGTATGGATACAGGCCCTTCGGCCCATCGAGTCCACGCCAATCAGTGGTCACCTCATACACTAGCACTATCGTATACACTAGGGACAATTTACAATTTACAGAAGCCAATTAAACTTTAAAAAAATGTACGTCTTTTGAATGTGGGAGGAAACCGGAACACCCGGAAAAAACACTATGCAGTCACAGGGAGGACGTAAAACTTCATCCAGATATCACCCATAGTCAGGATCGAACCCAGGTCTCTGGCCCTGTCAGGCAGCAACTGTACCGCTGCGTTACTATGCTCCCCTTGACCGCCCAGCAACTGACACACAAATAAGGTCAGAATAGAGAAACCACGATTGATCTCCTTGGAGCAAAGAAGGTTGAGAGATTTCAGTGCTTTTAAAAATTAAATCAGTTCGTATTAAGCTGCAGAGGGGTTGATCTCCACGGGTAAGGTCAGAGTTGCCCTGGGCATAAACTGTAAACAAGGTTACCTGGTCAATTGGACAATTAAGGAGTGAGAACACAAACTGAGGAAAATAAGATTTATGAAATGCAGGTTGCAGGAAATGCCCACAGGCCAGGCCAGGTACTGAAGGAAAAAAAAGGAGCAAATATGTTAGATGGTTGACCTGGCCGTTCAATAAACACAGACTGAAAAAGTGAAGCACCAGAGGTTGCTTTATATAATTTTGCACCAATTATTAAAAGCACCCAGCTCAAAAATCTGTGGTTCTTTTTGAATATGCCATTGCTAATTTGTAAAAATGTCCTCTCCTGGGTATTTTGGTGAAAGAGTGAGAACAATGTTTAAACATGTGCTGCATTGATCAGAAACACCTGCTTAAAAACTCCATAATTTGTAATTAATTGATGATCATGATTATTTAAACATGTTATGCTTATGAAGTGTAATATAGAGCCACTATAGTCCAACTTTCACAGAAGGTGTGGAGTATATTGGCTGTCTGTTATACAATGGAACATTTATAGTTGTCTTTTGAAAGGGGCCAGAGTGATCTTGAATGCAAACTTAAAAGGAGGAAGTTATTTAGAGGTTATGGCAGGAGAATGGGGTTGGGAGGGAGAGATAGATCAGCCATGATTGAATGGGGGAGTAGACTTGATGGGCCGAATGGTCTAATTCCTATTCATTATGACCTTAAAAATTCTTGTAGTCGAGGTCAAGAGAAATATGAATGTGCGATACTTTGTACCCTGAAGAAGGGTCTCGACCCGAAACATCACCTATTCCATCACATATGAGATGCTACTTAACCTGCTAAGTTACTCCATACTTTTGTGTCTGTGTCCTGTACTTTTAGTGGGGTAAAGGTGTCCTCTCCCTTGCATTGGTTGGTACTGTTCTGTTGGATTTGCATTCTTTGGCCACTCTTCTCCCTCTTACTCCTTCAGAATAAGATAAAAACTGGCAAACAGTCCATAACCAGGCACCCCCTGTCTCCTGGTAATTGCTACAAAGTGGTCCATAAAGTACAGTTGCACAGCACTCATTCCTCTTTGACAGTCTTGGGACATTTTCAAACATCTTTAGCAAGTTGTTTGGCATTGAATGTAAGCTTCAACAGAGGTACAGCTCAAGACAGTATGTTATTCGTCTTAGAGGCTATTTTCTGTCACCTTATATTGGTGATCTTATGATAGTGATTTCAATGGAATTTCATGCTCATATTTTTTGCATCCTAAAGTTAGGTCTTAAAATGTTCTTGAAAGTGAGGTAGAAAGCTCAATTTGTAAAGCAGAGTTAGGAATTTGTTTGAGTTTTCATGCTATGGAATGGATCCAAATTAAGTAATCTTGAACCTTTCACCTCACCTTTGGTGAGGGGAGGGGTCAAATCTAGTAATTAGATCACAAAACATTATCTTTTTCAGCCTGGCGCAATCCAAAACGGATATAATCTGGAGTAAACTGCATTCGTAAATCAGTCAGAATGTCAGTAAAATCTCAGAATCGGACAGGGCATTTCTTTGTGCTGATGCTTTCCCAGCATCTGAAGCTCACAAAATAATGTCTGTCATTGTACAAAGTTAATTTGAAATGCTTCCAAAGTAAATTGGAGCTCCCTGGCCCTGAAAAGGAACTGGCATTGGCAGTAAAAAAAACAAGGAGCACAAACAATGTGTTGAGTTCAGCAATGGCCCTTTGGCTTGTAATGAAACTCTCAACAAAGCATCTTCAAATCTTACTGGAGTGCACTTGTACACCCCAAAATGCTCAGACTGCTCAAATTAACAAAAGTTGGTATTTAGAGAATTTGACTATTGGAAAAACTCATTTAATAGGTAGCCTCAGCAGACCATACAGGGCAAGATTAGCCAGATACAAAAGTCAGTGGTTTTGCATCTCGTGAAGAAGGTTGTAAACGATTGCAACAGGATCTGGATCGATTGGCCAGGTGGACGGAGGAATGGTTGATGGAATTTAATACAGAAAAGTGTGAGTTGTTGCATTTTTGGACGTCGAAAGGCAGGACTTACACAATAAATGGTAGGCCTCTGGGTAATGTTGTAGAGCAAAGGAATCTTGGAGTACAAGTGCATGGTTCCTTGAAGGTCAAGTCGCAGGTAGATAAGGTGGTCAAAAAGGCTTTTGGCATGTTGGCCTTCATCAGTCAGAGTATTGAGTATAGAAGATGGGAGGTCATGTTGCAGTGGTATATGACGTTGGTGAGACCACATTTAGAATGTTGTGTTCAGTTCTGGGCACCATGTTATAGGAAAGATATTGTCAAGCTTGAAAGGGTTCAGAAAAGATTTACAAGGATGTTGCCAGGACTAGAGGATGTAAGCTATAGGGAGAGGTTAAGTAGGCTGGGTCTCTATTCATGGAGCATAGGAGTATGAGGGGAGATCTTATAGTGGTATATAAAATCATGTGGAATAGATCCGGTAGATGCACAGAGTCTGTTACCAGAGTAGGGGATTCGAGGACCAGTGGACATAGGTTCAAGATGAAGGGCAAAAGATATAATAGGAATCCAAGGGGTAACTTTTTCACGTAGAGGGTGGTAGGTGTATGGAACAAGCTGCCAGAGGAGGTAGTTGACTATCCCATTATTTAAGAAACAATTAGACAGGTACATTGATAGGACAAGTTTTGAGGGATATGAACCAAACGCAGGCAGGTGGGATTAGTGTAGCTGGGCCAAGTTGGGCCGAAGGGCCTGTTTCTACACTGTATCACTATGACTATGAATCTATTTGTAAAATACTGCAGCAGAAGAAATGTAATCTCAGAGTGTTGCAGATGATGTGTAGGATTGTATTCTCTTTGTCCGACTTGCCCCAGTGATCACTGGATTCCTGGGTATCTCTCTGTAAGTAGGGTGCATGATCCAGATGCTGACTTAATTGAGTAGAATCAATCAATCAATCAATCAATCAACCTTTATTGTCATCTTGCAAGCAACAGTTGTACAGTGCAAAATGAAAAGACGTTTCCCAGGGAATAGCGGAGCATCGCACATGAAATTTAAATTGTTTCACACATAATAACACTAAAAACAATCCAGTCCCTGATGGAACAGTATAAATAGTTAAAAGCAGGTAGAACACAACGTTAAAATACAATAAACCAATCATAAAAATGTCCGGGGCAGCTGATTTGAGTGGCCAGTGCCAGTTATTAAAGTGGCCAGTGCCAGTTATTAAAGTGTCCGTGCCAACCGCAGGATCAAGTGACTGTCAGTACAGAGTGACTGTTTAGCAGCCTCACAGCCTGTGGTAGGAAGCTGTTTAGCAGTCTTGTAGTCCGGGCTTTGATGCTTCGATATCTCTTGCCTGATGGCAGGAGATCCAGGTGTATGTGGAGGGGGTGCAGTTTGTCCTTAGCAATTCTCTGAGCTTTTTTCAGACAGCGGCTCTGGAACAGTTCTTGTACCGAGGGTAGGGAGACGCCAATGATCCGCTCTGCTCCCCTCACTACCCTCTGCAGAGCCTTCCTGTCCGAGCAGTTGCAGGTGGAGTACCACGTACTTATGCAGTACGTGAGTACAGACTCCACCGTACCCCTGTAGAAAGTCCTGAGGATGTTGGTGGGGAGTGAGGCCTGTTTTAGTTTCCTCAGGAAGTTCAGTCGCTGATGGGCCCATTTGACGGTCCCAGTGGTGTTCCTGGACCAGGTGAGGCTGTCTGTAATTTGCACACCGAGGAACTTTATGCTCCTACTCTCTCCACTGTTGTGCCACTGATGTTGAGGGGTGTATGCTTTGGCTGCGCCCTCCTGAAGTCGACAACCATCTCCTTCGTTTTGTCGACATTTAATTCTAGATTATTTTTGCCGCACCAGTCCACTAGTTGTTTTACTTCCTCCCTGTACATTGATTCGTCATCTCCGCTGATGAGTCCCACCACTGTTGTGTCATCCGCGAATTTTATGATCTTATTGTCCCTGAATCTGGCAGCACAGTCATGTGTGAGCAATGTGAACAACAGCGGGCTGAGCACACAGCCTTGAGGGGAGCCGGTGCTCAGCGTGATCGAGCCTGAAGTGTTCTTGCCAACACGGACTGACTGCGGTCTCTCTGTCAGAAAGTCCAAGATCCAGTGACACAGGGTGGTGTTGAGGCCCAGCAGGGTTAGTTTCTCCACAAGTCTCTGTGGGATGATGGTGTTAAACGCTGAGCTGAAGTCAATGTACAGGATTCTGGCGTATGTGTTTTTGTTTTCCAGATGCGTGAGTACTGTGTGCAGCGTGGTAGAGATGGCATCCTCTGTAGAACGGTTGGGGCGATAGGCAAACTGGAGGGGGTCTAACGATGAGGGGAGGCTGGCAGTAATGTGGGGTTTCACCAGGCATTCAAAACACTTCATTATTATTGGGGTCAGGGCGACAGGGCGGTAGTCATTTAGGCAGGCAACCACTGGTTTCTTCGCTATGGGGATTATCGTGGAAGTTTTGAGGCATGTGGGGACAATGGCTTGACTAAAGGAGATGTTAAAGATGTCTGTTAGCACATCTGCTAACTCCTCAGCACATTCCTTGAGCACACGTCCTGGGATGTTGTCGGGTCCGACTGCTTTCCACGGGTTTACCTTAGACAGGATTCTCCGTGTGTCCATTGAGTCTATGGTCAGGACTGGCTGGTCGGTTTGTAAGCAGGGGCTGGCTCTCCCCTTGGGTGTGGTGTTTGCTGCATCAAAACGTGCAAAGAAGTTGTTCAGTTCATCTGGGAGAGAAGTGTCCGTGTCAGTTACCTGCTGCCTTGCCTTGTACCCCGTCAGTGTTTGGATTCCCTTCCACATCCTCCTGGTGTCTCCTGTGTCACAGAGGTGTCCCTAGATTTTCCCCACGTAGGCACGTTTCGCTGCCCTGATTCCTTTTTCCAGTGCAGTCCTGGTAGATCGAAGAGCGGCTGTGTTACCGGCTCTGTAGGCCGCATCACGAGCCCTCAGCAGCGAGCGCACCTCTGCTGTCATCCATGGCTTTTCGTTTCCACGTGCAGTGAAGGTTTTCATGATAGTGACATCCTCGGTGCATTTGGCAATGTAGCTGGTTACAGTCTCTGCGTACTCCTCGATGTTGATGAGGTCATCATAGGATGCTGCTGTCCTGAACACATCCCAGTCAGTGTGCAGGAAGAAATCCTGCAGTGCTGAGGCTGCTCCCTCTGGCTAGACCCTGGTGTGTTTTCTCTCCGCTCTGACTTGTTTTTGCAGAGGTCTGTAGAAAATCTTCTTTGCTTCAATGGATATCCTCTCTTTTCATGTTGCTGATTTAATGGATTATCTTACTCATCCATTTATAACTAAATATGTATTTTCCACATTTATTGTCCTTTTTGGTGAAGCAGGATGTCTTTGTTACTGTGTAAGAAGGAATTGCAGATGCTGGTTTACACTGAAGATAGACACAAAATGCTGGAGTAACTCCGCGGGTCAGGCAACATCTCTGGAGAAAAGTAATAGGTGACGTTTCGGGTCGAGACCTTTCTTCAGACCCTGATCAGTCTAGAGAACAACTAGAGAGCAGTCCTAATTGGTGACCTACAGACTATATTTGATCGGACTTTACCAGGCTTTATCTTGCACTAAATGTTATTCCCTTATCACGTACCTGTAAATTGTGACTGGATCGATTGTAATCATGTAATGTCTTTCCACTGGCTGGTTAGCATGGAACAAAAGATTTTCATTGTATCACGGTACACGTGACAATAAACTAAACTCAAGGTCGCGAAACGTCACCTATTCCTTTTCTCCAGAGACTGCCTCACCCGCTGAGTTTCTCCAGCATTTTCGTCTACCTGTGTTCCCAGCAATTATGCTTTTGGCACAACATGACAATCTGAAAAATAACCAACCAGTGCCTATTTCTAACTTCAACCAATCCTTTGTCCATGCTAATATATTTCTCCAGATCATGATTCTTCAGTTTGTACATCTTGTGTAGTATCAATTTGAATGCCTTTCAAAAGAGATGTTCTCTTTCATTGTGGTAACACTGTGGAATGTTGTTATAATTCACATTCTGAAAGATTCAATTTGATGATATTCCTAAAATTATTGATTCAAGCCTCTGGAATATTATTATATAACAGCCATTTTATTGCCATATGGTTTAATTGCGTCACAAATAAATGTCACTTCACTTTTAATTTTTCCATAGCCTGAGAACAATGATTGTGAATAATACCCCCGCCTGTTTTTTAATATAATTTCTGCCACCTCATATCCTTCCCATCATTATCAAGCCCAAAATAAACAGGCATATTAATCAATGCCATTCAGCTGCAATGCACTAATTTCCACTGACTGTTTTGGTTCATTATCTTTCCTATACATAAATGAACATAAGTTCCCATGTAACACATTTAAAAAATCTGGGGATTTATCCTCTCAGAATGATCTAAGGGCTTTTTCGAACTCCTCAGAACTAAAGTTTGTTTTAAACATTATTGCATTCTGGCCAAGCCCAAGATGAAACTTTTGGTGCAGAGACCTGTTTGACGATTAAAAAAAATAATAATTTGGAAGAGTGAATATGATATGAAAAGTTGTGAAGTAAATATTTCAGCTGTACAATAAAATGGTTAGTTCCCTGTAAGAATGAGGACATCTATAATTAGGACTGCAGTTATTAAATTAAACTGCTTGCTAAAAGCTGACAGATTCATAGTCACAACATTGTTTCAGGAAAGGAGGATGGGGTGGAAGCATTGTCACATGGGGCTCTGTCAGAGTTGCCTCATACAGTCATCATCGGCGGTCTCGCGAACCGAGTATGACTGTCCTCTCCAGAGGGTCGTCTACTTGTGGGTCTGCAGATATCTGTAGAGACCGAACCGCGATCCACACACCTTGGTGCAACTTGGGCAGTGGAGACTGGCGGTGGTTGGTAGTCATCGAGCCCCCTTCTCTCTCTCCTTACGGCGTAGTTCCATTTCATGAAGTGCAGCTCCTTCCTGCACGGATTTCCCCCAGCGCCTGTCCAGTACAATGTGCTCAGTGTTGCTTGATGTGATGTGGACTGCTCTTCAGACTGTTCTTGATGATGTCCTTGAAGCGTTTCTTTGGCCCGCCGGGGGCTCGCCGACCTTCCTTCAATTGAGAGTACAGGATCTGTTTAGTGAGACGTGTGTTGGAAATGCGGATGACATGGCCAGTCCATCGAAGTTGGTGCTGCATTATCGTGGTGCTGATGCTGGTCATGTTGGCTTCCTCCAAAACGCTGACGTTGGTGCGTTTGTTCTCCCAGCTGATCCTCAGAATCTTTCGTAAGGATCTATTTCAAAAAATGTACTGCTTTTCAGTAAGAGTCTCTTGCAGCACCTTCTATTGATGATGTCACAGTGCCATCTCACAGACGTCCAATCACAATGGATCTCGTTTACAAATGACATCACAATGGGACAGGGGTGGGAGATTGCAACCTTCACGTGTTTCTACGAATGCAAACAACCTGGCGTGCACAATCAAATAAGATAAAATAGAACAAGTTGTCCTCTCCCATTCATATCTGCCCCCATCCCTCTCTACACCCCTCCCTATCTACCTCCTCCCTATCTACCTCCTCCCTCTCTACCCCTCCTCCCTCTCTACCCACCTCCCTCTCTACCCCTCTCTACCCCTCTCTACCCCCGTCCCTCTCTACTCCCTCCCCCTCCCTCTCTACCCCCCTCCCTCTACCCCCTCCCCTCCCTCTCTACCATCCTCCCTTTGTGCCCCCCCTCCCTCTCTACCACCCTGCCACTCTACCACGCTCCCTGTCTACCACACCTCCCACTCTACCACCTCCACCACTCTGCCCCCCCCCTTCCTCTCTTCCTCTACTCCCCTCTCCTCCCTCTCCTCCCTCTCTACTCCCTTCCCCTCCCTCTACCCCCTCACCATCCCACTACCACCTCCCCCTCCCTATACCCCCCACCCTCTCCCTCCCCCTCCCTCTCTACCCACCCCCCTCCCTCTCTTCCCCCTCTCTACACCCCCCACTTCTTCTCTACCACCCTCCCTCTCTACCACCCCTCCCTCTCTAGGGAGTGGTGAATATGAGACCTCTGGGTGAGTGGTGGAATATTGCTTTCGGGAACCAGCCCTCCCCCGTGATGTCGCACCCCCCCCAACCCCACTACCCCCCTGCATTAGGGGACCCACTTGGTTTAGTATACTATCTTCTATGTATGTATACATGTATTTGTGTGTGTGTGTGCGCATGCGTGCATGCATGCATGAGTGCGTGCATGTGTGTGTGTGTGTGTGTGTGTGTGTGTGTGTGTGTGTGTGTGTGTGTGTGTGTGTGTGTGTGTGTGTGTGTGTGTGTGTGTGTGCGCGTGTGTGTGTGCGTGTGTGTGGTATGTGTTTTTCTACCTTCGTCAAACGCTAGCGCTTAAATTTTCATAGATTAATACTCGCATTAACCCAGTCGACGCAATAAACAAGTTCCCTTCACATTTCATGCTATATTTTAGTTTGAAATCTTTTTATTTGAATTTCACATCAATTTGCATACATACAATGATAACAGACAGTGACACTCAAGGCATAATTGTCTTGTCATAATTGTATGTAAGCGGCCCTCAAAGCCCTTACCCTTACCCACCCGAATCAGGTCGGAACGAAACGGGGACAAAACAACACTCACATACGTACACATCCACACAAATACGTAGAGATAAACAAAACAAAATGTACTGGGAAGAAAGAAAAAAAAAAAAGTCACTAATAACAGTAAATAAGTAGGTAATTAAATAAATAAGTGTGGGGAGGGGGGGGCTAAGGGGGGAGCAGCTGCAGTAAAGCAGGACAGTGATGGAAAGCACTCAGTCCTCTTCTGAATCCGGGGACAAGTTGAGAGAGTATAATATACGCGAGGGACAGCGGTAAAACTGACCAGCGGTCAAAATCTCTTTCAGCTTTCTCAACCAGAGGCAGAAAGTTTGTGCGGAACATATCAGATATAGGTGTTGTAATAAAAACGCCGAGGTAGCGAAACCCGTCCTCCGCCCATTTGAATGAGGTTAAAGAGCGAGGGAGCTGCTTAGCCAATGAGTTAATCGGTAATAGCTCACTTTTTTGTTAGTTGAGTTTATAACCTGAATACGCACCGAACCATTCCAAAATATTCGTAATCACAGGGAGAGAGCTGACTGGATTCGAGATGTACAGGAGCAGGTCATCCGCATACAATGAGACTTTATGAGTTGTGTCGAACCGTGTAATACCTTCAAAGCCCTTCTCTAAGCGTAACCAAACCGCCAAGGGTTCTATCGCGACAGCAAACAGGAGTGGTGATAACGGGCAACCCTGCCTGGTGCCTCTCCGAAGGGGGAAGTGGGGCGACAGTGTGCCGTTTGTTTGTACTGAGGCCACCGGAGACGAGTATAACAGACTGACCCAAAGAATGAAACTATTACTATTCATGCTATATTTTAAACGTTATTCATCATTAAAGTTTTAAAAATTCAAAGACAGCCTTTCAAACAACTCAAAGATTCTTCAAGAAGCCTTGAATGACGTCACAATGTCCCCGCTAGGGGAGGGGGGACGCCACCACCCCCAGTTTCGAATGATGTCACAATGTCCCCGCTAGGGGAGGGGGACGCCACCCTCTGCACCTCCACTGATTCTTCCCAAGGGGGGGGCACCATCCTGGAATGTTCTGGAAACAGAATGACACAAGCTGGGTGGCAGTGTGAACTGTGTGCAGTGTGCAGATAACACAAAGCTGGGTGGCAGTGTGAACTGTGAGGAGGATGCTATGAGAGTGCAGGGTGACTTGGACAGATTGGGGGAGTGAGCAGATGCATGGCAGATGAAGTTTAATGGCTGCAAGGGGATCAGGACTGGGAGTTAAATATAGAGGGGTACTCGACAATTAGGAAAGATAGACAGGAAAGAAAGGGAGGAGGGGTGGCCCTTTTAATAAGGGAGGGAATAACGGCAATAGAGAGGAAGGATATTGCGTTGAAGGATCAGGATAGTGAAACAGCTTGGGTACAGATAGAGAATAACAAGGGGAAAAAAACACTAGTGGGTGTAATTTATAGACCTCCAAATAGCTGTGACGCTGTTAGTCAGAACATAAAACTGCAAATAGTTGACGCATGTAAAAAGGGAACTGCTGTAATCATGGGGGACTTCAATTTTCATATTAATTGGGCAAACCAAACTGGGCAGGGTAGACTAGAGGAAGAATTTATAGAATGTATTAGAGACGGGTTGCTAGAACAGTATGTCACAGAACCGACAAGGGGGGAGGCAATCTTGGATCTGGTCCTGTGTAATGAAGCAGGATTAATTAAAAATGTCATAGTTAGGGACTCGTTGGGAACAAGTGACCACAATATGGTCGAATTCCATATTCAAATAGAAGGGGAGCAGGTTGAAACTCAGGCTAGGGTGCTTAGTCTAAATAAGGGGGATTATGAAGGTATGAGGACTGAGCTGATCAAAGTTGACTGGGATAGCAGACTCAAGAATAAGACGGTACATGAGCAGTGGTGTACGTTTAAGGGTCTACTGTATAACCTTCAAGAAAAATTTATTCCTATGAAGAAAAAAAGGGGTAAGGGTAAGAACAGTCAGCCATGGCTCAGTAAAACTATAAAGGATAGTATTCGGCTGAAGGCAAGGGCATATAAGGTAGCCAGAGATAGTGGGAGGGTAGAGGATTGGGAAGCATTTAAAGGTCAGCAAAAAATAACTAAGAGATTAATTAAGACGGGGAAAATAGACTATGAAAGGAATTTAGCAAACAACATAAAAACTAATAGTAAGAGTTTTTATAGCTATATAAAAAGAAAAAGGGTGGCTAAGGTGAACGTTGGTCCATTGGAGGGTGAGACTGGAGAGTTGTTGGTGGGGAACATGGAAATGGCAAAGGCATTAAACGAGTATTTTGTATCAGTCTTCACCATAGAAGACACAAAAAATATTCCAACGTTGGATAAACAGGGGGCGGTAGGAATGGAGGAGCTAAATACTATTAAGATCACCAAGGAGGTGGTATTAGGGAAATTAATGAGACTGAAGGAGGATAAATCCCCTGGGCCTGATGGATTACATCCAAGGGTCTTGAGGGAGATAGCGGTGGGGATTGTGGATGCATTGGTGATAATTTTCCAAAACTCCCTGGAGGCAGGAACGGTCCCAGTGGATTGGAAAATGGCCAATGTAACACCTATATTTAAAAAAGGAAGTAAACAGAAAGCGGGTAACTATAGACCGGTTAGTCTAACATCGGTGGTGGGTAAAATGTTAGAGACAATTATTAAAGAAACACTAACGGGGCACTTGGATAAACATGACTTCATCGGACAGAACCAGCATGGTTTTGTGAAGGGGAAGTCCTGTTTAACGAATTTGCTCGAATTCTTTGAGGAAGTAACAACCCGGGTGGATAAAGGGGAACCGGTGGATGTGGTATACTTGGACTTCCAAAAGGCTTTTGACAAGGTGCCACATAAGAGACTATTGCTAAAAATAAAAAATTATGGAATTGGGGGTAATATATTAGCATGGGTAGAGGATTGGCTAACAAATAGGAAGCAGAGAGTGGGGATAAATGATTCATACTCGGGATGGCAACCGGTAACTAGCGGGGTTCCGCAAGGGTCGGTGCTGGGACCCCAGTTGTTCACAATTTATATAAATGATTTGGAGGAGGGAACCAAGTGTAATATATCAAAATTTGCGGACGATACAAAAATGGGAGGAAAAGTAGGGGATGAGGAGGATAGGAAGAGTCTGCAAAAGGATATAGATAAGCTAGGTGAGTGGGCAACAACTTGGCAGATGAAGTTTAATACTAATAAATGTGAAATCATTCACTTTGGGAAAAAAAATGATAGGGCAAGTTATTTTCTAAATGAGGAGGAGCTGCGTTGTAATGCAACGCAAAGGGATCTAGGGGTATTAGTACATGAATCACTAAAAGTTAGTATGCAGGTGCAGCAAGCAATCAGGAAGGCCAATGGAGTTTTGGCCTTTATTGCTAGGGGGATTGAGTATAAAAACACGGAGGTCTTGCTGCAGCTGTACACAGTATTAGTGAGACCACATTTGGAATACTGTGTACAGTTCTGGGGTCCATACTTAAGAAAGGATGTACTAGCCCTGGAGGCAGTGCAGCGAAGGTTTACAAGATTAATTCCTGCAATGAGGGGATTGACATATGAGGAAAGGTTAAGTAGGCTGGAACTCTACTCTTTGGAGTTTAGAAGAATGAGAGGCGATCTCATTGAAACATATAAGATCGTGAGGGGCCTTGATCGGGTGGATGCACCGAGGATGTTCCCAATGATCGGGGAAACTAGAACTAGGGGACATAGTTGCAGAATAAGGGGGGGCTCTTTTAAAACTGAGATGAGGAAGAACTTCTTCACCCAGAGGGTGGTTAATTTATGGAATTCACTGCCCCAGGGAGCAGTGGAAGCAGAAACTTTAAATATATTTAAGACTAAAATAGATGGTTTTTTAGCTGCCAAGGGGATAAGGGGCTACGGGGAGAGGGCAGGGATATGGACCTAGGTATGGTTAGTATAGTAAGACCTGAGTGATCTCCTGGACAAGTGTCGATCGCCTAGATTGGGGTCGGAGAGGAATTTCCCGGATTTTTTTCCCGAATTGGACCTGGGTTTTTATCCGGTTTTTTGCCTCCCCCAGGAGATCACGAGGTTTTTGGGGTGGAGAGGGGTGATAGCGGTATAAAGGGGAGGGTAGTGTCTTGTGTTCTGTGTCTTGTGTCTACTGTTTGTGGGTAAGTGTGTCTGTTTAGTGTTCAGCCATGAGCGAATGGCGGTGCGGGCTCGACGGACTTGGTGGTCTACTCTCGCACCTACTTTCTATGTTTCTATGTTTCTATGTTATCCACTTTGGTAGCAAAAACAGGAAGGCAGATTACTATCTAAATGGCATCAAGTTGGGAAAAGGGGAAGTACAACAGGATCATTCTATGAAAGTAAGCATGCAGATACAGCAGGCAGTGAAGAAAGCGAATGGCATGTTGGCCTTTATAACAAGAGGAATCGAATATAGGAGCAAAGAGGTCCTTCTGCAGTTGTACAGAGCCCTAGTGAGACCACACCTGGAGTATTGTGTACAGTTTTGGTCCCCTAATTTGAGGAAGGACATTCTTGCTATTGAGGGAGTGCAGCATAGGTTTACAAGGTCGGGTCCACGCTCGGGTCCACGCCCGCTTGCGGCCTCGCTCGGGTCCACGCCCACCCGCGGCCTTGCACGGGTCCACGCCCACGGCCTCTTCCTCCCTCCCACAGTGCAGTGCTCGCTCCTCACAGCCCCTCCCAGAGCGGGGCGCTCCCTCCTCACTGCCCCTCCCAGAGCGGGGCGCTCCCTCCTCACTGCCCCTCCCTCCCACACACTTCCCATCGCGGACCAAATATACCTTGAAAGTAATACGGCCAACTCTCAACACTGTGGTAAAGGAATTCAATCCCACTTACAGACCAGCTGCTGATAAAGTTATTCAAGGTCATTCTCCAACTTCACATTCCTGATCAGCTCAGAAACCATAGAGACCATAGAGAACCATAGAGTTGAATGATCAGCCATGATCATATTGAATAGCGGTGCAGGCTCGAAGGGCTGAATGGCCTACTCCTGCTCCTATTTTCTATGTTTCTGTTTCTATGTTTCATTGCACATAGCTCTGAAATTTGCTCTGAGCAAGAGAAGGACCAAAATTGCAAAGCCATAAAGTTATCTCCCCCCCCCTCCCACACCCCCCCCCCCCCCCCTGCCCCCCAACACCCCCCCCCCCCCCACATTGCGTTGGGGGAATGGGTGAGTGCTGGAATATTGCGTTGGGGGAAAAGACCCAATGGGTCTGCACTTAGTCTAGTATCTTTTAAAAGTCATGATTGTATCCACTTCTATACCTTCCATGGGCAACTCATTCCAGATACGGATTATTCTATGAGTGTAAATGTTGCCCCTGTGGTCCCTCTTAAATGTCTTCCCTCTCACCTTAATCCTATGATCTCCCAGTTTTAGAATCTTCTACCTTGGGAAAAAGATTGTGAGTATTCACTTTATCCATGTTCTATGTTCTATGGATGTATTCATTTAATATCCCCCCCTTTCTCTCGTATTTCTGCACAAAGACGGATATGCTGATCATTAAGGAAACATATTCTTTCCTTAGCCATCCTAACCTACAGAATCCCTTGGAATTTTCCTCTAACTTTCTGCCAGCTCATTTCATGTCCTCTATTCGCACTCTTGATAGCTTTTTTCAGTGTAGTCCTGCACTTCTATTACACAGAGGAATTCGCTTGATCCTAACTACCTAAATCTGATGTATGTTTCTTTCTTTTTCCTGACCAGAGGCTCAACATTTCTCCTCAATAAGGGTTCCCTTAACTTGCCAGCCTTGCCCTTAACCCAAATAAGAATATGTCACGCCTATACTCCTGCTATCATGTTTTGAGTTTAGAGAAACAGCGCGGGAAAGGGCCCTTCGGCCCACCGAGTCCATGCCGACCAGTGATCCCTGCACATTAACACTTACAATTTTACCAAAACCAATTAACCCACAAACCTGCAAATCTTTGGATTGTGAGATAAAACTGGAGCACATGGGGAAAACCCATGCAGGTCATGGGGGGAACGCACACACTCCGTACCGAAAGCACCTGTAGTCAGGATCAAATCCAGGTCACTGGCACTGTAAGGCAGCAACTCTACCGCTGTGCCACTATGTCTATTGAAAGCCTCCCACTCGTCCTCTTTACCTGTAAACACTCCCATTGACCTCTGCAGGTTCCCGCCTGCTGCTTCCAATATCAACATTGTCCCAATGTAGGACTTTAACTTTTCGACCAGTTCTATTTTTCTCCATGACTACTTTAAAAGTAATAGAATTATGGACACTTCAGTCAATTGCCCTTCCTCGTTCCCTAAGAGGAGGTCGAGTGTTATGTGCTCTCTAGTCGGGCCCTATATAACGATGAAAGAAGCTTTCTTGGACACATTTAACAAATTCTACCCTGTCCAAGCCCTTTATAGTGTGGGTGATCCAGTCAATATTTGTTCCTTTAATTACTATTGACCTGTTGACTATTTAAGGGCCTACAGTGCAATCCCGACAAGGTCAGTTTAGTTTAGTTTATTGTCACGTGTACTGAGGTACAGTTGAAAGCTTTTGTTGCATACTAAAGGGGCTGTCCCACTGTACGAGCTAATTCTCCCGAGTTTCCCCTGATTCGAACTCGGAGAATTACGGTAATAGCCGCTTGTAGGTACTCGGGGCTCTCGTGGACATTTTTCAACATGTTGAAAAATCTTCACGAGTCTTCACGAGCATACCGCGTTTCCCGAGTACCTGCCGCTGGCGTTACGAGCCGCTAAGAGACGTCCCGAGCTCTGACATACCCGCTACGTACATTCTACGTGCTTACCACGAGTTTGATTTTTTTTTTAAACTCGGGAGAGCTCTTGAATTACCTCGTACAGTGGGACAGCAGAAAGACAATACATGATTACAATCAATCCATTTACAGTGCATAGAGACATGATATGGGAATACGTTTAGGTGTAATGAAAAGCAAGCAAAGTCCGATCAAGGATAGTCCAAGCATCACCAAAGAGGTAAATAGTAGTTCAGCACTGCTCTCTAGTTGTGGTTATTTTTATTATTATCATTATTATTATTTATTTATTTATTTATTTATTAAATCGTTGAAAACATTAGCGACACAGTGGCGCTGGTTTCCGCGGGCACGGTGACGGACGCACCACACATCTCTGTCCTCCATGCAGCTGGCAAGTTCCACTTTTGTCTCTACATATGTGTCATCCATCGAAGTCTTCAGCATCGTCTTGATTGGCCGTCCCGGGTCACGTCTTCCATGGGTGGACTCCCACAGCACAACCTTGTTTGCTGGCATTTCTGGGTGGCAGTGGCAGTGACAGTGACCAAGCGAGCCTCATCCTTCTCCACCTGCTCTTCTCGGTCAGAGGTTGAATCTTCCCATAGAGTTGGGCGTTGGTGATGTGGTCCCCCCAACTGACATTTTGAACTTTTCTGAGCATTCAGGTGTAGGTACCATCGAGAGACATGGACAGTGCTCGAGTGAGAGTCCATGCCTCGCACCCGTACAATAATATGGTCTCTACAGTTGCATGGAATAATCTCAGTTTGAGACTCTTATACATCCGAGACGGATGTAGGATGATTCAATTCCTGTCCCTGCCTTAACCATGTTTCTGTAATGGCAATAATATCCCGGTCCCATGTACCATCCATGGCAAAATAAAGGAAAACATTTGCAGAGCAGGAAAGCAACAACAATAAGATTATTTATTTAAAGTCGACCAATATAATGAATATTTTGTTCAGCTGTTGAGCAGATATTCCCATCTCCACTAAATAAAAAAGCTGACTCCTACTAGAGATTTAATGGAGCATGGGAAAGCACCTGTATGTGCCTGTATAGTTATTGTTACTGGTTGATGTGAAACTAACAGATTATCTTGAGACCAAAACTGGATTAATGATAAAATATTTATGCAAAGAAATGGTTGTGCATCAGTGTTTGTTCACTTAGGACTGCATGGCTGAATATGACAAACAGTAAAGATATATTTGAGATAAAAATTAAAACAAAGGGCTTGAATTGTTACCTAATTTTACTCTAGGTAATTATAGGGATCAGAAACTGATCTTTGCGGCTCCTGTGTTAGAGAGACGGGAGAATAAAGAAAGTTGAGATGGCCGCTTCTAAAAGTTATCTCAAAGGCAAAGGAGAAATTATCATAGTCATTAAACCTATGCATTATTAATACATAGGAAATAGTTAAAAAGTAGTCTGTATGCATTTGCAACATATTGCAAGGTCAATGTTTCTAGCCCCGGCATCCAACATATACTTGTGGCAAAGATAGGCACAAAATGCTAGAGTAACTCAGCGGGTCAGACAGCATCTCTGGAGAAAAGGAATAGCTGATGTGTTGGGTCAAGACCCTCCTTTAGACTGAGTACAGACTGAGTTCTTCATATAGCTCAGTCTTAAGAAGAAACTTGACCTGAGATGTCACCTATTCCTTTTCTACAGAGATGCTGCCTGTTCCGCTGAGTTATTCCAGCTTTTTGTGTCTATCTTTGGTGTAGACCAGCATCTGCAGTTCCTTCCTACACATATACTTGTGGCAGATGTCCAACCACTTTAAGGCATGGCAGGGGCTCACAAAGCAAAGTGTTCTTCCCATAGCACTATTTCTGAAATTCCCAAAAGGACTTTCAAAATGTCGCAAACCATCTTATACATATCAAATTGATGAATACTTAGCTCAGACCTGGGAAAGTGCCCTGAGATTCTTGTAATGAGCTGTATGTACTTTTCATAATATAGTACCACATGTGACATTCAACGGGATGATCAGTGAGCAGGCAAAGATGCTGCATTACCTGTCCCAAGAGGAAGACAAAGAAGGAGTTCCATAAATTATATCAAAAGCCATCTGAATATGCTAGCAGACTACATGGCCCTCTCATAAGCTAGGGTGTAGTCCTAATCTTCCAACCTACTTCATTGTGGACATTGGACTTTTCTCTGGAGCAGTACGTTACAATGCTGCAAAACTATATTCAGCATTTTTGTGGTATTCTGGTATTTTTCTCTTTGCACTATCTGTTGGATGTCTGGGTGGCTTTATTGTACTAATTTATGATCTGATTTAATTGAATAACACACAAACACAAGCTTTTCACTGAATCTTTGATTATGTGACAATAATAAACCAATATCAATACCAATCTGAAGATAGCTCATTGGCCGATACCTCATCTACAGCCCTAGTTCGCCTCGACGCTGCAGTTGGAGAAGAACAATGGATGGGAAAGGAATGGAGGGTTATGGTCTGAGCGCAGGTATATGGGACTAGGGGAGATTATGTGTTCGGCACGGACTAGAGGGGTCGAGATGGCCTGTTTCCGTGCTGTAATTGTTATATGGTTATATGGTTAACAAAGGGAAGAGATAAAAGACTTTGCCTTCCATCACAGTGAGGAGGTGTTGGAGATTCACTGTGATGGATGTTTATGTAAACTGTGTTAAGTGTTGGTCTTGGGATTTTTTTTTATAATGTAAAAAACTGTAGAAATGAAATTTTGTTCAAACCTAGGTTTGAATGACAATAAGTAGCGTTCCATTCCAATCCATTCCTGCTGTGAAAATCACCTTCATCAGAATTTGCAAAGAATCTCTCAATACATTCCAACACATGAATAGACACAAAAAGCTGGAGTAACTTCACGGGACAGGCAGCATCTCTGGAGAGAAGGAATAGGTGACATTTCGGGGCAAGACCCTTCTTCGGACGGCTCAACACATGGATGTGTCTGCAATACAGAGTTGTTATTTGAGCCTTGTGTATTAGTGTCCTACTGTGGCGGAGGCTCGCAGGAGTCCAGCCAAAAACTAGTCGGACACAAGTTGCATGCACTAGACTTGTTTATTCTCTCCAATACAGCTCCCTACTCCTCACCTGACACGGGCGTTGCCCGGCCTTAAATACCAACTCAGGTACCGACCCCGTGACTCGCGTCTCCCCCACCAAGACGCTGCTCTCTAGAGCCAATGGTTCGTTGTGCCCTTGGGTTACTACCAGGTGCCGCCACACGACCCCCCACCCAGAACCAGGGGCACCGAACCGGATGGGACGTCGCACGAGGTGGTCCGAACTTGTAGATACAATCCCACGCCTCAGGGGCTTGCTCGGTTAGGAAGAATCTCCATGATCCTGGTACAGCGGACGCCCGCGATGGCGGACGCCTGCGACGGGGCGGTTGAGCCACATGGACTGGCTCGCTCAGTTCCAAGTGGACCAGTTTCAAACGAGCCACAGACACCGTTTCACGCCGGTCTCCTATGTCCAAATAAGAAGTAGTCAGCCTGTGCCGCAGCACCCGAAAGGGATCTTCATATGAGCGCTGCAAGGGTGACCTGTGGGAGTCACGGCGAAGACAAACGTACGGGCAGCCCATCAGCGGCAGTGGCACATGGGAAAGGGCCACTCCATGACGCGACGTTGGAATGGGAGATAGGGCGCCGACCCTCTCCCGCAAGTGGATCAGCACCGATGATGGGGGTTCCGATCCCAACTCCTCTCCTGTGCCACTTGTCTGGTCTGTGGCACTTGTAGGTGTGGCCCTCTTGTGGGCGTGGACCTGGGTTGCTGGGCCTGCCAGGTCGTGGTCCTGGGTCACTGGGCCTGCCAGGTCTCTGAATCAATCTGGTCCAGCGATTCCGGGGATTCCAGCGGTTCCAGGTATTCCAGCGCATCCACCTGCTGCTGGTCAGAGATCCACAGCTCATCAGCGCGGGCCGCTAGCCAGATGGGATCCTCGAAGCTCTCCCCCAGGAGCTGCTGGCGGAGGTCTCGTGGCAACTGCTGCAGGTTGGTGAATTCAAAGAGTGGACAGGGCAGGTGATCACCCATGAGAGTGAGCATCTCGCTCATGAGGGCCAAGGGCATCCGGTCGCCGAGCCTTCCCATATTAAGGACACGACAGGCGCGCTGCATTCGGCTTGGCCCGTAGATCCAGAGCAGCAGCTACTTGAGGCCTGCATACTTACCCACGACCGGAGGGTTATCCAGATAAGGAATGACCCGACCGGCCGTCTGCTGGTCAAGGGTGCTTACCACATAGTGATAGCGAGTCTCGTCAGCTGTAATGCCACAGATGTAAAATTGGATTTCGGCCTGTCGAAGCCAAACCCTCGGCTGCGAGGTCCAAAATGTCGGTCGCTTCAGGGAGATTTTGTTGAGTCCGGCCTCGTTGGCGCCGAGGCGGCAGCGGCAGAATGCATTTTTTTTCATTTCCCTACCAGGATTACAATCCTGGGCATCTGGGGTCACCAAATGTGGCAGAGGCTCGCAGGAATCCAGCCAAAAATTAGTCGGACACGAGTTGTGTGCACTAGCCGTGTTTATTCTCTCCAATTCAGCTCCCTACTCCTCACCTGACACGGGCGTTGCCCAGCCTTAAATACAAACTCAGGTACCAACCCCGTGATTCGCGCCTCCCCACCAAGATGCCGCTCTCTAGAGCCGACGGTTCGTTGTGCACTTGGGTTGCTACCAGGTGCCGCCACACTACATTCATTGAATAGACAACCTGTCTGTGGGTATCAAGCTAATGCTGTCTACTGCAGCTGTCTACTTTGGTGCTTCACTGAAATGTTTCCCAGAGACCAGAAGAGGCCAGGTCATGGTAGCTGTTTGGTTTTGTTTGGCTTCAGGACTCAAGGTGCCTCTGGAATTCAGTAGATGATTAATAGGTTCATGGGTTCATAAGTTATAGGAGCAGAATTGGGCCTTCAAATCTACTCCACCATTTAATCATGACTGATCTGTCATTTCCTCTCAACCCCATTCCCCAGCCGTCTCCCCATAACCCCTGACACCCGTACTAATCAAGATTCATTTGTCCTTATTTCAGGATTGCATTGTCAATTAAGGCTAGGGTATTTTGATGAAATACCCTGCCATATATGAAAATAAAAATAATACAAAATAAACAGACAGCACAGTGTAGTACAGTGATACATCTAATAGAGCCACTGCCTCACTGACACCCACATTTGCTCCTGACCTCTGGTGCTGACTGTATAGAATTTGCACATTTTCCCTGTGGGTTTCTTCAGTGTTATGTTTTTTTCCCCCATATCCCATTGATGTGCAGGTTAATTGGTCACTGAAAATTGCCCTGGTATGTCCCTGTATGGTAGAATCTGGATGGAGTTGACGAGAATCTGGGGAAAATTAATAATACAAAAGGAAATTGATAGAATTAGTGTAAATGGGTAGTTGATGTTTTGCATGGCTAAAGGGCTCGATGGTTTGAAGGGCCTGTTTCTATGTTGTGTGACAAAGCCATCCTTCCACGGAGTAAGGTTCCATAGGTAAGTGCATGCTGGAAGAGACTGAGATTAATTTTATGAACATAATTTACTTCTAGCTTTCCTCCACTCACTGCATTTTTTTTGCAGATGAAATTAACCAGCTTTATTGGCAAAGGTTCTACTTTCTGTCACTAGAGACCCTTCCACTCTTTATGAAGACTGATTAACGTTGTTTGCTTGGAGCCCAGACATGAGTCCCATATTGCCTCCAACTCATCGACTGATACAATGTTGGCAATAGACACTTTTCTTTACCTAAAAAGCATTCAACAAATCATCAAGACAATCTTCAATTGGTTGCCAAGAATGAGGAAGTTGATTGAAGAGAGTATCATTGTTTAAAGAGCAGAGTTAAATGAAATAGATTAAACAAGCTAGATCTTTTACCTCGGTGGTTCATAACTTATTTTCCTACGATGCTGTCGTCACTGTGTCATGGTCACTTGCCATGTTCAATGGAGGTATTAGCTTGGCAGAAAAACAGAACACCTCTCAGTGGCACAACCCTTTATAGCAATTGCTCAGTTGACTTATGCAACCAGCTCTCCTGTCTGATAAAATGATGGATTGCACATTGTTTAATGAAACCACAAAATCTTCACTGACATTTCAATTTTATAAATAATCTGCAGCAGAAAATAAACTACGGGCTGCTCAGAAAATGTTGTCAGCATTTAAAAATATGAAACTTTTTGCAGGTCTTTTACAAATGTTCCAAGGGCAAGATAGTTTAAAGCCTGTAACAGTACTCCACATTCATGTGTGTTCATGCTCAAACAATGTTGGAGGTCTCAGAGCTTTTTGGGAAATCACCCAGTTCAGAGCTGTAAATCCAGAGAAGTCAAGTCAAGTCAAGTCACATTTATTTATATAGCACATTTAAAAAACAACTCTCGTTGGCCAAAGTGCTTTACATTTGTTATAAGAATAGCACAACAAAACAAACTACATACATATACTGTATACATGTAGCCCTCACTCAGAGGACGTCAGGAAAGGCTTGGGAGTATAGATAAGTCTTTAGTCTTGACTTAAAAGAGTCGATGGAGGGGGCAGTTCTGATGGGAAAGGGGATGCTGTTCCACAGTCTAGGGGCTGCAACCGCAAAGGCGTGGTCGCCCCTGAGCTTATGCCTAGACCGTGGGATATTCAGCAACCCCAAGTCGGCCGATCTGAGGGGCCTGGAGGTGGAGTGGTGGGTGAGAAGACTTTTTATGTAGGTGGGGGCAAGCCCATTGAGGGCTTTGTAGACATGGAGGAGAATCCTAAAAGAGCTTCAAATTCCTGGGCGTGCACATCTCTGAAGATCTTTCCTGGTCCGAGAACACTAATGCAATCATCAAAAAAGCACATCAGCGCCTCTACTTCCTGAGAAGATTACGGAGAGTCGGATTGTCAAGGAAGACTCTCTCTAACTTCTACAGGTGCACAGTCGAGAGCATGCTGACCGGTTGCATCGTGGCTTGGTTCGGCAATTTGAGCGCCCTGGAAAGGAAAAGACTACAAAAAGTAGTAAACACTGCCCAGTCCATCATCGGCTCTGACCTTCCTTCCATCGAGGGGATCTATCGCAGTCGCTGCCTCAAAAAGGCTGGCAGTATCATGAAAGACCCACACCATCCTGGCCACACACTCATCTCCCTGCTACCTTCAGGTAGAAGGTACAGGAGCCTGAAGACTGCAACAACCAGGTTCAGGAATAGTTACTTCCCCTCAGCCATCAGGCTATTAAACCTGGCTCGGACAAAACTCTGATTATTACCAACCACTTTCTGTTATTTGCACTATCAGTTTATTTATTCATGTGTGTATATATTTATATCATGGTATATGGACACATTTATCTGTTTTGTAGTAAATGCCTACTATTTTCTGTGTGCTTAAGCAAAGCAAGAATTTCATTGTCCTATACAGGGACACATGACAATAAACTAACTTGAACTTGAACTTGAACTTGAACTTGAATCTTGAAGTTTATACGGAACCGCACAGGGAGCCAGTGGAGAGAGGCCAGGATCGGGGTGATGTGGTCCCTTTTTCGGGTGCCCATCAGGAGTCTCGCTGTGGCGTTTTGGACCAGTTGCAGGCGGGACAGGGAAGATTGGCTGATGCCAGTGTAAAGGGAGTTGCAGTAATCTAGGCGGGAGGGATGAATGTGTGGATGATCTTTTCCAGGTCATCAAACTGGAGGAATTTTTTTATTTTAGCTATCGTCCGAAGCTGAAGATCCAGGAAGCTGTTTCACTCAGTAATAGGGGGTCAGGAAAATCTTCCCATGGGCATATTCGAAGGTTTTAGCAGTATTAATTTCTCAAGAAATTAACTCCTCACCAAAATATTCCTGATTGCATGTTCAATGTGTCATAATGTCCTCAGTATACCATCAGTAACTCCCAAATATTTAATCTCAACATTGACTTTAAGTGTGCCCTAATACTTTATTGGGATGATTAGTTTTTTGAATTGCATCAATCAACATTTTCTCATAATTCATAGTTAATTGACTTTATTCCATCCAGTTATACAAGTGCCTCAGATCATGGAATGAAACAAACCTGATCTGATCCACAGATTTATGACTGCACATTAATACAGTATCATCAGCATACATCATCACATTTTGCTATTTGAAGTTCACTGGAAGATCATTCAAATATAAATATATCAGCGGAAATGTAAGCCAACTGCAGAGTGGGTTATTTGCTGTTACTTTGTTAGTGCAACCTCCAGCCGCAGAGGATTGTGACTGAGACTTTGATGATTTGTGAAGGTACCTGAATGAACTGTCAGCTTCACATTAACAGGTGACATTGGCGTAGCCAGTATAACGTTTAAATTTGCAGTCTGTAATCCGGAGGCCTAGGACTAATAAGAAGGCATTACAGGAGCATTAGTGTAGGAATGGAAATCTGCAAGAAGGTGGAATTTGAAGGAATGGAAATAATTAATAGTGTCGTTCAAATTAAAACAGAGATGGAAATGTTTTAAACCTTTTCAAAGGCTGAACAAAATGGTTTTGTTGGGATAGTGATTACTAAAAATGACACATACCAAATGATGAGATAGGGTGTAGGCAAGGTGCAGAGATGAGAGCACATTGATCACATGATGTACCAACCCTTGACTGTACAATCGTAGTAGCAACCCTTTTATTTTAGGGTTCGGTTTATCATTATGACATGTTCTGAGGTACAGTGGAAAGTTTTGTTTTGCTATCCAAAGCTAAGTCATGTCAACGTCAGGTACAAAAGTGAGTGCAGAGTGCAGAATATAGTTCTCACCATTCATCCGTTCATAGATTATAGGAGCAGAATTAAGCCATTTGGCCCATCAATTCTACTCTGCCATTCAATAATGGCTGATCTACCTTTCCCTCTCAACCCCATTCTCCTGCCTTCTCCCCATAACCCTGATGCCCATACTAATCATTGTAGCGCAGCAGTTCAATAGACAAAGTCCAATGTTCACAATGGGGTAGAGGTGAAGAGGACAGTACCCAGGGTTATGGAAGGACTATTCTGAAGCCTGATAACAGAAGGGAAATAAGCTGTTCCTAAGTCTGGTGGTGTGCGCTTTCAAGCATCTGCACCTTCTGCCAGACGGGAGCAGGGAGAAGAAGGAAAGACTGGGATGGGACAAGTCATTAATTATGTAGACACAAGCAACTGCAGATGCTGATTTACAAAATGAGACATGAAGTGCTTGAGTAAATTAGCGGATCAGGCAGCATCTCCGGAGGATATGGATAGGTGATGTTTCAGGTTGGGACCCTTCTCAGTCTGAAGAAGAGTCCCAACTAAAAACGTTGCCTGTCCATGTTCTCCGGAGATGCTCCCTGATCAATTGAGTTACTCGAGCCGTTTGTGTCTTTCTGAATTTGATGGCTATTTTGAGGCAAAATGGAGTGTAGATGGAGTCAGTGGTAGGAAGTCTCATCCTTGTGATGAACAGGGGGCTACACCTACGACCCTCTGTAATTTCTTGCAGTCTTGGATAGATCTGCTCCCAAACCAAGCTGTGATGCAACCCAACAGTATGCTTTCTTTGGTGCATCTGTAGAAGCTTATAAGAGTAATTGGAGACATGCCAAATGTCCTCCGTCTCTGTAGAAAACAGAGATGTGGTGTACCTTCTTGGCTGTCGCATCAATATGGTTGGTCCATGACAGGTCATTGGTAATATTAACACCAAGGATTTTGAAGCTCTCACCCATTTTCACTTTGGCACCTTTGGTGCTGATTGGGGTAGGTATTCCACATGCTTCCTGAAGTCACTAACTAGCTCCTTCATCTTGCTGACATTGAAAGAGAGGTTATTGTCTTGACATCACGTTACTAACTATCTCTTTCTTGTCCTCCGTCATAATTGTTTGTGATCTGGCTCATCACAGTGGTGTCGTCTGCAAACCTGTAGATAGAAATGTGATACAAAACAGGATTTTGCAGATTCATGCTTAATCAAGAGTCGAGTCAAGAGTGTTTAATTGTTATATGCACCAGGATTGGAACAAGGACATTGTTGTTGCTGCATCTTTACAGGCACAATTAATACAACAACACAACAAATAAATGCAACACAAATGATCAGTTATTATTCTATACAAAAAGAGCACAATAGTGCAAGCCAAAGTAAGTATGGAGGGATTTATTCCAACCTTTTCATGGTGCAACAGTTGAGAAAAGCTGTTTTCTATAAGTTTTGAGAGGAGGGTGCAAGCATGCCGATCCCAATCATGGGATCTCATTGATTGTGGGATACATACACTATTTTTGCTTCAGGAAAACTTGTATAGTTTTGCTCAAATTAATTAACTGGATTTGCAGGAAAAGGGAACATGTATTTTCTGTCATTCAGTGATCAATCGGTGAATCAGGGTGATCTGTGATTAATCTTGATTCAATTATATCCCTTAATATTATCCCTTAATATCTTTGATTATCAAAAATACATAATCTCAGATATAAAATTTGCCTTTATGTCAATTGGCATTTGTGGATGAAAGTTATGAAGTTCTAATGTTCAATGGAGATATTTCCTCCCATTAGTACTGCATGGCTTGAGCCAAATTTTGAAACAGGCCCACCTGCTGAACATTTCTCCATGTGAACTGCCTTTCAGTAGTTTGAAAATAAAGCCAGTTTGCCCCCATTTCTCCTTCTCCCAGAAAACCATCATTTAAACTATTGGTCTGGAAAATCTGGATATTATTCAGGTATCATTCTTGTAAATTTACACTCTGCTTTGCCATTATATCCAAAATGTCTCTTTGTGCAATGAACCTTATATAGTGTGAGTGTGCCTTGTACTCTCTGGTACGTTTGTCCATTGGATATGATGATAAGCCTTGGTAATGTTAGCTTTTGCATAATAATTTGTGCAACTGTCCTTGACATTTTAATTACCTATGTACATAGATATCAAGGCGCTTTTGAATCTCTATAGCAGTTAATTTCTCACCATTTAGAAAACACTGATCTATTATTTTTAAGTCCACTGGTTTAAGGTTCAAATCTATATGTCATAGTTTTGCCCATTCATTCAAGCTTATTAATGCTTTGTAATTTAATGTTTTCATCAATTCTGCTTGCAATACTAATGATGTATGTCTTGGATATCTGGCTTTGCCTTCTATCAAACATATCAAAAATTCCTTAGGTAGGGGGCGCTGCAGTGGCAGCAGCCTGTCAGCAGCGCGTTAGTTTTTTCAACTTTTTTTTTTTTTTTAGTATGTTTTAAAGTATGTTTTTGATGTTTCTCTGTGTGTTTTGTGTGGGGGTGGTGTGGGGGGGGTAAGGAGGAAACCGTTTCGGCCGCCTCCTCCACGGAGAGGCGACTTTTTCCAGGTCGCCTCCCCCGTGGCCTAACAGCAAGGATCGGCGCGGCCTTTCCCGGAGATGCGCCCGGGGCTTCTGTGGCGGGCGCAGCGTGGACTCTCGTCGTGGAGCGGGTGAGCCCTCGCTGGGGCTCACTGGAGGGGAACGCTCCGTTTCGCTGGCCCGGGGCAGCCGGCAGCCTGAAGCCGCGCGCGGTCTGCACAGCTCCAGATAGCGCGGCGTCTACAGCCCGGGATCCCTCGTGGGGGACCCGGGGGAAGAAGAAGCCATCACTGCCGGCCCGCGGCCAACTTCTACTGCGGGTCCGGCATGGACTTACCATCACCCCTGGAGGGGAGCCTTGACCACCTGCGGTCTGCGGTGCTTCTGGCTGCGGCGCGGCGGGAACCTTAAATCTTCGACCGCCGGCCTGCGGCCTACACCAGCCTGAAGCCGCAGTCTCCGGTGGGGAAGAGCCGATCCTGGACTTACCTTGCCTTTGACTTTGTCCCTTACCATCTGGACGCCCGCAGCAACGGCTGCGAGGGTGGAGGTCCCGACCACGGGGGAAAATGGAGGAGGACTGGCCAAGTTCTGTGTCTTCCACCACAGTGATGAATGCTGTGGTGGATGTTTGTGTTATATTTTTATTGTGGTTGTGTGTTCTTTATTGTTGTACCGCTGCTGATTGTGTGGCAATAAATTCTATCAAATCAAATTCAAAATCAATATCATAAATAGTCAAACTGTTTCCATTACATACACCCATGTGAGATGAAAATTGGTGATGCAGTTGTTAGTGAGAAGGATAGTCGTAAGGATAGTCCTGATCAATTAGTAAGATGGGCAAAGTTATGGCAGATGGAATTTATTCCCGATAAGTATGTGATACATTCTGAGAGGACTAATAAGTGTAAACAAGCACAATGAATAGTAGGACGTGAGAGAATATATTGAGAAACAGAAAAACATCTCAATGTACAAGTTCAAGGATCGTTGAAAGCGCACAGGTAGACAAGGTGATGAAGAACGTTAGTGGGATACTTGCCTTCTTTAGCTAGGACAAAGAATACAAGAGCAGGGAGTTTATGGTACAATTTTATTAAACATTAGTGGACCACAGCAGCAGTACATTGTACATTTCAACACTGTGCACAGGAAAGATTTGATTGCAATGGAAAAGGTAGAGGAGGTTTGCCAATCTGCTACCTGGGATGTAGATGGGATGCAGCTATGAGAAGAGACTGGATAGGCTGGGTTAATTTCCCTTGGAGCAGAGGAGGCTCAGACGGAACTTGATAGAGCTATTCAATGACAGTCAGAATCTTCCTCACAGGGTGGAAATGTCAAAGGGTATATTTTTAAGACGAGAGGGACAATATTTAAAAGAGATGTGCAGGGCTAGTCTTTTTGCACAGAGAGTGGCGGGTGTCTGGATCACACTGCCAAGTGTGGTGGGGGCAGATATGATAATGGCATTTAAGAGGATTTTTTGTAGGTACGTGGATATGCAGAGAATATAGCGGTTTGGATCATGTGCTAGTGGCGGCGCGGCTCTGGCTGCAGCGGCTCTCCGGCAGTCCTGTTTGTTTTGTGTTTTTTGGGTTGTTTATTTTCGTTTTGGTTAGTCTAGTTTTGGTTTTTAGTTTGTGTTTTTTTGGGGGGGGGGGTTGAAACGGGGCTTGCTGTCTCTCCCTGCGGGGGAATGCGACTTTTTTGTCGTATTCCCCTTCTCTGCCTCCGTCTGCGCTGAGGCCTAATGGCGGAGCTGGCGACCTCGAGGCTCAGGAGGCAGAGCCCGCCAGGACTCGCACTGAGCTCGCTCCCGTGAGGACGGCCCGGCTCGGGGCTGGAACAGGGCTTTCGTGAGGGGCTGTGACGGCCGGCCCGAGGAAGGAACGGTGCTCCCATCGGAGTGGCCGAGCTCGGGGAGGTACGGCGTTCCCAGCCCGAGGGAGGAGCGGCGCCCGGTCGGGGCGGCCCAGCCCGAGGGAGAAGCGGCGCCCGGTCGGGGCGGCCTGGCGCGAGGGAGAAGCGGCGCCCGGTCGGGGCGGCCCAGCCCGAGGGAGGAGCGGTGCCCGGTCGGGGCGGCCCAGCCCGAGGGAGGAGCGGTGCCCGGTCGGGGCGGCCCAGCCCGAGGGAGGAGCGGCGGCCTGGCGCGAGGCTGAGACGGTGGCAGTACTCACGTGAGGGCGATCCGGCTCGGGGCTGGAACGATGCTCCGGGGGCTGGGACGGCAGTTCTGGTGGCGGTGGCCTGAGACCGGGGTTCGGCCGCGGGCCAGCGGCTGCGTCAGCAGGTCTGGTGAGCGGCAGCTTCGACTACCCCGGGCCGCGGTGTTTGAGCCGCGGGACAGGTTTTAACATCGCCCGGGGGGTATCGCCTCAGCGCAGAAGGAGAAGAGGAGGGAAGAGACTGCAGCCCTAAGACTTTTGCCTCCATCACAGTGAGGAGATGTTGGGTGGACTCACTGTGGTGGATGTTAATATGTGTTTATTGTTGTTTTTTTATTGTATTGTATTGTATGTATGACTGCTTCAATTTCGTTCAGACTTCGGTCTGGATGACAATAAAAGGCTATCTTATCTTATCTTATCTTATGTGCAGAGAGAGGAGATTAGTTTAATTTGGTATCATGATCCAGCACGGACATTGTGGGCCGACAGGTCTGTTCCTGTACTGTACTATTCTATGTTCTTTGTTATAAATGGCAAAGATGGGGTAGATGGTAGGAAACATTTTCCCACCGCAGAGACATCTACAACCAATGACCATATGTTTAGAGAGGATCTGAGGGAAAACAATTATACCCTGATGGTGTTTAGTATCTGGGGAGCACAGCTTGAATGGGAATGGAATTAAGTCATCAAAGCATAGTAGACAAGAGATGCAGGTAAATAGGATTAGTGTAGATGAAAATTTAATGGTCAGCATGAACATGGCAAGTTGAAAGGAATGTTTGTGCACTGTATAACTGACCGTAATCTCAGAAATTACTTTGTACTACAATAAGAAAAGATTTATTCCTTTTCCATATTTGATTTCCAGTCTAGATTAAAGCATACTGTGAGTCTGCTTGACCCAGAATGATAAATACTTGGCTTTAACTCTGCGTAACTCTCCATTTCCAGGATTGCATTACACGCTTGAATTCAGAAGATTGAGGGGGGATCTTATAGAAACTTACAAAATTCTTAAGGGGTTGGACAGGCTAGATGCAGGAAGATTATTCCCGATGTTGGGGAAGTCCAGAACTAGGGGTCACAGTTTAAGGATAAGAGGGAAGTCTTTTAGGACCGAGATGAGAAAATCATTTTTTACACAAAGAGTGGTGAATCTGTGGAATTCTCTGCCACAGAAGGTAGTTGAGACCAGTTCATTGGCTATATTTAAGAGGGAGTTAGATGTGGCCCTTGTGGCTAAAGGGATCAGGGGGTATGGAGAGAAGGCAGGGATGGGATACTGAGTTGGATGATCAGCCATGATCATATCGAATGGCGGTGCAGGCTCGAAGGGCCGAATGGCCTACTCCTGCACCTATTTTCTATGTTTCTATGTTTCTAATCTATATCTCTTTATGCCTTGCTCATTCAAGGAGCCGGCACATGGAGGTGGCGGAGGCAGAAACAGTAATAACAATTAAGACATAAATGTTCTTACAGTTTCTCCCTCTGCCACCTCCTCCAGCAGTTGGTTCCAGACACCAACTTATCTTTCTGTGAAAAAATTCCACCATAACTCCTCTTTAAACCTCCTTTCCTTCCCCTTGACCCATTGTATTCCTTATGGTGTAGGCAGGTAGAGAGGGAGTTTCAGAAATGTAGCACAGGGAGAAGAAGGGTGATACATTTCAAAGGGTAATGATACATGACAATGAGGAAAGTGTGCAAGTAGTATGGCAAACAATGGTGTAATGAGCAAAGTTGCTTGTTTGCTGAAATATTACATGCAATTTCTAGCAAAAAATCTTTGAGTTCCCCCCCCCCCCCCCATCCCAATTATATATTTATCATTGTTAGAGAAGCAGCCCTACCTCCCAGTATCAAGTTCGAGTTTCCATCATATGCACGAGTATGGTGAAGTGCCAGGAGAAATCTTGCTTACAGCTGCATTCCAGGCACATACGCTCAGACAACAGGCAAAAACAAATTGTACATCAATTACACATCAAATCCTAAAAGAGAGAAGACTGACCAAAAAACAAGACAGTCGTGCAAAAACATAGTTAGATTATTAAAATGCCCATCTTAGTGCAAGAGGTGGCCTGTGGCATTCCATTGTTGAGAGTGGTTCGCTACCTTGTTGTAGTCCACTTTGGTAAAAGTGACCTAGCATGTGGACACCTGGCCCTGAGAGCTGTCCGCATCCCTCTTTGTCAGTATGTTCCAGCATATCAAGGTTATCTATTTTGGCACGATAATAGTGGGAGAACATACCTATCAACATTTATGTGTTGCAGTGTTAATTACTTGACACCTATCGCACAGTACCTGATGGCTCCATTTGCAGTTCTAGTGCAAGGAATTAAATCTTTGACAGCTTTTTTATTAGAATTTCTTGCTGTGATTTCAGCACCTGTTCTGCTATAACAAAGAATATGGAAAGGTTCACTCATACTTCACCTGATACCTTGCCATTTTAATGATCCATGTACGTGGATCTCAAGTCACTTTTGGACCTCAACTACTTTTCTCCTAAGTTCAGAAGTCATTGGAACAAAAGTAGGCCATTTGGCCCATCGAGTCTGCTCCGCATTCAATCATGGCTGGTCTATCTTTCCCCCTCAACTCCATTCTCCTACCATCTCCCCATAACCCTTGACCTTCTTACTAATCAAGAATTTGTCAATCTCCACCTTAAAAATACTCAATGACGACCTCCACAGCCATCTGCGGCAATTCATTCAACAGATTCACCACCATCTGACTAAAGATTAATTCTGATACATTCATTTTAGGTCGAATGAGGATGACTGCAGATTGATTTAATCAAATTCTATTTGCTTCACCAAGTAAGGTCCACTCAATTTCTTTGCCTCTTCTCTGAGAAAAAGAAAATGACTTCCTCCTTAATTTCACATCCAGTCAGCCTAGCTGACTGACTAGAAATGTCTCCAATTGTATCCAAGTAGATGTAACCACTGGTTTAGATGCAGAAACAAAGAGCTGCAGATGCTGGTTAATACATAAAAGGGCCGAAAAGTGCTGGAGTAACTCAGCAGTCTGGCAACATCCCTGGAGAACATGGATAGGTGACACAAAAATGCTGGAGAAACTCAGCGGGTGCAGCAGCATCTATAGAGCGAAGGAAATAGGTAACGTTTCGGGCCAAAACCCTGCATCTGCAGTTCCTTCTTGAACACATGGATAGGTGACATTTCAGTTCGAGATCCTCTCGACGCAAAAGGTAATTTAACCACTGGTTTACCATTTGAAGCAAGGCCTTTTCTTTTTACTGTGCCTCCTGCAAACCTTAAAGCCAATGACAGATTAAGATTCAAAATACAAGCCACAAGGAGAAGAGGTTCAGTTTTCATAATAATTTTTGTATATTGAGACCACAGAATAAGAAGATGTACCTTTACTGTTTCTCCATATCACAGTTCTAAGAATTGCTTCATAATTGTGAAAGAATCAATCTAAGTGCCTGCAATATCTTATTCAATAACATTTATTCAGTCAACACGTTTCCTTTAAAGCAGAACATCCTTTTGATCTGAGAAAGATACAGTGAGGAAGCAGGCCCTTTGGCTCACTGACACCATGCTGACCATTGATCATCTTCTCGACCTGAAACATCACCCATTCCTTCTCTCCAGAAATGCTGCCTGCACCGTTGAGTTACTCCAGCTTTTTGTGTCATTCTTCGATTATCTATTCACACTACTTCTATGTCATCCTACTTTCACATCCACTCCCTACATCCTGGGGGAATTTTGCAAAGGTCAATTAACCTACAAACCCACATATCTTTGCAATATGGGAGGAAATAGTACCTGGAGGAACCCCACACAGCCACAGGGTGAACGCAGCCAACACCCAAGGTGATGATTGAACCTGGGTCTCTGGTACTGTAAGGCAACAACTCTACCAGTTGCACCACTGTGCTCCACTATGTTAAACTGTGCAGCACATCCTCCTTCAATGGTAGAATACAACAAATTAGGGACTATTGTCGGTTCCAGATTACCATGTGGCTGGACAGACATCAGGTTCCACTCTCTATAGAAATGGGTTGGAGAGCAGGGGAAAGCCCACTTTCAAAATTGAGCACAGACCACCCTAGACATTAGATTGCAGGTTATGCTTACAGCTGAGTTTCTATGTGTGTCAACTTCACAAAATCAGTTCTTACACTTCCTCTTAAGCATCTCTAAACCTTTTCTGTCACTTTGATGCTCATTTGAAAACGATAATTTTCCTTGTGTTGGGGGAGCTACTTGCTGTATTCGGTTTAGCCCTGAAGTCTGAGGCTACCTGCTCGTGATATCTACAATTAAAGCGTCTTGCTGCTTTGGCTAAGTGTTAAATGTTTCCCATTGCAACCAAAATGGAGCTTCCTAGCAAACCCTCTATACTGCTCACACGACCCATACGCAGTATCAGAACTCCTGCTATTAGGACATATGTTGATGTTAGAGACATATTAGGACATATGTTGATGTTAGTTTCCCCAGATATAACAACCTTGCATGCTTATTTGGACAATAGATCTAGCCTCTTTACTAACCTGCATGTGAAATGTCCATCAGTTAGTTTGCACTCCAACTTAATTTGCAGTATGTTCCAATATGTGTTGAAGGTGCAACACCATGACAATTTGTTTTAGAAACAACTACTAGTTGTCTCCGAAGATAGGCACAAAATGCTGGAGTAACACAGTGGGACAGGCAACATCTCTGGAGAGAAAGAATGGGTAACGTTTCGGTTCAAGACCCTTCTTCAGACGAAGGGTCTCGACCATACATAGTCACCCATTCCAGAGATGCTGCCTGTCCCACTGAGTTCCTCCAGCATTTTGTGTTTATTTTCGGTTTAAACCAGCATCTGCAGTTCCTTCCTTCTAATTGTCTCCCCTGCCCTGTCTGCAGCTTCCAGAGTTGTACAGAGATTGTATAATGCATTGATAAATGCATTTGCAAATAGCCTAATTCTGAGCATTTGCCCATTCACCCTCAATAATGCTATTTGCTCTGAATCAAATTTGTCCATTTAAGGCACAAACTGAAGGGCTCTTACCATATAATAACAATTACAGCACGGAAACAGGCCATCTCGACCCCTCTAGTCCGTGCCGAACACATAATCTCCCCTAGTCCCATATACCTGCGCTCAGACCATAACCCTCCATTCCTTTCCCATCCATATAACTATCCAATTTATTTTTAAATGATAAAAACGAACCTGCCTCCACCACCTTCACTGGAAGCTCATTCCACACAGCTACCACTCTCTGAGTAAAGAAGTTCCCCCTCATGTTACCCCTAAACTTCAGTCCCTTAATTCTCAAGTCATGTCCCCTTGTTTGAATCTTCCCTACTCTCAGTGGGAAAAGCTTTTCCACGTCAACTCTGTCTATCCCTCTCATCATTTAAAAAACCTCTATCAAGTCCCCCCTTAACCTTCTGCGCTCCAAAGAATAAAGCCCTAACTTGTTCAACCTTTCTCTGTAACTTAGTTGCTGAAACCCAGGCAACATTCTAGTAAATCTCCTCTGTACTCTCTCTATTTTGTTGACATCCTTCCTATAATTAGGCGACCAAAATTGTACACCATACTCCAGAATTGGCCTCACCAATGCCTTGTACAATTTTAACATTACATCCCAACTTCTATACTCAATGCTCTGATTTATAAAGGCCAGCACACCAAAAGCTTTCTTTACCACCCTATCTACATGAGATTCCACTTTCATGGAACTGTGCACAGTTATTCCCAGATCCCTCTGTTCACCTACATTCTTCAATTCCCTACCATTTACCATGTACGTCCTATTTTGATTTGTCCTGCCAAGATGTAGCACCTCACACTTATCAGCATTAAACTCCATCTGCCATCTTTCAGCCCACTCTTCCAACTGGCATAAATCTCTCTGTAGACTTTGAAACTCTACTTCATTTCCCGCAACCCCACCTATCTTAGTATCATCTGCATACTTATTGCACTGTCATTTTGTGCTGTCTTCCAATTCAACAATATTTTTATGATGACTGAGATTTCTCACCACGCAGAGGATTCAGCGATATCCTCATTGTGAGAGTAAGGTATTTGTACTTGGTCAGTTCTTAACTTCTGACAAGGTCTGTGAAGAGTGCGCATATTAATGCACAAGGGACAAGAGGAGCTGAAGCAAAGTGTGTCTAATTCATTACAGGTTCTACTCTGACTAAAGCGCACATTAGTACATGTGACTGTAATAAATCATGAATGGAGTCATACATTTACATGTTCTACACACTGGATGAATAATATCCTCTCAGGATGATGACACTAGAACTGCTGCACATCAGGAAATTGTAACAATAAAATGTCAATGCGTGCATTCATTGAACTGAGATAAGCAATAAGCATCAGATAGGCTGCCAGCACAAAGTATCTGAATGCTGCATATTCACAATCTCACAGAAAGAGATACACAAGCTACACCTGGGCACAACACTCTTGGTTCACATTCTCCTTCCCAAATCTTGACGATTCTCTGTTTTCCTTTCACTTATGATTTTGGTTTAAATTTATTATTATACAAGTACCAGGGCACAGTAAAAAGCATTGTTTTGCCTGCTATGCAAACAGATCAGATATACTATACATACAGACAAACTCAAGTACCATGGATGGAGCAAGGGGAACATGAGGGAGCAGGCAACAGTACCATGAGGGAGCATATGGTTTAGTTTAGAGATACAGGATGGAAACAGGCCCTTTAGCACACCAAGTCCGCACCAACCAGCGATCCCCGCACATTACCACTTTCCCACACACACTATGGACATTTACATTTATACCAAGCCAATTAACCTACAAACCTGTACGTCTTTGGAATGTGGAAGGAAACCGAAAATCTTACACAAAACCACGCAGGTCCCAGGAAGAACAAACAAACTCCGTACAGACAAGCACCCATGGTCAGGATCGAACACAGGCCTCTAGCGCTGAAAGGCAGTAGCTCTACTGCTGCAATACTGTGCCAGCCAAGTTCATGGGAGGTGAGAGGAGTATGGGTGAAGAACCTCTGCTTCAGATTCAGAGGAAGAAAGGGCCTGAGAGAGATCTGGGCAAGGAGCTCACGGGGCGAGGGGGAAAAGTCTATTTTCTACATATGTTATTTAGATATTTTGCATATTGCCTTTCATGCATATTTTAACACCTACCCACCCTCCCCTCCCTCTGTCAAATTAAACATACAGCTGAGTGAAGGACAAGTGACTTAGGGGGCAATATGTAAAGAAATAGGGCACCTTATTTTAAACTTGCTCTATTGTGGAGCTGGATGCAATCCTTTACAAGGTATTAGCTTTATGGTTGAGGAATTCCTTTTACCCTGGCACTGTTTCCCTGTTTCCCAGCTCATTCAAGTAATGTAAGTAAGTAATTAACAACGTTTATTATATTTTCATTGGTCTGAATCACTGTTGGCACCATTTTTATTTCCAGTGGAAGCAGCTTTTAATAATGCTGAAGATTCAAATTTGTGAAGAGAAAAACACATTTCTCCTGCTGCCATAAACATAACACTCCACCTTTCATTGCAAAACTAATCTTGATTAGATTGATCCAAACTAGGTTCTCAGACCGTGCACCACAAAGTTGCATGATGAAATCCTGCAGAAAGAGAATAATTTATTTGATATCAAAAAGAAATGGGAGTATGACATCTGACAAGAGATGGCACCAAAAACCTTCTCCATATTTTCTTGCAGAACTAATATCAAGTATTCCTCAAAGGGGCAGTTCTAATATCAACAATTCCTCAAAGGTTCAAAACCTAATAATAATAATAATAATGGATGGGATTTATATAGCGCCTTTCTAATACTCAAGGCGCTTTACATCGCATTATTCATTCACTCCTCAGTCACACTCGGTGGTGGTAAGCTACTTCTGTAGCCACAGCTGCCCTGGGGCAGACTGACGGAAGCGTGGCTGCCAATCTGCGCCTACGGCCCCTCCAACCACCACCAATCACTCACACACATTCACACACATTCACACACAGGCAAAGGTGGGTGAAGTGTCTTGCCCAAGGACACAACGACAGTATGCACTCCAAGCGGGATTCGAACCGGCTACCTTCCGGTCGCCAGCCGAACACTTAGCCCATTGTGCCATCTGTCGTCCCCAATACAATCAGCATTCATTCAGCTACTGGGTTAATGTCAGCAAGGATTAAGTGCTAGACGGGGGGGAGTGGGGGAGGGAGGGATGTAGAGCCCTCCCAGGTATTTAGAGGACAAGCACAGATTTCTGAAGAGGCACCTGCTGGAGCAAAGTTCACTAATGGAAGGAAGGCAAGAGTCTAGAAAGGCATGTGTTTCCAATATGAATGCCTGTGCTTTGGGGAGCACTGCAATATAGACGACGATCCCTTTGGCATTGCGCATGTCAGCAGAAAGCTTGCAAGAGCCATGTGGCAAGGTCTGAGAGAGTGGGGCAAACATGTGGGCACAATGATGAGTTGGTGCTGGAGCTGGAGCTTGCATTGAGTTTCACTGGAACTCTACAGAGGTCGGGGACACAGAAGGGGAAAGACAACAAAAAATGAAGTGAAGCTCAGTGCCATGTTGGCAGACATGTTCCATAAAACAATTACTAAATCTGCATTTGGTCTCCCGAATGTAAGATTCAATACAGTACAGAAATTACTGTTTCATTTGGTAATTATGTTTGGTTTCTGGATAATGGAAAGGAAAGAGATAAAAGATAAGGCATTTCTTGTACGGCATTGGAAAGGATTGAGTAACGTCGGAGAAGGAGGAACCAATCTGACTTTTCTGATTCATAGTTAATTTTGGACTTTTGAATGGGAATGAGGAGATACATTTTGTGGTGGCATCACCTTGGAGAAAATGGCAAGGGATGAACATGGAGTTCAGAGGAATGGAAGTTGAAAACAAGCAAATTCTATCTTAGTTCTTAGGACGGGGAGGTATTTGGAGGACACAGTTGGAGTGGAAAGAGAAGTATAGAAAATGTCATGGTCAAGGGCCTTCTCCATATGTGAGAAAAATCAGTTGAAGCAAAATCGTGAAAAATCATGCACGCTATGGATTATGGTACTGTCATAATGGAGGTAGGGAGAGAGAAACAGGGTCTTAGGGGAGGAAATGTGGTGAAAGGAATCTCTGGGCTTATGATGACCATCGCTATCCTTTTTCCTGAAATGGAGACTGAGATCACTGTGGGGGAGGAGCCATCTTGGGGAACGGCTGCTAACCAGCAGCCGTCCGTTTAATTCAGTTTTTAGTTAGTTTTGTTCGTCGTTTTTTTCGGAGAAATGGACTTCTTATTGTGGGGGGAAGGAGGTAACCTTACTTCTAGGTCCCTACCTGGTCGGTGAGGCAGCTTTTTCTCCGGGCTGCCCCGTTGACCCGTCCTCGTGGCCTACCAGCGGGCTTGGAGCGCCGTTTCCTTGGTGGGGACCGCCCAGCACCTCGGCTTCGGTGGCGGCACAGCGCTGGAGCGCCATCGCGGAGCGGAGCGGGCGATGCCTTGTCTGAGTCGCCGCGCTGGATCGACGCGCTGGAGCTCTGGTGAGCTGGGCCGCCGAGAGCAACACCTCCGGGCTGCGGGTCTGCGGAGCGGAGCGGGCGGCGCCGACATTAACATCGGGAGCCTGAGAGCTCCAACTCGGTGCGTCCTTGTCGGCTTTGGAAGCCGACAATCCCCTGCTAGGAAGCGGCCATTCCGGGTGGCCCAGCCGCTTTGAGGACTCTCCCGACGCCGGGGCAAGACCACCCGGCTAGAACAGCCAGGAACATCGGGCCTCCGTTGAGGCAACAGCGGTGGCCTTAATAGGCTTGATTTTTGGGAGAACTGGGGTTGGGGACTGGACTTTTGTGCCTTCCCCAACATTGGTAACCACTGTGGGGGGATGATTTTTCTGTGTGTAAGGTACTTTGTTAGTCTGTGTCCAAGGTGGCTGTCGGAAGAGAGAGTGGACGCTGGCGCGCTTTAGCTGCCGCTGCTCTCTCTTCACATTGTGTTTTTTTTGATTTTTTCATTTTGTGTCTTTGGAGCGATTTCTATCTTTAATTTGTGTATTGATGATGTCCTTATTATTTATTTTTCTCCGACTATATGTTTTTTTTCTCTTCTGTTTAATCTTTGTAAGGTGACCTTGAGATTTGAAAGGCGCCCGAAAATAATATTTATTATTATTATTATTATCACGGAAGAGAAGTAGCAGAGAAACAGCATGTGAAGTTGAGGGAAGTTTGGAAAAGTTGAGTAAATGTTACTAGACTTTTCTTTCATTTATAACTGCCATCTCAAATTAAAAAGTGTCAAATGAAATTGACACAAAATAGGTCTTCACTTATTAAGGGTTGCTATAACGCTCTATAAATAGTACTAATGCAATTGCTAAATAAAGGAAATTCAACTACTTTACTTGCATCAAATCTGTGTGTATGCATTGCACAGGAAGATCGAGAAGTCTAAGTTCTGCCTGAAGTGAATGGTGCAAACCTAGGTTTTGTCGCCACAGCATGAGTTCATCATCTGGTACCAACATGTGAAACTCAGCAGTCTGGAGGACCTTTACTGAATGATATCACTGACTGCACCTTCTGCTGCTCCCTGTCATTGCGCACTGTAAAGATGTACACGAGAGGTTCACAGTAAGAGAAATGTTATTTGCTTCACATAATCAATTTGACCTCATTTATTTCTCAGAGCAGTCGGGTATAACGCTGAGCGAGGAATTTAATTTCTGGATTTCTTTCAATAAAACAACGTATATTCCAAATGAAGTTATTTAGAGAAATGAAGTACCTGCTGTATGATTTTAAAGCGTATAGTCCGATTGTTCAGCTGGTGTTCAATAGTGCATTAGCATTTCCACTGTGTGTTTCTCATCTACATCTTGTCCATGTGTTCACCTAGCAGAGGCTATTATGGTTGAGGTTAATGGTTAAGTTAGATCAATGAGATACTGGCAAGCACAACTGAGTCTGTATCTGACACAGCATAATGAGTGTCATTAGAGTGAGTGCTAAAATATTTCTGACATGGGGTCTATAGATACATCAGCACTGAAAGTATGGGTAATGAGCTGCCAGTGGCATCCCTACCACTCACCCTCTACTTGTAGGACGTTTTAATGATTTTGACGATTGAACGGGGGCAGAATACGGAAGAGGAATACAACACTAGGCTGCAGAATGGGAGAAATTCTAGATGGCAGGAAGATATAGGGAACAGTTGAGCAAAACTGTGACAAATGGAATTTAATTGAGAAGTGTAAGATAATACATTTGGGGAAGTGTAAAAGATAATTGATATTATCCGTCTATTATGCATTTCATGATATGGAGGAACAAAATCTCACCGGTGTGAGATTTCCGGTGGCGCTGTTGCTAGCTGCCTCCGCCTTCAGTCCGGTATCTTTGTGTTTTTTTGTTATGATTGAAGTGCGTTTTTTGTGGGGTTTTTAATGTCTTTATGTGGGGAAGAGGGTACGGTAAGGGGGATACCGTCCTTCAGTCGCTTCCTGGAGAGGATGCGACTATTATTCGAGTTGCGTCCTCGCCCCCACACACCCCCCCCCCCCCCCCCCCGCAGCCTACCTACTGGATTGGCACGGCCTTTCCTGCCGGGATCGACCAGAGCTCCAGCAGCAGCGGCGGCACAGCGCTGGATACATCGCGGGGCGGGCGATGCCTTACCGGGGATCGCCGTTTGGAGCTCTGGAGTGCTGGGCCTGCTGCATCGACATCACGGAGCTGTGGTTCGCGGAGCTCCCAACGCCCGGCTCGGCCTGTGGACTTGGGAGCCGCGGACTCTGGTGTGAGGTGGCTGATCTGGAGGTCCGGGCCGCTGAGGATGTTCTCCGTCGGGGTTCGGCATCTGTTTCATCGTTCCCGGCGAGAGGGCCTGAGCATCGGGCCGCCCGTGGCGGCGACTGCGGGTGCTCGGGAGGCCCCGACCATGGGTGAACATCTGGGAAGATCGGCGGGGAGGCTGGCTGGACTATGGTACCTTCCTCAACTTTGGTGCCGCTGTGGGGTTATGTTGTGTCGTGGACTTCTGTGTTTGTGCTTTTTTTTTAATTTTAATATGTTTTATTTATTTATTATTCATTTTTATGTTACATTTTGTTGTCTCTAATATGAGATAATGACAATAAATTGAATACAATACAATACAATACAATACAAAAGGATCTTGGAGTATGCGCAGAGTCTCTTACCCAGATTAGGTGAATCGAGGACCAGAGAACATAGGTTTAAGTTGAAGGGTAAAGATTTTATAGGAATCTGAGGGGTAACTTTTTTACACAAAGGGTGACGGGTGTGTGGAACAAGCTACCAGAGGAGGTAGTTGAGGCTGGGACGATCCCAACATTTAAGAAACACTTAAACAGGTACATGGATAGGATAGGTTAGGAGGGATATGGAACAAAAACAAGCAGGTAAGACTAGCGCAGCTGGGACATGTTGGCCGGTGTGAGCAAGTTGGTCCAAAGAGCCTGTGTCCACACTGTATCACTCTATGACTCTATCTATGTTACTAAAACTAAGATCTTGACCGCTTTCGACTATCTGTTTCGTGATTTCCGAGAGAACGCCGCCACTTACGACCGTAATTTTTGGCCACCTCGCTCAGAGTCCCCCTCCGCCGGATTGGATTGGAGGATTTTTCCCATTGATGAAAAATCAGAGTGTTATTAATGTGTTAAAACATTTCGCCATTCTCTCTGCAGCCCCTGCTGGCGGCAGGGGGAAGGGACTGTAAAATCCGGGGGTGTCTTGCCTCACTCAGTCTCTGTGAGACAGAGGAAGCGAGAGGGTCATGGCTCTCTGAGCTGCGAATAACACTGAACACACGTCTACTGCATGGTGAGTCCCCTCGATGTGGTTGTAAAGTTTTTGTCAAATTATCTTGGCTTTTAAAGGCTCTTCAGAAAATGTGTTTGTTGCTTGCAAAGTGTTTGCCCAATTGGCTTGGCTTTTAAAGGGCTTTCAGAAAATGAGCTTGTTGGCTTGCAAAGTGTTTGCCCAATTGGCTTGGCTTTTAAAGGGCTTTCAGAAAATTTGTTTATTGGCTTGCAAAGTGTTTGCCCAAAAAGGCTTGGTTTTAAAGGGCTTTCAACAGTTTTCGGATGGATAAAGCATGAATAAACATTTTATTAGATCAGGATTGTGTTTAATTGCAAAATTGGCGCACATTCCGTGACTTCCGCTTAGTGGTAAGATGGCGCCGTGACATAATTTCCGGTTAGCAGCAAGATGCCGCTGAGTGCGTCATTTCCGGTTCATGGCAAGATTCTGATTGGTGGAAGAGGACCAGAGGAAGCAGCTGATTGGGTGCAACCCCAGGTTTACATTTCTGCTTTCAGGTTAAGGGATCTGTGAGTTAAGGGTTCTGTGAGTTAAGGGTTCTGTGAGTTAAGGGTTCTGTGAGTTAAGGGTACAGTATTTATTAGTAAAGGTACAGTTTAAAGGATAAAGATTTTTATAGTGTGAGGGAGTTGAGTTAATTTGGGAGTAAACTATGTCAGTGGAGATTGGCCCCGTGGTTTGCTCAGCCAGCAACATGTGGGAGATCAGGGATATGGTCGGTGTCCTTGGTGACTACGTTTGCAGGAAGTGTGTCCAGCTGCAGCTCCTGGCAGACCGCATTGAACGGTTGGAGCTGCGGTTGGATTCATACTGGAGCATCCATGATGCTGAGAAAGTCGTGAATAGCATGTACAGCGAGTTGGTCACACCGCAGGTAAAAGGAAAGTGGACAGAAAGGGAACGGGTGGCCAATAGCCAGCAAAGCAGTAGGCAGGCAGTGCAGGAGTCCCCTGTGGTCATCTCCCTCCTAAACAGGTATACCATTTTGGATACTGTTGGGGGAGATGGCTCATCAGGGGAAGGCAGCAGCAGCCAAGTTCATGGCACCATGGGTGGCTCTGCGGCACAGGAGGGGAGAAAAAAGAGTGGAAGGGCAATAGTAATAGGGGATTCAATTGTAAGGGGAATAGATAGGCGTTTTTGCGGCCGCAAACGAGACTCCAGGATGGTATGTTGCCTCCCTGGTGCAAGGGTCAGGGATGTCACTGAACGGCTGCAGAACATTCTGAAGGGGGAGGGTGAACAGCCAGTTGTCGTGGTGCATATTGGCACCAACGATATAGGTAAAAAAAAGGGATGAGGTCCTACAAGGTGAATTTAGGGAGCTAGGAGATAAACTTAAAAGTAGGACCTCAAAGATAATAATCTCTGGATTACTACCAATGCCATGGGCTAGTCAGAGTAGAAATAGGAGGATATTGCAGATGAATACGTGGCTTTAAAAATGGTGCAAGGGGGAGGGATTCAAATTTTTAGGGCATTGGAACCAGTTCTGGGGGAGGTGGGACCAGTACAAACAGGACGGTCTGCATCTGGGCTGGAATGGAACCAATGTCCTTGGGGGAGTGTTTGCTAGTGCTGTCGGGGAGGATTTAAACTAATGTGGCAGGGGGATGGGTGCAAGAGCAGAGAGGCAGAGGGGTGTAAAATGAGGGTAGAAGCAATAGGTAGCAAGGTGAAAAGTAAAAGTGGCAGGCAGACAAATCCAGGGCAAAAATCAAACAGGGCCACTTTTCAACATAATTGTATAAGGGGTAAGAATGTTGTAAAGACAAGCCTGAAGGCTTTGTATCTTAATGCAAGGAGCATTCGTAATAAGGTGGATGAGTTGAATGTGCAGATAGTTATTAATGAATATGATATAGTTGGGATCACGGAGACATGGCTCCAGGGTGACCAAGGCTGGGAGCTGAACATCCAGGGATATTCAATATTCAGGAGGGATAGACAGAAAGGAAAAGGAGGCGGGGTAACGTTGCTGGTTAGAGAGGAGATTAACGCAATAGAAGGGAAGCACATTAGCTTGGAGGATGTGGAATCGATATGGCTAGAGCTGCGAAACACTAAGGAGCAGAAAACGCTGGTGGGAGTGGTGTACCGGCCACCTAACAGTAGTAGTGGAGTTGGGGATGGCATCAAACAGGAAATTAGAAATGCGTGCAACAAAGGTAAAACAATTATAATGGGTGACTTCAATCTACATATAGATTGGGTGAATCAAATTGGCAGGGGTGCTGAGGAAGAGGATTTCTTGGAATGTATGCGGGATAGTTTTCTAAACCAACATGTAGAAGAACCAACGAGAGAGCAGGCTATTCTAGACAGGGTATTGAGTAATGAGGAAGGGTTAGTTAGCAGTCTTGTTGTGCGTGGCCCCTTGGGCAAGAGTGACCATAATATGGTTGAGTTCTTCATTAGGATGGAGAGTGACATTGTTAATTCAGAAACAAGGGTCCTGAACTTAAAGAAAGGTGACTTTGAGGGTATGAGACGTGAACTGGCCAAGATAGATTGGCAAATGATTCTTAAAGGGTTGACGGTGGATATGCAATGGAAGGCATTTAAAAACTGCATGGATGAACTACAACAAGTGTTCATCCCAGTTTGGCAAAACAATAAATCAGGGAAAGTATTGCATCCGTGGATAACAAGGGAAATCAGGGATAGTATCAAAACAAAAGATGAAGCGTACAAATTAGCCAGAACAAGCAGCCTACCAGAGGACTGGGAGAAATTCAGAGTCCAGCAGAGGAGGACAAAAGGCTTAATTAGGAAAGGGAAAGTAGATTATGAAAGAAAACTGGCAGGGAACATAAAAACTGACTGCAAAAGTTTTTATAGATATGTGAAGAGGAAAAGATTAGTTAAAACAAATGTAGGTCCCTTGCTGTCAGAAACAGGCGAATTGATCATGGGGAACAAGGACATGGCAGACCAATTGAATAACTACTTTGGTTCTGTCTTCACTAAGGAAGACATAAACAATCTGCCGGTAATAGCACAGGACCGGGGGTTAAATGAGATGGTGGAACTGAGTGAAATCCAGGTTAGCCGGGAAGTGGTGTTAGGTAAATTGAATGGATTAAAGGCCGATAAATCCCCAGGGCCAGATAAGTTGCATCCCAGAGTACTTAAGGAAGCAGCCGCAGAAATAGTGGATGCATTAGTGATAATTTTCAAAACTCGTTAGATACTGGAGTAGTTCCTGAGGACTGGAGGGTAGCTAATGTAACCCCACTTTTTAAAAAGGGAGGGAGAGAGAAAACAGGGAATTACAGACCAGTTAGTCTAACATCGGTGGTGGGGGAAATTCTGGAGTCAGTTATTAAAGATGGGATAGCAGCACATTTGGAAAGTGGTGAATTCATTGGACAAAGTCAGCATAGATTTAAGAAAGGTAAATCATGTCTGACGAATCTTATAGAATTTTTCGAGGATGTAACTAGTATAGTGGATAAGGGAGAACCTGTGGATGTGTTATATCTGGACTTTCAGAAGGCTTTCGACAAGGTCCCACATAAGAGATTAGTATACAAACTTAAAGCACATGGTATTGTGGGTTCAGTATTGATGTGGATAGAGAACTGGCTGACAGACAGGAAGCAAAGAGTGGGAGTAAACGGGTCCTTTTCAGAATGGCAGGCAGTGACTAGTGGGGTACCGCAAGGCTCAGTGCTGGGACCACAGCTATTTACAATATATATTAATGATCTGGATGAGGAAATTGAATGCAACATCTCCAAGTTTGCGGATGACACGAAGCTGGGGGGCAGTGTTAGCTGTGAGGAGGATGCTAGGGGGCTGCAAGGTGACTTGGATAGGTTGGGTGAGTGGGCAAATGCATGGCAGATGCAGTATAATGTGGATAAATGTGAGGTTATCCACTTTGGTGGCAAAAACAGGAAAGTAGACTATTATCTGAATGGTGCCGATTAGGAAAAGGGGAGATGCAACGAGACCTGGGTGTCATGGTACACCAGTCATTGAAAGTAGGAATGCAGGTGCAGCAGGCAGTGAAGAAAGCAAATGGTATGCAAAAGCATTCATAGCAAAAGGATTTGAGTATAAGAGCAGGGAGGTTCTACTGCAGTTGTACAGGGTCTTGGTGAGACCACACCTGGAGTATTGCATACAGTTTTGGTCTCCTAATCTGAGGAAAGACATTCTTGCCATAGAGGGAGTACAGAGAAGGTTCACCAGACTGATTCCTGGGATGGCAGGACTTTCATATGAAGAAAGACTGGATAGACTCGGATTGTACACGCTGGAATTCGGAAGATTGAGGGGGGATCTTATAGAAACTTACAAAATTCTTAAGGGGTTGGACAGGCTAGATGCAGGAAGATTATTCCCGATGTTGGGGAAGTCCAGAACTAGGGCTCACAGTTTAAGGATAGGAGGGAAGTCTTTTAGGACCGAGATGAGAAAATCATTTTTTACACAGAGAGTGGTGAATCTGTGGAATTCTCTGCCACAGAAGGTAGTTGAGGCCAGTTCATTGGCTATATTTAAGAGGGAGTTAGATGTGGCCCTTGTGGCTAAAGGGATCAGGGGGTATGGAGAGAAGGCAGGGATGGGATACTGAGTTGGATGATCAGCTATGATCATATCGAATGGCGGTGCAGGCTCGAAGGGCCGAATGGCCTACTCCTGCACCTATTTTCTATGTTTCTATGTTTCTAAGATGGCGCTGACTGCAGAAGGCACAGAGTGAAGACGTCGTTGAATAATTCAAGAGAGCTGACTGTTCTGTCTGTGGTGAGTGTGTTGTTGGACATTATTTAAAGCACGTTTTTGCTTCAGCAGCAGCCTTGACAGGAGGCTTTAAACGTTTGAATTATTCAGTTAACACACTGTATGTTCACCACGTTCTGAAGTTACTTGGCATTTTAGTATTGGTTGTGTGTGAGTGAGTGTGTGAGTGTGTGTGTGTGTGTGTGTGTGTGTGTGTGTGTGTGTGTGTGTGTGTGTGTGTGTGTGTGTGTGTGTGTGTGTGTGTGTGTGTGTGTTTGTGTGAGTCAGTCTGTGAGTGTGTGTGTGTGTGTGTGTGTGTGTGTGTGTGTGTGTGTGTGTGTGTGTGTGTGTGTGTGTGTGTGTGTGTGTGTGTGTGTGTTTGTGTGAGTCAGTCTGTGTGTGAGTGTCTCTGTGTGTGAGTGAGTGTGTGTGTGAGTGTGTGTCTGAGAGTCTGTGTGTGTGTATAGGGGGGTTGCATGTAAGATTTCCGGGTGAAAGGGTTTGACGAACAGAACCACTCAATCCATCTGGAGGACATCGCAGCTTCCGGTATATGTTGTTAATACACGAAATGCGTATTTTCCTACCTGTTAAAAACCGCCAAAATGGTGATTTTTTGCGCTGTAAATAATTGTGGAAGTCGGGGTAACCATGAGAGACATCTTTCCTACTTCAGAATTCCAAAGGTTAAGAGAAATGAAGGTAAAAAGAAGCGTGAGCTGAAGGGGCAACAACAGCTAAAGTGCTTGGCGAACATTGGCCTTGCAGATCGAGATTGAAAATATTGGGAATTATCGTGTTTCACAGTAAGGCATTATTTGTGTTTTTTCTTGATTCCTTTGGTATCTAAAAAGTTTCAGAAGTTATAAATCTGGCTGTAAAATTTTTAAATCGCCCATGGTTCTGAAGTGGGTTTTTACATGCAAAAAGAAAACGCTTTTGAAGCTAAATTTATCATTAAAAAAATCTCCACTTACAAGTGGTGTGTGGAAAAGTAAGTTTTCTATCATTATGGTATTGAGATGTATATTTTGGCAAATAATAAAATGTCCTGACAGCTTAAACACCCACTCCCTTTCAATACGATATTGTCAATTTGCTGAGGTTGATTATGTCCTATTACCAGCTAACAATTATGCCATTCCTTGGCTTGCATCTGAGTAAAATGTAATTCAAAACCCACGTACGGTTTGCGATTTTTTTTTAAGGATACTGCCAGCCCATCAGCTGTGAGTGACTGAACTGCCAGCCCATCAGCTGTGACTGACTGAACTGCCAGCCCACCAGCCATGAGTGACTGCACTGCCAGCCCACCAGCCGTGAGTAAGTGAACTGCCAGCCCACCTGCTGTCAGTGACTGAACTGCCAGCCCACCAGCCGTGAGTGACTGCACTGCCAGCCCACCAGCCGTGAGTGACTGCACTGCCAGCCCACCAGCCGTGAGTGACTGCACTGCCAGCCCACCAGCCACGAGTAAGTGAACTGCCAGCCCACCAGCTGTAAGTGGTTGAACTGCCAGCCCACCAGCCATTAGTGACTGCACTGCCAACCCACCAGCCGTGAGTGACTGCACTGCCAGCACATCAGCCGTGAGTAAGTGAACTGCCAGCCCACCAGACGTGAGTTACTGCACTCCCAGCCCACCAGCTGTAAGTGACTGGAGTGCTAGCCCAATAATCCATTCAGTCCATCCTCTCCCCCTTCTCTCTCTCACAGAGTCTTCCACCTGTTTTGGGCAGAATTTCTGGCAGTTTCTCAGCTGCCAGCCTGCCAGGTCCGAGTGAGTGTACTGCCAGGCCTCAGTGACTGAGCTGCCTGACCTCAGTGACTGAGCTGCCAGCCCAATAATCCATTCGGCCCACAATGTCCATACTAGCCCTCAGGAAACCAGTCCCTTCGGCCCACAACACCCAAACTAGCACAACAGAAAGCCCCCCCCCCCCCCCCCCCCAATTGGAATTGGTGGAGAGGTGGAATATTGCGTTGGGAGACCAGCCCTGTGTGATGCTGGGACCCAACGCGTCCCACTTAATCTAGTATGTCTCTAGTTTCTTAAAGGTAATGGCACAGGTTAATAAGTTAATTGTTAAGGCGCTTTCTTTACCAGCCAACATTCTTTACTAGCCAAGGCACAGAATAAAGAACAGAGAGGTTGTGCTCAAATTGTTTACAGCATTATTTATGCAGCAGCTTAAGTGTCACATACAGTTCTAGTTGCCACATTACAGGAACAAAATGATTGCACTGGTGAGGGTGCAGAGCAGTTTTCCAAGCATGTTGCCAAGACTGGAAAATTGCTGCTCTGAGAAAAGATTGGATACGATTGGGTTGTTTTCTTTCGAACTGAGGAGGCCGAAGGGAAACTTAATTGAGTTGTAAAAGATTATGTAAGACCTAGATAGGGAAAATATGAAGCAAAAAATAAAGTGCTGGAAGAACTCAGCAGCTTGAGCAACATTTATGAAGACAAAGACTCTCACCAACTTTTACAGATGTGCCGTAGAAAGCATTATATCGTGATGCATCACAGCTTGGGAACAGCTCCATCCAAGACAACAAGAAATTGCAATGAATTATGGATGCAGCTCAGACCATCACACAAAGCAACCTCCCACTGATTCCATTTATACCAAAGATCCTAAAGCGAGCAAGATAGACCATTCCTGCTAAATGCAATGGGCTGACGTGTAGTACGCAACGGAGCGGAACGTGGGCCATTTCTTCGTCCATTTCAGTAACCCGCCCTGACTTTGTATATCTCTCTTGCAGTGTAATCAGCGTTGCGGGGGAACAGTTTGTGTGTGTGATATAGGGTTAGAGTCATAATTCTGTTCATTCATAACTCTGTTATGAATGAACTGCAAGAAAAGAGAAGAGAGATCTGCATGTAATTTTTCTTGACCTTGCCAACGCGTTCGGAACTGTCCCTCACAGTTTCCTCTGGGCATCCTTTGACTTCTTCAGGATACCAGAGACTATCGCAAGTCTTGTCAAGGCTTATTTTCTGCAGCTCTGTTTCATCACGCTTGACTTCACGACCACATGGCACTGCATGGAGATTGGCATTATGGTGAGGTGTACCATCTCCCCATTGATTTTTACAATGGCTATGGAAGTCATCATAAAGACCTCCAAGTGGGTAGTGGGTGGCGATCGGCTGAAGTCTGGAGTCCGTCTACCACCCATCAGGCCTACATGGATGACATGACAATCATAACAATAACAGGCGCCTTTTAGGGAAGCTTCAAGAGAACATCACTGGGGTCAGAATGAAATTCAAGCCATCCAAATCAAGAAGCATTTCTATAATCAAAGATCAAAGAAGGGTCTGAAGAAGGGTTTCGGCCCAAAACGTTGCCTATTTCCTTCGCTCCATAGATGCTGCTGCACCCGCTGAGTTTCTGCAGCTTTTTTGTGTACCTTTTGACAGATCAAAGGTTCTTCATTGATCAAGAACCTATTCCAACTGTCAGAAAAGCCAATCAAAAGTCTGGGAAGATGGTATAACTCTAAACTGAAGGACACTGATCAGGCTAACAAGTTTAGGCAAGAAATCATCAAAGGTCTGGCGAACATCGACCGATCCATGCTGCCTGGAAAACTGAAAATCTAGTGCCTGCAGTTTAGGTTACTGCCTCGCCTTATGTGGCCACTAACCATGTATGACATCACCCTCACAAGAGTTGAGAAGATAGAAAGAACAATCAGCTCTTTCGTGAGAAAGTGGTTAGGTGTTCCTCGGTGCCTGAGCAGCGTAGGCCTGTACAGTCAGGGGGTACTCCAGCTGCCTCTCTCTAGTCCCACAGAGGAGTTCAAGTGCACTAAAGTCAGACTAGAGATGACCCTGGCAGAATCAAGGGACACTGTCATCCGAGCTGCTGCTCCAACCCTGGCAACAAGAAAGAAGTGGACGACTAAGAATGTGACACAGCAGGCAAAATCTACTCTCCACTAAGGTGACATGGTAGGGCAAATCCAACATGGAAGAAGTGGCTTGGGGCTTGGCGGAAAGCGACCTTGCTGGAACAAGGCATCATCACTGGAGTGCCGGAAGTTGGTCGCGGCCGAAGTCCGCCGACAGGAGGAGTTGAGTAGGTGTGCCAAGGCTGTGTCGCAAGCTAAACAGGGCCAGTGGATGAGATGGGAGAGTGTGGAAAAGAGGAATATCAACTGGAAGGACATGTGGGAGATGGAGGCGAGTAGGATAAGTTTCCTCCTTCGGGCAACCTATGATGTCCTTCCTAGCCCAACCAATGGCTGGGCGAAGATCCATCATGCCCCCTGTGTTCAACACCAGCCACACTTAGGCACATCCTCACTGGGTGCAAAGTAAGCCTCTCCCAAGGACGGTACACCTGGAGACATAATCAAGTGCTCAAATGCCTGGCAGCGACTCTGGAACACAGGAGAACAGCCAACAATGCCCTGCCGCCCAGAACACCCAACCCAGTTAAGCCAATTGCCTTTTTTTATGAGGGGGAACAAAGGCAATGGAAAATTCCACCAAGGACCAGGTTTGGACAGCTGGAGGCAGCCCGGGATTGGCAGATGCTGGTGGATGTGGACCAACGACTTACAATTCCATCAGAGATAGCCATCACCAACTTGAGGCCTGATCTTGTGCTCTGGTCGAACTCTCACCACATGGTGTATTTTGTGGAGCTCACAGTCCCTTGGGAGGATGCTGTGCAGGAAGCCTTCGAAAGAAAGAAACTGCGATATACAGAACAGCGGGGCTGGAGAGCTAAGATCTGCTCGGTAGAAGTTGGATGTCGAGGATTCGTGGCAACATCTACCTTAAGGCTGATGAAGGACCTGGGGATCAGCAGACAAGCCCGACCCCAGGCCGTCAAAGAAACATCACGGGTGTCAGAGCGGAGTAGCCAGTGGCTCTGGCTGAAGAGGAAATACCCCATTTGGTCTCCCAAATAATCGACTAGACAGATGCAGAGGGGGATGGTTCTGGGACGGCAGAATGCTGGAGAGCTAAGGGCAACTGAGCCTACTGGAGAAGTCGTGGGTTCAATCAGTGAAATGTCGATGAAAGTCGGTGCCCACTTGATAACCCCAATGACGTGTTTGCCTAGCCTTTCTCAACATCGGAGGAGCATAGGTGAGTGCAGAAGGCTCCCATCACCACCGGGAGCAAGTTGATATTTGGCACTTTGGATTTTTAACATCTAGTCCTGTGTATTTGTAAACATGTTCAAAATTAATATGTTAACAAATTATGATTCTGTTAATTGTCTTTTTTAATGTTTTTTTTAAAACTTTTCTTTTGAAATGGCTCATGTGCTGTGTTTGAGTTGATTTTTGTATTAAACGCTCTCTGTAATTCATCTAATCACACTGTTCACAACTGCGGTATTTGGAAAAATAATAGCAATATGAAGATTCCAGTTGCTCTACTCTTGGAATGTTCCTTAATGTTCCTCAATTATTTTTTGTATCTATGGAATTGTTTTTCAACAATAAAATGGGTCTGGTCTTCCCAATAGCCATAGAGTGAAATGAGATCTGTCTGTAATGGTGGGGTTATCTAAATGAAGTATTTAACAAATTAAAAATTGTTTTGAGCAAGATTAAAAAACAATGTAACTTAAGGATGGTTTTATTCAGCAACCATACAACTGATTAGATTGTGTAGGAAGGAACACACATACACACATATATGAATGTGATATAGATGTATATAATCATATAACACACACATATATATTTCTCCAGATTTGTATACATAATGATAAACTTTATTTCGGACTCAAGGCCCACACAAGGGACAACATAACATAAAAATACATTGCAAACCTCCCCGCAACTTTACCCTGGCATCCCAGCCGTGCTGCTCCAGGCCAGACTTCCCACACGCTGTGGGAGGAACATAGGCATCTTTTTACTTTTTATTGTGAGGCAGAGAGGCAAAAAGAAAATGAGGAGAAGATTGTTACCAAAGATGTTTGATTTTTACGAGGATGTTTCCGTAACCGGCTTCTGTCTCCACACCAGTATCGTTGCTCCACTATGGCGGACAAAGATGGCGGAGACGGAAGCCGGTTACGGAAATGGGGCCGAAGATTACCCATGAATCTTCCCATGACCGTACTACGTCCTTTTCGTCGAGTGGACTATCTTGCTTGCTATAGGATCTTTGATTTATACCTCACACTGCCTCGACAAGGCCAGCAACATAATCAAAGACGAGTCATCCTTTGGCCACTCCCTCTTCTTCCCTCTCCCATTGGGCAAATGGTACAGAAGTGTGAAAACGCACACCACCAGTTTCAGGGACAGTTTCTTCCCAGTTGCTATCAGGCAACTGAACCGTCCTACCACAACTAGAGAGCAGTCCTGAACAACTATCTACCTCATTGGTGATCCTCAGACTATCTTTGATCGGACTTTATTGGCTTTGCCTTACACTAAAAGTTATTCCCTTATCATGCACCTGTACTCCGTGAATGGCTCAATTGTAATCAGGTATTGTCTTTCCGTTGACTGGTTAGCACACAACAATAGCTTTTCACTGTACCTCGGTAAACATGGCAATGAACGGAACCGAACTGAACTGAACTGAACAAAGGGCCAATTGATATTTCAAGTCTGTGACCCTATATCATTCACAACCTGAAATGTTGAGTATCCTTTTGGCTCTTCAGATGCTGCTCAAATTATTAAGTCCCTTCAGCAATATTGTTTTTGTACCAGATTCCAGCATCTGCATTCACTTGTTTCTCATGAGGGAAACGTCCTTCCTCTTTACTTGGTCAATAGCCAGGGCATAGATTTAAATTAAGTGAGATTCAAGATTCAAGATTCAAGATTCAAGACAGTTTATTGTCATGTGTCCCTGATACGACAATGACATTCTTGCATTGCTTCAGCACAACAGAACATAGTAGGCATGAATGCAGAACAGATCAGTGCATATACCATTATATAAATATACACACACATGAATAAATAAACTGATAAAGTGCAAATAAACAGATATGGGCTATTAATGTTCAGAGTTTTGTCCGAGCCAAGTTTAATAGCCTGATGGCTGTGGGGAAGTAGCTATTCCTGAACCTGGTCATTGCAGTCTTCAGGCTCCTGTACCTTCTACCTGAAGGCAGCGGAGAGATGAGTGTGAGGCCAGGATGGTGTGGGTCCTTGATCATACCGCCAGCCTTTTTGAGGCAGCGACTGCGATAGATCCCCTCGATGGAAGGGAGCTCAGAGCCGATGATGGACTGGGCAGTGTTTACTACTTTTTGTAGTCTTTTCCGCTCCAGGGCGCTCAAGTTGCCGAACCGAGGCATGATGCAACTGGTTAGCATACTCTCTACTGTGCACCTGTAGAAGTTAGAGAGAGTCCTCCTTGACAAGCCAACTCTCCGTAATCTTCTCAGGAAGTAGAGGCGCTGATGTGCTTTCTTAATAATTGCATCAGTGTTCTCGGACCAGGAAACATCTTCAGAGATGTGCACGCCCAGGAATTTGAAGCTCTTGACCCTTTGATATAAACGGGACTGTGGGTTCCCATCCTATTCCTTCCAAAGTCCACAATTAGTTCCTTGGTTTTGCTGGTGTTGAGGGCCAGGTTATTGTGCTGGCACCATATGGACAGTCGCTCGATCTCTCTTCTATACTCTGACATCCCCATCAGTGATATGTCCCACAACAGTGGTGTCGTCAGCGAACTTGATGATGGAGTTCGCACTATGACCAGCTACGCAGTCATGAGTATAGAGTGAGTACAGCAGGGGGCTGAGCATGTAGCCTTAAGGTGCTGCCGTGCTGATTATTATCGAGACTGACACATTTCCACCAATACGAACAGACTGTGGTCTGGGAATAAGGAAGTCGAGGATCCAATTGCAGAGGGATGCGCAGAGACCCAGTTCTGCGAGTTTGGTAACCAGCTTGGAGGGGATGATTGTATTAAATGCCGAGCTGTAATCAATGAATAACAGCCTGACATATGAGTTTTTGTTGTCCAAGTGGTCCAGAGCGGAGTGGAGAGCCAGCGAGATCGCATCCACCATTGATCTGCTGTGGCGGTAAACGAACTGCAGTGGGTCCAGGTTTTTGTCGAGGTAGGAGTTGATTTGCACTATGATCAACCTCTCAAAGCACTTCATCACCACCGACATTAGTGCCACTGGTCGATAGTCATTGAGGCACGTCACCTTGCTCTTCTTGGGCACCAGTATAATTGATGCCCTTTTAAAGCAGGTGGGAACCTCAGACCTCAGAAGTGAGAGGTTGAAAATGTCCATAAAAACTCCAGCCATTTGGTCCGCACAGGTTTTTAGAATACGACCGGGTATACCATCAGGTCCAGGTGCTTTTCGAGGGTTCACCCCTCTGAAGGATTTCCTGACGTTGGCCTCTGTGACTGAGACTGAAATACCATCACAGCGAATGGGGGCTCGGGAAGGCACATTGGTGTTCTCCCTATTAAAGTGTGCGTAAATGCATTGAGCTCATCAGGAAGTGATGTTTCGCTGACATTCGAGCTGCCTCCTGATTTCGCCTTGTAGGAGGTGATTGCATTCAGGCCCCGCCACAGCTGCCGAACATCTGCCTCATCCTCCAGTTTGGAGCAGAATTCCCTTTTGGCCGTTTTGATGGCCTTACCAAGGTCGTATCTGGACTTCTTGTAGACCACTGTATTATCAGACATGAATGCCCGGTGTCTGGTCTTCAGAAGAGTGCGGATCTCAAAGTTCATCCAAGGTTTCTGATTGGGAAACACTTGGAAGGCTTTTGTAGGGATGCAGTCCTCCGCACATTTCTTTATGTAGCCTGTAACGACTGTGGCGTATTCGTTCAAGTCCGTTGCAAGTCCTTGAACATTGCCCAGTCTACAGACTACAAACAGTCCTGGAGTTGTTCCTCTGCCCCCCCCCCCCCCTCCTCCCGACCAGCTATGTACTGTCCTCACCTCTGGGGGTGCGCTCTTTAATTGCAGCACCGCGGTATGGTCGAATTTACCGAAGTGAGGGCGAGGGATAGAGCGATAGGCATTCTTGATGGCGGTGTAGCAGTGGTCGAATTGTTTGGTCCTCTGGTGCAGCAGGAGACATGTTGGTGGAAGTTAGGGAGTGATTTCTTGAGGTTTGCCTTATTGAAGTCCCCAGCAATGGTGGTAAATGCCTCGGTGTAAGACGTCTGGTGTTTGTTGAGCACGGCGTGCAGCTCCTCCAGTGCCAGACGGACGTCTGCATGGGGTGGGATGTAGGCCATGGTCAGGATGATGGAGGTGAATTCATTGGCCAGGATGTTAGTAGGGAGAGGGGGCCAAAGTCCCCTGCGCTTCAGTCTGACCTGAAGTCCTGCCCGTCAGCCACGTTTCCGGACACAATGGAGGCTTCCCCTTTGTTTCCAGGTACTGTGTTTACTGTACCTGCTGTTTCTGCGAACCTGCGCTGGAACAGGGATTCCCTCAAAGTCGGCAGCTCCAGCTCCGTTGTTCCTGGAAGATCCAGCTCGTCGGCTCTGGAAGTCATCCCGGAGTTTCCAGGTACCGTACCTGGGTTCCTCCGTCAGGTCGGGAGTTTTGGGAAAGCTTGGGAAAGTTACAGCTAGCTTGGGAAAGTTTAAATTCCGGGGCTCCCGCAAAATCGCAAGAGCCTTCAGGTGCCTATGCAGCTTGTCCAAAACGGCACCGATTTCTGCCGTTTCCCTGATGCGGGTGAGTTGTTGGAAGTTGTAGGTGAACCTTTTATGTTCTGGTGCTTCGCAAAAGTCGCCGCAGGCAGGCACCATCTTGCAGGTTGCATCCAAGTGAGAGCGGGATTGAAGGGTTTCGGAGGAAAAATGTTTCACTGAAGAGGGAGAGGTGATGGAACTCACTGCCCAGAATGGCAGAGGTAGAAGCACTCAACGCACTTAAAAAAGACTTGAATGTGCATTTGAAAAGCTATGACCTGCAGGACCACAGGCTTCTAATGCTATGTTTTGTCTTTACCATGTGTCTAAGCCAGTGTTTACTTTGTGGGGAAAACAATGAGCTTTGTGACCCATCTGAAGACATTACTCAATTGATGAACTTGACATTTTGGAAGTAGTCACACTCAACTTGGAGATTTATTGAACTGATGTGCCCACAGAAAAGGAAAGTTTTTAACTTGCAAAGTAAGTGCTGCTTTACTGATACTAATACTTTAAATATCAAATATCCTGCAAAATGTTAATTTGTAGACTGCAGTAAACACATCAATTTTCCATCTTTTAGCTGTGACTTTTCAAATAACATTGTTTGCGAAGTGACTTTGGATAATTACAATGGTACAACGGTAATGTATTTGTCACATGTACCAAGGTACAGTGAAATTCATATTGTATACAGTTCATTACAAGCATCACAATACCTTAGCACTTAGACACATCTTTGATGAGTATTTCAGATACAGTACAAGTGTATAATTGTTGTACACTGAGGCAGTATACAGAGTCACCAGATTTGGCACCATGTTCAAGTCCCAACTGTTGGAGGTGTAGAGTTCTTAACCTGACCATGAAGGCCTGTTGTCCTGGCGGCATTGCAGGGTTGGCCTGGCCAAGCGTGGCTATTGGTGTCCTCCACTGCTGCTCCACCGCTCTGTGCCACTGCAGGCTGCGTCCGGTCCACGTGTTAGACCCTTTGAAGCAGCACCCAGCAGCCCACGCCACCATAGAGGTGCACTGCATTGCCTCCCACAGCCGGTCTGCTTATCGGCCCTTTGTCTGATCCACGGAACGAGCAGGGGCCGGGCTCGGCAGCTTCCGTCTCCGGGTAGGTTCCCTGGTCTGTGGCAGGTGTTATGCATTTGTGGCTGGTCCATTGGGACAGAGAACTTCACTTCTACTTTGATCACATTATATATTACCTAATTAAATAAAATTGCTGCAATTATGTCATTTTTCTTGATTGGTTTCTGCAATGCGAGCCTGTAAGATGTAATTTTAGTTTAGTTTAGAGATACAGCGTGGTCGGCCTACCAAGTCCACGATGACCATCCATCACCTGTTCCCAGTAGTTTTATGTTATCCCACTTTCTCATCCACTCCTAATTAAGCCAATTAACCTATAACCCAGCTCGTATTTGGGATGTGGGAGGAATCCAGGCCACCCAGAGGAATCACAGGTGGTCACAGGGCGAATGTGTAAACTCCGCACAGACAGCACCCAAAGTCAATCAAACCTGGGTCTTTGGCACGCTGAGGCAGCAGCTTCACCAGCTGTGCCACTGTGCTTTACAGTGAAGCTAGTCATCCAATCAAGCATAATAGAAAGAATCCCTTTGCTCCACAAATAAGTATTGGCCACTGAGCACCCATCCAAGCTAGGTCCATTTAAAAAAAATCCAACTCACAGAACGTACAACCTTTTAACCATGCTGAAAGGTTGTATAGGCAGTGGATTTCTCATAGGTTTATCATGTTAGTACATAGCCAAACACATGCCTGACAAATGTTGCACTACATCACATCTAGGCCCTTGAAAGCTGGTAGTTCTATTATATTTCATAATTAAACACAATTATTTATTTCTCACTTATTAAACATATAACAGGGCCTGCTATAGAGTCAACCAACTTTCACATTGTATGAACAATAATTAAGCTTGGCTGAAGCAGGTTAAATCACATTTAAAAATCGCATCCCTCCCCACCCATCACCCAACCCGTAATTAGATTTAACTCCAAAATTGTGTTGTATCATACTATCCTTGTAATAAATCAATGAATGGTGACCATGTCTTCGAAAAATGCTCTAGTTTTCTGCTAAGACAAGTCTAATATTTTCAAGATATAGTGTCTCAGACATGTTTGTAATCCACATTTTAAGAGTAGGGACAGATGTATGTTTCTAAAATTTGAGTATTAGTTTTTTTGCCGTTATCAGGCCATAATTAAGGAAACGTCTTTGAAATAATGATAGCTCAAAGCAGGCTTCTGATGTACCTAGAATAATCAATTCCGTGTCGGGGTCCAATTTTGTTTTTAGTGTTTTTGAGAGAATTTCAAAAATTCCTCTCCAAAAATTATGTAATTTTATGCAAGAGGCGAAAGGAATGTGCTATAGTTGCTTCCTGAAGGAGACATTTATCACAAATAAGAGATACATTTGGAAAGATCTTATTCAGTTTAGACTTTGAATAGTAGAGTCTATGCAGTATTTTAAATTGAATTAACGAATGTCTAACGTTTACTAGAATGTTGCCTGGGTTTCAGCAACTAAGTTACAGAGAAAGGTTGAACAAGTTAGGGCTTTATTCTTTGGAGCGCAGAAGGTTAAGGGGGGACTTGATAGAGGTTTTTAAAATGATGAGAGGGATAGACAGAGTTGACGTGGAAAAGCTTTTCCCACTGAGAGTAGGGAAGATTCAAACAAGGGGACATGACTTGAGAATTAAGGGACTGAAGTTTAGGGGTAACATGAGGGGGAACTTCTTTACTCAGAGAGTGGTGGCTGTGTGGAATGAGCTTCCAGTGAAGGTGGTGGAGGCAGGTTCGTTTTTATCATTTAAAAATAAATTGGATAGTTATATGGATGGGAAAGGAATGGAGGGTTATGGTCTGAGCGCAGGTATATGGGACTAGGGGAGATTATGTGTTCGGCACGGACTAGAAGGGTCGAGATGGCCTGTTTCCGTGCTGTAATTGTTATATGTTATATGTTATATGTTATATGTTATATATGTTAATCGAACAATTGTGTATATATAAAAGGTTTTCTTCCCATCTGTCTTTTAGAATTTTTAGGCCTAGTTCCTCTTCCCAGTCTCTTCTAGTTGCTTCTGACGATGGGATTTCTATATTTAGAAGGGTGTTATACAATAATGATGGTGACTTGTTTGACTCCGAATTTCTATTCATACATTCGTCTAGTATATCTGGCAGCAAAGTTTGCTAGTCTTGGGTACATGTTTTCAGATAGTCTCGAATTTGAAGGTATCTGAAATATTGATTACCTTTCTGGTGATATTTCGACTGTAATTCTTGAAATGAGAGAAGAGTTCCCATCTCATAAAGATCTCCGAGTTTTTTGATTCCTAGTCTTTCCCAATATATAAACGTTTTATCTATAATAGATGGCTTGAAAAAAGGGTTGTTGGCAATTGGTGAAAGAAGAGATAAATTTCTTAGTTTAAAAGTTGATTTCACTTGTCTCCAGATACGTAGAGTGCTGTGAATAATCGGATTTTTATCGTATAATGTGTTCTTCAAATTTATTGGAGAGAGAAGAATCGCGCCTATATTAAAAGGCAAAAAATCCTCTCTCGCCATTATTAACCAATCTACATGTTGGCCTGTATTGTCCAGCCAGTAGATTACATTTTTAATATTCGTTGCCCAGTAATAGTATAAGAAGTTGGGGAGAGCCAATCCACCAGTTTCTTTGGGTTTACATAGATGTCGTTTATGAATTCTATGTGTTTTATAATCCCAAATAAAGTTTGTAATCAGAGAATCAAGTTTTTGGAAAAAAAATTTAGGGAGATATATAGGTATTGATTGGAATAAATACAGGATTTGTGGGAGGAAGATCATCTTTATAGCATTTATTCTGCCTATTAGAGACATTGGAAGTGTTTTCCAGAATTGAATAAGAGCATTTAATTTAGAAACTAAAGGCGGGAAGTTTGCGTTGAATAAAGAGGTATATTTTCTGGATACCTGAACACCCAGATATTTGAATTTTTCCGTAGCAATTCTGAAAGGGAATTTTAGAAGGTGTGTCAGCTCTTGAGGTTTTATTGACATAATTTCACTTTTGTTCCAGTTTATTCTATATCCTGAAAAGGAGCCGAATTCCTGTCCCGCTGTTACTCCAGCATTTTGTGTCTATCTTCAATTTAAACCAGCATCTGCAGTTCTTTCCTACACACGATATTCCTTGGAGCACAGGAGGATCAGCAGTGATCTTATAGAGGCATATAAAAAAATCACGAGGGGAATGGATAGGATGAATGCATTTTACCCAGAGTAGGGGAATCAAGAACCAGGTGATTTAAGTTGAGTGGGGAAAAATGTAATAGGAACCTGAGAGGGTAGTCGGCAGTGGGTCTATGGAACGCCAGAGTCACCAGAGGTGGTAGTTAAGGCAGGTACTATAACAATCTTTAAAATACATTTGCACAGGTACATGGATAGGAATGGTTTAGAGGAATATGGGCTAGAGGTAGGCAGGTGGGACAGTAGATCGGACAGTAGAGTTGTTGCCTTACAGCGAATGCAGTGCCAGAGATCCGGATTCGATCCCGACTACGGGTGCTGCCTGTACGGAGTTTGTACGTTCTCCCCGTGACCTAGGTGGGTTTTCTCCGAGATGTTCGGTTTCCTCCCACACTCCAAAGATGTACGGGCTTGTAGGTTAATTGGCTTGGTAAATGTAAAAATTGTCCCTAGTGGGTGTAGGATGGTGTTAATATGTGGGGATCACTTGTCAGCGCAGACCCGGTGGGCCGAAGGGCCTGTTTCCGCGTCGTATCTCTAAACTAAACTAAACTAAACTAAAGTATGGACGTTGGGCCAAAAGGCCTGTTTCCATGCTGTATGATTCTCTGATTCCATGACAATGATGCTACAAGCTGTGGCCCTACTGACAAGAGATGAGCTTCAAGGCAGTTATCATAAACCTATACTGAGTTTGCTTCTCTCTCAGATGTGCCATTAGATAATGCGCATTTATTTTTAAAATGGAATTAATCAAAGTTGGTTTAGTTAGTTGTACTAAACATTTCACAAACTGTTACAATGTCACAGAGCCAAGTTGAATATTTCTGACATATATCACAGTTTTATGGTGTGACTAATGTTTGCCAGCTCAGGGTTTATTGAACACTTCCTGAACCTCAGAAACACAACCGTTGGGAGAATCAGACATCTTTTTGTTAAATGTATTTTTGGAATGGTTATGGTATTGTTGGCAGTTGGATGCCCACTATCATCATGAATTGGGAATTCAGTGTCTGATTGACCTCCATCTATATATGGCACATAGAACAGTACAGCACAGGAAGCAGCCCTTTGACCCACAATATCTTCAGTATAGTTTAGAGATACAGTGCGAAAACAGGCCCTTCGGCCCACCAAATCCATGCCGACCAGCAATCCCCACACAATAACACTCTCCTACACGCAATGAGGACAATTTACAATTTTAACAAGCCAATTTGCCTCCAAACCTGTACGTCTTTGGAGTGTGGGAGGAAACCCAAGCTCCCGGAGAAATCCGCACAGTTTAGGGGGAGAACGTACAAACCACCGTTAAGCCAACATACGTAGTCAGGATCGCACCGGTGTCTCTGGCGCTGTAAGGCAGCAACTCTACCGCTGCGCCACCATTCCGCCATTTGTGCCAATTCTGATGTAAGTTAAACTAATCTCCTCTGCCTACAAGTGATGCATATCCCTCCATTCCCTTCATATCATTGTGCTACTCTAAAAGCCTCTTGAATGGCACTTTCTTATCTGCCTTCAGTTTAACACAAACCATAGGACTCTTTAATCCTGCCTAATAATTTTGATTATGGCATTGTGATTGGGAAACAAATTTGTGAACGAAATACCAGCTAAATGTAGACTGCAATCTCCTACCTAATGCACCTAGAGGAAGGCTCAAAATGTTCTAGGAAACTGTATGACAAATCAGGGAGAGGCAGCTCCACAGTGTTCCAATGTGGCACAAGAAAATGGAAAGAAGAAAAGATGTCATAAATCTGCATAGATACAGATACACATTCAGAGCGCAGTAAGAACCAAAAGTCCGAGATCAATGGAAAGAGGTAAGGTCCATTGACCTGGGTGCAGTGTTGCAAATTCAGTAAGCTCTCTTTAAAAAAAAAAATTTACCCATTACCTCAATGGGTCATGCAGCATCTAGATAGACAATGTTTCTTCAGTTTGAAGAATGGCCCAGATCTGAAACATTGCCTATCCATGTCCTCTCTAGATGCTGCCTGACCCGATGAGGTTCTCCAATGCTTTGTGTTCTTTTTTTATAAACCAGCATCTGCATTCCTCCTTTGAAGTTATGGAGTCTTTGTGTCATTCAGTCAGTGGAGCTCAATACATTTAGTCCCTTTTCTCAGCAAAACACAAAGTGCTGGACGTTCTGAGTGGGTCAGGCAGCAGCTCCAGAGGACATGGATAGACAATGTTTCAGTTCAGGGCCCTTCCTTCCTCAGATTCTGCCTGACCTGTTGATTCCCTCCAGCACTATATAGTTTGCTCAGGATTCCACCATCTGATGTTCGTTGTAACCCTTTCCTCATTTATTTGTATATCATTATCCCTCAAGTGCCTGATCGTCTTTGCAAGTTTCTGTGATCTTCACACCTTTCTCAAAGTGCAATGACCACAACTGGACACAATACTATTGTGGTCCAGGCATTAATATGAATGTTCAATTCCCTGGTTTTGAATTCCAAGCTTTTATCTATCTATCTATCTATCTATCTATCTATCTATCTATCTATCTATCTATCTATCTATCTATCTATCTATCTATCTATCTATCTATCTATCTATCTATCTATCTATCTATCTATCTATCTATCTATCTATCTTATATTAAAACTGTGTGCCTGCCGCCGTCCGGCGTCTGGCGTCCGGCGTCCGACTGCCTGCCGACTTTCTTCCTTTGATTCCTTGCTACTCTGAAACCAGACGCAGAATCGCCGAGATCTTTTCTATTTCGGTAGAGATTTCACTTTTCTTTCAAAGTATCCGCTCCTGATTACATTTCGTCGTGTTTATGTACACATTTTGAATCAAATCCTTCTCCCCCCCCCCCCCCCCCTCCCAAATTTCAAAAGAAAACTGGCTTCTCACCCATAGAAGCAGCCCCAGCCCCAGCCCCTGGCGAGCGTTCCATCGTGTGATGTCACAATGCCCAATGCTCACAGATGTCAAATCGGAATGGATCCATTTACATATGCCTTTGCAGGAGCCCCAGCCCCTGGTGAACGTTCCATCGTGTGATGTCACAATGCCCAATGCTCAAAGACATTATTGCCATAGAGGGAGTACAGAGAAGGTTGTACTCGCTAGAATTTAGAAAATTGAGGGGGGATCTTATAGAAACTTACAAAATTCTTAAGGGGTTGGACAGGCTAGATGCAGGAAGATTGTTCCAGATGTTGGGGAAGTCCAGAACAAGGGATCACAGTTTAAGGATAAGGGGGAAATCCTTTAGGACCGAGATGAGAAAAACATTTTTCACACAGAGAGTGGTGAATCTCTGGAATTCTCTGCCACAGTAGGTAGTTGCGGCCAGTTCATTGGCTATATTTAAGAGGGAGTTAGATGTGGCCCCTGTGGCTAAAGGGATCAGGGGGTATGGAGAGAAGGCAGGTACAGGATACTGAGTTGGATGATCAGCCATGATCATATTGAATAGTGGTGCAGGCTCGAAGGGGCGAATGGCCTACTCCTGCACTTAATTTCTATGTTTCCCTCTCTCCACCCCTCTCCCTCTCCCAACCATCCCTCTCTCCCCCACCCCTCTTCCCTCTCTACCCCACCCACTTCCCTCTCTCCCCCCGCCCCTTCCCCCTACCCCTCTGTCCCTCTTCCACCACTCCCCCTACCCCTCTCTCCCCACTCTACCACTTCTCTCCCCTTACCCCACCCATATAACCATATAACCATATAACAATTACAGCACGGAAACAGGCCATCTCGGCCCTACAAGTCCGTGCCGAACAACTTTTTTCCCTTAGTCCCACCTGCCTGCACTCATACCATAACCCTCCATTCCCTTCTCATCCATATGCCTATCCAATTTATTTTTAAATTATACCAACGAACCTGCCTCCACCACTTCCACTGGAAGCTCATTCCACACCGCTACCACTCTCTGAGTAAAGAAGTTCCCCCTCATGTCACCCCTCTCTCTCCCCCACCCCTCTCTCTTCCCCTCCCTTCCCCTCTCTCCCCCACCCCTTCCTCTACCCCTCTGTCTCTCTTCCACCACTCCCCCGTCCCTCTTCCACCACACCCGCTACCCCTCTACCCCTCCCTCCCTCCCCACTCTTCCACTTCTCTCCCCCTTCTCTCCTCCCCCTCTCCCTCTCCCATCCCACTCTCCCCCAGCCCCCTCCCCTCTCTACCCCACCCCCTTCCCTCTCTCCCCCCGCCCCCTTCCCCCTACCTCTCTGTCCCTCTTCCATCACTCCCCCTCTCTACCCCCACTCTTCCACTTCTCTCCCCCCTTCCCCCTCCACTCTCCCTCCCCACTCTTTCCCCTCTCTCCCCCCACCCCTCTCCCCCTCCCTCTCCTCCCTCCCCATCCCCCCTCCTCTCTCCCCATCCCCCTCTCTCACTCCTACCCCGCTCTCCTTTCCCTCCCAAATCTGTCCCATTTCCTCCTCCTCCTCTCCCCTCCCTCCCCTCTTCTCCCCCCCCCCCATCCCCCCACCTGTGTGTTTGGGGGGTGGTTAATGTGAGTGTGATGCCGCATACCCCCCCCCCCCTCCCGCAAACGCCGTTGGTGAAACAGACCCAACGGGTCTGCACTTGGTCTATTCTATCTTTAAAACTCTGTGGCTGCCGCCTGCCGCCTGCCGTCCGTCCGGCTGCCTTTCTGCCTTTTGATACGTTCCATCGTGTGATGTCACAATGCCCAATGCTCGCAGATGTCCAATCGGAATGGATCCATTTACATATGCCTTTGCACCAGCCCCAGCCCCTGGTGAACGTTCCATCATGTGATGTCACAATGCCCAATGCCCAAAGACATTCTTGCCATAGAGGGAATACAGAGAAGGTTCACCAGACTGATTCCTGGGATGTCAGGACTTTCATATGAAGAAAGACTGGATAGACTCGGTTTGTACTCGCTAGAATTTAGAAGATTGAAGGGGGATCTTATAGAATCTTATGTTTCTATGTTTCCCTCTCCTCACCCCTCTCCCTCTCCCACCCATCCCTCTCTACCCCACCCCCTTCCCTCTCCCCCGCCCCCTTCCCCCTACCCCCTACCCCTCTGTCCCTCTTCCACCACTCCCCCTACCCCTCCCTCCCCACTCTTCCACTTCTCACCCTCACACCACCTCTCTCCCTCCCCACCCCTCTCTCTCCCCCTCTCTTCCCCTTCCTCCCCTCTCTCCCCCCACCCCTACCTCCTACCCCTCTGACCCTCCCCACTCTTCCACCTCTCCTGCCTCCCACTATTCCTCCCCACTCTTTCCCCCCACGCCTCTCCCCCCACCCCTCTCCCCCTCCCTCCACACTCTTCCCCCTCCATCCACACTCTTCCCCCTCCCTCTCCTACCCCCTCCCTCTTCCTCTCCCTCCCCATCCCACCCCCCCCACATCTCTCTTCCCTCCCCATCCCTCTCTCCTCCCCCTCTCCCTCTCTTCACCCCTCCCTCTCCTCCCCCTCCCATCCCTCTCTCTCCCACTCACCTTCCCTCTCCCCCACCCCTCTACCCCATCTCTCTCCTCCCCTCCCTCCGCCCCTCCCCCACACCTCTCTCCCCTCCCCATCCCTCTCTCCTCCCCCTCCCCCACCCCTCTCTGCTCTCCCTCTCCTCACCCCTCTCCTCCCCTCCTCCTCCCACCCCATCCCTTTCTTCCCCCACCCCCATTCCCTCTCTCTCCCACCCCTTCCCTCTCTCCCCACCCCCTTCCCCCTCCCCACTCTTCCCCCTCTCTCCACACTCTTCCTCCTCTCTCCCCTACCCCCATACATCTCTCGCCCGCCCCTCTCTCCTCCCCCCTCATCCTTCTCCCCTCCTCCTCCCACCCCATCCCTCTCTCCTCCCACCCCCTTCCCTCTCTACCCCACCCCTTACCTCTTTTCCCCCGCCCCCTTCCCCTTACCCCTCTGTCCCTCTACCATCACTCCCCCTACCCCTCTCCCCCTCCCTCCCTACTCTTCCACTTCTCTCCCCCCTTCCCCCTCCACTCTCCCTCCCCACTCTTTTCCCTCTCTCCCCCCACTCCTCTCCCTCCCTCATCCCCTCCCTCCCCATCCCCCCTCCTCCCCCACATCTCTCTCCCCATCCCCCTCTCTCATCCCCTACCCCGCTCTCCTTTCCCTCCCAAATCTGTCCCGTTTCCTCCTCCTCCTCTCCCCTCCCTCCCCTTTTCTCCCCCCCCTCCCCCCACCTGTGTGTTTGGGGGGTGGTTAATGTGAGTGTGATGCCGCAGCCCCCCCCCCCCCCGCAAACGCCGTTGGGGAAACAGACCCAACGGGTCTGCACTTGGTCTAGGATCATTTAAATTTCACAGCGGATTACTTTTTGTTTGGTCGTGAGCTCAGGCAGAAAGGGGCTCAGCTGTTTGCCTTTTCCATTCATTATTCCACTTCCAGCTCCTCCGTGTCCCATACTGGGTGATGTGCCCTTACGTTGATGAGACTGCGTGGCAGAGAGCAGAAACTTGTCAGAGGCATCAGAGCCGTTCAGAAATGGATACAATGTTTTGGCATGCTTGTTCACTACTCTGTTACATTTCATTTGACAGTGAGGCATTCACTGTGTGCATGCTCCGCATACTTGTGTGGATTGCCCATTGGAGTCACCAATCATAGTAATTTTGTCTGCTCCACTGAGAAATCTCAAGGTATGTTTACTTTGAAGAATTTCTCCTCCTCTCTCCGATGAGTTCAGCAACATCTTCTCTCGTTGCTCCCCCTCTGTGATTTCTCCTACTCTCCGACTCTATGATTACATTTTAACACAGACCCGCTACCACAGCCACATTTGTTTTCTCGGTGCTTGCCGGCACCTCCATCTTCTACCTCAGAGGGTCTGAAGAAGGGTCTCGACCAGAAACATCACGCATTCCTTCTCTCCAGAGATGCTGCCTGTCCGGCTGAGTTACTCCAGCATTTTGCAGCTGGAACAATGACTGCTGTGAAATGAAGGCATCAGCAGTGCAGCCAGGATACAGGTCTTAACCTTATAATTCACTGCTTGACATCACATAACAACTGGGCATTTAAAAAGCAGAATCCCTTTTGTTTTGGCCAGGAATTATGAGCACGCAGACAATGGATCCCTAAACCATGGCGAACACTGCAGTCTTATATGCTGGCCACTTGCAGGTTTCTGACAAGAGGAAATGAAGTGTAGCATATTTGTTTGGAATGGACAACCTACAGTAAATGGGTTCCTTAATTGAACAGCGTGTGACACGAGGTTCTGCAAAGAACAAAATTTAGCGTGGAAGAAAGTTAATTGCTACAGTCATCTCAAAAGTCAATGGTCTGCCCCCTTCCCCCTCCCCCCCCCCCCCCCCCCCCCCGCCCCTCTCCCCCCCTTCTGTGAAGCTACACCTGCAGCAAGTGTCTGACTTCATCTTAGGAGCACTGTGGTCTCACATATTGTTATCTGTCGGGTAAAATAATTCTCCTCAGTTCAACCTGGGACAATGTAGCATCCTCGGTACACAAAATTGCTGGAGGAACTCAGCGGGTGCAGCAGCATCTATGGAGCGAAGGAAATAGGCGACGTAGAGGAGGAGAACTTCTTCAAAGTAGGCATACCTTGAAGAGATATCGCAGTGGAGTAGACAAAGTGTTCAAAAGGGAACTGCAGATGCTGGAATATCGAAGGTACACAAAATTGCTGGAGGAACTCAGCGGGTGCAGCAGCATCTATGGAGCGAAGGAAATAGGCGACGTAGAGGAGGAGAACTTCTTCAAAGTAGGCATACCTTGAAGAGCATCCTCATTAAGATTCCATCAACTCTCCAACTCTCCCATCTCCTCAGATTTTTAGTCAGAAGGTAGTGAATCTGTGGAATCCTTTGCCACAGAAGGCTGTGGAGGCCAAGTCGGTGGATATACTTGGCCTTTTTGGAAGATACGCAAACCTCCAACACCAACCCAACCACAAACCTAGACACGGCGCCTCAACATCAACGAAGGATTTACAAAAAGAAGTAAACCTGCTATTGGTAACTATGGAGGTAGGTGGGTCTGGTTCCCTACAAATTGCAGGGAGCATGGAGGTTGGGGGGAGATTACATTTCTTTCTGGATGCATGGAGTATGTTAACTACCGACACTTATATTTTAAGCAGTATCCAGGGATATACCATAGAATTTATACACAAATACAGCCCTCCAGTTCAGCATGTACCGAACCGAATGTTCGTACTTTCCGGTAAAGAAAAATCAGAAGCGCATGCTGAACTGGAGCGGCTTTACGCAAAAGGGGTAATTGAAAAATCCCAACACGAACCGCTAGAATTCGTGTCCAATATCTTTACCAAAAACAAAAAAGATGGTGGTTGTCGCATCATCATAGATTTGACCAAATTTAATACATTTGTACAATATATTCATTTTAAAATGGAAACCTTTGTTACTGCAAAACGATTGATTTCCAAAGGTTACTTCTTGGCTAGCATCGATTTAAAAGATGCTTACTATTCAGTGCCTATACGAGGTGATCACAGATGTTACTTAAAATTCAACTGGATGGGACAGTTTTGGCAGTATAGAGCGCTGCCAAATGGGTTAACATCAGCCCCCAGGCTGTTCACAAAAATTTTGAAACCAGCCCTAGCATTTCTACGGGAACGAAAACACATGGTCATGGCATATCTAGATGACATACTTATTGTGGGCAAAACTTTGGAATTGGCCAAACAAACTGTAACAGCCACAAAACAGTTATTTGAAAAACTGGGGTTTATTATCCATCCAGTTAAATCTAAATTAACACCTTCCACTACTATGGACCATTTGGGGTTCACCATTGACTCAGTTCACATGTCGGTGACTTTGTCAAAGGGAAAGGCTATAGACTTAATAGAGGCTTGCAATAACCTCATTGACATCAGTAAACCGTCCATCAGATTGGTAGCAAAAGTAATTGGCAAAATAGTGGCTGCCTTTCCAGCCACACAATTCGGACCTTTACATTACCAAAATTTACAGAGAGCAAAAATACGAGCACTCAAAATTAATGCTGGTCATTTTGACAGACCAATGAAGTTACCAATCAAAGCTATAATGGAACTAAAATGGTGGATAGACAACATTCGGCTTTGTTTCAATCCAATCAGCAACCCTTCTATGGTGCTACAAACTGATGCCAGTGCACTTGGTTGGGGTGCCACCAATTCCATCTCCAGCTGTGGAGGTAGATGGACTGCACAGGAGGCATCATTATTACAAACACTGGGCATAAACTACCTGGAAATGTTGGGTGCATTCCATGGCCTAAAGTCATATTGTACTGGGTTATATCACCAGCATGTTAGACTACAGATTGACAATACCACCGAGGTAGCATATATCAACCATATGGGCGGAAACAAATCGACATCATGTGACAATCTGGCTAATACAATTTGGCAATGGTGTATCCAGAGACATATTTGGATATCAGCTACTTACCCACCAGGTAAACTAAATTTAGTGGCAGACACCAGGTCACGTAAATTTAGTGAAAACACCGAATGGATGTTGAATAAAAAAGTATTTGCTGATATTACAGCACGGTATGGAACACCAGATATCGATCTATTCGCATCCAGGCTTAATCACCAGTTATCAAACTATGTTTCATGGGAACCAGACCCTGGGGCAGCGGCGACAGATGCATTTTCGCTGCATTGAGGGAAATTGTTTATTTATGCATTCCCTCCTTTCTGCCTCATCAGTCGCGTATTAAGGAAAATACAGCAAGACTCTGCGTCTGGTATTTTGGTAGTACCCGATTGGCCTACTCAACCATGGTTCCCTGTGATATTCAACATGGTATTAGAACCATGTATCACCATCCCGAATAGACCAGATTTATTGGTTCATCCCGTAACAAGGGATAGCCACCCATGCCTTAACTATATGAATTTATTAATTTGTAGAGTCTAAAAATACCTCTACTACAGCTGGGACTGACGGACCGAACAGTGAACATGATTTCAGCGGCCCACAGACAGTCCACCAAAAAACAGTATCTGGTCTATATCAGGAAATGGGAGATGTATTGTCACAAAAACAGCATCACCTACAGATTAATGAACATCCCGTCTGTTCTGGAATTCCTGGCAGGCCTCCATTATGATGAGGGGCTCAGTTATAGTGCCATCAACTGCGCCAGAAGTGCCCTATCAACTTATCTATGGCAAGGAACAGAGCGTCATTCTGTTGGGACTCACCCCCTGGTAACAAAACTTATGAGGGGAATTTTTAATACCAATCCCCCAAGAACCAGGTACTCTCAAATATGGGATGTGAGTATTGTCCTGACGATGCTCAGGAATTGGTCTCCAGCAACAGCTCTGTCCCTACATAGACTGACATTAAAAACAGTCATGCTAATGGCTTTGGTCACGGCACAAAGGGTACAGTCGTTACATAAATTAAGACTGGACAACATGACTTCTTCATCTGGAAATATTACGTTTCATATTTATGAATTAGTTAAACAGAACAGACAGGGATCAGCAGGCCTCAATATAGAATTTAGGTCTTACCCAACAGATGATCGTCTCTGTATAGTAAGACATTTGTTGTTATACATGGAGAACGCGAATATCATCAGAGGCAATGAGAAGGCATTTTTAATCAGCCACAAGCAACCACACAAAAAAGTGACGGTCCAGACCATCTCAAGATGGCTGAAACAGGTTCTAATACAGGCTGGGGTGGATACTAATATTTTTAAATCTCATTCCACCAGGGCTGCAGCTACATCGGCAGCTATGCAGTTGGATGTACCAATGGACCAAATCCTCAAGACAGCAGGATGGTCAGGGGAAAAAACATTCCAACTATTTTATCATAAACCAGTCATTAAACCTGGAACGTTTGCAGAAACAATTTTAAGTTCTGTAATTTAATTTACCCCATAAATAGGGGCTATAATTTGGTGTTAATAAATTTTCATGGATTTCAATGTCGGATTCATGTCTAAATTTTGTTGACACAATTCCTCCCACAGTCATTAGGCAGATGTGATGCATGGACTCGTTTCCACGGCATGAAATCACAGAGCTTTGAAATCTTCACGTAGTCACTCACGTGACTCCGAAGTAAAATAGTAAGATTAAACGAGAACTTACCAGTTCGAAGTTTGATCGTTATTTTATAAGGAGTACGTTGAGGGAATACGTGCCCTCCGCTCCCACCCATGATCATATACTCAACTGGTATTTCTTCTCTAATCTTACTATGTTCAGTCATTACAGTTATCTGTGATTTCACACCGCTGCTTTGAAGAATGACACGCATGCGTCCTGGCGGGGTTCTTCACGTATTCCCTCAACGTACTCCTCATAAAATAACGATCAAACTTCGAACTGGTAAGTTCTCGTTTAATCTTACTATTTCTGCTGTGTTTTATTTTATCTTGCCTTTTGTCTACAGGTGTTAACTGTGTGGCTAGCACTCAAACACAGCATTGGTACATACTCTGGTTTGTCCATGTTTCTGAAATATGCCATAGGGCTCCCACTCTCAGCACTGTCACCTTGGTGCCAGATTTCAGTCCTTTGCACAGCTGGTAGAGCTGCTGCTGCTCCTGACCTCAGGAGCTGCTTGTGTGGAGAGCCCCTGTGACCCCTCGTGGGTTTCATCCGGGTGTTTTGGTTTCTTCTCACATCCCAAAGACATATGGGTTTGAAGGGCAATTGGCCTCTGTAAACTGCTCCTAGTGTGCAGGGGGGTGGATCGTTAAGTGGGATAACATAGAACTAGTATCGGTGATCGGTGTGGACAGTGTGGACCTATGGCCATGTTTCCATGCTCGTATTCAATCAATGAATCTTCAGCACCTTTTACTCTTAAAGTTGCCTAAAGATTGTGCAGACACACTGGAGCTGGTGTTAAATTTCATAATTGATACCTGTCTTCATCTGGGGGTGGTTCACCAGAAATATTTTACAAAGTTTCATTGTAGATTTTAATTTTTGGAAGTGTGATACTGACATGAAAATTAGAGGTGAGAGGACAGATAAAAGACATTTGGCCCACAAATTTGTTCATCTTCCCATGACCTTTCACTTACACTACGGGTCTGTTTCACAGCGTAGCTGTCTTTGAATTGTCACAATCTTGTTCTTTAATTTCAGATTTAGAAATGCACGATTAACATTTCCTTTTCTCACATAAGCCATCCATATGGCCTCCAAGTGACTTTACAATTTAGTGCTGAATTATAAGTAATTTTGTGCTGTAGATGTGTGTCAAGAAGGATCCTGGTTGCTACTGATTAATACAAGTTCACAACGGTTGCTGCAACTGTTGGTAAAAAAAACGTTCTTTTTATTGACATTCAAGCTCAAATATCAGGAAGAGAATGGCAGAATGTATTGAGAAAAGAGCACATTCTCCCGATTTTATTCTAATGTCACCATTAATAATTAAAGGACCACTTGCACAACTCATGTAGTTAAATGAGTGAAATAATGTAATGTTTGATGGCCAGTAAAGACCAGAAAACATAAAGCAGAAGGATTAGAAGAGTTGCAGAGGCATAGTCACGGAAACGGGCCTTATTGGGGACATTTCTCGTACAAGGAGATATATTGCAGATTAACTTTATATATGGGTGTTTCTGTAAATACAGCACTCAGTAGTGAAACTGAAGATCTCCAAACTTTTATTTTCCTGTTTTTTTATGTAATAATCCTGTATGGTAAGTAGTATAAATCATGGTGTATAGCCAAAATAATGAGATGAAGCAAAAATAAATAAATAAATCTGAGAGTGACGGGGCCTAACGGCAGCGGCTCGACTACAGTCGTCTGTCTTTTTTTATTTTTGTCTTGTTAAATGTATGTCTTGAGTTAGTTTTTTTTGTTTTTTTTAGCTGTGTATGTGTGGGGGGTGGTGGGGGGGGCTGTGGGGGAAACCGTTTAAATCTCTTCCCTGTGCGGGGACCCGACTATTCCCTGTTGGGTCTCGGATGTCGTTGGGCCTAACATCGTGGAGCCGGCGGCGACCTCTGGCCGGGAATAACCTGAGGGCTCCAGTTGCAGAGCCTGCGGAACTGAGATTGCGGAGCTGGCCAACTTCGGAGTGGGAAGAGCTGTGGTGGCGTGCGGCTGCGACCCGACTTTGGAGTTCGGAGGCACCGGCCGCAGACCCGGTGGACGGGAACATCGGGAGCTCCAAGTCCCTGGTGGGAGACCGCTTTTCCGAGCTCCGCAACGGCGACTTCTCCCGCTGGAACCGTGGGTTTAAAGGACATGGAGCCGGGGCCTAACATCGCCCGGCGTGGCTTAAACGGCCTCAGGACTTACCATCGCCCACCGGGGGCTTTAACATCGGAGCCCCAGTTCGCCTCGACACTGCAGTTGGACTGCTGCACAAGGGGAACAAGGAGAAGGAACAAAGGGAAGAGATAAAGACTTTGCCTTCCATCACAGTGAGGAGATGTTGGAGACTCACTGTGATGGATGTTTATGTAAACTGTGTTAAGTATGGGTCTTGGATTGTTTTGTAATGTAAAAAACTGTAGAAATGATATTTCATTCAAACCTAGGTTTGAATGACAATAAATCTATTCTATTCTATTCAAAGAAAAATATCAGATGTCCCTGTGTTTTCTTGCCTTTTGTGACATTTTTTAAGCAGGATTTCATTAATTCCTTAGGCTAATTTATACCAGAAATATCACATTAATTTTGAAAATAAATAACTCTATATAAGCCAAATTCTGATTATGTTTATGATTTTTATCATTTATCACCTGATTTGATGGTTTTCTGATGCCGAGGGTTTTTACAGCAAAACTTGAGTAGCAGTGCCCCATTGGTCACATGTAAAATGTGTGATTTAAAAGCAGCGTAACCATTTTTATATTTATTGTTTCTTTTTAATTGTTTATATTTTGTGTTTATGCTTTCCATTGAAATACTTAATAATGAATAGTACTTAAAATCATGAAATAAGGCTATTTTATCGATTTCTAATTCTGTTGTACCTCCCGTTTTCTGACCTCGTTAATGCTATAACTTTTTTTTGCACTTGTCGTGATTTAAAAAAAAATTCAAACAACGTGATCGTAATGACCCTGACCTGAACTATGGGCCTCGTGTTTGGTTACGTGCCGACATTTTGCAAGGGAGCATAGAAATCAGTATAAGAGACACTATCCAAGTGGTCAGGTTGTGGGCACTCTGAGCTCTGAAGAATGCTATGTTCATTTTTTTTGCTTGGAATCATTGGTTAGTAAAAATCTTTTTGCACTTTCTCGTTCTTTTCTCGTAAATGTTGCTTCTAGTTTACAATAGAAATGGTTAAATTCTGTTAAACTGTCATTGCTTGTTGCTATGTTGTTATAAAGTGTGTGCACTGTAGCAAAGGGAATCGGAAGTGACAGGGTTCTAGATAACGCCATGTAGCGTTGAAAGAATGCTACAGATGTTTTTGGTTCCGGGCAAATCTCTAGTAAATTAACATCGAAATTGATGAAAAGTTTCTATATTTTTTCTCATTTATGTACAGTGCAGTTGGAAAGTATTCAGACCCCTTCACTTTTTCCATATTTTACGTTACAGCCTCATTCTAAAATGGATGAAATAATTTTCTTTATCGTTAATCTACACACAATACCCCATAATATAAATGCGAAAATAGGTGTTTAGAAATTTATGCAAAGTAATTAAAAAGAATTAACTGAAATATCACATTTACATAAGTATTCAGACCCTTTGCTATGACACTCAAAATTGAGCTTAGGTTCATCCTGTTTCCATCGATTATCCTTGAGATATTTCTACAACTTGATTGGAGTCCACCAGTGGTAATTTAAATTGATTGGACATGATTTGGAAAGGCACACATCTGTCTATATAAGGTCCCACAGTTGTCAGTGTATGTCAGAGCAAAAACCAAGCCATGAAGATGGAGGAATTGTCTGTAGACCTCCGAGACAGGATTGTGTCGAGCCACAGATCTGGGGAAGGGTATAAAACAATTTCTGCAGCTTTGCAGGTCCCGAAGAGCACAGTCGCCTCCGTCATTTTAAATGGAAGAACATTAGAACCATCAGGACTCTTCATAGAGCTGGCCGCCCGGCCAAACTGAGCAATTGGGGGAGAAGGGCCTTGGTCAGGGAGGTGACCAAGAACCCGATGGTCACTCTGACAAAGCTCCAGAGTTTCTCTGCGGAGATGGGAGAACCTTCCAGAAGGACAACTATATCTGCAGCTCTCCACCAATCAGGCCTTTATGGCAGAGTGGCCAGACGGAAGCCACTCCTCAGTAAAAAGCGCATGACTGCCCGCTTGGAGTTTGTCAAAAGGCATGAGAATACAGGTGTGCCAAGCTTGTAGCTTCATACCCAAGAAGATTTGAGGCTGTAATCGCTGCCAAAGGTGCTTCAACAAAGTACTGAGTAAAGGGTCCGAATACTTATGTAAATATAATATTTCAGTTATTTCTTTGTAATTACTTTACAAAAATTTCAAAACACCTGTTTTCGCTTATTCATTATTGGGTATTGTGTGTCGATTGATGATTTAAAAAAATGAATTTAATCCATTTTAGAGTAAGGCTGTAACGTAACTAAATTTGGAAAATGTGAAGGGGACGGAATACTTTCTGAATGCACCGTAGATTTAAAAGTATTATAATTTATTTTTCTTGCTTTTTTCAAATTTTTGAAAGTATTAAATTTTGGTCAAATTTTGGTCGATTATGATCACAAATTAGCTAAAAAGGATCATAGGTAGGCCCATTTTTAATGCTGTGGTATTTTATTATAATTTAATAACTTTCAAATTTTGCCACCCATGTCACAGGTTGGTACTCTAATTTATGGAAACATCCATTTGCCAGATGAACTTTGGATAAATTGGGTATAAATTGGTGTTGAAGGGTGGAAATAGACCCTTAGAGTATTTCAGAATGGAAACAGTCCCTTTAGCACAACTTGCCCACGCCAACCAACATGCCCCATCTACACTTGGCCCATCTGTTCAATAGACAATAGGTGCAGGGGTAGGCCTTTCGGCCCTTCGAGCCAGCACCGCCGTTCACTGTGATCATGGCTGATCATCCACAATCAGTATCTCATCCTTGCCTTCTCCCCATATCCCTTGACTCCGCTATCTTTAAAAGCTTTATCTAACTCTCTCTTGAAAGCATCCAGAGAATTGGCCTCCACTGCCTTCTGAGGCAGAGAATTCCACAGATTCACAACTCTCTGGGTGAAAAAGTTTTTCCTCATCTCAGATCTAAATGCCCACCCCTTATTCTTAAACTGTGGACCCTGTGGACACTGGTTCTAGACTCCCCCAACATCGGGAACATATTTCCTGCCTCTATTGTGTCCAATCCCTTAATAATCTTATATGTTTCAATAAGATGCCCTCTCATCCTTCTAAATTCCAGTGTATACAACCCCAGTTGTTCTATTCTTTTAACAATGACAGTCCAGCCATCCTGGGAATTAACCTCCCTCAATAGCAAGAATGTTTGGCCCATATCCTTCCAAACTTTTCCTATCCATGTATCTATCCAAATGACTTCTAAATTTTCATTTACAGCCCGGCATACATTGATGGCACTGAAACACAGATGGTCAAAAGCTTCACGTTCTTAGGAGTAAATATCACCAGCAATTCGTCCTGGACCTGCCACGTTAATGCTTTGGCCAAGAAACCGCATCAATGCCTCCACTTCATTAGAAGGCCTAAGATGTTTGGCATGTCCTCTACAACCCTCACCAACTACCACAGATACACAGATTTAATCTGGATGCATTTGAGCATGGTTCGTGTGTCGCTGCAGAAGACAGTCACGGAAGTGGAAGCAGTGGTGAGGAACTGCTGCCCAGAGTTTAAACTTTAAAAGTATTAAATAATCTCCAGCTTTGTGCTTGCTCAAGCAGGTAAGGTTAAGAGAGGGGATTGACAGAGCAATGTATTTAATAAAGAGGACGAAAATCCCTGATTGCAGGAGAGCATCAACGAGCTACTTCCTGGGAACAGAAATAGTCAATAGAATTCAGTCATGGGAAAATAATGCGTTGGGAAGGGAGCTGGTATGCAAGCAAGGCAAAGAAAACACAATATGTACCTTGCAAAATGCGTAAAGGAAGTGATGTACCCTTATATAGACACAAATTGCTGGAGTAGCTCAATGGGTCAGGCAGCATCTCTGGAGAGAAGGAATGGGTGACGTTTCGATCAAGACTTTTCTTCAGACTGAGAAACAGGGGAGAGGGAGATAGAGATATGGAAGGGTAAGGTGTGAAAACACAGATCAAAGCAGACAATGCTAAGGAAATGAAGAATGGTAATTGTAAGCTGAGGGGAAGGTGAGAAGGAGGCATAAAATCAGTAACATTTAATCAGGAGAATACTAAGACTAGTCAGACAACAAGGATAGGGGATGGACAGAGAGGGAGAGAAAGCAAAGGTTACTTGAACTTAGAGAAATTAATACCACTGGGTTGTAAGCTGCCCAAGCGAAAGATGAGGTGCCGTTTCTCCAATTTGCATTGGGCCTCACTCTGACAGTGGAGGAAGCCCAGGACAGAATGGTCAGTATGGGAATGGAAGGGGGAGTTATTGTGTTTAGCCACCGGGAGATCACGTAGCCCTAGGTGGACTGAGCGGAGGTGTTCAGTGAAATGATCGCTGGCCTTGCGCTTGATCTCACCGATAGTTGTATATGCTTATACAGTTGCTGAAGATCTGAAATAAAAACCAAAGTTGCTGGAAATATTCAACTGGTCAGGTAGCATCAATGCAGGAAGAAACATGTTTAACATTTTATTTCTAAGACCTTACAGCAAAACTGCCAATAACCTAAAGTGTTAGGCAGCATCAATGCAGGGAATAGGAGTAATGAGGAAGACGTACAATTGTTTTATCCCAAAGAGGAAGAAAGATTCTAAGGGGGAGAAAGAGGCGACTGTGGCTGATAAAGGAAGTTAAAGACAACATAAAATTAAAAGAGAAGGCATATGATATTGCGGAGAATAGCAGGAAGCTATTAAAAATCAACAGAGAGAGTTAGATAGAGCTCTAAGGGCTAGTGGAATCAAGGGATATGGGGAGAAGGCAGGCACGGGTTATTGATTTGGGATGATCAGCCATGATCACAATGAATGGCGATGCTGGCTCGAAGGGCCGTATGGCCTCCTCCTGCACCTATTTTCTATTTCTAGAAGACAACTACCTGTACAAAGGTAATAAGGGGAGAAAAGATGAAATATGATGATGCTAGCCAATAATATAAAAGAGATTAAAAAAGTTTCTTCAGATACACAAAGTGCACATGAAAGACAAGAGTGGACATTGAACCGCTGGCAAATGACGAGGGAGAAGTAGTGATGGGGAATAAAGAAACGGTGGACTAATTGAATATGTTTTTTGCATCTGTCTTCACAGTAGAAGACACCAGGAATGTGCCAGAAAATCAAGATTGTTAGGGGGCAGATGTTAGTGGATTTGCTATTACTAAAGAGAAGATGCTTAGGAAGCTTAAAGGTCTGAAGGTGGATATGACACCTGGACCAGATGGACTACACCCCAGGATTCTGAAAGAGGTAGCTTTAGAGAGTGTAAAGGCATTAGTGGTGATCTTTCACGAATTACTAGAGTCTTTGCCTGACTACAGTGGTTGGTAAGATTTTATAGTCCATTATTAAGGATGAGGTTTCCGAGTACTTATAAGCACGTTAAAATAGGTCAAAGTCAACATGGTTTTGTCAAGAGGAAACATAGAAACATAAAAAATAGGTGCAGGAGTAGGCCATTCGGCCCTTCGAGCCTGCACCGCCATTCAATATGATCATGGCTGATCATCCAACTCAGTATCCTGTACCTGCTTTCTCTCCATACCCCCTGATCCCTTTAGCCACAAGGGCCACATCTAACTCCCTCTTAAATATAGCCAATGAACTGGCCTCAACTACATTCTGTGGCAGAGAATTCCAGAGGTTCACCACTCTCTGTGTAAAAAATGTTTTTCTCATCTCAGTCCTAAAAGATTTCCCCTTTATCCTTAAACTGTGACCCCTTGTTCTGGACTTCCCCAACATTGGGAACAATCTTCCTGCATCTAGCCTGTCCAACCCCTTCAGAATTTTGTAAGTTTCTATAAGACTTCATAAGACTCCATAAGAGATCATGCCTGACAAATCTGTTGAAAATCTTTGAAGAAGTAGATAGCCAGATAAACACTGGAGAGTCAGTGGACTTTCAGAAGTCCTTTAATAGGGTGCTGCACGTGAGGCAGCTAAACAAGATGAGAGTCCATGTAATTAGAATGGAGATACTAGCATGAATAGAAGGTTAGCTGAATTGCAGAAACAAAGAGTAGGAATAAAGGTTTTTTTTTCTGGTTGGTTGCTGGTCCCTAGTGGTGATCCACAGGGGTCAGTGTTGGGTCTGCTATTGGTCATATTTTCTATAATGATTTGGATGATGGAAATTATGGCTTTGTGGCCAAGGTTGTGGATGATGAGATAGGTGGAGGGGCAGGCAGTGTATCGGAAAAAGGAATCTGCAGTAGGACCAGGACAGATTTGGAGAGTGGGCAAAAATGTGGCAGATGGAATACAACATAGCAAAGTGAAAGTATTACATTCACTTTGGCAGAAGGAATCAAGGAGTAAACTATTTTCAAAATGGGGAGAGGATGCATAAATCAGAAATGCAAAAGGACTTGGGAGTGCTGGCACAGGATTCCCAAAAGGTTGATTTGCAGGTTGAACTAATAGTAAGGAAGGCAAATGCATTTTAAGAGGACTGTAAAATAAAAGGAGGGATGAAAAGATGAGGCTTTAGAAGGCACTGGTCAGCCTGCATTTGGAGTATTGTGAGAACTTTTATGAGCCTGTCCCACTTAGGCGATTTTTCAGGTGACTGCCGGCAACTGTCATTTTGCCGGAAGTCGCCTGAAAAACCGGCAACTGGAACGGCGACTGTCAGAGTGGAACACACACACACATCGCTTCCTTCACCAGCCCGTTATGCAGGCGGGGGACAGGGCAAGCGGGGGAAGCTCTGTCTGAGTGAAATTCACACGGTGCAAAGCCAATGTGATACAGACACACACCGCGATGAACAGGACGGTTGGCGCTGAAATTAAGAAGCTCAAAAGCACAGTGTACAGTAAGTCCTTTAAAAGAGGGGGGAGAAGGGGGAGAGAGGGGGAGCAGGTGTGGAGACAACTTTTAAGAAGCCAGAGATACACGGCTGTGAAGCTTGACAGACATTTAACATTACCGGTCGGGTATCCTTGGTTCTGAAAACTACTGCTTACGGGTTTGTTTCCCAATGAGCCAATGAAATTCACCGGTCAGCACCGGCTACAACCTACGAGAACCTAAGAGAACCTTCGACCTCCTGGCAACCCACCTATGGCACGAGAATTCTCGCTACTCTCCATGGCGGCTTCATTCTAGTCGTCGCTAAATTTTCAACATGTTGAAAAATTTGCGGTGACCATAATGAGGCCACGACTAGTACCCAGAATGCGGTAACTCCTCATGACAATGAAGGCAACTCCCCGGCAACCACGCACGAACATGTGACGACCATGTGGTGACTGCATAGTCTCCTGCAGTTGCCTAAAAGTCGCCTAAGTGGTACAGGCCCATTAGACCCCATTTCTGAGGAGAGATGTGCTGGCATCGGAGAGGGTCCAGGAGAGGTTTACAAGAATGATCCTATCAATTATTGGGTTAACGTATGATGAGTGTTTGCTGGTTCTGAGTCCGTACTTACTGGAGCATCTCAATAAAACTTACCAAATAATGAAAGGACTGGATCGAGTGAATGTGGAGAGGATGTTTCCAATAGTGGGAGAGTCTCGGATTAGACGCCACACTTTCAGAATAAACCTTTAGAAAGGAAATGAGGAGGAATTTCTTTAGCCGGAGGTGCATTTCATTGCCACAGATGGCTGTAGAGGCCAAGCCTTTGGGTATTTTTAAAGTGGAGATTGATATTTTCTTGATTGGTGAGGGTGTCAAAGATTACAGTGAGAAGGCAGGAGAATGGTGTTGATAGGGAAAATTAGATTAGCCATGATTGAACGGCGGTGTAGACACAATGAGCCGAATAGCCTAATTCTGCTCCTACCTGTATGTCTTATGAACTGCCGATGTTTCAGGTCTTCCCTTTCAGACTGATTAGGACTTAAAATACTCAATGCTTTATCTAAAATATCAGTGCTACTGAATCCCTAGTAAGTGGGAATAAAAACATAATTATCTTTCTTGAAATTATCAGTTGCCATTGATAGCAGACACAACCAGGCTCATAATATATAGAAACATAGAAAATAGGTGCAGGAGTAGGCCTTTTGGCCCTTCGAGGCAGCACCGCCATTCATTGTGATCATGGCTGATCGACCCCAATCAATAACCCATGCCTGCCTTCTCCCCATATCCCTTGAATCCACTTTCAGTGGAGTGACGTTTTTAATCCTTGGATTTTGAGACCTCTCCTTTTGCTAACTGAACATTTGGTCACTGACAAAACCATTTACAAAATATTGTTTAATTAAAGACAACTAAGAATGCCGTGAACAGAATTTTATTTAAGAGAATATTCACCTTAGAACCAATTATTCAACAATCGACCCACCGAGTCTGCACGACCAGCAATCCCTGTTACATTAACATTAGGGACAATTTCACATTTATACCAAACCAATTAACCTACAAATCTTTGGAGTGTGGGAAGAAACCAAAGATCTCAGAGAAAATGCACGCGGTCACGGGAGAACGTTCCAGCTCCGTACAGACAGCACCCAGAGTCGGAATTGAACCCGGAACTCCGGCGCTGTAAACGCTGAAAGGCAGCAATTCTACCGATGCGCCACCGTGCCGCTTCTTAGCAATACTTAAGCAATTCGTTCAATAATCAGTATTGTGACCTTTTTTAACTAACCTGATGTAAATGTTTGAAAAATTTCACAAGGAATTTGTAAATGTAATTCCCAATTATACTTCTGAATTGGAGTAAGGCAGCTTTCATGCTTCTGGATCAGTTATCCGGAATACTGAATGACCAGTCTAAACTCAGCTCCCTACATTCCAGATGGGGAATTTAAACTCAGTTAAGTCTGAATTTTTGAAAAAAACTGGCATCGATAATGGTGTCCATTAAAGTACTCAATTGTCATAAAAACCCATTTGGTTAACTAATGTCCTATTGAGAAGGAAATCTACCATCGTGTCTGGTCAGGTATAAATATAGTTCTAGATCTACAGCACTTCAGTGCAATACTACAAGAGTGTTACATTCATAGTCATTTTAATAGCAAGTATATACTTGAAATCCATCCCTGTTTGAATATGCTCTACTGCTTTAGCCCAGTTACAAAATCTTAAAATAATATGTGGTCGGACCTCTGTAGTATGCTGCCATTTAGAGATGAATTTCTGAGCAATAACTTTTATATATTTATGTTATACAACAGAAGCAAAAGGAAGTCCCCATAACTGTGCTAAAAAAAAGTAGTCTGGGAGTTATAAAATTTCTGTTGTATCCAATAGGAGAATTATTAGATACTCTTGCACATTGGTCAAATGGATTGTTATATGTTCATTGGCAGACACATTTGTACATTTTCCTGAATATGTTTCATATAGTAATCAGAATTAATAACACAACATTTATAGGTTTATTATTAACGTCTTAGCAACATTCCTTGTAAAGATCCTTCCAAAACCTTTGAACTGAGCCAAGATTTGAGCAACAAACTCCAAGTAACTTTCTCAGCATGAGGTCTCTTTATTACCCTTGAACCACTCACCCACTCTCCTGTCAATCACAACAAATGGTTGCTGTGTTATTTTAACTGTCCGAGCATTCAGGTTACAGTTGGCTGGACATCTGCGTTAACATTGCTGCCTAATGCCCCTGTCCCATTTAGGAAACCTGAACGGAAACCTCTGGAGACTTTGCGCCCCACCCAAGGTTTCCATGCGGTTCCCGGAGATTTTTGTCAGTCTCCCTACCTGCTTCCACTACCTGCAACCACCTGCAACCTCCGGGAACCGCACGGAAACCTTGGGTGGGGCGCAAACTCTACAGAGGTTTCCGTTCAGGTTTCCTAAGTGGGACAGGCCCTTAACTATGTAATACATGGGGATGATGCATCTGTTCAGATTAAAGACTTTAAACGTCACCCGAGCACTATCCCACACACTAGAGGTAATTTACAATTTTTACCAAAGCCAATTAACCTACAAACCTGTACGTCTTTAGAGTGTGGGTGCACCCAGAGAAAGACCATGCAGCCACGGGGAGAACGTACAAACTGTGTACAAGTAGCACCCCTTGCGGGATTGAACCTGGGTATCTGGCGCTGTAAAGCAACAACTCTACCACTGTGCCACTGTGTTGTGGAGTGCAGATATGATAGCATTTTCTGATTGTACAAATGTCAAGAGTTCCACTGATGTGCATAATCCCCAAGCAGAAATTTCAAAATGAGCAGATTCATGTTCCTAGTACATATTTTCAGCTATTGCAATTTTGGAAACTTTGCTAATGATTGTTCTTGAATAGATTCATGTCTCACGTCATATATTTTTCCAGGTATGTAGACTACCTAAACTCTTTATACAGATGCCCTTAATAGACATTAAGGTACTGTGAAGATTATTATCTTTAATTCCAAGTTTAAATAAAGGTCAAAACTCTGATCGTGTGAAACAAGTAATAGACGCGGCTTCTTACGTGATTGAGAACAGACATAGCTTTGCTGAGTATAAAAGTTTTTCTAAGCTGTAAGTTTCCTGTCATGTGTTCTGCTGGAAAAAATATTCAAAGAAATTTTGACAAAGAATCCTTGAATCAGAAAATAATGAAACTATTTTTGTGAAATTGAGCACAAGTGACTAGGAAATAATTTCAATTGACCTTCTCAAGGGGGACTATTTCACTGATTGTTTTTGCAGTTGTTTGGTTGTAGTGTCTGAATAATGAACTTTTTCTTAATAGAGCCCTCTTAAGCTGAAACAGAAGACATGGAAAGCTCTTACTATTGAAGGGTGATCAGTATGAGCCTAATTCAAGATTGGTTTTGGCAAATTCAAGGACAATCAATCACATCTTAATGTTAAACTAAATCCAGATTCTTTTGTGCATATTTCATTGTCAATGTCATTGACTTTAAGAGTATAAAAGTGCCTCTTTTTGAAGAAAAAACCCCAAGTACGAGCAAAAATGAGTTGTGAAATAATTCTGTTTAAAGAAAATTACATTATTGAGGCTGGGAATAGATAATCGACTCCAGCCACTTTTGGTGCCCATCAGTCACAGAAGACCCCAAATAAAATATGAACCTTCAGTGGTAGTTCTGCTCTACCCATTCTATTTCATCAGATGTTTAATACAAACATCAGTCTGAGGTTGAAATAGTTGGGAATTTTCTGCCCAACTAAGAAATTCACCGACATTTTCACCATCTTCGCGTGCCCTGGTCCTTACCTTTCACCCCACCAGCTTCGTATCAGACATATCATTTTCCGACATTTCCGCAACCTTCAATGTGCATCTGAAATGTCCACTTTCTTTCGTAAATTTGGTTTCCCCCCCCCCCCCCCTTAATCTCATCAGTAATGGATGGATTAATGTAGTGGATCCTTCACCCATGTCTCCTCTGTGTTCTGATGTTATGTTCCTGCTCACCCCCCCCCCCCCCACCCCACCCCCCAACCGCATCCCCCAGAAAAAAACAATGGTTTAGAAACATAGAAACATAGAAAATAGGTGCAGGAGTAGGCCATTAGGCCCTTCGAGCCTGCACCGCCATTCAATATGATCATGGCTGATCATCCAACTCAGTATCCTGTACCTGCTTTCTCTCCATACCCCCTGATCCCTTTAGCCACAAGGGCCACATCTAACTCCCTCTTAAATATAGCCAATGAACTGGCCTCAACTATCTTCTGTGGCAGAGAGTTCCAGAGATTCACCACTCTCTGTGTGAAAAATGTTTTTCTCATCTCGGTCCTAAAGGATTTCCCCTTTATCCTTAAACTGTGACCCCTTGTCCTGGACTTCCCCAACATTGGGAACAATCTTCCTGCATCTAGCCTGTCCAACCCCTTAAGAATTTTGTAAGTTTCTATAAGATCCCCCCTCAATCTTCTAAATTCTAACGAGTACAAGCCGTATCTATCCAGTCTTTCTTCATATGAAAGTCCTGACATCCCAGGAATCAGTCTGATGAACCTTCTCTGTACTCCCTCTATGGCAAGAATGTCTTTCCTCAGATTTGGAGACCAAAACTGTACACAATACTCAAGGTGCAGTCTCACCAATACCCTGTACAACTGCAGTAGAACCTCCCTGCTCCTATACTCAAATCCTTTCCTGCCACATCCCAACAACGTGTGGATTTGTAGGTTAATTTGCCTCATTAAATTGTCGTTAGCATGTCTGGAGTGAGATCCACTAGTCATAGAACAATCGATTCATTAAATCAATGAATTTAGGCTAATAACTACAATGCATTTTGTAGATAGCACATAATGCAGTAATATTGCATTGGTGGTGGAGAGAATGAAAGTTCTTGCTGGTGGGCATGCTAATCAAACTGTTTGCTTCACCTTGGGTGGTATTGCATTTCTAACATGTAGCTGAAGCTTCAGTAATTCAGGGATTTCCTATCCTAATTTGTGTCTAGGAAAGGCTATGGTACAACAGGGCAGGCAAATCTGATCTGTTTTGTGGCCACATTTTTTATATGGGCAGATTTGTTGAGTGTCTGGTCAATGGCGACCTGCAGAATGTCAGTCGTGTATTTCAGTAAAGGAAATGGAAATTAATAGACATTCTTCTTTTTTGACTACACTCAGGGAGTGAAGTGGGAGGGGAGGTGGAATTTGCACAATGGCCATTATTTTTACTTACCATTTATAATGTGCTGAGATGAAGGTATAATTGATATTGATATTACATTCACGTATAATAAGGCAAATAGGATTGGAGTGAAGAGATGATCCTAGATTAAATTATAAAAGAAAATTTGCAAAATCTACATTGCAGGGGTGAAATATTCTAGATGTGAAAGCTGTATGTTCAAGAAAGTAGCAAAGGAAAAGCTGCTGAATAGCTTGCAAATTAAACTAAATCAAAATTCATAAGTAGCTGATTAAAATACGCCAAGCCCATAAAACCAATAATGGAGACAGTCCCCAGCGTTTATAAATTCCTTATAATTTTTCCTTTAAAACAAAGATGGCACTTTTCCTCTGGCTGGGGAGCCATTTAGTCCAATCAGAATCAGAAGTAAGAGCTCTCGTCTCTAGCCCGGGAGATCTTTACATCTATAAAGCAGGAGGTTCGTATCAAACTGGCACAAATGGCTAATGTGAGGCTCCAAGTGATTTCAGCAGTAAGTCTGAACACTGTGAATACCTCAAGTGCTTTGTTTCATTTAAATGTCTTCTGAATCAGAGAATCTTCCTCATAAACTGGGGAAAGCACAGCAGTTGGATCATCCTGTACTGTGCTGAATGCAATGTCTTGGGGTGGGAGGAGGGAATGTGAGGGTATAAATGGGGCTGTGAAGGTGCATCACAAACATTAAGCGTTGACTGCAGGAAACAGCAGTTGTTTGGCAAAGCAGCAAGAGGTAAAAGGTTCTGGTAAATATTTCATGCAAATTTTAATTTGTGCCTGTTTTCAAACAAATCCATTGTGACCCGAAGCTGCTGTTGTTAATATGATTCCCACCCAGGGTGAGACAATTAGAAATCCACAGTGAGCTCTTGTACTGCTCCAGTAAGCCACCATTTCAACCGTAAACAGCACGTTGCTCAAAATCACGAAACTGAGACATCAACGGTAGAAATGTATGCTCTCTTAGCACATGTTGCTACTTTTGCATTTATGCAAGTTATGTTAAATTACTCAAAGGGTAAAAAGGCTTCCTGTTATTCTGCTAAAGACAGAGGCAACATTTGTGGAGGAAATTATTTACTATACTTAAACTTGCTTAATCTTGGCTCCTTGTGCTCCACTGATGTCTATGCTTTGTCACTGGTGGCCTGTCCTCAGTTCTTTATGTCATGCCGGGTAACTCCATTCCTAAAGGTTCACATTTTGCATCCCTTTCTTCCATGAGAACTCTCTTTGCAATTTATGATTTGGACCAACTTTTGAATCCCTATTCTAATTGTTGAACATGTGGCTTAAAGTCAGATTTTGTTTGATAATGTTCCTCTGAAGCAACTTACGACATCTTAGCATTATATCGGGGCAAGATGTTGTTCATAAAACATTAAAGTTAATGATTACCAAGAGTCCTCATGAAGAAATCATTCCAGAAAAGATCCGGTAAAGTTGCCAAAGAGCCATTGTCAAGAAATGATTGATTGTCAAACAAATGCTTAAGTTGTTCATATAGCATTTATTTTGGTTATTTCATCACAGCACTACTCTGAAACGAAAAGAGATCATCACCCCTGCTCAAATGGCAGAGGGATAAACTGGTACAGATATATAAAAAATATTTTAATTCTACCTTAGGAGGAAGTAATTTAGGATATCGTCCATGGTGGAGTGGCCATTTTGAGAGGGGCAGTCTTGAGGTCAAATCACCACTTTTGAGGTCACAATTTGGCTTTATTGAGATTCAGGGTTCAGTTACAAGGGTGAGCAGAGACGAGACAATGATTTTTTCCTGTCATACTGTCGGCTTTTCCTATCATACTTTGAGAGTAGTCCCAAAGGTTGTGAAGGCGAGGGCAGTGATATGCTCCCCTTGCAGGATGTGGGAGATGAGGGGTCTCCATGATGACTACATCTGGAGGAAGTGTGTCCACCTGCAGCTCTTGGCAGAGTACCTGGAGCAGTTGGTGTTGTGGATGCACATGCATCGGGGCATGCAGGATGTGGTCAATGTAGTAGGGGGTACGTCTAGTGAGCTGTTCACTCTGCAGGTCCAGAAAGCGAGTACCTGGTAGTGGAGGAGTTTCCTGTGGTCATTCTCCTTTCTAACAAGTACTCCGTGCTGTATATTATTGGGGCAATTGCCTCCCACCGGAGAGCAGCTACCTGAGCACAATTCAAGTTCAAGTTCAAGTTCATGTTCACATTTATTGTCACATGCACCAATTAAAGTACAGTGATATTTGAGTTACCATACAGCCATACAAGTAAAAAGAACACAATACACGATAGAGATTAACATAGTAACATTCCATTACAGTGGAATCATCGTTCCTCACTGTGATGGAAGGTGATAAAGTTCAGTCAATCTTCCTCCTTTGTTGATCTTTGTCGGGGCCTTGAACCCTCCGCAGTCGCCACTACAGACGGCCCGATGTACAAGCCCTCTCATCAGGATATTCGAAACTCCGACGTCGGGACAGATCAGAATACACTTTGTGGCTCGGAGTTCCCGAATCGGCCACTTCTTACCAGAGACCGCAGCTTCACGGTGTTAAAGACCACGGGCCAGCGGTCGGCGCATTTGTTCTGGCGATCCCCGGCAAGGGATCCCAGGCTCCGTGAGGATAAGTCCGTGCCGTGTCTGCAGCTAGAAGCTCTGAAGACCGCTGCAGTCAGCAGGCCCCCTGCGGATGGAGCTCCAACACTGGCGACCCACGGCAAAGGATCCCAGGCTCCACGATGGCAAGTCCACGCCGCGCCTGCTGCTGAAGCTCTGGGCCGGTCTCCGGTCCGGAGAGGCTTCACCAAACCAGTTGTTTGGCCGCGAGGGGGAGCGAAGATGCGACAAGGAGAAAAGTTGCATCTCCGTTGAGGTCAGTGACTGAAAATGGCTTCCCCGTATTCCCCCCCACCGAAGACATACCGAGAAACATTAAATCATACATTTAGACACACTAAAAATAACAAAAAAAAGTCAAAAGGACAGACGGGCTGCTACCGAGGCTGCCGCTCGCGGCGCCACCCGATGACGTATGTCATGGCACCAAGATGGTGTTGCTGTAGCAGGGAAACAGCATAGGGAGATCAATAGAAGCAAGGGATTCTATTGTAAGGGGCAGATAGGTGTGTCTACAGCTGCAAAAAAGATTCGAAGTTGGTATATTGCCTTTCTAGTGCTAAAATTTGAATGCAGCAAGACAATCTGAAAGGGGCAGGTGAAGAACCAGAGGTCATGTAAGTACCAATGACCTAGGGACTTCTATGTTATCCCAGTTTTACATCCTAGACACTGGGGGCAATTTTACAGAAGCCAATTAACCTGCAAACCTGCTCGTCTTTAGAATGTGGGGTGAAACCAGGGCACTCGGAGAAAGCGGTCGCTGGGAGAATGTACAAGCTCCATACTGACAGCTCCTGTAGTCAGGATCAAACCGGGTCTCTGACGCTGTAAGGCATCAACTCTTCCGCTGCTCCACTGTGCCGCGCTGGAGAGATGCGGTCAGGTGTTTCCAAGAAGCTGTTTAAAGAGAAGAACCTTAAAGCTGGTAATCTCTGAATTTCTTCCAGTGCTACAATTACAGAAATGCGACAGATCGGATTAATTAATGGCTGTAGGGATGGTGCCGGAGCATGGTCTTTAGGTTCATGGATCATTTCTGAGCAAGATGAAACCTGTATATGTTCAAGAAGGAACTCCAGATGCTGGAAAATCGAAGGTAGACAAAATTGCTGGAGAAACTCTGCGGGTACGGCAGCATCCATGGAGCGAAGGAAATAGGCAACGTTTCGGCCCAAAGAAAACTCTGAGAAAACAGAATTTATCTACAAAATCTCATTGTTTAGTACTTAGCAAAGGTAGAGTAAACTGTGCAAACACATTTAAGGGCCTGTCCCACTAACGCGACTTTTCAGCGACTGTCTTCGACCTTTGAAGCTCGAGGGCTCTCGCCTGAAAAACCTCGAGCTGGATCGACCGTCAGCGATGAAACCACGATCCGGATCAACCGTCTGCACACACACAAACACATCGCAAAGGTGGGGGCCAGGGAAAGCGGGGGAGCGCTGTCTGAAATTCACACCCGCGATGAACAGGAAGGTAAAAGATGGCTGGCAAACTGGTAAGTCCTTTAGAGAGTGCGAAGGAGGGGGGGGGGAGAGAGGGGGAGAGAAGGGGAGAGAAGGGGAGAGAAGGGGTCGGAGAAGGAGTGGAGACACATTTAAGAAGCCAGACAACGTTTAATAAAGTTTAGCAGGCATTTAACATTACCGGCCGGTTTACTTACCTTTTTTTTCTCAACGAGCTTTAAGGGCCTGTCCCACTTTCACGACTTAATTCCAAACCTCTGCCGAGTTTAAAGAACCTAAAAAAAGAAAATCAAGATTGTGGTAAACTACGAACTACAACCTTCCATGACTATGTTCACGAACTCCTATGAACTCCTACGAGTATGTCTATGAATTCCCATGACCATTCCGTTGCCCTCTTTACGAGTAAAAAGTTGCAATTTCTTTCATCCCGACCATTTTTTTATTCGTGGACATTTTTTATCGGGCTAGAAAAAATGTCCCGACTTACCTGATGCCACAAGTACCTACGGCTAACATAACGAGCCGCTACGATATATCTACGAACTCCTACGGACTCGTTACGAACATTCGGCGAGTTTGAATCAAGGGGAAAACTCGGGAGAATTTGTGAATAACTCGTGAAAGTGGGACAGGCCCTTTACCTTCGACTACCTTTGATTAACTTCGATTAACTACCTACAAATAGCATTATGACCTACTAGGACCTAACTCGACTAAACCCACATGTAAAAAAATATTGTTTTTTTCCATGACGACCTTTTTTTACTCGCGGGCATTTTGCAGCATGTTGAAAAATACGCTGTGACCTAGCTGAGGCCTCGAATACGCGGGGACTACTCTTGAGCATGAAGGAGTTACAAAGACCTCCTAGGACCTCATGTCGACCATGCTGCGAGTATTAGTTGAGGGCAAACCCATCTGATCACGCGAATTAGGTTGCCGCAGTGGGACAGCCCCTTTAAGGTGGAATTTAACGACAGTGCTGTCTTGATCATAAGATCATAAGATTGAGATTTCAAATGGTTATGAATCTCAATTGCTTTCAAGCAGTGGAGAGTTCTTACAAAAGTATTGTTAAATTCTGTTTTCTTTGTTTGGGAAAATGTGTGGTTCATAGGATATGATATAGTATCATATGACATAGTAGAGGCCATCATAGCCTTGAAGGACAGTGGGAAGTGTGTTTTCATAGTAAAATTTGAACAGGCGGTGGCTATAGGAGGAAGATGTCCTCAAGTTTTGGCTGCAATTCAGCCTGACACTTCTGAATGTTTGCAAACTGCTAATTGGCAGTTTTGATATTTCCGGTGCTCGTAACAGTGCTTGCTTTAACTGGGAATGGGTTATTTACAGTAAAAGAATTAAGATTCTGATCTGTATTGAAAACCTTTGTCGATTCACTCTGGATATTTGGTCACCCAGGGTGGATGGGGGAGGATTTATTTTGTCGCTTTGCTCCTGGGCCTGGCCCTGGTGGCCATTCACGGGTCCAAGCAGCGGGCAGTCGAGGGTCCTGCCCGGGTCAAATGCCTGTCACTTTTCCGGGTCTAATTCTTGCGGGTCCCTGGAGAGGGAGCACAAGGTGCTCATGGGAACTCTGGAGGCCTTCCATGAACGCTAGTCACCGTGGACTGGGGGGGGCGGGCGATCAGTGCGTCGTGCTTATGGATGATACCGTTGTCATTTGATAATTGATTGATTGCTGTTTGTAAAATGCTATATGGCAGTATTGATCCGTCCAGTACTTGTACTGTAATTGTGTAGTACATTTTAACTGATTAGTGCAGGTGTCGGGGGTTATGGGGAGAAGGCAGGAGAATGGGGTTAGGAGGGAGAGATAGATCAGCCATGATTGAATGGTGGTCCAATTTGACTTGATGGTCCAAATGGCCTAATTCTACTCCTATCACATGACCTTATGACCTTATATATTTGGGATTGCAGTTGGGAATGGAATTGTAATTATATTTTACCAGGAGATATGTATTTCCAGCCACTTTGTACTCTTATGCAAAACAAAAGTACCTATAAAATGTGATTGTGCAGGTTATTGATACCTAACGATCCATGCCTTTCTTTTTAATTTGTCTGATTGAATATGATACCTGTTATTCATTTCTGAAATGATTGGTCTTGGACCAGTATCACAATGTAATGGAAGTGAGAATTAGAGGAGCACAGATACTGTAGAGGACCATAGCTGTTGGAGAAGATAGAATAAAACAGGAACAAAGCTTCGGGGAGACTTGAAACTGAGGGGAAATATTTTGTTGTAAATTTTGTAAGTTTAACAAGGAGCCTTAAAGTCTAAATTGTTGCCTATTTTCTGAGAACCAAGTCAGCGCTGCATTGTGTTCCTGCATTTACAAATTTGCTCGGAGGAATGAATTGCTCTGAAATTGAAATAGGACCAGAAGATTGCTATTCCATGGTCTATGTTCAATGCAAGCAAACGAGATTCTACTTCAAAAATATGTAAATTGTATGCGAGAGAAGAAAATGTGATTCTGCAGATGATGTCTAATTAGGCTCAGCTGGCTCACAATGCACTTACATTGGAGCCAAACAATGCAGAAGATCCAGATCATTCCCGAGTTTGCCTCGGGTGCATATAACATAGACGTTGCATTTAATAGCACAGAAGTTCTTCTGTGTGGCACAATGTTTTTATGCACAACTCAGGTGAATTCTGACAGAAACCCAACTGTTTTCTGTATATATTTCACGCATTCACAAATTCATTCCCAGTCTTGTGTTTACGTGAGGTGCATAAGCTTCTCTTTCATTCGACTTCTCTCCTTATCTGACACTCTCTTGTCTCCTTGACTCCTTTCTGTCTCCCTTCATCCCCCTTTGTCACTCTCGTATCTCCTTTTCATCTCTATCCCTCATCTCTGTCCATCCATCTGCCAAACAAGCTCCTCTCACCTGCATCCACATATCACTAGGAAGGAACTGCAGATGCTGGTTTAATCCGAAGAAAAACACAAAAAGCTGGAGTAACTCAGCGGGACAGGCAACATCCCTGGAAAAAAGGAATAAGTGACATTTTGGGTGTCGACCCGAAATGTCACCTATTTATTTTCTCCAGAGATGCTGTCTGGCCCGTTGATTTAATCCAGTCTTTTGTGTCTATCTTCCACATATCACTTGCCAGGCTTTGTCCCGACCCCCCCCCCCCCTTTTTTTTCCAGCTCCTCCCCCTTATTACTATCAGTCTCAAGAATGGTCCCAACCCAAAACGCCATAAATATGATAGCACCAGCTTTTGTAACATTACACAAGATGAATGCTCAATATTTGAAAACAAATGGAAACAAGACATAACCATTACTATGGCATTCAAAAAGGAAGAATAATTAAATCCGGGTCCAAATTTTTACTTGCATAGTGGGTGGCATTATAGCGTAAACATCAAAATGTTGATGGAAACTTTATGCTTTCTGCAAACACAAACTTATGATGAATAAATTCACTGATATTTCTCTTCCAGGAATGTTAATCTTGAAGAAGTTATCTTCCATTCTCTTATGGGATCCCTGTCTGTCTCTTCTGCCTTGTTCTCCTATTTTTGTTTCCATATTTTGGTTTTGATAAGCTATTGACTGAAACTCGCTTCTGCAAGTACATATCTTTCCTTAGAAAATGTTTCCAGCTCCCGCTCACCCCAGGAGAATTCCAATTGGATTTTCAACCAGTCATAATTTAGATGCACCCAGTAGCTAGTTGTTTCGCCTTTAATATTGTCTCAGTTCTTCTCTCACTTCTCTCACCAATAACATAGCATGCCTTGCTAGACATGATCTATAACCCTCCATTTTGTAACAGTTTTGTTTCTTTGTAGGTACTTTGTCGAATTTCCCTCATTAACCCATCAATTCTATAACTTCACAACCTATCTCAACAACAATGGGGCAGCACGGTGGTGCAGCAGTAGAGTTGCTGGCATACAGTGCCAGAGACCTGGGTCCAATCCTGACCACGTATGGAGTATGTACTTTCTCCCTGTGACTGCATGGGTTTTCTCCGGGTGCTCTGGTTTCTTCCCATATTCCAAAGATGCGCAGGTTTGTAGGTTAATTCGCTTCTGTAAAGTGTCTCTAGCGTGTAGGATAGAATTAGTGTATGTGTGATTGCTAGTCGGCATGGGCTCGGTGGGCTGAAGAGCCTGTTTTCACGCTGTGATCTAAGCTAAACTAAACTAACAATCCTGGCCTTACCCTATCCTGGCCTTATCCAAACCATTCTTCACCCACATTCTCTGCCACTTAAACAACTCGTGTCTGTTGAAAAATCTTCCCTGTTCTGTTGAAAAATCTTCAACCACATATTCACTTTGTACAATTTTCCACTGAAGTTGCCTGACTGCTGGGTGTTTCCAGATTTGTGTTTTTGACTTTAGATTCCCAGCATTGATAGTTGTAGTTTTCATCAGGTAATAAACACTCCCTTTTCTTGCCAGAAAAAGTGATTTGTCCTCTTTAATATATACAACAGTTGAAAACACATATCGTAATATTTATTGGCACTATTTGTGGCACTAAACAATATTTGTGGCATCATCCCTGGATCATTATCAACAGTTGTAATATCTGCTTTAGGAGACTGATTTCTTCTTTGAAAAGCCCCAAACGAAGTTGGATTTTCCATTTGAGCATATATTTTCCAATTAATCATTTGCAGAACACTTGTGATTTCTAACATTGTTTAATTATTTGGCGTTTTCTTTTGGCATCAACAACAGGCTTCAAACCTCCTCCTCTGCTCCCTTCAAACTACTCAGGATTTTTAAGAGCAGCAAAATCTTTGCCTGACTGGTTGAGATCATTGTGGATAACCACCTGAAAACCTGTTAATGCTTCACATGACACTAACTGCGAGTTATTCCTAACACTGGCCAATATAACAGCTAAATGTATTCAAGCCCATATGGCATTATAACCACACATAGGGCAGACTGTGTGTCAGATGCAGGCCAGTTAAAACAAGGCAGCAGATTGCAAATCTCTTATATCAATTGAATTGATTTGAAGGTTGGCTGGAATTTCAACCAACCAGAATCCAGCATATCAAGATTTCCAAACTGAAGCCCCGTGGCCACATGTGGTCTCCTGGGCCCGAACTGTTTAACTTTCACTTCCCAGTCCAGCAATCTTATTTCCATTCAATGGGGACTATACTGGCTAACTGCCTAAAATGGGTGTCTGATGCGACTCGTATTAATCCTGGCTCTTCAGTGAAATTACACAGATTAGTCATGCATCTCCTAATATTTAAATAAACTCTTCATTCAATGCTAAGATATGCACACAATGTTGGAGTAACAGCGAGACAGGCAGCATCTCTGGAGAGAGGGAATGGGTGACCTTTCGGGTTGAGGCCCTTCAGATTAGCTACTGAAGGAGAAGTTGTTACGGGTGAGGACCTGCTCTGCTAGGCGATGGATGTGTCTGAAGGAGGGTCTCGACCCGAAATGTCACTCATTCCTTCTCTCTAGAGATGCTACCTGTCCCACTGAGTTACTCCACCATTTTGTGATTCTTTTCAGTTTAAACCAGCATCTGCAGTTCTTTCCTACTGCATTCAATGCTGCCTACTATTTTAATAAACTCTGCATTCAAAGATCTGCAATGCTCATTTGCTGTATACTTTAGACAGGAACAATATGAGTCCCAAATGCTACTTTAAAGCAGACTGCTTCTTTCAAAGGTGGTGTACAAATATGACATCTTGTAGCTGGGAAGATAGTTCTGAAAGATATTGAGACTGTGAATGACAGCTGGTTGTGTGGAGCAACATTTAAAAAAGCAATGGAGATTTTAATATGCTATAGAGTCATAGAGTCATATAGCATCGAAACAGGAAATTCAGCCAAACTTGCCAACACCGACCATCATGTCCCATCTACACTAGTCCCACCTGCCTGTGTTCAAGGTTTCAAGGTCAGTTTATTGTCACATGTACCAATTAAGGTACAGTGAAATTTGAGTTAAAGCAACAAGACACGCAAGCACATAAAAGTTTACATAAACATCCATCACAGCGTTTCTCACTATGGAAAGCAATAAAGTTCAATTTTCTTCCTCTTTTTTCTCCCGCAGTCAGAGTTTGGCCTATATCCCTCTAAACTTGTCCTAAACATGTACCTGTCTAAGTGTTTCTTAAACGTTGTGGTAAAAGAAAGAAACCCTGCCTCAAGACAGAAAAGGGTACTGCAGACATCAGGTCAGGTGTTACAAATGCTGGAACCTAAAGCAAAATACAATTGGCAAGAGAAACACAGTGAGTCAATAGACAATAGACAATAGGTGCAGGAGTAGGCTATTCGGCCCTTCAAGCCAGTACCGCCATTCAATGTGATCATGGCTGATCATCCACAATCAGTACCCCGTTCCTGCCTTCTCTCCATAGATAGCATCTCTGAAGGCAAAGAGACAGTCAACATTTTGGACTTTAGCAGACCTTGTATCAAGACTGAGAGTATAAAGGAGTGATAATGAGGTAAGATGGATAGGTGAGTCAGGGAATTTGTTATTGAGCCCAGAAGGCTGCAGCATGTTTAGATGGAAGATTTGGTGATGATGCACAGGCTTGAGTTGAATGTCATTATAACGTTACAGGAGACCACAGACAGAAAGGTGAGAGTGGGATTGGGATGGAGAATTAAAGTGTGTAGGAATGTCACCCATTTCTTCTCTCCAGAGATGCTGCCTGTCCTGCTGAGTTACTCCAGCATTGTGTGTCTACCCTGGAGAATTAAAGTGTCAGGAGCCAGAAACCCATGATCACACTTGCGGACAGAACACAAGTGTTCTGCAAAGTATTTGCCCAATCTGCTGTAGTTCCTTTCCAACGTGGAGGAAGCATGTAGCGAAGAAAGAATGCAACAATTTAGAATCGCTGCTTCCTCCAGAAGAACCGTTTGAATCTCTGGATGGTGGGAAGGAGAAAGATGAAGCACTGGTGTTGTATCTGTAAGAAAGTGCTATGGGAAGGGAAGCAGGTGGTGAAGACAAAACAAACCAGGAAGGTAAAAAAGGAATGGTTCCTTTGAAATACTGAAAGGAGAGTAGAGGAAAGATGAGAAACAGCCTCACATTCTATTTGGTTAGCTTACAACCCAATGGTATGAGCAATAAATTCTCCAACTGCATCATCCCCAAACCCCCTCCCTTTGCAAATTTCTCCCACCATCATCTCCCCTCCCCCCCCAAAATCACCCTGCTCCTTTCCCCACCTTTGTACGCTCATCTCCCATGCCTATGTCCCCCACCTCCTTTTACTGCCCTTCTTTCCCCTCCCCATATCCTACCAATATCCTTCCTTCTGGCCTTACGCTTCACTGCCCCTCTTCCTTTCTTATCTGACACCTTTTATCTCATTTTCACCCTAAGCCTTTTTCATTATTTCCACCTATCTGTCAATCAAACCCCCCTTGTCTATATCTATCTATCCCTTGCTAAGCTTTGTCCCGTTTCTTTTGCAGCTTCCCCCTCCCACTAAAACCAGTCTGAAGATGTGTCCTGACTAAGGTACACAAAATTGCTGGGGAAACTCAGCGGGTGCAGCAGCATCTATGGAGCGAAGGAAATAGGCGACGTTTCGGGCCGAAACCCTTCTTCAGACTTGATTATTAGCACTGATGTCCTGACTAAGGGATAGTCCGAGGAACATCAGTGGTAGATAGTAGTTCAGCACTGCTCTCTGGTTGTGGTAGGATGATTCAGTTGCCTGATAACAGCTGGGAAGAAACTGTCCCTGAATTTGGTGGTGTGCGTTTTTCACACTTCTGTACCTTTTGCCTGAGATATTGGCTTAATTTTTCTCTTTCCATCAGCACAGAAGGACCAGTTAGGCACGTCCTGCAGCTCTGTATTTTGTAACCTCTGCAGTCCTTTGTGTTCTCATTCTCTGCCAGCCCTTGTTTCAGAGCTTTTACAGTATGTTCATTTCTTCATGTTCATGCTCTTTCTGACTGACCCCATTAACTGTTAAATCCATGATCTCATTTATTGCACATTTTTACAGCAGCCTTGTCCTCACCCTGTCACACATATTTCATTCATCCTATCCATCTCTCCCCATCTTCCCTGCAGCTTAAAAACATCTTATTTTCCTCTTTTCTAGTTCTAAGGAAAAGTCTTCACATGATGCATTGACTGTTTCTCTTTCCACACATGTTGGCTTTTCTAAGCATTTCCAGTATCTGCTGCTTTGTTCAGATTTGCAGCATTTATTTTTTATTATTTTCAATTGCACAGGATTGCAAGGACAAGGCACAGTGAAAGTCTTTGCTTGCATACACAAGGTATGCAAATAGTCACCACATACGGTGCTGACAAAGCAACATAGTACCCCCACGCCAGGCCCCCCTCTGTTCTCCCCAACCCCCTCCCCATCCACCGCCCCGGGTCCTCCATTGTTCTCCCCCCCCCCCGTCCACTCCCACCTTCCCCACACACTGGTCCCCACCACGCCGGGTCCCCATTGTTCTTCCCCTTCCCCCTCCCTCACGATGGTCCCCCCATGCTGGGTCCTCCGTTGTTCTTCCCCCTCCCCCCAACATGGTGGATCCCCCACGCCTCATCGACTTGTATCACTCGTGATTTATCTGATCGTGTAGAATATAACAGAAAGTAGCTGCTTCTACTTGAGCTTCCCTTCAACCTCCTCCTTTCCTATTGCATTACCATTTCTTCCCCCTCAGTATCCCCTGCTGCTGCCACCTCCTCAATCCTCTTCCCCATATCCAAGGTCTCAGTTTCTCGTATCATACAAAAGTTTAGTGCAAAACTGTGCGTGTTACCACAACCTTCTGTTGGGTGTTGTAGAGCTGTGCCAGTGCAGATTGGAGGAAGCATTGCTACAGGGCACTGACTGTTGTTTATAATTAGTCTCGTGGCAACAGGGCTCTCATCATACGCTTGATAGAAACATGCATGCGGTTGTTGGACAGGAGTCATTAGCAATGTTGTGAGTGAAATAGAAATAGTCATTGAAGCAGGAGATGGTCATTTGGCCCCTTGTCCTGGCTTTACCATTCAATTATAATTGTGGCTGACCCCAGCTCCAGTGCTCTGCACTGTCTCCATATACCTTGATTGCCTTAATCCTTTAAAAATCTATCCACATTGCCACCCTGCAGCCAGCCTTTGACATTCCTGGGCGGGTGAAATATTTGAGGGTGCAGCAGAATGAAGGGATCCTGACCACAAACATGCATTATCAGTGATTGCCCATCAGATGTTCATTGAATGGAATGAATCCTCTCCAGCAGCTTTGAATGTCCACGAGGGACATATAATGAAATGATCTAGAAATTAAACAACTCAAGGCCGCCTATGCATGTGCTGCGCCGTTTCATCTCAGTGAATGAACAACAATAAAAGAAAATTCTTGAACTTACGGTGAGTTCCATTTTCCTTCTGGTTCCCCCCTGCATCAGTCATGCTGGTGTGTGATGGGGCTTGGACACAAAGCTGTGAACAGCAGCGATCCTTTGTTTTTGGACCACACACTCGTGGTCTACTATTGCACAGCCCACCCATACGGAACCAGGCCTCCGCGATGCTTGACCATTAAATGAGATCAGCCTGAAGCAGGTCCCAAGCCATGGCAGCCAACAATGAGAAGCCACTTTAGACAGGCCCCGCCATGTAATAGGATCATGCTAAAATAATGGCAGCGAAGGAGGCCATTCAACCTGTCATTCCTGTGCCGGTTGAGAAAGAAGTACCCAACCTAATCCCATCTTCCAGCACAAGGTCTGTCATCATGCACCTCGTCAGATACACATCCAGCACGCTTCATTGTACTGCAGTGGGTCCAGACCTATCACCCTCCAACCCCTGATCTCAAATTCTGTCTGAGCTCCTCTCCTTCATAGGGTGAATGCACAGAGCAGATGGATCAAGAACCAGAGGACATAGATTTAAGGTGAAAGGAAGAAGATTTAAGAGGAGCCTGAGGTGCACGTGTTTCACACAGAGGGTGGTGGGTATATGGAATGAGCTTCCTGTGGATGTAATTGAGGCATGTACTATAACAACATTTGCAAGACACATGAGAAGAAAGATTGTGGGGAAGATGAGCTAAATGCAGGCAAATGGAACTAGCTTAGATGGGACACTAATGATTCAGTATGGATGAGTTGGGCCAAAGGTCCGGTTGCTGTGCTATATTACTGCATGATTCATCCTCACTCCACACATCAGCACCCAATCCATCAGCCAACAGGAACCGATTTTCCAAACCTGGGACTCAACCTCCAGCAAATAATCATTTATCCCTCTGCAGTGAGAGAGATAGAGGATTCAGTAAAGGGCCTGTCCCACTTTCATGAGGTAATTCACAAATTCTCCCATGTTTTCCCCTTGATTCAAACTCACAGAATGTTCGTAATGAGTCTGTAGGAGGTCGTAGGGGTTCGTAGATATATCGTAGCGGCTCGTTATGCTGGCCTTAGGTACTCGTGGCATCAGGTAAGTCGGGACGGTTTTTCCAGCCCGATAAAAAATGTCCACGAGTAAAAAAATGGTTGGGATGAAATAAATTGCAACTTTTTACTCGTAAAGTGGGCATCGAAATAGTCATGGGAATTCGTAGACATACTCGTAGGAGATCGTAGGAGTTCGTGAGCATAGTCGTGGAAGGTCGTAGGAGTTCGTAGATTACCACAATCTTGATTTTTTGTTTAGGTCCTTTAAACTCGGCAGAGATTTTGAATTAAGTCGTGAAAGTGGGGCAGGCCCTTAACAAAGAGGAATAATGAAATGTGAATGGGTCATGCGAACATTAGACGTGGTCAGTTTCAACAGGAAGACATAGCTGAGACCGCTTTCACGTTGAGATCTGCACACCTGGCTAATATCAACATGGAAATGTGCAATAGCCAAGACAGTTTTACAGAACCTGTGAACTATCCTGTTATTCCCGAGAACTCAAAAAACAGATAAAGTTGTTTAGGAATAGACATTCTATTCACAGGTGTAAACACTCTGTTTATCAGAAGACTCAGTGGTTAATGGTCACAGTGAGGGAAGTAAAGGACATAGATATGCAGTTGGTCAGAAAATCAAACCAATACCAAGAGTCAAGGATCAAATGTGTTTATTTGTCATGTACACCAGGAACAGAACACAGAAATTCTTTCTTGCTGTGATTTTAAAGGTAAATTAACAGAACAACACAACAAATATATAATAAACAATAATACAATAAATTATCAGTTATATCAGGTAACCAGACCAATATAGCACAACCCAAAGTACACAGTGCAGCCTTTAAAGATTCCAAAGTTGTGGCTGAGGTAAGGTTGTGGGTTGGTCTGTGCAGGGTGGTTCAAGAGCCTGATGGTTGATGTCAATAGATCACCCCATATCCCCTGACTCTGCTATCTTTATCTTACTCTGGGAGGAAGGTGTTCTGGAGGTAGCCGTTCAATGTCTAAGAGATATGCAAAGTAAAATACAAAAAGGTGTGTCACAAAATAATCTGGTGTGACAACAGAGAAAAGCCATCACAGAGAAAGACACTGGGTCTGCTACCCGTAGAAGAGAAGCCTCAGCCGTTTATCTAGACTTGGTAATGTCCAAGTACTGTAGCGAGTTTTGGAAGCTGTGAAACTTGTCGCTAAAAGAGTTAGAGTGTCACTAAAACAGTATATCCCTTCGTTATCACCCCTTCGTTATCACCTCTTCCACAGCCAACAATGGACCATTGTGGGCTCCACCTTTCCTTGGTCATCAGTGCTGGCTCTGATTTGTTTAGAACCTTTTCATACCTCTAATTTCCCTCACCCCTGACACCCTGTGTGAAAAAGGGTTTCGACCCTAAACATCACCTATTCCTTTTCTCCAGAGATGCTGCCAAACCTGCTACATTACTCCAGCATTTTGCATCTATCTTTGGACTAAACCAGCATCTGCAGTTCCTTCCAACACATATAATGTTTTTTTCGCTTGAATGGAATGAATCGTTTGAGTTGTTTGTACCTATTGTTATTAATAACGAAGTAGAGGCAAGGTCATTGTCTGTTATGTTGAATCTCATTGACAGCTACCCCTGTGACCCCCCTCCCCTCCTCACTTCACTGCCATTTCGTTAAAGTAATCTCCTGATTCTCCTTACCACCCTATTACTGGACATTTCTCCCCTTCGCCCCTCACATCAGCACCCAACCACACCGGTAACTCCATTGGGAATGCAGAGCCTATCCTGCAGCATATGATGCTATGTGGACTCTCCAAGCCAAAACATTCACTGGCCTGTTAAGCTTCACTCCATTACCACACTCTTCCATTTTTTAGGCAAATTTTCAGTCAATAGTCAATGGAGTCTTCCATAAATTATAAAGTGTGTAACTATTATGCTTTCTCTACTTATTTGACAGACGGAGTGAGTTTCTGTATCCATGAATAGTTATTGTGCGACGGAGCATTGTAGGCTGTGAAATGATGATGATAATAACCACTCCAAGCATTATCAGACAAAGCCATCCACATAATAGTTAGGTACAGCGCTCACTTTGAAAATGTGAGCAATGCTGCCCTTGCACTTTTTTTAAATTGGCAGATTTTAGTCATAATCACATCTCTGAAATAATAAATAAAAATCATTTGGAGACAAAAATTCACTCAGGTCTGAAGAAGGGTACTGACTTGAAAAGTCTCCTAACCATTCTCTGATCTCAACCAGATGCTGCCTGACCCACTGAGTTCATTATACGAGCAGAATTAGGCCATTCAGCCCATCATGTCTACTCTTCCATTCAATCATGGCTGATCTACCTCTCAACCTCATTCTCCTGCCTTTCCCCATTAACCCCTGGCACACGTTCTAATCAAGAATCTTTCAATCTCCACCTTAAATATATCAATTTTCTTGGCCTCCACAGCCTTCTGTGGGAATGAATTCTAAAGATTCAACACCCCCTGACTAAAGAAATTCCTCTTTATCTCCAGTTACTCCAGCACTTTTAGTTTTGGTCAATGATATTCATTTATTAGTCTTCACTAGCAATGAAGTAAAACATTTGCTTTATAAGGATCATCCATGTGTCTGACTATCTGCTGTGCTCTACTCCCTATTTCCATCTTCTCGTAGCTTGTCTTGCTGTGCATTGTCAACTCTTTCTCCTTCCAGACTTCCTCAATTCGCAGGGAAGGCTTATTTGGCCACCTGTGTCTGAGGAAACTTGTTTTAGCAATGATTTTTAAACAGACAGGAAAGTACTGCAGAACCTGACAGACTACTTCTCGCAGACTTGTCAACCTTTAGTCAAGTGCACAAAAGCTCCAAAAATCAATACTCCCATCAGGCCTTTAAAAGGAATAGTCCACCAAATAACTTGTATATATGACGTGACAACTTCATACAGCTCTGCTGGGTGGCCTAGCATTTTATTTAAAAGATACTTTTGAATCTTCAAGCTACTATTCAGCCGGGCTGGGCTAAGAGAATGTGAAGTGTATGGCTTCAGAGTTATTGACCTGCCAATAAATCAAATTTGAACAATAATTGATACAACAAAGTTCTATAAACAAGGAACTGGTGATGGCACTTTATACCAAAGATGGATATAAAATACTGGAGTGTCTCCTCCTCTTGTCCAAAGGACTGGACAAGCTAGATGCAGGAAAAATGTTCCAATATTGGGCGAGTCCAGAACCAGGGGCTACAGTCTTGGAATAAAGGGGAAGCCGTTTAAGACTGAGGTGAGAAAAAACTTTTTCACCCAGAGAGTTATGAATTTGTGGAATTCCCTGCCACAGTGGGCAGTGGAGGCCAAGTCACTGGATGGATTTAAGAGAGAGTTAGATAGAGCTCTAGGGGCTAGTGGAGTCAAGGGATATGGGGAGAAGGCAGGTACGGGTTATTGATTGGGGATGATCAGCCATGATCACAATAAATGGCGGTGCTGGCTCGAAAGGCCGAATGGCCTCTTCCTTCACCTATTTTCTATGTTTCTATGTTTCTATATTGCTCCTCTATATTCATTTTTCTAGAATGAGTTACCATCATGGATTGCATAATATCTCTGCACCATATTTCATCTTAAACTTGGAAGTGAAATGATAGAACACAGAACAACAGAACAGGTACAGGCCATTCTGTGCCGAACATAATGCCAAGATAAACCATTTTCCTCTGCCTGCATGTGATCCATATCCTTCCATTTCCTGCATTGCCACCTGCCTACCTAAAAACCTCTTAAATGTCACTATCATATCTGCTGCCACCACGTGGCAACACGTACCATCCACCCACCTCTGTGTGTGTAAAGAAATGTGTCCTTTACATCTTTCTCCTCTCATTTGAAAGTAATGCCTTCTATTCTTCAGCATCTACATCATTTAAAAGACACTTGGACATGAATAGGAGAAGTTTAAGGGGATATGGGCTAGATGCAGGAAAATATTAGCTTAAATGGGGCATCTTGGTCTGCATGGACTCCCTTCTGCCTTCGAGTCTCAGAGAAAACATACCAAGTTGTCTCACCTCTCCTATAGCTAATACTCTCTAAAATCAGCAGCATTCTGGTAAATCTCTTCTGCACCCTCTCCAAGCCATTCACATCCCTCATGTAATGGGATGACCACAACTACATGCAGTACTCCAAACATGACCTAAGAATGTTTTCAAATACTACTGCTGGAAATATTGAACTTATTCAGGGTTTCTCTCAAAATATCAAACTATCATGCATCAACAATATGGATTTGTACGTGATTCACTAACGTATTTTGGCCATTTGGGTCGGGATTTCAGTGGAACTGCTTCATTTATGGAGGTAACTGATGACATTTTCACATAACATTGTACACTTTCCATTTTCCTTGTGGTCTTAGATGGGGCAGCAAATTTTGAAATTACGAGCTCCTATATTGTGCAGAAAATAAAAAGCTCCAAAGAGCATGCCAAGCATCATTGCTGAGAAATTAATGGCAAGAGCTTGCTTGTTGTTTCTAATCCAGAAAACAAATCGTGTAACACCTTCAAACACCAGCCCACCCGTTTAAAACAATTATTGCTGGGATTATTTTGGGCAACAAAATCAATTTAGGTAGGTCTGCAATTGAAGTTTTGGGAAGCCACATTTCACTGTATTTTCTGTCTCTGTGTTTTCAAGTGTCATCCAATCTGTGTATTCAATTTGTGGAAGAATTATCGGCTTGTTTGATGTTGTTGGCCAATCTCTACACATTTTCTAAGCTGATATGTATACAACAGCTGCCTTTGGAGTGCCTAATACCAATATGCAGAGCCAAAGTTGAAACGCGTTCTATGTACTAGCACACCCATCCCTCATCCTGAACAAAAACGCCAGCCAAAAAACAAATTGGGAATACACATACTTGGTCAGAGGGGGTTAACAGAGTGTTTTTTATTGTTGATCTTCTCATTTGGTTCCCAAATTTTGTCAGCTAATTCCCTTCACATAATGTTCACATGGTTGCATTATTATAACTGGACTTTCCAAACTTTAGTTTCACTGAGTTTTACACAATGCCATGCGGGACGCGTTCACATTCTATCTGGGCTGTTAATATTTGGTTAATAATCAATAGAGCATTTAAATTTTAATCTAGCTCCAACTCTATGACTAGGACTCTACTAACTTCTATAGCAAAAAACAAAATGCTGGAGGAACTCAGCAGTACAGGGAGCATCTGCAGAGGGAATGGACAGACAATGTTTTGGGTCAGGATTGAACGTTAGAGTCAGGAATCATGTATTAACACATAACCCTTGACCCAGTAGTCAACTTTCTGTTTGTCATGGAAGCTCAAATATCAATCAGAAAGTGAACTGCTGCAATAGAAAGGCATCATGACTGCAGACAAGACACTGACATCTGTGTGACAGATCATGTTGGGCACTCAGTGATCAGGTAAACATTGGAGAAAGGTACGCAAAAAAGCTGGAGAAACTCAGCGGGTGCAGCAATATCTATGGAGCGAAGAAAATAGACAACGTTTCGGGTCGAAACCCTTCTTCAGACATTGGAGAAATGTCCCTAAAGGGAGCATTAATCTGCATTTGGTAGAAATAAGGATGAATGAGGGATATTCAGCATGACTTAGTTTAAGTGATGTCTTGTTTGACTAATTTGACTGGCCTGCAATGTTCAGCCAGCACTTTGTTCTTTCCCGTCAAGATTACAGCAGTGTCTTGTGTTTCCAAGAAATAACTCTGCTAATCTCAAAGTCTGGACATTACAATAAGAAATAATCAAATGCTATCCTTCATTCTAGTTGAACCCAGTGTTTAACTTGATTCCTACTCTAGTTTTGTCTCCATTGAGTTGCCTGCTTCTTGGGCACACTTTGCAATTCATATTCAAATTACCCACATATGTTTCCATGCTTTCAATCTCTTTCAGTCACTTGCACATGTCCTGCAGTTCATGAGTTGCACTCGAGGAGATGTGCTGATGGAAGGGGGTGTGGGGAGCTGGAAGGGGGGTGTGGAGAGGGGAGGTGGTCGCAGCAGACGCAGCTCGCACTCTGCCCACCCCACACCTTCATCTTTCGGCCTCATGCAGCAGATCCCGGTCCCAATCTGGCTTCACTCAGAGGCTTCTGGTTCAACTCAGCAACTTCCGGCTGGTCAAGCTGGTCGCCGCAGAAGCAGTCCGCAGGCTGCTCACTCTCCGCGAGCTGCTCACTCTCCACGAGCTGCACAGTCTCAGCGAGCTGCACACTCTCCGCAAGCTGCACATTCTCTGCAAGCTAATGTAACACTCCGCCCCTTCAGCTTTTTATTCTCCTCACCGCGTTATTGACATCGGGTTGCGGAAGGGGCGGTTTTTACGATTTTTAAACCTTCATAACTTTTGTACTATTTCACCGATTGGAACAAATCTTATTTGACTTGCAGCAGAGGAGAATGGTGAGTAAGGTGGTGAAAATTCGTAGCGCTATGGGGGATCATTTTTGCACAAACTTAAATATAACTCAGTCCGGAAGTGGTCAAGATGAGAGTTTTAGTAATGGTATAGATAGATAGCTAGAAGAAGGTGCATACGTCCGCTTCCAGATCCAATCACCGTCTCTAACTTTTCACAGGGATGGATTCAGTGAGTGTAGACTGAACTCCCCTCTCTCCTCCACCTCTCTTCCCCCCTCCCGCCCCATCCCTCCTTCTCCACTCCCACCCCCCTTCCCTTCTCCCCTCCCCTCTCCCCCCTATTCCCTTCCCCCCTCTTCCTCCCTTCTCCCCGCTCCACTCTTCTCCCTCTTCTCCACTCCCCCCCCCACTCCCCCCCCTCCCCTCATTCCCTTCTCCCCCTCTTCCCCCCTTCTCCCATTCTCCAACCTTCCCCCCCTCACTTTCCCCAACGCCCCCCATTTGTGGACCCCCCCGCCCCTTCCGCCCCCTCGCCTTGCTTCAAAATGGGTGGTGGGGTATTTAGACTCAGTGACCGGGTGGCACTGGTACATTGACAACATTGCCGGTACCCAATTTAAAAGCCCGCTGCCTCTGGGGATTTGGAGAGACAATTGGAAGAGAGGTCTGCCTCTGGGACAACTCGTGGCGAACAGTTTAGTTCTCATGCAGAATATTGGGGGTTCGAGTCCAACCCTGGTGCCCCTGTGTCACATTTAGTTCAGAGATACAATGCCCTTTGGCCCACCGAGTCCGCACTGACAAGCGATCCCCTCGCACACTATCCCGCACACGCTAGAGACAAATTATACTTATACCAAGCCTATCAACCTAGAGTTAGGGTTTGGGTTAGGGTTAGGGTTTCCTCCCGTACTCCAAAGGCGCACAGGTTTGTATAAATTGTCCCTAGTGTGTGTGTGATAGTGTGCGAGGGATCACTGGTCGCAGGCTGAGTCCACAAAGGGAGGGGGGTTGGAGAATGGGAGAAGGAAGTGAGAGGGGGATGTGAGGGGGGTAAATCTAACCTCTCTGACCGGTAAATCAAAAAGGAAGATGATGCTCATGTTTACTCTGTCAAACTGGATATGGCTAGCTGGCTATAATTAATTTCTGGAATATGTGAGTACTATATATATATATTTTTAAATCACAAGAGTAGAAATGCTATCCACCTCTGTTAAAATCAATTAAACCTCACGATTATTGCTACTGCACTCAGTGAAAATGTCTAACTGCAATCCTCTCCAACAGGATTTTCAAGTTGACAGATTAACTCTTCTGGAGTGAGATTGTAAGATATTAAAGTGCCTTCTGTGTTTACAATGGCCCAGAATAAAATAAAATCAATGTAGTAATAAAAATGCATTTTAACATAATGTAATCCATAACATCCATAATCTAAGCAGAAAAAATCAGCCGTTGAATGTCCTTTAAGTATCCTTTATGACCTCTTTCTTAAACATTTTGTCCAGCATCTGCAGTTCTTTCTTAAACATTTCGTGACATCAGTCTGAAGAAGGGTCTCGACCCGAAACATCACCTATTACTTCTCTCCATAGATGCTGCCTCACCCGCTGAGTTTCTCCAGCACTTTTGTCTCCCTTTGATTTCAATGACATCACCAATTTCTGGTTCAACATGGTGGAATATTGAGCTCATTTTGTTTTCATATAAGAATTAGTTTACCTTCGACATTATCATTGACAAATTATTACTCATCCCACTCAAACTCTCAGGAAAATAAAACTTGCTATATGACCTGCACACCAATAAATTCAAATCCTAAGAGATTCTTCTGCTCTTGTGAAAATCAAAACAATGTTGGAAGGGAAAAATATTTTTTTGGATGCCAGTTTATCTGATCTTCATCGAACATGTTCCTTTGCACCTTTGAAGACTGGAATTGTTCACAAAAACAATTAGGTGGAGACAGGTGAGGGGGTTTGATTTGCAGATGGGTGGAGTAAGTGACAAAGATGAACATGAGACAAAAGGGTGTCAGATAAAGAAAGAAGGAGTGAAATGTAATCACTGCAATTTTCAACATTAAGGCACAAATTAAATGATGTTTTCAAGAATTTAAGGGATACTGTATGGGTGGCTATAGTGAAAACAGTCTCACAGGTTAAGGACTAGAACTCAGACACTCGTCAAAACCTTGGAGCCAAGCCATTTCAAGAGCAAATTTAGGAATCACATCTACATGGAAAGCTGTTTGAAGTTTGTACCCCTCTCCCACAAACAATTATTATGGATGATAGGTTAATGGCAAATTTTAAATACAAAACTGATAGATTTTTATTGCCTGGACATACTAAGGGATGTATAAAAAAGATTGATTTATGAGATTATATCAACTATGATCTACATAAAGAACACAGCAGACTCCAGAGATTAAATACAAGCCGTCCCTTGGTAACAAACGGGTTCCATTTTTACAGACATCCAATAGGTGATTTTTTTTTTTGTCCTTAAGAAAAATAAAATTGAAAAATACACAAAGATCATGCAATTCGGTAACCGTACCTCCACAGTATTGTAATGCGTGGCATCAAAAACTCAGAAGACTGATAAGAAAGAACAATCAATAAAGTTTGGTATAGAGGAAAAACCAGTTCACTGTTTAAAGCAATGAATATCTAAGAATAAAGGGTAGGCCATTTAAAACTGAGATGAGAAAAAACTTTTTCACCCAGAGAGTTCTGAATTTGTGGAATTCTCTGCCACAGAAGGCAGTAGAGGCCAATTCACTGGGTGAACTTAAAAGAGAGTTAGACAGAGCTCTAGGGGCTAGCGGAATCAAGGGATACGGGGAGAAGGCAGGCACAGGTTACTGATTGTGGATGATCAGCCATGATCACAATGATTGGCGGTGCTGGCTCGAAGGGCATAATGGCCTCCTCCTGCACCTATTGTCTATGTTTCTATGTAATATCCATAGGTAGCAATACATACGTACATTGGCTTACACTATCATAATCTGATTTACCTACAGTTGTTGCATTTAGAAGGATGTGAGGATCTCATTGAAACTGACTGCATAAAGAAAAGGCCTGGATAGAGTGGATGTGGAAAGGATGTCTCCACTAGTGGGATAGTCTGGGACCAGAGGGCATAGCTTTATATTAAAAGGACATACCTTTAGAAAGGGGATGAGGAGGAATATGTGTTGCCAGAGGGAGAAGAATCTATAAAATAAATTGCCACAAACAGCAGTGGAGGCCAAATCTTTGACAGGCTTGTGATTAGTAAGGAGGATCAAAGGTTAAGATAGGAAAATGGGGGGAAAGACAGATCTGTCATGATTGAATGGCGGAGTAGACTTGATGGGCTGAATGGCCTATTTCTGCTCCGTTGACTTTTGAACATAAAACTGTGGCAAATAAGAATTTCATTGTTACAGTCCTGGTGCATTTGACAATTAAACATATTTGATTCCTAATCAAATGTACGAGCAGACGTCAGGCAGGCAGTTCCATTGTGACATCATCAGCAAAAAACAGGCTTTTTGATTTCAAAGTTTTATCGGATTTGTGAAAATTTTCATTAATAACTCAAGAAATAAATCACAAAATTATCAGATAAGGCAATTTCAGACACCAGGGGGTAAATTACACACACACATACACACACACACACACACACACATACATACATACACACAAACACACACACACACACACAATCAAAGTTTTATAGTTATACTAGACCAAGTGCAGACCCGTTGGGTCTGTTTCCCCAACGGCGTTTGCGGGGGGGGGGGGGGGGGTGCGGCATCACACTCACATTAACCACCCCCCAAACACACAGGTGGGGGGAGGGGGGGTGAGAAGAGGGGAGGGACGGGAGAGGAGGAGGAGGAAACGGGACAGATTTGGGAGGGAAAGGGGAGCGGGGTAGGGGGTGAGAGAGGGGGATGGGGAGAGAGATGTGGGGGAGGGGGGAGGAGGGATGGGAGGGGGAGAGGGAGGGAGGGGGAGAGGGGTGGGGGGAGAGAGGGGAAAGAGTGGGGAGGGAGAGTGGAGGGGAAGGGGGGAGAGGTGGAAGAGTGGGGAGGGAGGAGGAGAGGGGTAGGTGGAGTGATGGAAGAGGGACAGAGGGGTAGGAGGAAGGGGGCGGGTGGAGAGAGGGAAGGGGGTGGGATAGAGAGGGAAGGGGGGTGGGTGAGAGAGGGATGGGTGGGAGAGGGAGAGGGGTGAGCAGAGGGAAACATAGAAACATAGAAATTAAGTGCAGGAGTAGGCCATTTGGCCCTTCGAGCCTGCACCACCATTCAATATGATCATGGCTGATCATCCAACTCAGTATCCTGTACCTGCCTTCTCTCCATACCCCCTGATCCCTTTAGCCACAAGGGCCACATCTAACTCCCTGTTAAATATAGCCAATGAACTGGCCTCAACTACCTTCTGTGCCAGTGAATTCCAGAGATTCACCACTCTCTGTGTGAAAAAATGTTTTTCTCATCTCGGTCCTAAAAGATTTACCCCTTATCCTTAAACTGTGACCCCTTTTTCTGGACTTCCCCAACATCTGGAACAATCTTCCTGCATCTAGCCTGTCCAACCCCTTAAGAATTTTGTAGGTTTCTATAAGATACCCCCTCAATCTTCTAAAATCTAGCGAGTACAAGCCGAGTCTATCCTGTCTTTAATCATATGAAAGTACTGACATCCCAGGAATCAGTCTGGTGAACCTTCTCTGTACTCCCTCTATGGCAAGAATGTCTTTGCCAAGGGGAAGAGAGAGGGGAGGGGGAGAGGGGAGGGGGGAGAGAGGGGAGGAGGGAGATGGGGTAGGGGAAAGAGGGGGAAGAGTATGGAGGGAGGGGGAAGAGTGGGGAGGGAGAAGCGGGGTGGGAGAGAGGGATGGGGGTGGGAGGAGGAGTGGGAGAGGGCTGAGGAGAGCGAGATGGAGAGGGGGAGGGGGAGGGGAGGAGGGAGCGATGGGGGAGGGGGAGAGAGGTGTGGGGGATGGGGAGGGAGGGGAGGAGGGAGATTGTGGAGGGAGGGGGATGGGGGGAGAGAGGGGAAAAAGTTGGGAGGGAGAGTGGGCGGGAGAGAAGTGGCAGAGTGGGGAGGGAGGGGGAGGGGTAGGAGGGGTGGTGGAAGAGGGACAGTGGGGAGGGGAAGGGGTAGGGGTGGGGGCGAGAGGGGAGGGAGGGGGAGAGAGAGGGGTGGGGGACGGAGAGGGGTGGGCTAAGGTGGAGAGAAGTGGAAGTGGGGAGGTAGGGGTAGGAGGAGTGGTGGAAGAGGGACAGAGGGGTAGGAGGAAGGGGGTGGGGGGGAGCGAGGGAAGGGGGTGGGGTAGAGAGGGTCTGTTTCCCCAACGCGCCTTTGTGGGAGGGGGGGGGCTGCGGCATTACACTCACACTAACCACCCCCCCAAACACACAGGTGAGGGGAGGGCGGAAGAGGGAGACGGGGTGGGGAGAGGGGAGGGTGAGGAGAGGAGGAGGGAGGGGAGAGGGGGAGGAGGAAACTGGAGAGATTTGGGAGGGAAAGTAGAGTGGGGTAGGGGTAATACCTTCTGTGGCAGAGAATTCCAGAGATTCACCAATCTCTGTGTGAAAAATGTTTTTCTCATCTCGGTCCTAAAAGATTTCTCCCTTATCCTTAAACTGTGAACCCTTGTTCTGGACTTCCCCAACATCGGGAACAATCTTCCTGCATCTAGCCTGTCCAACCCCTTAAGAATTTTGTAAGTTTCTATAAGATCCCCCCTCAATCTTCTAAAATCTAGCGAGTACAAGCCGAGTGTATCCAGTATTTCTTCATATGAAAGTCCTGACATCCCAGGAATCAGTCTGGTGAACCTTCTCTGTACTCCCTCTATGGCAACAATGTCTTTGAGCATTGGGCATTGTGACATCACACGATGGAACGTTCACCAGGTGCTGGTGCTCCTGCAAAGGCATATGTAAATGAATCCATTCTGATTGGGCATATGTGAACATTGGGCATTGTGACATCACACAATGGAACGTTCACCAGGGGCTGGGGCTGGGGCTGCTTCTATGGGTGAGAAGCCAGTTTTTTTTTATATTGGGGGGGGGGGGGAGAGAAGGATTTGATTAAAAATGTGTACATAAACACGACGAAATGTAATCAGGAGTGGATACTTAGAAAGAAAAGTGAAATTTCTACCAAAATGGAAAAAATCTCGGCGATTCTGCGACTGGTTTCGGCGTAGCAAGGAATCAAAGGAAGAAAGGCGGCCGGCAGCCAGACGGACGCCGGACGTCGGCAGGCACACAGTTTTATATATTAATAGAATAGAATAGATAGATAAGGATAGACCAAGGGGGACCCATTGGGTCCCGTCCCCTCAACGCACGGTTGCAGCAGAGGGGGGGGGGGGGGGGGGGGGGCTGCGGCATCACACACACATTAACCACCTGACACACAAACACTAACTATCCCCCACACACACACTAACTACCCCCATTGATATTATCTATATTACTAAAAGTCTGATCTTGACCACTTCCTGTTGTTCTGTATATTGATTTTTAGAAAAGATGCTGCCATTTACAGCTGTGATTTTTGGCCATCTTACTCAGAGTCCCCCTCCGCTGTGTTTAAAAAATGTTGAGATTCTCTCTCCTGAAGGCCATGCCCCTTCCGGAGAGACTATAAAACCCTGAAGCGTTGAGTGACTCAGTCAGTCTCTGCAAGATGGGGGAGCGAGAGGGTCACGTCTCCCAGTCTGAGCTGTGAATAACACTGAACACATGTCTACTAAACTGTGAGTGTGGTTTTACTGATCTTGAGTGCCCTTAATGTGGTTTGAAAATGAAAATGTGGTTGGTTTGAAGTGAAGCACAGCAAATGGCTGTTGGTGGTGGTTGGTTTGAAGTGAAGCACAGCAAATGGCGGTTGGTGGTGGTTGGCTTGAAGTGAAGCACAGCAAATGGCTGTTGGTGGTGGTTGGTTTGAAGTGAAGCACAGCAAATGGCTGTTGCTGATGGCTCCAAGCAGCGATCCCAGGAAGGCCTCGCCCACTCTGAGATGTTTCCAGTGCCTCGCCACCGCTGCTGAAGCTCTGGTCCGGTCCCGGCAGGAAAGGCCACGCCAATCCAGCTGGTAGGCCATGAGGGGGGTGGGGGGGCGAGGACGAGACTCTGATAATAGCGGCATCCTCACCAGGAAGCGACTGAAGGACGGTTTCCCCCTTATCCTACCCGCTTCCCCCCCCCCCATAAAATACCGAAAAATACAAATAAAATAAAAAATAAAACACACTCTAAACATAACAAAATTAAAAAAGACATCCAGTCCGTGGGTGGAGGCAGCTAGCAACAGCGCCACTGGATGTCCTGACATAAGCCAGTGAGATCGCATCCACCTGTTGTGGCGGTAAGCAAACTGCAATCGGTCCAGGTTTTTGTCGAGGTATGAGTTGATTTGTGCCATGATCAACCTCTCAAAGCACTTCATCACCACCGACGTTTGTGCCACTGGTCGAAGGTCATTGACACACGTCACCTTGCTCTTCTTGGGCACCGGTATAATTGATGCCCTTTTAAAGCATGTGGGAACCTCAGACCTCAGAAGTGAGAGGTTGAAAATGTCCGTAAAAACTCCAGCCAGTTGGTCCACACAGGTTTTTTGAGCACGATCGGGTATACCATCTGGTCCAGGCGCTTTCCGAAGGTTCATCCCTCTGAAGGATTTTCTGACGTCGACCTCTGTGACCGTGACCGAAATACCATCACAGCGAATGGGGGCTCAAGAAGGCACATCAGTGCTCTTCCTATCAAAGCGTAAAACGCATAGAGCTCGTCAGGGAGTGATGTTTCGCTGACATGTGAGCTGCCTCCTGATTTTGCCTTGTAGGAGGTGATTGCATTCAGGCCCCGCCACAGCTGCCAAACATCCGCCTCATCCTCCAGCTTGGAGCAGAAGTCCCTTTTGGCCTTTTTGATTGCCTTACTAAGGTCGTATCTGGACTTCTTGTAGCCCTCGGTATCTTCAGACATTAATGCCCGGTGTCTGGACTTCAGAAGAGTGTGGATCTCATAGTTCATCCTAGGCTTTTGATTGGGAAACACTTGAAGGTTTTTTTTGGGATGCAGTCCTCCACACATTTCTTTATGAAGTCTGTAACGACTGTGGCGTATTCATTCAGGTCCGATTTACCAAAGTGAGGGCGAGGGATAGAGCAATATGCATCCTTGATGGTGGTGGAGCAGTGGTCAAGGGTGTTTGGTCCTCTGGTGCAGCAGGAGACATGTTGGTGGAAGTTAGGGAGCGATTTCTTGAGGTTTGCTTTGTTGAAGTCTCCAGCAATGGTGGTAAATGCCTTGGGGTAAGACATCTGGTGTTTGTTGACCACGGCGTGCAGCTCCTCCAGTGCCAGACGGACGTTGGCTTCGGGTGGGATGTAGACCACGGTCAGGATAATGGAGGTGAATTTCCTTGGGAGGTAGAAGGGACGGCACTTCACCGCCAAATGTTTGAGGTGTGGAGAGCAGGAGTTGGACAGGACTGCCATGTCTGAGCACCACGCAGAGTTGACCATGAGGCAGATGCCCCCTCCTCTCCCTTTCCCAGATGCCAGTGTACTGTCCATATGGTGGATGGAGAACCCTTCAGGCTGGACCGCTGAGTCTGGGGAGCTGGGGGTGAGCCATGTCTCTGTGAAACAGAACGCAGAGCATTCCCTCAGCTCCCTTTGATAAAGCAGCCTTGCCCTTAAGTCCTCCACTTTGTTTTCTAGTGACTGTACGTTGGCCAGTAGGATAGTAGGGAGAGTGGGCCAAAGTCCCCTCCGCTTCAGTCTTACTTGTAATCCTGCCCGATGGCCATGTTTCCGTACTCCATGGAGCCCTCCTCGCTGTTTACGAGGTCGAGGAATCCCCTGAGATCGGGAATTTCCTTACAGTCGACACCTCCAGCATCGTTGTTGCTGGGAGATCCTGCCCGACGGCCTCGATTCCGGACTCCATGAAGTCCTCCCCAGTGTTTACAGGTAAGGTTCTTACTGTGCCTGTGTGCCTCCACGAGGTCGGAGATTCCCCTCCGATCGGGGATTCCCTTACCGTCGCTAACATCGGGAGTTCGCAGTAGCGCTAATGCATTTAAATTCATTAGCAGCTCGCTACTTACAGTATTGATTTCTGTGGATTCTCTGATGCAGGTGAGTTCAGAAATACTGTATTCACTATTTTTCGTTGTGTCGTTCGCAAAATGTCGCCGCAGGCAGGCGCCATCTTAAGGTGGAATCTACAAGCCACACATCTTTGAGATGTGGGAGGAAACTAGAGCACCCAGAGGAATCCCTTGTGGTCACAGGGAGAATGTGCGAAATCCACACAGACAGCTTCCAAGGTCAGGATCAAACCTGGGTCTCTGGGGCTATGAGGCAGCCCAGCTGCACCACTGTGACTCAATATTTTGTATTCGGTCAGCCTGGCGCTCACTATTGTTCTGTATTTTCAGCTACAGAAACATAGATGTTTAATGTTTTGTATCAAGCCACATCTCAGCAAGTTAGCCTTTATTTGTACCAAACGTCTACCTTTGGATGGATTTGGAAGTGAACACCTCGGAAGGACACAACTACATGATTCAAGCCAAAAGACAGTACAATTATTACGCCCTAGCTAATGATTCCATACAAATAAACAGAACTGTTATTCAGGCCTCACAAAGTACAGATGTTCCATCCCTGAATACAACGACATATCCACAGTAAACCTGAATCAGTAATAACTGTTAAAGTACATGTATCCTGTGCATCAGTTGACTGCTCTTGGTATTCATGCTGAAAAGGCAATTGGTGTAGAAAGGAAACATTTAACCTTCAAAAGGATCCATCAAAAACACAGTCAAATTGATATATATTATTGATGTAAGAGCCAGCCTTTTTTGACATGTGAATTCCTCTGATAGTCCTGCAAAGCTCTCTTCAAATGTTTTTCAGCTCACCCTGAAGAGCAGCAAGGCTAAAGGTTTCATCTGTTCAAATCCAAAATGACTTCTCATCTGTCTGCAGATAAGATGTTACAAAAGCAATTCATCAAGAAAATGTTAAATCCTCACTTGATTAATCTATCACAGAATCCAATCAGTCACATTTCAAAGGAAAAGTGACAAGGCAGAAAGTGTTTATAGCAGGACCTTGTATAGTGTGAGTGAGAGCACATTAAATTGGCACTTCAGCAAAATGAATGGAGAAAATGTGCACATAAGTAAACTGAAATGACTTCTGCAGTACCTAGCTTAAGTAGCTAAAGGATATGATAGTATAATTAATATATCATAAATGTAATAACCAAATTCCAAAGATGTTTCAACTTAATGAAACAATTAGATTTTCTAATTCGTTGCTCTATGAAAAGTAGGAATAAAATTCTATAGTCTACCCACAATACGAACGATGGGCAGGAGAGCAAGTATGAATGGCTAGGCTGACCGACCGACCATCTGTGAAGGGGATTCACTAGTAAATGGGTAAGTCATGAAAGAGGTTGATGGGGAGGAAAGAAGGGAACCAGAGAGAGAGAGAGACTGATAGAGCTGCTGCCTCTAGAGACTGGGTTTGGTCCTGACCTTGGGTCTGTGTGGAGTTTGCACTGCTCCAGTTTCCTTCCCAAAGACATGCAGGTTTATACGTTGTGGCCACTGTAAATTGCCTCTAGCCTCTGTAAATGCATGCGAAAGTGGACTAACATAGAACCAGAGTGAATGTGTGATGAATGGTCAGTGTAGGCTGAAGGGTCCGTTTCCATGCTGTATCTGTCAATGAATCAAAAAGGAACACTTCTTGCTTGCAGGGAAACTCTTTTAATTTTCCTGGCTTCACAAAGGAACATTCACCACATCCATAGTTACCTCTAAATATGTACTCAGTTCCTCTACAGGTCTGGCCAAGAGGAATGTAAATTAAAATTAAAATCTAAACCATAATTTAAATAATTGAACGATTTATTTAAAAGTCAAGAGGTTCATGAAGATCATTTCTTTTTTCAATTTAAAAGGCCCTTCATTCCTAACAAGGGCATATCCAAATATAAAAATGCCAGGCACCAAGGAGACAGTAGGATACATGTGATTAACGGTCAAAGAGGCAATGCTGAATGACGGAGAGAAATGGTTTCTCCTTTTGGAGAGTAATCCCAGAGTTTAGGGATTTGGCCATTTAAGGCATGCCATCAGTACCGTGCTAAAGGGAGTTGAGCTGAAGAATGTTGCAGTGATGCATAATGTTACATCCATCATGACTATACTGTCTCAGCAGAGTGTGTAGAAAATTAGATGCCACATTGTAGCCATACCAAGTACTACTCTTTGGTTGATTACCATTGTATTGGGATAGAGCAAGAGAAGGTTCAACCATGCTCTGCGTGAGGTTAGAGAGGCTGACTATGCTTGCAGTAGATGACATTTTCAAAATGCACATTGGTGTTATAAACAAGAGAACACAAGAGAATGATCAATATGCAGGTAGAAATCTTGGCCCATTCCTTCAGAATTTAGCTTAATATATTGGTCACACGTAGCGTTCACTTTCACAAAGCAAAATCCCTAAGCACTTGCTATGTACTTGATGGATTAAGAATTATTACCAAAAGCTAAAGATATAGTCACCTTTTTACACTAGCTAAAGAAATTCAGCCTCAGCAATGGTTTCCTCTCATTGTTAATGGCCAGAAGTGGTCCTAGTATGATAGTAGAATCATGGATTCTAATATCATAACAACAGGTAAAGTCCTTGCTCGTGTCCTCGTAAACCGACTTCTACCACTGTCTGCGGAGGTACTCCCAGAATCACAGTGTGGCTTCCGCCCATCCAGAGGTACAGCAGACATGATATTCACAGCACGCAACTCCAGGAAAAATGCCATGAACAAAGGCAGCCTTTGTACATGGCCTTCATAGACCTGACAAAGGCTTTTTACTCGGTAGACCGCCAGGCTCTTTGGAGCATACTATCAAGGAATGGTAACCATGACAAGTACAACAGAATATTGAGGCTTCTACATGATGGCATGTCGGTCACAGTGCTCAGCAACTGCAGCTCGGAGTCCGAGCCCTTCACTGTGGAAACGGGTGTCAAACAGGGATGCATCATCGCACCCATCCTGTTTGCCGTCATCATACTTCACCTCATTGGTGAAGAGCTGCCACAGGGGATCCCAATCCTCTTACAGAACTGACGGTGGGCTCTTCAACCTTAATAGGTTGAAGGCCAAGAGCAAAGTCAGTGACACCGCCATCATGGAGCTTCAGTACGTGGACAACTGCGCCATTGCAACACACTCCGCAGAAGACCCCCCAGGGCATCCTGAATGCCTTTGCCAAGGCATACAGAGTCATGGGCCTAGCCTTGAACATCAAGAAGACCCAGGTCCTACATCAATCTCTACCCAACCAGCCGTCTACCCAGCCCACTATAAAAGTGGATGACACCATTCTTGAAAACGTTGACCACTTCCCCGACCGTGGCAGCATTCTTTCCTCAAAAGCTGACATCGACTCTGAAGTCAACCATCGCCTGAGTTGTGCCAGTGGAGCCTACACCAGACTCATGAAAAGAGTCTTTGAAGACCGAGACCTAAAGGCTCAAACAAAACTGCTGGTCTACAGAGCTGTTGTCCTCCCCACCCTGTTGTATGGAGCCGAATCATGGACCACCTACAGCAGGCAACTGAGAGCCCTGGAACAATGCCATCAACGATCCTTAGGAAAGATTCTGAGGATCAGCTGGGAGAACAAATGCACCAACATCAGCGTTTTGGAGCAAGCCAACATGACCAGCATCACCACCACAATAATGCAGCACCAACTTCGATGGACTGGCCATGTCATCCACATGTCCAACACATGTCTCCCTAAACAGATCCGGTACTCTCAATTGAAGGAAGGTCGGCGAGCCCCCAGAGGGCCAAAGAAACGCTTCAAGGACAACATCAAGAACAGTCTGAAGAAATTCCACATCACATCGAGCAACTGGGATCAAATTGCACTGGCAACTGACAGGCGCTCCTGGAGGAAATCCATGTAGGAAGGAGCTGCACGTCATGAAACGGAGCCAAGCCGTATCGCAGAGACAAATCGACAATACCGTAAGGAGAAAGAGAAGGGGGCCAGACGACTACCAACCACCGCCAGTCTCCACTGCCCACGTTGCACCAAGGTGTGTGGATCGCGGATCGGCCTCTACAGATATCTGTAGACCTACAAGTAGATGACCCTATGGAGAGGAGAGGACAGTCATACTTGTTTCGAGTGACCGCCGATGATGAGTATGATATTAGAATCATGGATTCTTGCTTTTGATTTAGTGCATGTCTTTTATTTGTTACTGTCCCTATAACACCGTTTACAATAAGCCGGACTAGGAACATTCCCATGTATTCTTCTGTTCGCGTTAAATAAACATAGAGTTTCTTCATTGGTCTTATATTGAATCATTGACTACACTTCAAAAAGTATTTCATTAGCAATGAAAGACTGTTGAAGCTCCTAAGATCAATGAAAGCACTACATACATTGCAAAAGAAAGTACTGGAGATATGAAACTATTGAAAATACACAGCAGGTGAGGCAGCATTTGCGGATGGTCATCCACAGGGAAAAGTGGAGGAAGAGAAAATCACAAAGTCATAGATACAGCATGGAAACAGGTCCTTCGCCCCAGCTCACCCAAGGTGCCCCAAGTTTTAAGTCAGAGGAAGAGGGAAATGGAAAGAACAAAAGTAATTCCCAGACTCTGCATTATTCTTCTCCTCCCTTCCCCCGTCTCTTACTCTATTTACAATTTAAATCCAGTTTATCTTGCAGCTTTTCCCACTTCAGCTGAAAGATCATCAATATGGGGGGTGGGGCGTCGAATGGGATTGTTGACGATGGAGTTAAAGGGAATGGGTTTCTTAAATGTGTGAGCGTAGAGACAGAGGGGTGTAAAATGAGGGTAGAAGCAAGGTGAAAAGTAAAAGTGGCAGGCAGACAAATCCAGGGCAAAAATCAAAAAGGGCCACTTTTCAACAAAATGTTTATAAGGGGTAAGAGTGTTGTAAAAACAAGCCTGAAGGCTTTGTGTCTCAATGCAAGGAGCATTCGTAATAAGGTGGATGAGTTGAATGTGCAGATAGCTATTAATGACTATGATATAGTTGGGATCACGGAGACATAGCTCCAGGGTGACCAAGGCTGGGAGCTGAACATCCAGGGATATTCAATATTCAGGAGGGATAGACAGAAAGGGAAAGGAGGTGGGGTAGCGTTGCTGGTTAGAGAGCAGATTAACGCAATAGAAAGGAAGGACATTAGCTTGGAGGATGTGGAATCAATATGGGTAGAGCTGCGAAACACTAAGGGTCAGAAAACGCCAGTGGGAGTTGTATACAGGCCACCTAACAGTAGTAGCGGAGTTGGGGATGGCATCAAACAAGAAATTAGAAATGACTGCAACAAAGGTAAAACAGTAATAATGGGTGACTTCAATCTTCATATAGATTGGGTAAATCAAATTGGCAAGGGTGCCGAGGAAGAGGATTTCTTGGAATGTATGCGGGATAGTTTTCTAAACCAACATGTAGAGGAACCAACGAGAGAGCACGATATTCTAGATTGGGTATTGAGTAATGAGGAAGGGTTAGTTAGCAGTCTTGTTGTGTGTGGCCCCTTGGGTAAGAGTGACCATAATATGGGTGAGTTCTTCATTAGGATGGAGAGTGACATTGTTAATTCAGAAACAAGGGTCCTGAACTTAAAGAAAGGTAACTTTGAGGATATGAGACGTGAATTGGCCGATAGACTGGCAATTGATTCTTAATGGGTTGATGGTGGATATGCATGGAAGGCATTTAAAGACTGCATGAATGAACTACAACAATTGTTCATCCCAGTTTGGCAAAAAAATAAATCAGGGAAGGTAGTGCATCCGTGGATAACAAGGGAAATCAGGAATAGTATCAAAACAAAAGATGAAGCGTACAAATTAGCCAGAAAAAGCAGCCTACCAGAGGACTGGGAGAAATTCAGAGTCCAGCAAAGGAGGACAAAGGGCTTAATTAGGAAAGGGAAAATAGATTATGAAAGGAAACTGGCAGGGAACATAAAAACTGACTGCAAAAGCTTTTATAGATATGTGAAGAGAAAAAGATTAGTTAAAACAAATGTAGGTCCCTTGCAGTCAGAATCAGGTGAATTGATCATGGGGAACAAGGACATGGCAGACCAATTGAATAACTACTTTGGTTCCGTCTTCACTAAGGAAGACATAAATAATCTGCCAGAAATAGCGGGGGACCGGGGGTCAAATGAGATGGAGGAACTGAGTGAAATCCAGGTTAACCAGGAAGTGGTGTTAGGTAAATTGAATGGATTAAAGGCCGATAAATCCCCAGGGCCAGATAGGCTGCATCCCAGAGTACTTAAGGAAGTAGCCCCAGAAGTAGTTGATGCATTAGTGATAATTTTTCAAAACTCTTTAGATTCTGGAGTAGTTCTTGAGGATTGGAGGGTAGCTAAAGTAACCCTACTTTTTAAAAAGGGAGGGAGAGAGAAAACGGGGAATTACAGACCAGTTAGTCTAACGTCGGTAGTGGGGAAACTGCTAGAATCAGTTATTAAAGATGGGATAGCAGCACATTTGGAAAGTGGTGAAATCATTGGACAAAGTCAGCATGGATTTATGAAGGGTAAATCATGTCTCACGAATCTCATAGAATTTTTCGAGGATGTAACTAGTAGAGTGGATAAGGGAGAACCAGTGGATGTGTTATATCTGGACTTTCAGAAGGCTTTCGACAAGGTCCCACATAAGAGATTAGTATACAAACTTAAAGCACACGGTATTGGGGGTTCAGTATTGATGTGGATAGAGAACTGGCTGGCAGACAGGAAGCAAAGAGTAGGAGTAAACGGGTCCTTTTCACAATGGCAGGCAGTGACTAGTGGGGTACCGCAAGGCTCAGTGCTCGGACCCTAGCTATTTACGATATATATTAATGATTTGGACGAGGGAATTGAATGCAACATCTCCAAGTTTGCGGATGACACGAAGCTGGGGGGCAGTGTTAGCTGTGTGAAGGATGCTAGGAGGCTACAAGGTGACTTGGATAGGCTTGGTGAGTGGGCAAATGTATGGCAGATGCAGTATAATGTGGATAAATGTGAGGTTATCCACTTTGGTGGCAAAAACAGGAAAGTAGACTTTTATCTGTACAGTGGCCGATTAGGAAAGGGGGAGATGCAACGAGACCTGGGTGTCATGGTACACCAGTCATTAAAAGTAGGCATGCAGGTGCAGCAGGCAGTGAAGAAGGCGAATGGTATGTTAGCATTCATAGGAAAAGGATTTGAGTATAGGAGCAGGGAGGTTCTACTGCAGTTGTACAGGGTCTTGGTGAGACCACACCTGGAGTATTGCGTACAGTTTTGGTCTCCTAATCTGAGGAAAGACATTCTTGCCATAGAGGGAGTACAGAGAAAGTTCACCAGACTGATTCCTGGGATGTCAGGACTTACATATGAAGAAAGACTGGATAGACTCGGTTTGTACTAGCTAGAATTTAGAAGATTGAAGGGGGATCTTATAGAAACTTACAAAATTCTTAAGGGGTTGGACACGCTAGATGCAGGAAGATTGTTCCCGATGTTGGGGAAGTCCAGAACAAGGGGTCACAGTTTAAGGATAAGGGGGAAATCTTTTAGGACCGAGATGAGGAAAACATTTTTCACACAGAGAGGGGTGAATCTCTGAAATTCTCTGCCACAGAAGGTAGTTGAGGCCAGTTCATTGGCTATATTTAAGAGGGAGTTAGTTGTGGCCCTTGTGGCTAAAGGGATCAGGGGGTATGGAGAGAAGGCAGGTACAGGATACTGAGTTGGATGATCAGCCATGCTCATATTGAATGGCGGTGCAGGCTCGAAGGGCCGAATGGCCTACTCCTGCACCTATTTTCTATGTTTCTATGTTTCTAATATGAAAACTAGTTCTGCACCTCTCTCTACAGATGTACCTTAACCAGCAAAATATTTTACAAAACAACCACAAGTCGTTTTTAGTTGAAGTAATTTATTTTATGTTGGGTTAGATTTAGGTTTATCATTGTCACATATGCCGAGATACGGTGAAATGTTTTGTTGTGCATGCTATCCAGTCAGATCAGATAGTACTATACAGAAATACAGCCAAGTCAAAGTCAAGTACAATAGGTAGAGCAAAGATATAGAGTGCAGAATATAGATCTCAGCGTTGTAGTGCATCACTTCCGTAGACAAAGTCCAAGATCCGCAATGTGTAGTGGTGAGACGGACAGTACTCTAGTTTATGGAAGGACAGAAACCTGATAACAGAGGGGAAGAAGCATAACTATAATCATAACCACTCAACTGTCCCATGTTGAGCTAGTAGACCAAATACTTAATTGTAGGTTAGATAGTCATGATGAAATAATGATACTGAAATATCATGTGTGGGCTCAACACCTGACTGTGAGCATCCATAAAACAATTTTCCATGTACACGTTTGGTTGGTCAAAACCAAATCAATTTAGAACACTTTCAGACCCTTGCTGCTATTCTGGTTCCAGTAATGGTGCCTTCTTTTTTTAATAGATCTGTTTCCAGTAGAACAAGAAAGTTGTTTTTACCCAATTTTGTCTCCTTGTCTCGCAGAGATGTTTTTCTGGGGAAAACAGTCGCTAAAACAAACACAGGCAGTGCTTATCACAGTGCCACATGTTCATGATCAAGCCTAATTCCATCTGCACGTGATGCCACGTACACAGACTTCATAACTGATGAAAAGGGATAGAAATCAGAAACAAAAATTTAAATGGCCAACTTACTGAAATTGATTAGAGCTGTGATACCAGCTGCAGCAATGAAGAGCAAGACAGAACCAAAAGCAATTAATCAGATTAGACTGTGTAGGAAGGAACTGCAGATGCTGGTTTAAACTAAACATAGACACACAAAAAAAAAGCAAAAATCTGGAGTCACTTTTTGTTACTCTGGAGAGAAAGAATGGGTGACGTTTAGGGTCGAGACCCTTCTTCAGACTGGGTAATCAGATTAGATTAGTTACCCAAGATAGCTAGAACACATGCCTTGTGAATTTAAGCATTGGATCATTGACTACACAGAATAGGAACATGCCACCATACTGACTTCTTAATGCGGTGCTCATTTTATTGCTGAGAAATTAGAAGTAATGCATATTAATTACTCACCAAATGAAAGGTCTGGATAAACAATTTATGAGAATTCCCTCTTAATGTCGTCTCTCATTTTCTTCTCTTTTTAGAATAAGAAGCCAATCATGCCATCTCGATGTAATCAATGTTAATGCAGAACTGGGCCTTCCAATAATTGGATTCCCTGCTAAGTAGCAATTTGCAGATCACAAAGTTTGATGAAGGGCATGAGGAAATTAATTTGTTGAAGGACGCCTCAAAATGGATATTAATTTCGGCAGTTAACAGAGAATCAGCCAGTATATTTTCAGAAAACCCCACAGTTAGTGAATATCATACATCTGCCAACTAAATTAAGAAAAGAACATGCTAAGGATTTAGTTTCCAAACTGGGCCTTAGTCAAGAGAAGTATCAAATCAGGAATGAAAGAATAATAAACTCTGTACTTTGATTTTAAAAAAAGGTCCCCGAAATATGTCTATGGAGCATACCGCGCTCAAGTAAACTGGATTTGGAATATTAATTTTCAAAGATTTTTGTCAACATGCCTGAAAATATTGAATTAACATCCATAGAGTCTCTTCAGTACAGTTACATTCATAAAGCACTCCTTAAAACATTGCCGTTTTCCTGGCCAAAACATTTGCTCTTTTCTAGTGTAGAATCTTTATGTGCTTAATAGTTCCCTTCAGATTATAAAATATTTGTTGTTATTATTCCAAGAAGTAAAATGTATTCTCCACACAATTTTAACTATGACCCTCCTCTATATTGTTCTAGAAGTATATTGTTGCTGAAATTCTCATTTGAACTATATCCAAACAAATGGGGCTTGTTTACATGGGGGACTACAAAAGCAATTCAAAGCAAATTGATGAATCAGTTTACAATGTGCTAAAACCTTTTTCAATGTCCAAAGTACAATTATTTTGTAAATTAAGAATTTGTTGCCAAAATATTGCAATTAAAGTTTGGGATTCAAGTCGGGCTAATATTATAAAACCTGCACTTCTGTCATTATGTCTGCAGAGCTAAAGATGGAGTTGAATGCATGCACTGCCTCAAAGAAAAAGATCAAAGGCATTCTTTAGCTACCGTAACAGAAACACTTCCTACCATATGACTGCGGGTTGAATACTGGCATGATGCTTGTAGCACTCAAACTTATGGTTTCCTTTCTAACAACAGTGGAGGTGCTGCATATCATGTAAAGTACATGATGATGGTAAGAACCCATCTCCCCCATTCTGTCCCTAAGAGGTAGATCATTACTAGAGCCAGGACATTTAGGCACTAAACAACACTGAAATAGGCAGACAAAAAGGCGTAATAAAATTACAAAAAAGGCATAGAAAAGGCATTTATTGAACAAAAAGGCATAACGGGCATTTAGTTCCACCACCAAAATATGGTTTAAAATGATAATATAAAGTTATACTACATTAAATGACCAAAGTTGCCTGGTTGCACACAATTACTAGCATTTTTTTCAAATTATCTGGCGTTAAACTATGCCGTCTGTCAGACAGAATATGCTTCAGTTGTGAAAAACTTCTTTCTACCTCAGCTGAGGTCACTGGTGCATACCCAAAACAAGCTACTGATTCTATATTCATGTCGATATCTTGTGCATTACAACTACCTTTGAGAAATGTAGCTATATTTTATATTTCCTCAAGATCTTTGTTAGCTAAATCATTCTCTCACATTTTCCTTGTATGTCTTTACCTACATCGCCAGGAACTTTATGAATATCGTCAGTTCCTTTGTTGGGAACCTGCAAGTTATTCATTAATGTTTGCCATGTTTCTCAAGGGAAACGTGTCAAACTTCCCACAAGCTATCACGTCCCTTGAGTGGAATTCCAGCATCTATGAATGCCTTGCACAGATCACTCGAAAACTCAGATTTGCGACTGGAGCCAGCAATAAATGTAGTGAGGAGACAAGCTTGGGTATGTCGCTTGGGTAGTCTATACCCCAGCGGTATCAACATTGACTTCTCTAATTTTAGATAACCCTTGTCTTCTCCCTTCTCCCCCTCGTCTTCCCAACTCTCCTTCTAGTCCAACTCTCCTTCTAGTCCACCTCTTCCTTTCTTTCCCCCACCCCACATCAGTCTGAAGAAGGGTCTCGACCCGAAACATCGCCTATTCCTACTCTCCATAGATGCTGCCTCACCCACTGAGTTTCTCCAGCATTTTTTGTCTACCTTCGATTTTTCCAGCATCTGCAGTTCTTTCTTAAATAGATCTTGGAGAAGACTAAACCAGCGGGCAGCGGCACGAACGAATGAATGACTGACGGTGGCGCCCCCGGTTTTGCCCCGGTGGTGGAAGTTTTCTCGTAAGTTATACTATGTTAACACGTTAATAATAACATTAATATTAACGTGTTAACATAGAAAACGTCATTGTATTCACGGTACAATTAGAGAAAATAGCACGGCCTTTTAGCAAAACGGCAAAAAAAGGCTGATTTAGGCACTCGATCGTGAAAAAGGCATTATCCTGGCGAAATCATCAAAAAAGGCATGGAAAGGCACATGGCATTTATGGCAAAATCCTGGCTCTAATCATTACTGAGTGGCAAACCACATCAATATCCGTTTTCACTGCAATATCCCTAATCTTGCTAACAAGTAAAGCTACAGCAACAGTGTTCAATCATTAGAATGGTTTATTTGCAATGATGATGATTGATCTTACAGTTCCACTGAAAACAAAAAACTTAAAAATGACACTTTCATTACACCATCAAAATCTCACAGTGGCGTTACAGCTTTTTAATTCTAGCAGTCACTGCTTAAATTACCTATAATGATCAAAAACAATAAGACCGGCAGTCAGTTGGATCATAATAAGATGTTTAACTTATTTTAAGGCTGTATTCAAGCAAAAATGGGTTTCAAATGAAATGAGGGGGTCTTAAATCATCACAGCAGAATGAACTGCCTGGTAAATAAGCAGTCACTCAAATGTTGATCTGGGAGGCTTTGTGTCAATTTTTATTCAGCCAAATCCTCCAACAAATATGAAGCTACCTTTAATTGTCCCTGCCACTACCAACACTACATATTACAGTAACAAACTTCTCCATGGGAACAGCTAAATATTGTCCCCTGTGGGCACTTCAGATGCAATAAGCCAGCACACCGTACTGCATCTGTTCATGGAATTTTCTGCATTGTTTAGAGTGGAAAATATGTGGCAATCGTGACTTAAAATGCACATTACACATGTGCGTTTTCGGTTTTGACTTACGACTGATTATTTATTTAATTTTGTATCCCTGTTGAATTTAATAAATATATAAATTGGCTGATAATCAAATCCCAGATGCTTTAGTGCATGCTTTCCAAAAATAGTTTATATTTAGGCAGATACAAAGATCTTTGTAACAAGACGTCTTTTCACCGAAAGAGCAGAGATTTACAGCGTTCAAAATAGCGATTCAACTGATTTCTGTACTTACCAAGAAATGAATTATTTGATCTCTTCCCATATCCCAATTCCCTCTAACATCAATTCTTTCTAACGTGCCTCCAAAAGGGACTATATGGAAAATTTCACATTTCCCCCCACTTTGTACAGCATTTGCCAGAACCTTTGCCACTCACCTCATCTATTTATGTCCCTTTGTTGCCTTTTCTGTCCTATTCCCATCTTATCTTTCCACCTATCTTCATGGTCAACAGCAAATTTAACAACTATTCCATTGGTCTCTTCATCCAAAGTATTCATCTAAATTGTAACATTCCAATTCATGTCATACGCCGATCATTACTCCTTGCCAACCAGGACTTGTGCCAACTCTGTTTGTGATTAGCCAGCCAATTTTTAATCTTTGCCAATAAATTACCTTCACCATCATGAGCTTTCACTGATTGCAGTAACTTTTGATGAAGCACCTTATCAAATGCCTTTTGAAAATATTTAACATTCATTGGATCCTCTTTATTCACAACACATGCCACATCTTTCAAGAAGATGGCGACTTACCATCACCCCTGGAGGGGAGCTTCGACTGCCGGCCCTGTGGTCTGCGGTGCTTCTGGCTGCGGCGCGGCGGGAACTTTAAACTTTAAATCTTCGACCGCCGGCCTGCGGCCTACACCAACTTAAAGCCGCGGTCTCCGGTGGGGAAGAGCCGACTCTGGACTTACCTGGACTTGTACCTTGTCCTTTTCCCATCTGGACACCCGCAGCAACGGCTGCGGAGGGTTGAGGTCCCGACCACGGGGGAAAATGGAGGAGGACTGGCCAAATTGTGTGCCTTCCACCACAGTGATGAATGCTGTGGTGGATGTTTATGTTAAATTTTTATTGTGTTTTTGTGTGTGTTCTTTATCATTGTACCGCTGCTGACATATTCATTTCACTTGCATTTTATGTGCAATGTGACAAAGAAACCATATTGTATTGTATTGTATTGAACTCCAATAGGTTGGTCAGACACAAGTTTCCTTTTACAAAGCCATGTTCACATTGTCTGATTGCCTTAATTTTTCAAACTGCCTTAATAATAGCTTCCAACATTTTCTTCATGACTGGTGCTCTGCTTTCTACCACCCTCACTGAATACAATCACTATTTATACTATTTTCCCATCTAATGTTTCCTTTTCTGAATTTATGGAATTTTGGAAAATAAAAACTAAAATATCAGCTATCGCAACATCAACATAAGGGACATAAGGCACAAAGATAAGGTTCATCTGGACCCGGGGGACATATCAGCCCACAGCTCCAACAATTTGCTCAGTATGTGCATGCTGAACAACTGCTGGCAGCATGCAAAACAATGAGATGATAGTGCAAACAAGTGTAATATTTATTTGATTCCACTGCTGCCAAAGCGTCAATTCATCCAATGCCTTGTCTTAATCTCACTCAGTGGAAGAGAATGGTAAATAGACAAAAAGCAGACAATTCCTGTTTTTGTTAAAAAAAGACAACAAAAAAAATGTGCTAGAGTAAGGCCAGCGGGTCAGGCAGCATCTCTGGAGAATGTAATAACAAGGAACTGCAGTTTCTGCATATTGTCTAATGTCTATACCAAGGTAGACACAAAATGCTGTCTATATATATATATATATATATATATATATATATGTATATATATCTATATTACTAAATCTCTGATCTTGACCGCTTTTGGCCCACTGTGCTGCGATTTCCGACAGAACGCTGCCACCTACGGCCGTCATATTTGGCCACCTCGCTCAGAGCCCCCCTCCGCCTTACGGGTGCAGAGGATTTTTCCCATCGATGACAAATCAGAGAGATATTAATGTTTTTTGTGATTCAAGTCGGGCTAATATTAATGTTTTTTCGCTGCTGCCCCTGCTGGAGGGAGGGGGAGAGACTATAAAACCAGGAAGTGGTGTGCCTCACTCACTCTCTGCAAGATGGATGAAGCCAAGGGTCACGTCTCTCTGAGCTCTGAATAACACTGAACAAATGTCTTCACAACTTTGAATACCCTTAATGTGGTTTGAAAATGAAAATATGGTATGTTTGAAGTAAAAAGGCACTGCCTGCAAATGGTTGTTTGGGTCCTTTGGCTTGAAGTTGAAAGGCACTACTTACTGCAAATGGTGGCTTGGGTGCTTTGGCTTGAAGTTGAAAGGCACTACTTACTGCAAATGGTGGCATGAAGTTGAAAGGCACTACTTACTGCAAATGGTGGCTTGGGTGCTTTGCTTGAAGTTGAAAGGCACTACTTACTGCAAATGGTGGCTTGGGTGCTTTGGCCTGAAGTTGAAAGGCACTACTTACTGCAAATGATGGCTTGGGTGATTTGGCTTGAAGTTGAAATGCACTTCTTACTGCAAATGGTGGCTTGGGTGCTTTGGCTTGAAGTTGAAAGGCACTACTTACTGCAAATGGTGGCATGAAATTGAAAGGCACTACTTACTGCAAATGGTGGCTTTGGAGCTTTGGCTTGAAGTTTAAAAAAATCACCATTCTCTCTGCTGTCCCTGCTGGAGGGAGGGGGAGGGACTATAAAACCAGGAATTGGTGTGCCTCCCTCACTCACTCACTTATTCTCTGCAAGATGGATGAAGCCAAGGGTCACGTCTCTCTGAGCTCTGAATAACATTGAACAAATGTCTACACAACTGTGAGTACCCTTAATGTGGTTTGAAAATGAAAATATGGTGTGTTTGAAGCAAAAAGGATCTGCCTGCAAATGGTTGTTTGGGTACTTTGGCTTGAAGTTGAAAGGCACTACTTACTGCAAATGGTGGCATGAAGTTGAAAGACACTACTTACTGCAAATGGTGGCTTGGGTGCTTTGGCTTGAAGTTGAAAGGCACTACTTACTGCAAATGGTGGCTTGGGTGCTTTGGCTTGAAGTTGAAAGGCACTACTTACTGCAAATGGTGGCTTGGGTGCTTTGGCTTGAAGTTGAAAGGCACTACTTTCTGCAAATGGTGGCTTGGGTGCTTTGGCTTGAAGTTGAAAGTCACTACTTACTGCAAATAGTGGCATGAAGTTGAAAGGCACTACTTACTGCAAATGGTGGCTTGGGTGCTTTGGTTTGGTTGAAATGCACTATTTACTGCAAATGGTGGCTTGGGAGCTTTGGTTTAAAGTTGAAAGGCACTACTTACTGCAAATGGTGGCTTTGGAGCTTTGGCTTGAAGTTTAAAAAAATCACCATTCTCTCTGCTGTCCCTGCTGGAGGGAGGGGGAGGGACTATAAAACCAGGAAGTGGTGTGCCTCACTCAATCTCTGCAAGATGGATGAAGCCAAGGGTCACGTCTCTCTGAGCTCTGAATAACACTGAACAAATGTCTACACAACTGTGAGTACCCTTATGTAGTTTGAAAATGAAAATATGGTTTGTTTGAAGTAAAAAGGCACTGCCTGCAAATGGTTGTTTGGGTGCTTTGGCTTGAAGTTGAAAGGCACTACTTACTGCAAATGGTGGCTTGGGAGCTTTGGTTTCAAGTTTGAAGGCACTACTCACTGCAAATGGTGGCTTGGGCGCTTTGCTTGAAGTTGAAAGGCACTACTTACTGCAAATGGTGGCTTGAAGTTGAAAGGCACTACTTACTGCAAATGGTGGCTTGGGTGCTTTGGCTTGAAGTTGAAAGCACTACTTACTGCAAATGGTGGCTTGGGTGCTTTGGCTTGAAGTCGAAAGGCACTACTTACTGCAAATGGTGGCTTGGGTGCTTTGGCTTGCAGTTGAAAGGCACTACTTACTGCAAATGGTGGCTTGAGTTCTTTGGCTTGAAGTTAAAAGGCACTACTGCAAATGCACTTACTTCCTGTTTGCACTGTATATTGATTTTAGATAAAACGCTTCAACTTACAGCTGTGATGGTTGGCCATCTTACTCAGTCCCCCCTCCGCTGAGCAGGTGCAGAGAATTCTTCCCATCAATGAAAAATAAGTGTTATTAGTGTTTAAAAAATGTTGAGAATCTCTCTCCTGTCAATCACGCCCTGAAAGCCACACCTTTTCTGGTGGGAGGGGTAGGGGTTATAAAACCTGGAAGTGTGGGTGTGGCTCAGTCTGTGCATGATGGGGGAGGGAGAGGTCATGACTCTGTCTGAGCTGTGAATCAACTGAACACACTGAATGTCAACTGAACTGTGAGTTTGCTGTTTTATGGTGGTTTCACCCTGCATGAAATGGTATGAAGCTGCATTTGAATTTGGTGGCCTTGGACCCTGCTTGAAGTGGAATGAAACTGCACTTGAATTTGGCGGCCTTGCATCCTGCTTGAAGTGGTATGAGCACTTTATTTTTTTTTGTAAATCATCTGCAGTTCCTTGTATCCACAATCCATGCTTTTAAACGGACCATGAAAGGTTTTACAGATTAGCTTAACTATTACATCAGATTGAAAGTTTCTGGAGAATTCTTTTTACTTTGCTAAAGTGTACGATTATGAAATAAGAAGAAATAAGAAGAGTCGTCCCTGGAACACTGGAGCCTGCTCTACTTTTCAATGTGATCATAACTAATATGATCTTGGCCTCTGCTCCAGTCTACTCACATAAATTCATGTCATAGGAGCAGAATTAGGCCATTCTGTCCATCGAGTCTATTCCTCCATTCATTCATGGCTGATCTATCTTTCCCTCTCAGCCCCATTCTCCTGCCTGCTCCCCATAACCTTTGACACTCTTATTATTCAATAATCTGTAAATCTCCACTTTAAAGATACCCAATGATTTGGCCTCCCCAGCAGTCATGACCCCTCACACCCCTGTAGTCCAAAGATGTACTTCTTAGAAAATTCCAAAGGCTCACTGCAATAGTAAAAATTCCTTCTCTTTCTTATACAAAGCCATATAGTCGTACAGCATGGAAATTAGGCCCGTCAGCCCACTGAGTCTACACTGACCATTAAGCACTCTTTTTCCATTAATTCTAAACTAATTTAATTTTTTGTTCTTCCCACGTTCCCATCAACATCTCCCATTTTCTATTATTCACCTGCACACTGATGGCCATTTAATCTACCAAGCAGCTTGGTTGTGAGAGGTGATAGAGAACCCACAGAAACCCCATGCAGCCACAGGAAGAAGGTGCAAACTCCATTCAATCAGTGCCAGAGGTCAGGGTTGAACCGTGGTCACTGAGTTGTGAAGCACCAGCTGTGCCACTGTTCTGTCATAATGCCCTCCGTTTCAAGATCACCCTACAAAATATCCTTTAAATATCTCCCCATTCAGCCCTATTATTATTATTATTATTATTATTATTATTATTATTATTATCCGTTTTGATGAGATGACTTTAATTCTTCTCATCTTCAATAATTATAGCTTTGAGTACTCTATAAAGAATAACCTTGCAGGCTGTCTTGAAAGCATAATGCTAAAAGAGCCTGCTTCTGACAAAGGTGACCTGGAAAATTTTCTCTGGGAATCGAACATAGAACATTTCAACATAAGGACAGGCCCTTTGGCCCACAATTTCTGTGTCAAATATGATACCGTTATTCTTTTATGAAGATGTCATCGGGTGGCGCCGCGTGTGGCAGCCGCGCCAGCAGCTGTCTGTCCTTTCACCCTTTTTGTTATTTTTAGTCTGTCTAAAAGTATGTTTCTGGAGGTCTTTTAGTCTTTTTTATGTGGGGGGGGGAAACTGTTTTCTCAGTCACTTCCTGTTGAGGATGCGTCTATTCTCCAAGCCACATATTTCCCCCCCCCCCCTCCCCCCCCCCCCCCCCCCCCACTCGCGGCCTACCATCTGGATTGGCGCGGCCTTTCCTGCCGGAGACCGGCCAGAGCTTCAGCAGCGGAGCAGCACTGGATTCCATCGTGGAGCGGGACGATGCCTTTTCAGGGATCGTCGTGTGGAGCTCCAGAGTGTAGGGCCTGCTGCTTTAATAGAAACATAGAAACATAGAAAATAGGTGCAGGAGTAGGCCATTCGGCCCTTCGAGACTGCACCGCCATTCAATATGATCATGGCTGATCATCCAACTCAGTATCCCATCCCTGCCTTCTCTCCATACCCCCTGATCCCTTTAGCCACAAGGGCCACATCTAACTCCCTCTTAAACGAACTGGCCTCAACGACCTTCTGTGGCAGAGAATTCCACAGATTCACCACTCTCTGTGTAAAAAATGATTTTCTCATCTCGGTCCTAAAAGACTTCCCTCTTATCCTTAAACTGTGACCCCTTGTTCTGGACTTCCCCAACATCGGGAATAATCTTCCTGCATCTAGCCTGTCCAACCCCTTAAGAATTTTGTAAGTTTCTATAAGATCCCCCCTCAATCTTCTAAATTTTAGCGTGTAGAAGCCGAGTCTATCCAGTCTTTCTTCATATGAAAGTCCTGCCATCCCAGGAATCAGTCTGGTGAACCTACTCTGTACTCCCTCTATGGCAAGAATGTCTTTCCTCAGATTAGGAGACAAAAACTGTACTCAATACTCCAGGTGTGGTCTCCCTGTACAACTGCAGTAGAACCTCCCTGCTCTTATACTCTAATCCTTTTGCTATGAATGCTAACATACCATTTGCTTTCTTCACTGCCTGCTGCACCTGCATGCCTACTTTCAATGACTGGTGTACCATGACACCCAGGCAAGACATCGTGGAGCTGTGGTTTGCGGAGCTTCCAGCCGCGGGCGGTGCTTACTTTAACATCGCAGAGTCCTGGGGACCTCTTGCCAGAGTCGCCAGCGTTGAATCCCCACCCAGCTCGGCCTGTGGACTACGGGAGCTGCGGTCTCCAGCAGTAAGTGGCCGATTCGGAAACTCCAAGCTGCTGAGAGTGTTCTCCGTTCCGATGCCGGAGCCCCGATCGCCCCAGCGATAGGGCCTGAAACATCAAGCCGCCCGTAGCGGTGGGCTCAAAGGCCCGGACCACGGGTGAACAATGAGGAAGAGGACTGAACTTTATTGCCTTCGCTCACAGTGGGAAACATTGATTCTGCTATGTGGGGATGTTTATGTTTAATTCTATCGTGTATTGTGTTCTTTTTATTTGTATGGCTGTATGGTAATTCAAATCTCATTGTACCAATAATGGTGCATGTGATAATAAATGTCTCTTGAACTCTTGAACTCTTATGTAGGGAGGGTAGGAGGAGGGAAGAGACAAGGACTTTAAGACTTTTGCCTTTCATCATCATCAGGAGGCGTCTGGTAGACTCACTGTGGTGGATGTTAAACTGTGTTAAGTGTGTGTTTTGTTATTTTATTCTATGTTATGACTGCAAGGTATACAATATCGTTCAGACTGAAATGTCTGAATGACAATAAAGGATACTTTTACTTTACATACCCCTCCATTCACTGCATTTACATCTCTTAAATGCCACTGTTGTATCTGCTCCCACCACCACTCTCCCCGGCAGTGTGTTCCGAACACCCACCACTCTCTGTGTAGAAAACCTTATTACACATCTCCTTTAAACCTCGCCAATCTCCTTCACCTTAGTTATGTGATCCAGTCTTTGACAATTCCACCCTGGGAAACGGTTCCAACTGTCAACCCTATCTGTGCCTCGCATTATTTTATCTATTTCGATCAGGTCTCCTCTCAATCTCTGACATTCCAAATAAACCAATCCACATTTGTCCAAGTTCTTCTTGAAGCTAATACCACCTCATTCAAGCACTGTTCTGGAGAAGAAGCTGCTTCATTAAAGATGAGCAGTGAGGAGAAAAGCTCTCTGAAGGGCACATGTACAGAGCAAGGAGCAATTGTCGTAACTTCAAGCTTTATTGCATAAGATGGGGTTTTTTCACAAGAGGAAGTCATGCGTGAAATCTGCTACAATTATATCCCCAAAGTAGAGCAAGGACCCAGTTGCCTGTGGTGTCATAGCATCTGTGGCTTCTTAGATATTTAATGCAGCTGACGTCTTTGAAAATGTAACCAGCTTCTTGCAGTTTGAAGCGTAATTCGATCTGTCACCGAGGAGTTCTTGTGAGGCACAAGATGCACAGCTGACAAGTAGGAGGGAAAAGCAGGTTTAGCAGCAGTGTAGGCTCCTCTGTGGTTTGGAGTCCATTGATTGCATTCATTGCCTTGCACCTTGCTGAATTCAACCCAACTACATTCAACAACAGAATAGAAGTCCTCTTCTTCAATGTGCAGCTGTAGTCTGACCACAGGCAATGAGTGCATCATATAGGTGAATGCCTGTTAACTGTTTGCCCTCACAATTCTTTTATATTATGCCATGCCTCTGCGCACCTGTGCTTAACACACCGTGCAGGCTGACATGGTGGGCGGCACAGTGGTGCAGCGGTAAAGCACCAGAAACTTGGGTTTGATCCTGCTGTTTGTACAGAGTTTGTACGTTCTCCCCGTGACCTGTGTGGGTTTCCTCCCACACTCCAAAGATGTACAGGTGTGTAGGTTAATTGGCTTGGTATAATTGTAAATTGTGTGTGTAAGATAGCGTTAGTGTGCGGGGATCGATGGTCGGCACGGACATAGTGGGCCGAAGGGACTGTTTCCTTGCTGCATCTAAACTAAACTAAGACTACTGAATGACAAGGATTATCACCGCATGACATGGTTCATGATTGCAGTTAGGAGCCCATCCCTATGTGTGTGAGCAAGGCTATGAAGCGGGCCATGCTACCGCTCTACGCAGAACACCACTGGCATGCTCACGTATCGCTTCCAGCCTAGGAACTCAACATGGGTATCAGGTGAGAGGGTATAAAAGGCAGCATAGTGTGAAACCTGGGCATTTTTAGGGAACAGGCACCATTGAGCAAGAAGTTGAAGAGCATGGGATGAAGATGAAGGAGGAGGATGATGTGCAATAGGACATGGGTAGGTTAAGGATGAAAGGTTAGAGCATTGCCAGCCCATTTCTAGACAGACTGCAAGGAACCAGATTATCTGTGAACAACACAGGTAATTTTAACTGTCACCCACAACTCAACAACAGTCCATAATCCAGGAGTTAACTGGCCAGCTGAGTATTTCCATCATCTTCTGCTTTTGGGGCAGCACAGTGGTGCATTGATAGTGTTGCTATCTCACACATTAGCACACAACAAAAGCCTTGCACTCTACCTCGGTACACGTGACAATAAACTAAACTCAAACTTAAACTCAGAGACCCAGGTTTGATCCTGACTACGAGTGCTGTCTGTACAGAGTTTGTACGTTCTCTCTGTGGCTGTTCCAGGTGTTCTGGTATCAGCGGGCTCAGAAATGGAAAGGACTCGAATGCAGGCTCACCGAGAAGTATTGAAGAAAACCCAAACGCGAATGGAACTGAAAGATATAGACCTGGAACCGACAGAACTCAGAACTGCTGTGGAACCGACAGAATGCAGAACTGATTAGTCGGCACCCAATTGGTGATTATCTCAAGTATTAACACCAAGTGATAGATTAGGGGAGCAGATTAAATGCAGGTGCTAATAGCTCAGGGGATGAGTGTGGAAAGAGTCCCAAGTGTATGGAGGTGTGGCAAGTGTGACAGGAGCCCTGTCCCATAGATGCCTCCTGGTGTCCTCTTTGGCTGGTCCGGATATAGCTGATGAAAGTCATGGATCAGGGAAGGGTCCAGGATGTCACGGGCAAGAATCCAGCTCCTCTCCCCTGGACTGTAACCCTCCCAGTCAAGCAGGTGCTGGATCCTTCTGCCAAGCCGCTGGGACTTTAGCAGTTGCTGCACCATGTGCACCGTCAACGATGCGGGTGGCGGAGGTAGCAGAGGAGCGGGAGACAGGGAGCTGGAGGACACAGGCTTAACCCGGGATACGTGGAAGGTGGGATGAATCCGCATAGACTGGGGCAATCTAAGGCGGACAGCAGAGCAGTTAATGATCTTGAGAATCGAAAATGGGCCAATAAACCGGGGTGTCAACGTACGGGACTCAACGCGGAGGGCGAGATCTCGGACGGACAGCTATACCCTTTGACCAGGGCGATAACGAGGGGCAGGAGTCCGGTGATGATATGCCTGCCGTCTGTCCTTCCAGGTCCGACCACCACGGCGCACAAACTCCTGGGCAGAAGGATTGGAGACCCCATCCTCTTAGCCTGGGAATAGAGTGGCTGATAACCAAGGGAGCAGTGGAATGGAGACAGACCGGTGACAGAACTGGGCAGAGAATTGTGGGCATATTCGATCCATACTAATTTGCTGCACCAGGTGGTGGACACCAGGCAATGTAGGGAGGTCTCTAGGGACTGGTTGGCTCTCTCTAACAAACTATTAGATTGTGGATGGAACCCAGATGAGAGGCTGGCGGAGGAGCCAACCAGGGAGCAGAAAGCCTTCCAAAATTGTGAGGGAAATCATGGAGTCTGATGACCTGGTTTATGATGAGGTGAGCGGGTGCTGCAGCGAATGGGAGCTTAGGAAGAGGAAGGAAATTAGCCGCCTTGGAAAATTGGTCCACAATGGTACGAATAACCATATTACCCTTGTACGGAGACAAACCGGTGATGAAGTCCAGGGCAATGTGGGACCAGGCACGGCAGGGAACAGTCAGGGGATGAAGGAGACCAGAGGCAGATGGGAAGCCTTATTCTGTGCACAGGCAGAACAGGCGGAGATGAAAGACCAGGTGTCGGCCTCCACGGTGGCCACCAGAACCGCTGGCGCAGCAGGTAGAGGGTGCGGCCGTCGCCAGGATGACATGCGAGATTAGAGGAATGGGCCCACTGGAGTACTTCAGAGTGGGTGGAGACCAGGACAAATAACTTATTAGGGGATCCCGAACCAGGATCGAGATGATGATGCTGGGCATTGCGAACTGTGGTCTTGATCTCCCTGGTGATGGGGCCCACCAGGCAGGTGGGAGGCAGAATGGATTTGTGGGAATGGTTGTCCTGGTCAGAACTGAACTGGCAGGAGAGGGACTCGGGCTTGACATTCTTGGACCCAGGACAGTAAGACAAGATGAAGTTAAGCTGAGTGAAAACAGGGCCCACTGGGCTTCACGGGGGTTGAGGCGCTTTACCAAACGCAGGTACTCCAGGTTCTTGTGGCCGTCCAGACTTGGAATGGCTGCTCAGTGCCCTTCACTCCTCCAAAGCCAGCTTCACTGCCAGCAGCTCTCTGTTGCCGATGTCATAATTCCTCTCAGCTGGGGAGAGAAGAAGGCACAGGGGTGTATCTTCTGGTCCTTGGAGAAGCGTTGGGAAAGCACCGCCCCAACTCCAATATCAAAAGCGTCAATCTCCACCACAAACTGACGCGCTGGGTCAGGATACTCCAGGATGGGGGCGGTAGTGAAGCATTGCTTAAGGTCCTGGAATGCCCCTTCAGCAGCAGGGCACCAGGCAAACTTGAAGGAGGTAGATGTGAGAGAAGTGAGAGGAGTAGCCAGGATGCTGTAGTTGCAGAAAAAGTGATGGTAAAAGTTGGCGAAGCTGAGGAAGCGACTGGTAGGCTCAGGCCAATCTGCCACCACTCTTAGCTTTCCTGGATCCATCTCGACCTGGCCAGCAGAGAGGTTGTATCCCAGGAAGGACATTGTGGGCTGGTGGAACTCACACTTCTTCACCTTGATGAACAGCTCGTTCTCCCATAGCCGCTGCAGGATGAGACGGACATGGCGGGTATGTTCTGATGCAGAGCCAGAGTAAACGAGAATGTCATCCAGATAAAGAAAGACAAACCGGTTCAGCATGTCCCAGAGCACATCATTGACCAGAGCCTGGAAGACAGCCAGGGCTTTGAAGGCTGTCTTCCACTCATCTCCTTCCTTGATGCGAACCAAATGGTAGGCATTGCGTAGATCCAGCTTGGTAAACATGGTGGCATGCTGCAGGCAGTTGAAGACAGAGGAGATGAGTGGCAAGGGGTAACAGATTTTGACAGTGATGTCATTCAGGCCTCGATAGTCAATGCAAGGGCGAAGGTCGCCATCCTTCTTATGCACAAAGAAAAATCCCGCCCTGGTGGGAGAGGAGGATGGACAAATTAAACCAGCTGCCAGAAACTCCAAAATGTATCTCTCCATGGCGTTGGTCACAGGAGCAGAGAACAAGTACAGACGACCGCGGGGTGAAGAAGTACCGGATAAAAATGTCAATGGCACAATCATAAGGGTGGTGAAGAGGTAAAGAGATGGCTCAGAACTTGCAGAAGACTTCTTTCAGGTCATGATACTCGGATGGTACCGAGTCAGGATTGTCACTAGGAGCAACTGACACAGAGGTGAGGGGAAGACAAGCGGAGCAAAGACAATTAACGTGACAATCCTCCCCCCAAGTGGAGATCTTCCCAGTGGACCAGTTTACGGTGGAGTTGTGAGCAGTCAGCCAAGGCTGACCCAGAAAGACAGGGACATGAGGTGAATTTAGCAGGAGCAACTGAATTCTCTCTCGGTGGTTTCCATTAACACAAAGTTCTCGAGGGAGAGTAGAGAGTGAAGCCATACCAATTATTCTTCCATCAAGTACACTGGCTTGGCGGGGTTTTCTACTTTAACGGTGGGTATCAGAAATATCCGAGCAACAGTGATATCAATGAAGCTATCATCTGGCTCCAAGTCAATCAGAGCATTAAGTTTAAATAGCGCGTCTCTAAAGCGTACCGTAATCGGCGTGAGTCTGGTGGAACTTGGAGGGAAATACAGTAACACTTGCTCACCCATAATCCCTCTCTTGCTGGGGAGCGTTGGCTTTTACCAGGCAAGCAGTGATGAAGTGTCTGGGACCTGCACAGTAGAGACAACACCTCTCCCGTATGTGTCTCTGGCGCTCGGCCTCGCTCAGCCTGGTGCGGCCAATCTACATAGGCTCCCTCGCCACTGGATCAGGACCGGGATGCGTGGGGCTTCTTATTCCTGAGGGAAGAGACAATTGGCTCATTATGACGAGGGGTGTGTGATGGGCACGGACATTGTTTGACAGCTGCTGATAGCTTGTCTCGCTTTCGCTCTCGGAGCCGATTATCTATCCGGATGGTTCAATCAATCACCGCGTCCAGATCCGAGGGAAGGACCCGAGAGGCCAACATCCTTCAGGCTCTCGTTGAGGCCATGGATGAAGATACTCAGAGCAGTATCACACCGACTCTAAAGCAGTGGATCAAAAATCAATAGCATAATCGGCAACAGAGCATACCTACTGGCAGAGATGCAGGATCCTCTGGGCTGCCTCTCTTCCGGTCAAAGGGTGGTCGAAAATCTTTCTCAGCTCTGCTGAAAAACAGGCAAAGTCCTGGCAGAAATCTAGCTGTCTCTCCCAGGCAGTTGTACCCCAGGCTGAAGCACGTCCTGACAGCAGGGAGATGGCATAGGCTACTTTGGAGCGTTCTGCGCTGAAGCGGGACGGTTGTAGCTCAAAAACCAAGGAGCACTGGGATAGGAATGACCTGCAGGTAGTTTGCTCACCATGGTACCTCTCTGGGGTGGGAAAAACTGGTTCCAGAATGAGCTGGATACGGCTGGAATTGGACGGAGGCATCAGCAGAGACAGGAGGAATTGGCAGCGGTGCGAGGTGTGACAGGACCTGGCTGACAGTGTTTGCCAACTGCTGGATGGTCGCTACGAGTTGGTCTATTCGAGCCTCATGGGCACCAAGAGTGAAGCCTTGAAGTTGAACAACCCTGCACAACTAAGCCAGTAAATCCTCAGGTTCGGAACTGGGAGCACCAAGACTCCAGTGGGGCTGATCAGAATTGCCTGCCAAGTCCATACCGGCCGACTAATCTGTCAGCGGGCTCAGAAATGGAGAGGACTCGAATGCAGGCTCACCGAGAAGCACTGAAGAAAACCCAAAATCCAAACACGAATGGAACCGAAAGATATAGACCTGGAACCGACAGAACTCAGAACTGCTATGGAACCGACAGAATGCAGAACTGATTAGTCGGCACCCAATTGTTGATGATCTCTGGTATTAATACCCAGTGATAGGTTAGGGGTGCAGATTAAATGCAGATGTAACTGCTAATAGCTCAGGCGACGAGTGTGGAAAGACTCTCAAGTGTCTGGAGGCGTGGCAAGTGTGACATCTGGTTAACTCCCACATTCCAAAATCATACAGATTTGTGGGTTAATTGGCTTTCGTAAAAATTATAAAATGTCCCTAGCTGGTAGGATAGTGCTAGTGTACAGGATGATCGCTGGTCGGCGCATACTCAGTGGGCCGAAGAGCCCGTTTCTGCACTGTATCTCTGAAGTCTAAGGTCTGAATTCTGACGTCCAGCATTTTTATTTTTTAATTTACCATATTGCCTTTCCCTTTCCTCAATCACTGGCCATCTTTGTGACAAGATAGAAATGAAATCCACCCAAGTATGCACATGCAAATTGGATTAAAAACACATACATAAAATAGCACAGAGTGAATCAAAACCCAATGAATATTAATACAAAACTTCCTTCTGCCTGTGGCTCTGTGATGAGTTGCTCCTCCATTGGCTGCAGTATAGCCAGTAAAAGGTTAGTGGAAGATGATACAGATAGTCTTTCAGTAAATCTGGGTCTGAAGCTTCAGCAGTTCAAGATCACAACAGATCTGTGCTCCTTGTAGCCTCTGCCACCGTACTCACCACTGCCTCAGCATTCCTGGTGATGTGTTGACGGCTGGTAGAGCTGCTGCCTCACAGCACCAGAGGTTCAATCTTGATATCGTGTGCTGCCAGTGTGGAGTTTGCACTTTCCCTCTGCCGCCACGTGGGTTTCCTCCGGTGCTCCACTATTCTCCCGCATCCCAAATGACGTGAGGCTTTTAGGGTAATTGGCCTTTGTCAATTTGCCTCAAGTATGTAGGGAATGGATGAGAAAGTGGGATAACATAGAACTAGTGTGATCCATCAATGGTGACTATGGACTCAGTGGGCCAAAGGGCCTTTTTCCCTGCTATATCCCAAAACTTAACTAAAGCTTGGAAAATTCATGGAGCAGCGGCATAGTGGCATCATGGTAAATTTGGTGCCTTACTGTGCAAGAGACCCGGGTTTCGTTCCTGGTGCTGTCTGTATGGAGTTTGGATGTTCTGTTTGACGTATGGGTTTCCATTGGGTGCTCCTGTTTCCTCCCATATTCCGAAGCCACACAGGTTAGTAGGATAGTTTGGCTTCTGTAAATTGTCCACTGGAGGGTTCAACGGCCATGAAAGCGGCTCAGCAGCGCACTGTGGGGTGCAAAGGGCATTTCAAAGCACGAAAGAAGACATGGCCATCCAGTAAAGCCAAGGGAGTTTCCAGCCATAACGTCTAACCGTGCCACTGGAGTCCAGCTTCTGCAGCCGAAACGATGGGGTTGCTCATGAGTAGAGCCAGGATGTTTAGGCGCTAAAAAACTCTGAAATAGGCAGGCAAAAAGGCATAATAAAATTGCAAAAAAGGCATGAAAAAGGTACATTGACAAAAAGGCATAAAAAGGCATGTATTTCCACCCCCAAAATATGGTTAAAAATGATAATAAAGGTATTCTACATTAAATGACCAAAGTTGCCTGGTTGCACATAATTACAAGCATTTTTTTCAAATTATCTGGTGTTAAATTATGCCGCCTCTCAGAGAGAATATGCTTCAGTTGTGAAAAATGTATTTCTACCTCAGCTGAGGTCACTGATGCATACCCAAAACAAGCTACAGACTCTATATTCATGTCAATAACTTGTGCATTACAACTACCTTTGAGAATTTTAGCTATGTTTTGTATTTCTTCAAGATCTTTGTTAGCTAAAATCACTCTCACATTTTCCTTGTATATCTTTACCTACATTGTCAGGAATTATATGGATATCGTCAGTTATTTTCTTGAAAACCTGCAAGTTATTCACTAATGTTTTGCCACATTTCTCAAGGGAAGTGATAGTTTGTGGGAAGTTTGCAAAATTGGAAGCAATGAACACAAGATCGCGGTGGATGAACTTTTTCTGCATGATTTCACTGACGATCCTGACTGCAGCAGATTCTTCTTCAAAACAGTTGACAAATTATTTTATGTTTTTGAAATTTGCAGCATAGTAGAGTACAGCAGAGAGCCATGTACCCCACCTAGTCAAAACGGGCTGAGGAGGTAGCGGAATCTCGGGTGCCATTTCCTTGAACATGCTTTGAGGAAGATTTTCTTGACATTGGAAACTAGGCGACCGACATTTGGAAACAAACTATGTATGTGCTTGACAATTCTATGAAGTCCTTGAGCTAAGCATGTCAAATGCAACATTTTGGGGGAATAAAACTTTAAGAGCACGAGCAGCTTTTTTAATGTTCAGAGCTGCATCAGTCACAAACAGAAGAACATTCTCGTGTTTTATAACTTCTGGCCAAAGATCAGCAAGTGAAGATGTAAACAACTGAGTAATAGTTGAGCTGTTTGACCTCCAATACTTCCAATGTCAACAAATACTCCTTTGATGGTTGACCTGCCTCCAGTGTACCGATGACCACATTGACAACATATCTCCTCACAACATCGGTTGTTTCGTCTATTGAGATCCATATTTTGTTGCATGCAACTTCAACTCTAATTTTCTGCACAACAATGTTGAAGTTGATGTCAACATAATTTTTCCGTAATTATGACTCGCTTGGTATATGTTCCCCTGTGTATTTCTCTAAAAAAACTGAGAGATTTGTTTTCCAATTTCCAAATGGAATTCCAGCATCAATGAATGCCTTGCACAGACCACTCGAAAACTCAGATTTGTGACTGGAGCCAGCAGTAAATGTAGTGAGGAGACAAGCTTGGGTATTTCGCTTGTGTAGTCTACACCCCAGCGATATCAACATTGACTTATCTAATTTTAGATAGCCCCTGTCTTCTCCCTCCTTCCCCTCACCCTTTCCAGCTCTCCTTCTAGTCCTAGTGTCTCTGCCTCTTCCTTTCTTTTTCCCAACTCCCCCCCCCCCCACATCAGTCTGCAGAAGGGCCTCGACCAGACACGTCGCCTATTCCATCTCTCCATAGATGCTGCCTCACCCGCTGAGTTTCGCCCGCATTTTTTGTCTACCTATGATTTTTCCAGCATCTGCAGTTCTTTCTTAAATAGATCTTGGAGAAGGCTGAACCAGTGGGCAATGGCACAAATGAATGAACGACCAATGGTGGCGCCCCTGGTTTCGCCCCGGTGGTGGAAATTTTCTTGTAAGTTATACTATGTTAACACGTTAATAATAACATTAATATTAATATGATAACATAGAAAACGTCATTGAAATTGACGGTGGCAGCGACCCGAGTTCGGCAACTTCTTCTGCTGGACTGGAGGGCGGGAGCTTCGACTACCCCGGGCCACGGAGATTGAACCGGCCGCGGGTCTAAAGTACCATCACCCGGTGGGGGTCACAACATCGGAGGCCTGGATCGCCTCAGCGCAGAGGGAGAACAAGGAGGGAAGAGACAAATTAAAAGATTTTTGCCTTCCATCACAGTGAGGAGGTGTCTGGTGAACTCACTGTGCTGGATGTTAAATTTGTGTTTATTGTGTGTTTTGGTACTTTATTATATGTATGACTGCGAGGCAACAAAATTTCATTCAGACTGAAAGGTCTGAATGACAATAAAGTTTCCAAGATCCAAGAAATCATGGTACAACTAGAGAAAATAGCATGACCTTTGAGCAAAACGGCAAAAAAAGGCAGATTTAGGCACTCGATCGTGAAAAAGGCATTATCCTGATGAAATCATCAAAAAAGGCATGAAAAGGCACATTGCATTTATGGCAAAATCCTGGCTCTACTCATGACCAACACCTTAATCTCTCCCACGCACAGGTCTTTGTGCAAGTCTATCAGTCTATTATTCCAAGACATGAGACTGCACAACCATGCTATCATTGTCTACGACAGATTACCACCGTAAATTGTCCCTAGTGTGTATGGGTGATTGTTGGTCAGCGTGGACTATGTGGCCCAAAGGCCCAATTTCTACACAATTTCTCTTAAACTCTAAAACTAAAAACTGAAACAGTGGTATCACGAGCCGTGCTGCAAGTAGTGTAAGCTAGCAGGACAGGATCCCAAGCTCTCAGTGCAACAATCACACCTTTATTAGAAGCTGGTGGCACTGAAACAGAAACTGTGGCATCAGCTATCAGATGCTGCAGCACTGTGAGTACCACAAGTGTACTGATGGGAAATCTGAGCAAACTCTACCCTTGCTCTGGTTCAAGTTGAAACCGAGTTCACAGGCTGTAGGTACCAAAGACATGAGGCAGGACTGTGAAAAGGTTCTGCTGAGAGAGTTTCAGTGTCTGGAAATTAAATTAAGAAACAGTAATTCAATAGTGATAATGTCTGCATTATTACTTGAGCATTGAGCAAGTTGACAGAGGGAGATAAATTTGTGGATCAAAAGACGTGGTGTGGGAAGTGTCTAACACTTCATGAGTACTGGGGAAGGAGAGGACTGTTCCATTGAGGTGGATTTCATTTGAACAATGTTGGGACTGGAGTTCTAACCCAGTAGGCAGCTAGATTGGGCTTTCATTTGAACAATGTTGGGACTGGAGCTCTAACCCAGTAGGTAGCTAGATTGGGCTTTAAAGTAAATAAGAAGCGAAAGAGTCCCTTCACAGAAATATCTAGAATTAGTTTAGTTTAGAGATACAGAGTAGATACAGGCCCTTTGGCCCAAAGAGACCACGATAACCATCAAAAACTCATGCACTAGTTCTATGTCCTACACACTGGGGAACATTTATAAAGGCTAAGTAGCCCACAAACCCGTGGAAGGAAACCGGAGCACCCAAAGAAAACTCACGTGGTCACGGGGAGAACATACGTACTCCATACAAACAGCATCCATAGTCAGGTTCGAACCCTTTACCTCTGACACTATATGGCAGCAACTCAACCACCTCTCCACAGTACTACTGGAAGATAACTTTTATTTGTTTCAGATACTGGCATCAGCCACAGCGTTTGCCTTCACACTACTTGCCTTGCTTTGCTTCCTTGCCTTTATTCTTTAACTTTCTAGACTGCTAAAGCAGAATCTGCAAAGGTAAAGATGTACGTCGATGTTTCAGGTTGTGACCCTGCATCAGGAGTTCCAGGGTCGAGCAACATGTATAGGGGTTGGTATAGAGGGTGGTAAATGATAGGTAGAACCAGATGGTGAGGGGCTGAGGAGCTGTTGTCAGGCAACTGAACCATCCCACCAACAACAAGAGAGCCGTCCTGAGCTACTATCTACTGCATTGGAGACCCTCGGACTATCTTTGATCAGATTTAATCTTGCACTAAACATTATTCTCTTTCTCATACATCTGTACACTGTGGATGGCTTGATTGTAATCATGTATTGTCTTTCCACTGTCTGGTTAGCACGCAACAAAAGCTTTTCACTGTACCTGGGTACAAGTGGCAATAAAATAAAATAAACTAAACTAAACTAAACAATACTAAATTAAACTAAACTGACAGTCAGATGGAGCCAGGTGAGGACTGGGAGGGTAACTGAATTATATCAAGAAGGGACATAGTATGTAAACAAAAGAGTTCACAAACAAATTGTGTCTGAGTAAGAATACTGGTACTAAAAACAATTTGAGCCATATGACAAAAAATTCTAAATGCTAAAAAGATAAATCTCAAGAGGCTGAAGCATTTGTCACAATATAATTGTACAAATATATGTAAATGATTACAATATAATTCCCTTTACAGACACATGGCTGCAAGGTGAACAAAACTGTGAGCTGGAAAACCAAAGATATTCAATATTCAGGATGGACGGATAAAAGGGAAATAGATTTGGGGATGCATTAGTAAAAAATGAGATCATAATAATAATGAGAAAGTATATAAGCTCACAAAATACAAATGCAAAATCCACCTGGATGGAACAATAAAGCACCAGGCGGCAAAAAGTATCGATGAGACGTACCTGTGAGCATCCATGGAATAGTGATAATGCAGGCAATGGCATTGATTAGGAAATTAGAGATGCTTGCAACATGGGGACTAAAGAGATCATCGACCTGAAATGTCACCCATTCCTTCCCTCCAGAGATGCTGCCAGTCCCACTGAGTTACTCCAGCATTTTGTGTCTATCATACGTCTTTGATATATATGTTAATTAAATCAGCTATTATACTGTGAAGGACGAATTCCTAAAGAGTGTGCAGGATTTTTTTTTAGACCATTATGCCCCTGTCCCACTTAGGAAACCTGAACGGAAACCTTTGGAGACTTTGCGCCCCACCCAAGGTTTCCGTGCGGTTCCCGGAGGTTGCAGGTGGTTGCCGGAGGTGGCAGGTAGTGGAAGCGGGTGGGGAGACTGACAAAAACCTCCGGAGGTTTTTCACTGAACACCTGGTTCAGTGAAAAGGTATCAAATCCTGATACCTTTTGAACAATTGCACCAGTCTCTCCAGATTCCACACATTCTTCCCACACATTCACATTCACGATTATAAAGACATTTACTCAGAGCAGAAGGAACAAAAGCTTGTAAACGCGCACCACCCAACTCAGGAACAGCCTCTTCCCCTTTGTTATCAAACCTCCAATCAGTCCTTCCATAAGTTAGGACACAATCCTGATTTTGCAACCTACCTCTTTGCATACAATGGCCTTTTTCACTGGAATAATCGTAAACTCTCAATGCGTTTGGAAATCAATTTTACTGAGATGCAAGCTTACGATTATTTAAATGGTAAATGGAGCTTCAGAAGCGTGTTCATTTTGCATGTTAAAACCCACCCGAGAACCATGGGCGATTTTGCAATTTTACTGACGGGTTTCTAACTTTTAATACTTTTCATCTAACAAATGAATAAAGATAACAAAGTCAATAATGCCACTTTTGATGAAATGCAGCGAGCAAACGCGATAATTCCCGATATTTTGGATCTTTAAATCTCCACAAAAAATGTCCGCAATCAACACGCTGTTTTTACACCTTCAGCTCCCTCTTGTTTCTATCTTTTTTTTGGACTGTAAATTTAGGTAGCTGTTCCTCACGGTCACCCCGACTGGCTCACTTAATTGCAGCTCAAAAACTGGCCGTTTTCGATGTTTTTAACGGGTGTGAAAGTGCGTGTTTTCCCATCCACTAACATGTACCGGAAGTGACGCTTGTCCCCCAGTTAAAATTTTCGGTCACGTGAGTGGGGATTTACGCTCCAGTGACCTTTCGTGAAATCACCCTATAAATATTTTTCAGAGGAGGCGCTGTCTTGAACGGCTGCCTGTCCTGCAGCTGTCCGGTTGTTTTCCCTTCTTTTTTATTATTTTTAGTACGTTGAGTGTGTAGTCAGGGGGCCTAATCTTTTTATGTGTGGGGGGTGGTGGGGGGGAAGGGGGAAACTGCTTTTCGAGTCCCTACCTGGTCGGAGGGGTTGCCTTCCTCCGTGCAGCGACTTCGACCTGTCCTTGCGGCCTACCAGCGGGTCCTGGAGCGACGTTTCCCTGAGGGGACCGGGCCAGAACATCGGCTTTGGCGGCGGCGCAGAACATCGGCTTTGGCGGCGGCGCAGCGCTGGAGCGCTATTGCGGAGCGGGCGATGCCTTTCCTGGGTCGCCGCGCTGGAACTCCAATATGCTGGGACCGCCGATAAGAACATTGTGGAGCCGCGGTTCTGTGGAGCAGCCAGCTGCGGCGCTGAACTTTACATCCCGGAGCCTGGGATCTCTTGCTGAGATCGCCAGTGTGCGGAGCTCCGTCTGGCGCAGTCTGTTGGCTTGGAAGCCGCGGTCTCCGGTGGGAAGGCGGCCGTTCCTGGCACCCCAAGCCGCTGAGGGTTCTCCCGACGCCGAAGCACCATCACCCGGCGAGAACATCGGGCGCCGTGGCGGCGACTGTGGAGGCCTCAATAGGCCAGACTTTGGGTGGACAAGAGGATGGGGACTGGACTTTATGCCTTCCCCCTCAGTGGGAACCACTGTGGGGGGATGTTTTTGTGTTGAACTTCTTTTTGAATCTATGTTGTATTTTTATTAGTGTGCTGCAAGGACATCAGAATTTCCCCTGAATAAGGGGATTAATAAAGTTTAATCTAATCTAATCTAATCTAATCTAAATAGTGCTGACGCCGCGAAGGCTCAGCAGGAGCTGGCGATTAAAAAAAATAGCGCTGCCGGTTCGACCAGGCAATTGGGGCTCCACTGGAACAGGCGTCTGTTCTGAGCATCTGACGGGCAATGCCTGTACAGATTGGAGCTCCGAAAGGGAGTCAGCCAGAGGCCTGAGGAGGCAACACCTGGTTCAGTGTTGCATTTTATTTCCTCCCCTAAGAAACTCCGTTGAGGCGCCAGAAGGGAGCAGGAGGCACTTAAAGGCTGTGTCAGATGCCTGTGGCAGCAACACCTGGTTCAGGGTTGCATTATATTATCTCCCGCTCAGAAGAAGGGAAGCAATACCTGGCTCAGGGTTGCGTTATAATATCTCCCGCTCAGAGGAAGGGAAGTAATACCTAGCTCAGGGTTGCTTTATGATATTTCCCGCTCAGAAGAGGGGAGTGTTGCAGATTCTTACATAGTCGACTCCAACTATGTGGATATTGATAAGGAAATCGAATCCCTGAACTAATGGGGGATATGCTTCATTTTTAATTATATGAAGGAGCTACCAGCACATATTTGCCATCTCTTTGGGGATTGGAGATTCACTGGAGGAAGACCTGGCTAAAAGTATCCAGGAATTATGTCAGTCCAGATAACTGCCAGACTTTTGGATGTTTCCATACGTCAATTTCATCAGTTGGGATATCCCAGTGATGATATGCAGGCAACGAAATTATGTCAGCATGTCCAACACCGCTCTGGAGTCATTACGGCCTTTTACAAGTCTGTAGATGGGTCTCAACTCTCGGAAGTGCAGGAAATTGCATTATCTCTTCTCTGTAATCCCCAGTTGGGGCTATTGCCTTCACAAAATGCAATAAGGCATGAGATAATTCCCAAAATGGCTCATTTTTACAGGGCCAGTAACGTGCAGCCTGCATGGTATCTCTTCAGAGAGGACTTATGTAGCAAGTTGAAGACTTGCAGGGGGAATTTAAGGCGGCTGCGGGGGTGCAGTACCATTCTAGGTGATTAAAGCTCCAGTATTCCGGTGGGTTTTCTCCCTGTATTCAAGGAGCAGGAAGCGCCATTGAAGCTCCAGAAAGGAGCAGTCGGGAGTCACTAGCTGGCCTCGCAAGTACAGCTTGTTGAACCAGGCTCGCATTAATGGCAGGCATGACTTGTCCAGTGAGCTCCGCTGAGGCTCCGAAGGAGCAGCTGGACAAAGGACCAGCCTGTCTAACCAGGCTGGGAATAAACTGGTAGTGTGGCCTGCACAGTAAAGGTCCAGCAAGGCTCTAAGAGGCTGTAGGCCAAAGAAGTAGTCTGTCCCATTCGGCTCAGGAATGCTGGCAGGCATGCCTTGCACAGCAATATCGCTTTGGAGCTCCGGAAACAAGCTGTTTGGCAAGCGTGGGGCTGAAGACGAGCTTCGCTGAAGCTCCAACAAGCAGGTCAACCTGGGTTCAGAGACGCTGGCAGGTAAGGTCTCTTTATTAACCTCTGCAAAACTCCAAAATGGAGCAGTCTGTCGGCCCAGGTTAGGATTTACCGGCATCATGGGCTGTCTAGTAACTTTCACTGTCTCTGGAGTAGATCAAGTTGATGCAGAGACATTGGCAGGGTGCCTTGCATAGTAACCTCTGTAAGTTCCAAATAGGAACAGCTTGGTTACCCCGGTTCAGGGTAGACCATCTTCGAACTGGCTGGCCATATGGGTCATATTGACCAGGGGAGCACTGCCTCAACATCTGTGATTGAGGTTATCTGGCTGTTCAGTAGAGTGAAGTAGTTGAAGGTTCCCTCAACACATGTTTAATTTTCTGCTCAGTTAGCGGAGTTTCCAGTTCCTTGGAAACATCATTGCCATCCTATCTGGGATAGGTAGCTACCAGCAGGAAGCCGGTCTGGCATGTAGCATTTTTTATCTGACCTGCAGGTTCATGTTGTGAATAAAAAATGTATATTAATAATCTGTAGGCTCTCAATACCAATATTCCTGATTGAGTGGCTGGTCGAAGAGATTGTGTTGCGCATTCTGGCGACTCAGACAGGTGGTTTCAGTCAGAGGACTGCGGAGCAATTCCTGGTTCAGGCTTGCATTATGCTATTTTCCACTCTGAGGAAGAACGCTGAGGATTCGTGGTGACTCTGACAGTCAAGAGTTGACAGGGAACTCGTATTCCCACATCAAGTGGATGCTGTGTTCAGCTCTAGTTATAAGATTTTGATTATATGTTATGAGCGATATAAATTAATAAATAGACATGCACCTTCCACGGCAAGAGAAGCCAAAAATTTCCATTTGTACGGTCAATAGAGGAAACGATGGTTCCAAGTGGAATCAGAGACATCTCACAAAGGATGAGTAGTCTGCCTAAGAACAAGAGGGGTATATTTCTGATATTTCTCAAGATTGCAGAAACGTGGAGCATGCCAAATCAGGTTAGGATTTGGCTAGTCTGATCATGTGTTTGGTTACCCAGTTTAAGATGGATGATTGGCTTTCAGCAATTTAGCTGATTCAGAGAATTAGGGCCTCTATCGATCTTGAGGATGCATATTTTGCCATATCTATACACAAGAGGCACAGATTATCTGGTGTTTTGATAACAAAGCCAGTGGTGGAAGGTTTAGGCTCTACCTAAGGGTTGGCTTCAGGCTAAGGCTATTTACAAAAATTCTAAAACTAATGCTGCCCTACTCAGATCAAAAGGGCATTGTGTCATTGTGTTTATGGATGACATGCAAAAATTGTAGCTGATAAGACTCAGGGGTTTATCAGTAGATGCCTTTTACGATATTAAAGATGAGGCAACATGAAATTTAATAGTGCCAACTTTGCCTATTCATTCAGGGTGTTCATGATAAAGACGGCTGAAAGAAGCTCCTATTTACTCGAAGTCACGATGGATGGCTGGTGCAGCCTTTTCTCGGGCAGCTAGCTCTGCACGATTGTATGGGAAGTTTGTGAACAAGACATGTGAGCTACTCTTAAACGGAAGTAACAGAGGTTTGTGTTTCTTTCAGTTTGGGCTTAGAGAAGCAATTATGTTATAGCACAATTGACACTGCTTGTGCTGCTTTGTCATTCTCTGTAGTACCATAAGTGGGAAATGATTGGTTATTCACACGCTGTTCACTAACGTTATGCAAGGTGTCTTTTATATGACCGCTCTAAAAGCCTAGACTCATAGTAGTGTGCAATGCATATCAGTAAATTATGAAGCAGATATTCATCTACTGTATTCCTTATGGGAGCAGTATCCTTTAAGTTGATTATGCTTTTGGCAACTGATTTCAGCACAAAGAACATAGTCTTTTCTCAATCTCTGGTTCGATCTCTGGGTCATAACTGACAAGAGGGTAGCTTGTTATGGGAATGATCTCATAAAGCAAAACAGGCATGGTTGCGTACAATTTGAATTGACAGCATACCTACCAGATGGAGATTGGGGGTATTATTATGTTTACAGGTACACTGAGCTTGCTAGTACCTATGAGATGAAGGATAGTTTCTTCATTGTTATTTAATAGTTTTCTCAAGAGATTGCTGATGGCTCAATAGCAGCCAATAGGATGGATATTTCCATTTGATTATCATCTTGCAACAGCAGGAGGCTTACATAGTGCGTTTTCAGAAGTTATAAAATTTGGTTGAATATGCCTGGATGTTTGCAGATAGAATTCTGAACAGTGTTGCATGAGTTATTGTCTATCTCAAAGCCAATTAGGACTGTGGTCCGATTAAGAGCAATGGCCATGTAGGCAAGTTAGCATCATGGTGTTAATAACCCATGTTTTTCCTACCATTTATGGTTTATCTGTTTAAGTATTTCACACACAGATTGGGTTACTGCATGAAACTACAGAACTTTGAAGGCTTCACTTCGATATAAAATAGAAAGATTAAACGAAAACTTACCGTTTGAAGTTTGATCTTTATTTTATGAGAAGTTAAAGTGAGGGATTACGTGCCCTCCACTCCCAACCCTGATTCTAATAAAGATCATACGGTAAGTCTAAGGTTGTTAATCTTTCTATAGTTTAAGTCCATACAACTGGTCTGTGGCTCCATACAGTTGCTCTGAAAATTGACGCGCATGCGGGCTGGCGGGCTCTTCATGTAATCCCTTACTTCAACTTCTCATAAAATAAAGATCAAACTTCAAACGGTAAATCGTTTAATCTTTCTATTTTCCTCCAGAAATATGGCCTGACCACCAACACTTTGTGTCTATCTTTGGTATCTGCAGTTCTTGGTTTCAACAGTTTTCCCAAAATAAACAGTCCACTCAGAATCGTGAAATACTAAGCAGTTAACGAATACGAATCTCAGTGCAATGCATTAGGAGTACACAGAGGCCTTGCATAAAGACAAAGGACATAGTCAACTCAAGTGCTGTCAAGTTGAGTTTGTCATATGTACCAGCACGGTGAGAAACAATGAATATCTTGCCTGCGGCAACCTCACACGCACATAGACCAAGAGAACACGCAAAGCATAAATTATACAATTAGAGATAGGGAAAGAATAGTGAAAGGTTTGGATAGAGTGGATGTGGAGAGGATGTTTTCACTAGTGGGAAAGTCTAGGACTAGAGGTCATAGCCTCAGAATTAAAGGACGATCTTTTAGGAAGGAGATAAGGAGACATTTATTTAGTCAAATAATTCTTTGCCACAGAAGGCTGTGGAGGCCAAGTCAGTGGATATTTTCAAGGCAGAGATAGACAGATAGATTCTTGATTAGTTCGGGTGTAAGTAGTTATTGGGAGTAGGCAGGAGAATGGGGTTAGGATGGAGAGATAGATCAGCCATGATTGAAAGGCAGAGTAGACTTGATGGGCCAAATGGCCTAATTCTACATCTATTCCTTATGACCTTATGACTTAGATTATACAAGATGGTAAAAAAAAGTAAATTAAAAAAAATATGGTGACAAAAGTGAAAAGAATTAAGACAATAGTGGTAGATCAAGGCAAAACAAAATTAGAAGACACCCTATGGTAGTGCAAAAGGTGGTCCATACTCCCTCACCCCCTTGCTAGAGTCCTAACACACTCACAACTGTCCAGCCAAATTCTTCTACAAATTAAACATAGAAACATAGAAAATAGGTGCAGGAGGAGGCCATTCGGCCCTTCATGCCAGCACCACCATTCATTGTGATCATGGCTGATCGTTCCCAATCAATAACCCATGCCTGCCTTCTCCTCATATTCCTTGACCCCACTAGCCCCTAGAGCTCTATCTTACTCTCTCTCAAATCCATCCAGTGATTTGGCCTCCACTGCCCTCTGTGGCAGGGAATTCCACAAATTCACAACTCTCTGGGTGAAAAAGTTTTTTGTCACTGAGGTGAGAAGTCTTAAATGGCCTCCCCTTTATTCTAAGACTGTGAGCCCTGATTCTGGACTCGCCCATCATTGGGAACATTTTTCCTGCATCTAGCTTGTCCAGTCCTTTTATAATTTTATATGTTTCTATAAGATTCCCCCTCATCCTTCTAAACTCCAGTGAATACAAGCCCAGTCTTTTCAATCTTTCCTCATATGACAGTCCCGCCTTGCCAGGGATCGATCTCGTGAACCTACGCTGCACTGCCTCAATCACAAGGATGTCCTTCCTCAAATTAGGAGACCAAAACTGTACACAATACTTCAGATGTGGTCTCACCAGAGTCCTATACAACTGCAGAAGAGTCCTTCTACTCCTACACTGAAATCCTCTTGTTATGAAGGCCAAGATTCCATTAGCTTTCTTCACTACCTGCTGTACCTGCACGCCAACTTTCAGTGACCGGTGTACAAGGACATCCAGTCTCGCTGTACCTCCCCCTTACCTAACCTAACCCCATTGAGATAATAATCTGTCCCCTTGTGTTTGCCACCAAAGTGGATAACCTCACATTTATCTATATTATACTGCATCTGCCACACATCTGCCCACTCACTCAACCTGTCCAGGTCACCCTGCAACCTCCTAACATCCTTTTCACAGTTCACACTGCCAACCAGCTATGTGTCATCTGCAAACTTGCTAGTGTTGCTCCTAAATCCCTCTTCCAAATCATTAATATATATATATGGTAAACTGTTGTGGCCCCAACACCGAGCCTTGCGGCACTCCACTCGCTACAGCCTGCCATTCTGAAAAGGACCCGTTCACTCCTACTCTTTGCTTCCTGTCTGCCAACCAATTTTCTATCCACGTCAACACCATACCCCCAATACCATGTGCTCTAATTTTAGTCACCAGTCTCCCGTGAGGGACTTTATCAAAGGCTTTCAGAAAGTCTAGATACACTACATCCACTGGCTTCCCTTCATCCATTTTACTTGTCACATCCTCAAAAAATTCCAGAATATTATTCAAGCATGATTTCCCTTTCATAAATCCATGCTGACTTGGACTAATCCTTTCACTGCCATCCAAATGCCCCATTATTACCTCTTTAATAATTGACTCCAGCATCTTTCCCACCACCGAAGTCAGGCTAACTGGTCTGTAATTCCCCGTTTTCTCTCTCGCTCCTTTCTTGAAAAGTGGGATAACATTAGCTATCCTCCAATCCACAGGAACTGATCCTGAATCTATTGAACATTGGAAAATGATCACCATTGCGCCCACTATTTCTAGAGCCACCTCCATGAGGACCCTGGGATGCAGACCATCAGGCACAGGGGATTTATCATCCTTCAGTCCCATTAGCCTACCCAATACTATTTCTCGCCTAATGAAAATTTCTTTCAGTTCCTCGACCACCTTAGATCCTCTGTCCTCCCGTACTTCTGGGAGATTGATTGTGTCTTCCTTAGTGAAGACAGATCCGAAGTACCTGTTCAACTCTTCTGCCATTTCCTTGTTCCCCATAATAATTTCACCCGTGTCTGCCTTCATGAGACCCACATTTGACTTTGCCATTCTTTTTCCTTAACATATCTAAAGAAGCTTTTACTGTCCTTCTTTATATTCCTGGCCAGCTTCCCCTCGTACTTCATCTTTTCAGCCCGTATTGCCCGTTTTGTTTCCTTCTGTTGCCCTATGAAAGTTTCCCAATCCTCTGGCTTCCGGCTACTCTTTGCTGTGTTATACATCTTTTCTTTTAGTTTTATTCTATCCCTAACTTCTCTTGTCAGCCACGGTTGCCTCCTACTCCCCTTAGAATCTTTCTTCCTTTTTAAAATGAAATGATCCTGCGCCTTCCGGATTATGCCCAGAAATTCCTGCCATTACTGTTCCACTAGTATTCCTGCTAGTATCCCTTTCCAGTCTACCTTGGCCAGCTCCTCTCTCATGCCTTCATAGTCCCCTTTGTTCAACTGCATCACTGACACTTCCGATTTAACCTTCTCCTTCTCAAACTTCTACAAATTGTATCTCATAACTATGGCAACTAAACATATCTGATTTTAAACTTTTGTCTCAAAAGCTTCTCAAATAATCCAGCAAAGGAAATAAAAACTTTCAAAGAAACCAGTGTCTTAAATCTGTATCTGTTTCAATTTCAGCAGATTGAAGTTATCGATGACCTTTTAAACAGTGACTTTTGTCACTGCAAAGAGCTGCTCTCTGCAATGCTTACTCATGAGAACAACTCTCAGTCCATTCATGGGGAGAATCAGGGGAACCTGATTATGCTTTAACCTCTATCACATTGTGGCTAATTTGAACCTGAAAATGCAGCTCTCACAACTTCCACCACCACTGTATTCTCTCTAATGTGCCTTTGCGGGCTCCTAGTAATTGTGTTTTCCACCTGTATCTTCACCACCCATTCCCGAGGAGATTCCATTGGAAAATGTGTCTTTACAATTGTGTATGGCAGTGATATGATAAATTGGTGCATTCATCTTAGAGAATCTTTTATAAGATTACATAAGAAAATCTTCTTTTACCACAATCAACATATTGTGGATAATTATTGCAAAATTATTAACTGGTAAATCACCATAGAAATAACATTCTTAAAACGTGTTACTGCTGTATTAAGTTTCAAACTGGGAATGGTAAAGATGTAAATTTCCTTTGACTGAACAAAGAAGAAGTGAGAAACATTGATCTCAAATCTTGTTTCTACTTGTGCAACACATTTGGATTGGGTGTGAATGTGTAATAATCACAGTTACTAGAGAAAGGCAGGTCATGCCTAACAGATCTATTGGAACCCTTCCAGCATGTAACAAGAGTTAGTTCGTGAACATAAGGTGGTAGAAATTATAAAACTTGACTTTCAGAATGTATTTGACAAAGTCCTTACACCAGACTGTAAAGAAAGCTTGTGAAATTGAAGATAAAGCTCTAAACTGTAGGATTAATTGACTGCATAATAGAAATAATGGAAGGGAGCAATTGAGTTAATTCCAATTGCTTGGGTATAACTAGTAAAGTCTATAGGTGCCGGGCTTGGGGGTGCGATTGTGCATTGATTTATTTATGATCTAATGCACAGTCCACTAGATCAGGTGAGACCAGCTTCCGAATGTGTTTTGTGCATGTTTTCAGTCCTCTGCAAACCGTAGGTAGACAGGGAGATTTACAGTGTCACAGCTGGAATGATGATTGCTTCTGCCGACAATGCTCAAGAGGATAATTGTACACTTTGACCTTGTCAGACTGCCCCTTCCTAAAGGGAAGCCTCTACGGTATTAACCAACACGTTACCTTTTGTGAAACCCTGGACTCCAGTTTGCAGAAAGGTCCCACCTGTGGCTGTAAGCAACTGGGAATCAGCATGGAGGACTGGAGAAATTCATATTTCTGAACAGTAGCCCAGGATTTACTCCCACATCTACAACTGATCCTCAAATACAGTGTTCTGCAGGAAGTGCAGCTGGAAAATTGATCAAAAAACAAAAAGTGCTGCAGTAACTCAGCAGATCAGGCAGCATACATGGAGGACATGGAGGGTCGCCTTTTGGGGTCGTGACCTTTCTTCTTGGAAATTATTGCATCATTTTCTCAACATTCAGGCTGATAACCTAACTGTTTAAAGCAGCATTCTTTTATCTCTTTCATCAGAGAGCGGGAGATGAAATAGGTAGTTTCCAGAGAGAGATAGCCAACAGGATAGGGAATTGGCTTTGAGTAAGGAAGCAGAAGATAATGGTGAAAGGTTGCTTTTCAGATTGGAGGCCTATGACGAGTGGGTGCCTCAGAGATTGGTGCTGGGCCTATTACAGTTTGTAGTTTATATCAATTCAATTAGAATTGAAGGCATGATTAGTTTGCAGATGACACTAAAGTGGGTGATATTGTAGACCTCAAAGATGATTATCAAAAATTACAGCAGGATCTTGATCAGCTGAGCAAATTGGCGGGGGAATTGTTGATGGAGTTCAATGCACATAAGTGCGAGGTGTTGCTTTTTCGGAAGTCAAAACAGGGCAGGATCTTCACAGTGAATGGCAGGGCTCTGGAAAGTATTGTGGAGCAGAGGGATTTAGGAGTGCAGGTACATAGTTCTCTGAAAATTACATCTCAAGTAGATAGAGTGGTCAAGAAAGCTTTCAGTGCACAGGTCTTCATCCAGGGTATTGAATGTGTAGAAGTTGAGATCTTATGTTACAGTTGCACAAGGCATTGTTGAGGCTGCATTTGGAGTATTGTGTTCTGTTTTGGTCACCCTGCCTTAAGAAAGATACCATTAAACTGGAAAGAGTGCAGCGAAGATTTATGAGGATGCTGCCAGGACTATAGAGTCATAGAGTCATAGAGCTATACAGCGTGGAAACAGGCCCTTCACCCCAACTTGACCACACTGGCCAACATGTCCCAGCTACACTAGTCCCACCTGCCTGCGTTTGGTCCTTATCCTTCCAAACTTGTCCTATCCATGTATCTGTCTAACTGTTTCCTAAATGTTGGGATAGTCTCTGCCTCAACTACCTCCTCTGGAAGTTTGTTTCATACACCCACCACCCTTTGTGTGAAAAGGTTACCCCCTCAGATTCCTATTATATCTTTTCCCCTTCACTTTGAACCTATGTCCTCTGGTCCTCGATTCAGAGGACTTTCTAGCGAGTTTCAGAAGGCTTTCGACAAGGTCCCACATAAGAGATTAGTATGCAAACTTAAAGCACACGGTATTGGGGGTTCAGTATTGATGTGGATAGAGAACTGGCTGGCGGACAGGAAGCAAAGAGTAGGAGTAAACGGGTCCTTTTCAGAACGGCAGACAGTGACTGGTGGGGTACCGCAAGGCTCAGTGCTGGGACCCCAGCTATTTACAATATATATTAATGATCTGGATGAGGGAATTGAATACAATATCTCCAAGTTTGCGGATGACACGAAGCTGGGGGGCAGTGTTAGCTGTGAGGAGGATGCTAGGAGGCTGCAAGGTGACTTGGATAGGTTGGGTGAGTGGGCAAATGCATGGCAGATGCAGTATAATGTGGATAAATGTGAGGTTATCCACTTTGGTGGCAAAAACAGGAAAGTAGACTATTATCTGAATGGTGGCCGATTAGGAAAAGGGGAGATGTAACGAGACCTGGATGTCATGGTACACCAGTCGTTGAAAGTAGGCATGCAGGTACAGCAGGTAGTGAAGAAAGCGAATGGTATGTTACCATTCATAGCAAAAGGATTTGAGTATAAGAGCAGGGAGGTTCTACTGCAGTTTTACAGGGTCTTGGTGAGACCACACCTGGAGTATTGCGTACAGTTTTGGTCTCCTAATCTGAGGAAAAACATTCTTGCCATAGAGGGAGTACAGAGAAGGTTCACCAGACTGATTCCTGGGATGGAAGTACTTTCATATGAAGAAAGACTGGATAGACTCGGCTTGTACCCACTAGAATTTAGAAGATTGAGGGGGGACCTTATAGAAACTTACAAAGTTCTTAAGGGGTTGGACAGGCTAGATGCAGGAAGATTATTTCTGATGTTGGGGAAGTCCAGAACAAGGGGTCACAGCTTAAGGATAAGAGAGAAGTCTTTTAGGACCGAGATGAGAAAATCATTTTTTACACAGAGAGTGGTGAATCTGTGGAATTCTCTGCCAAAGAAGGTAGTTGAGGTCAGTTCATTGGCTATATTTAAGAGGGAGTTAGATGTGGCCCTTGTGGCGAAAGGGATCAGGGGGTATGGAGAGAAGGCAGGTATGGGATACTGAGTTGGATGATCAGCCATGATCATATTGAATGGTGGTGCAGGCTTGAAGGGCCGAATGGCCTACTCCTGCACCTATTTTCTATGTTTCTATGTTTCTATTCCCCTTTTCAGGGCAAGAGATTCTGTGCATCTACCTGATTTATTCCTCTCATGATTCTACTTGCAGGGCTGAGCTACGGGGATAGGTTGGTCAGGCTACAATTTTATTCCTTGGAGTGCAGGAGGCTGAGGGATGACCTTATACAGTATAAGATCACGAGGGGAATAGATAGAGTGAATACACAGAGTTTTCTTACCCAGAGTTTTTTACCTCATCATATGTTGTCCACTGAGATCTGGTGATAGCCAATGAACACATTTATCACCAATATTAAGTTCTGTTAAAAACAGAGACACATAAATATATATGGAAGTAACCAGTTGCATTGTCTTTCGTATGTGCAGAGTAATGTTCAGGAGACATGAAAGGTGCAGGAGTGGTAATATAAACAGTGGTATGTAACAAGAAATATTCCAAATGGTCGGGATATATATGGAGAAGGTTATAGATCTATTAATATATGATCTACCATGCATATATTGAAAGAGTGTATTTACAATCAATTATTGCATACCATCTTGACATTTTGCCTGTTTCCATTATTGGTCTCCATGCTAATATTGCAAGCCTATCTATTTGGTCATTTATGGGGAAGCCTTTTCTGTGATGTATCAAAAATGTACAATGAGGTGGAAGTTGATCTTCACAATTTGTGCAAATTTGCTGTAAGTTTTACATGTTGCTAATTTGTTTTTCCCTGCAAAAATGAAAACAACCTAATTGTAACATGACAGATGCACCTTAGAAAGCATACAGCCAGGTTGTTTCACAGCTTGGTTTGGGAACTGCTCTGCCCAAGTTTGCAAGAAAATGCAGAGAGTTGTGGATGTAGCCTCGACCTTCACAACAACCAGACTCCCCACCATTGACTCTGTCTATACTTTATGCTGCCCCAAAAAAGCAGCCAATAAATAGCACTGTAATAAAACATTTGTCAGACCAGTTATTCCTTCTTGGCTTGCTTAGTTTATTTTAGCAAAACTTAGCTTAGAGGTACAGCATGGAAACAGGCCCTTTGGCCCACTAGGTTCACCCTAGCCATCGATCACCCATGCACTAGTTTTATGTCCTACATACCAGGGACAATTTACAGAAGCTAATTAGCATACAAACCTGCACATCTTTGGAAAGTTGGAGGAAGCCGGCACACCCAGAGAAACCCCACACGGTCACAGGGAGAACTTACAAACTCCATACAGCCGTGAGGCAGCAGCTCTACCACTTTGCTGCCACTTCTCTAGTGCCACTTCTTCTCCCACATCCATTGGGAAGAATATACAGAAGCTTGAAAGCATGCATCACCAGACTTAGGAACAGCTTCTTCCCTTATGTATCAGGCTTCTGAATGGTTCTTCTATAAGCTAAGGTACTGTCCGATTCAACCTTTACCGCATTGTGGAGATTGGACTTTATCTCTGGAACTGCAATGCTACAATGGTGAGAACTATATTCTGCACACTGTATCTTTTCCTTCACTATATCTATTGCATTTGAATTTGGCTTAATTGCATTTATGTATAATATTATCTGATTAGATGGGATAGCATGCAAAACAAAGCTTTTCACTGTACCTCTGTAAACATGACACTAATAACCTTAAATCTAAATTTAAACCTAAACCTAAGCAATGGTAGATTTCCATTTGGAAAAGGTAATTGAGTTGGCGTATAATTGAGTTTCATCGCCAGAATGTAAAGGTACCTGAAATCTACACATGTATTGGAGCATGGGTTGATCCCACAGTAAGTTTAAAGTTCCTTGTTATTTTACTAGACTTTATTCCAGTTGAGTGTAGGAGCAAGACTCAATGCCATTTTGATAACTGATCTCAACGCATAACTAGAATAACCAAGGAAGAGTGATGTTTATACTAAACTTGCTCAGGACCTTAGATCACCGTGGTTAATGATTTCACAGTAAAGATGTATATGTCAAAAGAGAAATGATAGTGAAGGCTTTTACATCATGGCAAAGTGCAATAAAACAATGGAAAAAATGACTCCCCCATGCATTATAGATACATAGATACATAGAAAATAGGTGCAGGAGTAGGCCATTCGGCCCTTCGAGCCTGCACCGCCATTCAATATGATTATGGCTGATCATCCAACTCAGTATCCCGTACCTGCCTTCTCTCCATATCCCCTGATCCCTTTAGCCACAAGGGCCACATCTAACTCCCTCTTAAATATAGCCAATGAACTGGCCTCAACTACCCTCTGTGGCAGAGAGTTCCAGAGATTCACCACTCTCTGTGTGAAAAAGTTTCTTCTCATCTCGGTCCTAAAGGATTTCCCCCTGATCCTTAAGATGTGACCCCTTGTCCTGGACTTCCCCAACATCGGGAACAATCTTCCTGCATCTAGCCTGTCCAACCCCATAAGAATTTTGTACGTTTCTATAAGATCCCCTCTCAATCTCCTAAATTCTAGCGAGTATAAGCCAAGTCTATCCAGTCTTTCTTCATATGAAAGTCCTGACATCCCAGGAATCAGTCTGGTGAACCTTCTCTGCACTCCCTCTATGGCTATAATGTCCTTCCTCAGATTTGGAGACCAAAACTGTACGCAATACTCCAGGTGTGGTCTCACCAAGACCCTGTACAACTGCAGTAGAACCTCCCTGCTCCTATACTCAAATCCTTTTGCTATGAAAGCTAACATACCATTCGCTTTCTTCACTGCCTGCTGCACCTGCATGCCTACTTTCAATGACTGGTGTACAATGACACCCAGGTCTCACTGCATCTCCCCTTTTCCTAATCGGCCACCATTTAGATAATAGTTTGCTTTCCTGTTTTTGCCACCAAAGTGGATAACCTCACATTTATCCACATTATACTGCATCTGCCAAACATTTGCCCACTCACCCAGCCTATCCAAGTTACCTTGCAGTCTCCTAGCATCCTCCTCACAGCTAACACTGCCCCCCAGCTTAGTGTCATCCGCAAACTTGGAGATGTTGCCTTCAATTTCCTCATCCAGATCATTAATATAAATTGTAAATAGCTGGGGTCCCAGCACTGAGCCTTGCGGTACCCCACTAGTCACTGCCTGCCATTGGGAAAAGGACCCGTTTACTCCTACTCTTTGCTTCCTGTTTGCCAGCCAGTTCTCTATCCACATCAATACTGAACCCCCAATACCGTATGCTTTAAGTTTGTATACTAATCTCTTATGTGGGACCTTGTCGAAAGCCTTCTGAAAGTCCAGATACAACACATCCACTGGTTCTCCCCTATCCACTCTACTAGTTACATCCTCGAAACATGCCAGTTTTCTTTCATAATCTACTTTCCCTTTCCTAATTAAGCCCTTTGTCCTCCTCTGCTGGACTGAATTTCTCCCAGTCCTCTGGTAGGCCCTTTTTTCTGGCTAATTTGTACGCATCATCTTTTGCTTTGATACCATCCCTGATTTCCCTTGTTATCCACGGATGCACTACCTTCCCTGATTTATTCTTTTGCCAAACTGGGATGAACAATTTTTGTAGTTCATCCATGCAGTCTTTAAATACCTTCCATTGCATATCCACCATCAACCCTTTTAGAACTAATTGCCAGTCAATCTTGGCCAATTCACGTCTCATACCCTCAAAGTTACCTTTCTTTAAGTTCAGAACCGTTGTTTCTGAATTAACAATGTCACTCTCCATCCTAATGAAGAACTCAACCATATTATGGTCACTCTTGCCCAAGGGGGCACGCACAACAAGACTGCTAACTAACCCTTCCTCATTACTCAATACCCAGTCTAGAATAGCCTGCTCTCTCGTTGGTTCCTCTACATGTTGGTTTAGATAACTATCCCGCATACATTCCAAGAAATCCTCTTCCTCAGCACCCCTGCCAATTTGATTCACCCAATCTATATGTAGATTGAAGTCACCCATTATAACGGTTTTGCCTTTGTTGCACGCATTTCTAATTTCCTGTTTGATGCCATCCCCAACTTCACTACTACTGCTAGGTGGCCTGTACACAACACCCACCAGCGTTTTCTGCCCCTTAGTGTTTCGCAGTTCTACCCATACCGATTCCACATCCTCCAAGCTAATGTCCTTCCTTTCCACTGCGTTAATCTCCTCTCTAACCAGCAACGCTACTCCACCACCTTTTCCTTTCTCTCTATCCCTCCTGAATATTGAATATCCCTGGATGTTCAGCTCCCAGCCTTGGTCACCCTGGAGCCATGTCTCCGTGATCCCGACTATATCATAATCATTAATAGCTATCTGCACGTTCAACTCATCCACCTTATTACGAATGCTCCTTGCATTGAGACACAAAGCCTTCAGGCTTGTTTTTACAACGCTCTTACCCCTTATACAATTATGTTGAAAAGTGGCCTTTTTTGATTTTTGCCCTGGATTTGTCTGCCTGCCACTTTTACTTTTCACCTTGCTACCTATTGCTTCCGCCCGCATTTTACACCCCTCTGTTTCTCTGCTCACCCATTTAAGAACCCCACCACCTCTTATTCTCTGTTTATTATTGTTTTCTTCTTTCCCCCCTACATGTTGGGTCTGAATGCTTTCCTTCTCTGCCTCCTGCCTCACACACTGTCTAATAGCTTTCTCTATTTGAGTCCCTGCCCCCAACCATTATTGATTGATTGATTGATTGATTGATTGATTGATTACTTTATTAATCCCCTTATTCAGGGGAAATTCTGATGTCCTTGCAGCACACTAATGAAAATACAACACAGTATTCATAAAGAAATTCAACACCAAAACATCCCCCCACAGTGATTCCCACTGTGGGGGAAGGCACAAAGTCCAGTCCCCATTATGTGTGTGATCGTGATGTAAGTCCAACTTGGCAAATCTATGATAGACACAAAATGCTGGAGTAACTCTGCGGGACAGGCAGCATCTCTAAAGAGAAGGAGTGGGTGATGTTTCGAGACGAGATCCTTCTTCAGACTCCTTGTCAGAGAGAGAGAACTTCTTCAAAGTAAACATACCTTGAGGAGATTTTGCAAAGGATCAGATAAAATGCGTAGGAAGGAACTGCAGATGCTGGTTTAAACCGAAGATAGATACAAAATGTTAGAGTAACTCAGGCAGTATCTCTGGAGAGAAGGAATGGGTGACGTTTCGAGTTGAGAAGGGTCGACTCGAAACCTCACCCATTCCTTCTCTCGAGAGATGCCGCCTGTCCCGATGAGTTACTCCAGCATTCTGTGCCTAACTTCGGTTTAAACCAGCATCTGCAGTTCCTTGGCAAATCTATGGCTCTCAAATAGCTGCTACGGGATACGTCCGTACCACAAACTGACCACAAATTGCAATTGACAGCTACTTTAAAATTATTGGTTGGTATCAGTACGGTACAGACGGTATGTAAATTCTGGAATTTACAACTTAGTGCTACAAGATGATGTAGTGAGGGGTGATGACAAGGCAAGCATCAAGTTCCATTGCATCAATGCTATGTCTGGAAGTAGTTAATACCGTCACTGAATAAGAGTGGAAATATAGTTCATTTCTTGGCATTGTCATTAATTATTAAGCAAGTAGAGATGCTAACATTTAAATTAAAAAGCAACATAACCACCTCATCACAAATACACTAATTTAAATACTTTGGGAATTTCTGTGGTAGCTATTTACAGTTTCATATTCGTAAGGTCTTGGTTTGAAGTGGGCTGGCAAGACCTCTTATATTAAGCTTTAATGTCCACCACTGTGTGAAAAGGGCATCTGCTAGATTCTCATCAGAGGAATGACTTTTCATTCCTATTCTCAGTAATATTCAGTTTTGAGTTGGTTGAGAGCTAGTTCAACGAGATCCACCTACCTGCAGTTACTCACTGACTGCATTTCCATTGCAAACACATACACAGCACGTAAAAGGAAACATATTATCACAAGATCAGCCACCAAAATCACAGACTGCTCGGAACTGACTTCAGAAGGTGTTGTTTTTCAATGACTTCTGGTTAAACCATGATGCATTAACGACGTGTATACAGCACTTGACAAAAACAGACTGGCAGAGGCCATTTAATGTAAATTATATTTACATTATATCAGTCATCAGATCAAAGAAACTTGAAGACAATCTTTTTTAAAAGCTATCCAAGAAGTTTAAGTATAACTGAGCAACGCACAGGAATATGGCACAGAAATAATTAGCTGTATTAAGCAGCTCCCTTTATTTATTTAGCTCCTTTATAACTGCAGCAGCACTCCTGCACATAATGTACAAGTGCCACAATTGTGATTTATTTGAGGAAAACTATAGGCATGAAAATTTATGCTTGAGTGTATTTCTGAATTTTTACTTTTATTTTTTAGCAATGGATTCCTGCAATTTTCAGTGTGATAAATTTGCAGTATTTTCTCTCAACAAGGGAAGAAGCTGAAGAGAAGCTTTGAATTTCCTTTGAGCGAGAAAGGTAAAATTGGCAGCCAATTCATCAAATTGCATTGGCACCTTTCCTAGATGCTGAGTTAAATAAAAGTCTTGTTTTTTTAACTCTATATAGATATCAGGCCATTTCCGTAAAATGATTCGTTTTCCTCTAAAAATGTGTTTTTGACTGAAATGTAGCATTACTTGGCAAATATTTTAAGAAACCCCTGGAAAGAAAGCAAGAAAACACCTTCATGTAGTAATTTTCAAATTCTCAAAGCATTCCAAAGCATTTTGTAGAAAATTCCCCTTCGTAAATCTATGCTGACTCAGACTGACCCTGTTACTGCCATCCAAATGTGCAGCTATTTCATCTTTTATAATTGACTCCAGCATCTTCCCCAGCATCGATGTCAGGTTAACTGGTCTATAATTCCTTGTTTTTTCTTTCCCTCCTTTCTTAATAAATGGGATAACATTAGCTACCCTCTAATCCATAGGAACTGATCCTGATCCTAGAACATTGGAAAATGATCACCACTGGGTCCACAATTTCTGGAGCCACTTCCTTAAGTACCCTGGGATGCTGACCATCAGGCCCAGGTGATTTATCAGTCTTCAGTCCCATCAGTCTATCCCAACCATTTCCTGCCTAATGTGAATTTCCTTTAGTTTCTCCGTCACCCTAGGTCCTCTGGCCACTAGTACATCTGGGAGATTATCTGTGTGTCTTCCTTAATGAAGACAGATCCAAAGTACCTGTTCAACTCGTCTGCCATTTCCTTGTTCCCCATAATAAATTCACCTGTTTCTGTCTTCAAGGGACCCACATTTGTCTTAACTATTTTTTTTCCTCTTCACATACCTAAAGAACCTTTAACTATCCTCCTTTATATTCTTGTCTAGCTTACCTTCATACCTCATCTTTTCTCCCCGTATTGCCTTTTTAGTTATCTTCTGTGGTTCTTTAAAAGTTCCCCAATCCTCTTGCTTCCCGCTCATCTTTGCTGTGTTATACCTCTTCTCTTTTATTTTTATATTGTCCTTGACTTCCCTTGTCAGTCACGGTTGCTTCTTACTTCCCTTCGAATCTTTCTTCTTCTTTGGAATGAACTGATCCTGCACCTTCTGTATTACTCCCAGAAATACCTGCCATTGGTGTTCCACTGTCATCCCTGCTAAGGTCTCTTTCCAGTCAACTTTGGCCAGCTCCTCCCTCATGCCTCCATAGTCCCCTTTGCTCAACTGTAATACTGATACTTCCGATTTCCCTTCTCCCTCTCAAATTGTAGATTAAATCTTGTAATATTATGGTCACTCCCTCCTAATGGCTCCTTTACCTTGAGTTCCCTTATCAAATCTGGTTAATTGCACAACACTAGCGAATGATTGATGAGAAGCTCTGAAATGCTGGAAAGATTCTGAAAGATTCCAGTTTTAGACTAAATTCTCCATCATCAAAGCTCTGCTTGCTGCATAGAACTAGAATATAAACTTCACCACACAAAATAATATTGTTCAACATTACTACCTGCATGGTAATGCAATGGACAATCGGCCCAATCAAGAGAGTTTATTGTCATGTGTCCCAGATAGGACAATGAAATTCTTGCTTTCAGCACAACAGAATATTGTAGGCATGAATACAGAACAGATCAGTGTGTCTATATACCATAGAAAATATATTTACACACATAAATAAACAGATAAAGTGCAATAGGCTGTTATAGTTCAGAGTTCGATAGAAGTTGTGTTTAATAGTCTGATGGCTGTGGGGAAGGAGCTGTTCCTGAACCTGGATGTTGCAGATTTCAGGCTCCTGTACCTTCTACCCGACGGCAGCGGAGAGATGAGTGTGTGGCCAGGATGATGTGGGTCCTTGATGATGTTGGCAGCCTTTTTGAGGCAGCGACTGCGATAGATCCCCTCGATGGTAGGGAGGTCAGAGCCGATGATGGACTGGGCAGTGTTTACAACTTTTTTGAAGCCTTTTCCGCTCCTGGACGCTCAAGTTGCCGAACCAAGCCATGATGCAACCAGTCAGTATGCTCTCTACTGTGCACCTGTAGAAGGTCGAGAGAGTCCTCCTTGACATACCGACTCTCCGTAATCTTCTCAGGAAGTAGAGGCTCTGATGTGCTTTCTTTATAATTGCATCAGTGTGCTGGGACCAGGAGAGATCTTCGGAAATATGCATGCCCAGAAATTTGAAGTTCTTGACCCTTTCCACCATCGACCCGTTGATATAAACGGGACTGTAGGTCCCTATTCTACCCCTTCCAAAGTCCACAATCAGTTCCTTGGTTTTGCTGGTGTTGAGAGCCAGGTTATTGTGCTGGCACCATTTGGTCAATCGGTCGATCTCACTTCTGAATCGTCCCCATCAGTGTTACGTCCCACAACAGTGGTGTCGTCAGCGAACTTGATGATGGAGTTCGCACTATGTACGGCTACGCAGTCATGAGTATAGAGTGAGTACAGCAGGGGGCTGAGCTCACAGCCTTGAGGTGCTCCCATGCTGATGGTTATCGAGCCTGACACATTTCCACCAATACGGATCAGTCCACTGTCAATTCAGTCTACTGACTAAACGAAGAAAGCAAAAGTTATCTTTGAAGGCCATGAATATTAATGTTAATTTAGTGTATTATGGTTTATCTTTCACAGTCTTCGCCCTAGTCCTCTCAACAACAGCATCACATAGACTATTCACATTTTAACAACACCAGCTGAGAAATACACTTAAATGCAAAATGAGCTGCCAATCATACACTCAAACAAAACATACAAAGATGCTTATGTTTGAATTGAAAACCTGACCCTTCCTCTTGCACCTAGCCAAACCCAGCAGCCCAAATATACATTCATTTTGCATCAAATTATAAACAAAATTCAAGTGCGCTGGATTTTTTTTTAAAAGAGGGCATTCTGGAATGGGAAGGATTTCTATTGAGTTTTCACTACACAATACAGGTAACTGCTGTGGCATTTCCATTGCAATCTGTTGACTTTTCAAGTGTATGTTCACCAATGCTGCCGGGAGCTCATTAGCATATAAAATAATGAGAATGTGCAGAATTGGAGTGTCCAAACCCGTATGTTGTATCCCCAGTGATAGAGCAGCAATTAATGATGAAATAAAAGAGGTGCATGGTGTTAGCACATTATCCTCATGCTTTAATTTTAAACATTCAAACTGAGGAAACTACGAAGAGACGTTTTTGCCCAAGAGCTGGAACTATCATCTATCATGGACTCCAGCGGCCTGAGGCTTGTGACATTATGGGGAATTATTATTTTTTAAATCCAGGGAAAGACACTGATTAGCAGTTGTGAGATTCCCCAGAGAGCTTTCTCTGTTTGGAATTTTATGGAAGATGAGGGGAAGTAGTACAGAATGAAGGAGAGGAAGAGGAGGATGTGCCCAGGAAGTTTGTTTGGTTTGGAAATACAGCATAGAAATAAGCCCTTCAGCCCATCGAGTGCACACTGGTTCTATGTTATCCCACTTTCTCATTCGCTGCTTTACTTTTAAGCATTCAAACAGAGGAAACTACGAAGAGACGTTTTTGCCCAAGAGCTGGAACTATCACAATTTACAGAGGCAAATTAACCTACAAACTCGCATATCTTTGAGATGTGAGAGGAATCTGGAGCACCAGAGCCACAGGGAGAATGTGCAACCTCCATACAGACAGCACCTGAGGTCAGGGTCGTATCCAAATCTCTACCAGCGGTGCCATTGTTCTGCCCTGACAAGTTATCACAGACTCTGCCAATTAAATTTACTATTAGGAAACAATTATGAAAAGCACTTCGTGGAGAGAAAACTACAGATAGTTGTACTACAGATAGTTGTAATAATAAAAAATAACAGAGAGGAGCAGTGTCAGGCATGTATCTGAGATATGAAATATGCAGTGTGGCTCAACCCAAGTCTGAGGCTGTTGTTTCCTGGATCAAGAAGCTTTGCAAGTTAGTCACTTGGTTGAACTTTTATATCTATAACAAAGAAAAATAACAGTGGCATTCAGTGAGCAATTGTAAGACTATGTAGGATGTAAGTGAGCAGGTATTCAACAGATTGCCTGCTCCGTGTTACAAGGGGAGGTTTATAAATTCATGTCATAGCAACAAAGTTAGGGCATTCGGCACATCGAGTCTACTCAGCCATTCAATCAAGGCTGATCTATCTTTGGCTCTCAATATTCTCCTGCCTTCTCCCCGTAACCTTTGATAACCTTGCGAATCAAAAAGTTATTTCATTCAGTTTGTGCAAGCCAGCAGGTTGCTGAAATTGTCAATATTTAAAGAGCAATAGATGGTATTGAACTCTCAACTTCCCATCATATTGAACATATGCCTGACTAAATCAAAGATTTCAGTACTTCATGGTATCATGCAACCTAGAAACAGGCCCTTTGACCCAACTCATCTATGATGATTGAGATGCCCCATCTAAGCTAGTCGCATTTGCCTGCATTTGGCTCATATACCACTGTCTTTCCTGTCCATGTACATGTCCAAATGACTTATAAATGTTGTTATTTTACCTGCCTCAGCTACTTCTTTTGGCAACTTGTTCCATTTACATACCACCTTATACGTGAAAAAATTGTCCTAAGGATTCCTATTAAATCTTCCCCTCTTACTTCAAACCTATGCCCACTAATTCTTGATTCCCCAACTCTGGGAAAAAGACAATATGCATTCACTCCATTCATGCCCCATTCAAACTTAAGGGCCTGTCCCACTTTCACGACCTAATTCATAACCTCTGCCGAGTTTGCCCTTGACTCGCACTCGCAGCATGGTCGTCACAAGGTTGTAGGAGGTCGAGGGTAGGTCGTAGCAGGTCGTGATGCTAGTCGTAGGTACTCGTGGCATCAAGTAGGTCGGGGCATTTTTTCAACATGATGAAAAATGTCCACGAGTAAAAAAGGTCGTGAATTAGGTCGTGAAAGTGGGACAGGCCCTTTACTAGAAGTTGCCAAGAGCCATTTAGGCCACTGGGAATTCCCATTCTTTGTCCCTTCAAAAAATAAACTAAAATTACTGGAGATTTGCAGTTAACAATGTGAAGAACAAGAAGCCATAGGTTTGAGGTGCGAGGGGGAAGATTTAAGAGGAACCACAGGGGCAACTTTGTTACACAGAGGGTGGTGGGCATATGGAACAAGCTGCCAGAGGAGGTAGATGAGGCAGGTATAATAACAATATTTAACCTGTTCACTGCCAAGTTTGTTTTTTCATTATTGGCCATGACACGAGTATACTCGGGCGTGGTACTAAACAGGTTTAAGAGATATTCTGACAGATATATGGATGAGAAAACTGTAAATGTGTAGAGGGATATAGGCCAGATACGGACAAATATGACTAACTTAGATGAGCATTTTGAGCACCATGGACAATTGTGCCATAGGGCTTGTTCTGTGTTGCATGACTCTTGTCTCTATTTAAAGACATATATTGTTCTCCTATTTCCGTCTATCTCAGAGATACAAGGCCTGCTTAGTGAGGCTGTTCTTATCCAAGTCTTTTTGAACTAAAGCCACCTTTTTTGTATTTAATGAAGACAAGAGAGAATTCAGATGCGGGACTTTTGAGTACAAAATATAACACTGCAGGAACTCACCAGGTCAGGCAGCATTTGTGGAGGGAATAGTCTGAAGAGTTCCGACCCATTCCTTGTCTCCAGAGATGCTGCCTGTCCCGCTGAGTTATTCCAGCTTTTTGTGTCTATCTTTAGACATAGGACATCATGGGTCATGAAGAAGGAATAATCTAAGAAAGGATCCCAGCCTGAAAAGCCATCTGTCCATTCTTTCCATAGATGCTGCCTGACCCATTGAGTACCGTGATGCATTGTTTTTTTTGCTTCTTTTTTTAAGCCTTATTATCCTGCGTTTATGCTGCTAGCTGTAATGCGGAAGACTGTCTGCATGTTACTTGTGCAGTATCTCTGTGGTACGGTGGATGTCTGTCTGCTCTGCTGTCGTAAGGAGCAGAAGAACTCTTCCAGCTGTAGCTGCGATGGGTCTTGGATCCCTTTGTCTACAAAAATGTGGTGGATTTTTAATTCTAATAACAATTCTCAGAGCATGAAGGACTGCATCCTGACCTTTTTTGTATGAGCTGAAAGCCCAGATGCATTCTGCAGTCTAATCCCCCTCAATTCCACCAGGTGTGCAGCCTGTGTTTCCATGCAGGACAGCTGCAGGCTTTAATGTACATACAAGTGCCTATTTAGTACAACACATGAAGGAGAAATAGTTAAAGGGCTATACAATTAAAAACACCTAAATGGCCAAATAGCTACATAAACAATAAAACAAATTCCATGCGGACATTCGGAGGCTGGGTGGGTTTTCTTTAAGTGCTAAGCCTCACTCATTAACGAAGGTAGATCAGATTATCAAGTCTGTAAGTCATAGTGTCGGTTTTGCTGACACTCCCAGTTTTCCAGTTGTTCATTTTAATGCACAGAAAAGTGGGAGAGTTAACTGATCAATTCAGCCAACCTTTCTGATGATTGGGAAGAAGGAGGGTCTGAAGAAGGGTTTCGGCCCGAAACGTCGCCTATTTCCTTCGCTCCATAGATGCTGCTGCACCCGCTGAGTTTCCCCAGCAATTTTGTGTAACTTTCTGATGATTATCTCCCTTGTCATTACATCCAAACTGAATAGAATGGGTAGAATTTAAAGTAAAAAATGTGTTCATTATAATACAGTACCTCAGACAGAATCATATAGTTACTATTATTTGAACCTGTTTTCTAATATACAGTTCACATATGCTATAGCTGTATGTGGGCATTAGAGTGCAAGTTGGTGTTCACCCTGATAGGCTTAGCATAGTTGTCAGTAGAGTAATAAAATATCAATAACATTTTTACACATCAGGTAAAGACATAAACAAATAAGAAAATCCACAAGAATGTTCATAATCTAACAAGGCAAGTCAAGATGAACTGCTCATCAGATTTAAATACAGGTCTCCTATACAGTTACAGTTATTCATGCAAACACATGCTGTATGCCATACATGAGTAAACTGTTTTTACAGAATGATAGTTATACCGCAAAGAAAGAAGTTATTTGGCCCAACATCCATGGACTAATGTGCCTATCTACACTAATCCCATTTACCTTCATTTTGCACTTATCTATATTACTAAAAGTCTGATCTTGACCACTTCCTGTTTTGTATATTGATTTTAGAAAAAACGCTGCCACTTACGGCTGTGATTTTTGGCCACTCAGAGTACCCCTCTGCTGTGAGGATTTTTCCCATCGATGAAAAATAAAAGAGTTATTAATGTTTAAAAAATGTTGAGATTCTCTCTCCTGTAGGTCACGCCCCTTCGGGAGGGACTATAAAACCTGGAAGTGTTGAGTGCCTCAGTCAGTCGGTGGTTGGTTTGAAATAAAGTACAGCAAATGGTTGGTGGTGAGTACACAAAAATGCTGGAGAAATTCAGCGGGTGCAGCAGCATCTATGGAGCGAAGGAAATAGGCAACGTTTCAGGCCGAAACCCTTCTTCAGACTGTTTCGGCCCGAAACTTTGCTTATTTCCTTTGCACCATAGATGCTGCTGCACCCGCTGAGTTTCTCCAGCATTTTTGTGTACCTTCACCTTTCCAGCATCTGCAGTTCCTTCTTAAACAAATTGTATTGTATTGTATTGTATTGTATTGTATTGTATTGTATTGTATTGTATTGTATTGTATTGTATTGTATTGTATTGTATTGTATTGTATTGTATTGTATTCAAATGTATTGTCATTGTCTCAGTTAGAGACAACAAAATGAATTTCCCTTACAGGCAGTATCATAAAAATAAAAATAAATAAATAATAATAAATAATAAAACATATTAAAAATAAAATAGAATTTTTAAAAAAGCACAAGCACTGAAAGTCCACGACACAACATAACACAGTGGCACCAAGGTGAGGAAGGCACCATAGTCCAGCCAGCCTCCCCTCCGTTCTTCCCAGATGTTCACTCGTGGTCGAGGCCTTCCTAGCACCCGCAGTCGCCGCCCCGGGTGGCCCGATGTTCAGGCCCTCACGCCGGGCTGGTGGAACGCCGACGCCAATCCCCGACGGTGAACATCCTCCTCCTCAGCGGCCCGGACCTCCCGATCAGCCGCCTCCTGCAGCCGGAGTCCGCAGCTCCCGAGTCCGCAGGCCGAGCCGGGCAGAGTCGCAGGACCCCGCGTTGTTGATCAGCACCACCCGCGTTGGGAGCTCCGCAAACCGCAGCTCCATGATGTCGGTGCAGCAAGCCCAGCACTCCGGGCTCCAGACGGCGATCCCCGGTAAGGCATCGCCAGCCCCGCGATGTTACAGCGCTGTCCCGCCGCTGCCGGAGCTCTGGTCGATCCCGGCAGGAAAGGCCGCGCCAATCCAGTAGGTAGGCCGCTGGGGGGGGGGGGCGAGGACGCGACTCGAATAATAGTCGCGTCTTCATCAGGAAGCGGCTGAAGGACGGTATCCCCCTTACCGTGCCCCCTTCCCCCACATAAAAACACCCAAAAAAACACACAAAAACACACTTTTACATAACTAAATAAACAAAAAAACAAAAAGATACCGGGCTGTAGGTGGGGGCTGCTGGCACCAGCGCCACCGGAAGTACAACGGTTGGTGCTGGTTGGTTTGAAATAAAACACATCATACTCAGTCCCCCTCTGCTCATCAGGTGCAGAGGATTCTTCCCATCAATGAAAAATAAAAGTGTTATCAGTGTTTAAAATTTTTTGAGAATCTCTCTCCTGTCAATCACGCCAAGAAGGCCACGCCCCTTCCTGTGGGTGGGGGTTGGGGATTATAAAACCCAGAAGTGTGGGTGTGGCTCAGTCTCTGCAAGATGGGAGAGGGAGAGGTCACAACTCTGTCTGAGCTGTGAATCAACTGAACACACTGAATGTCTACTGAACTGTGAGTGTGGTGTTTTGTGGTGTTTTAAGTGTTTTATGGTGGTTTCACCCTGCTTGAAATAGTATGAAACTGCATTTGAATGTGGTGGCCTTGCACCCTGCATGAAATGGTATGAAACTGCATTTGAATTTGGTGGCCTTGCACTCTGCATGAAATGATATGAAACTGCATTTGAATTTGGTGGCCTTGCACCCTGCTTGTTATGAAAGTGCACTTGAATTTGGTGGCCTTGCACCCGGCTTGAAGTGGTATGAAACTGCACTTGTATTTGGTGGCCTTGCACCCTGCTTGAAGTGGTATGAAACTGCACTTGAATTTGGTGGCCTTGCACCGTGCTTGAAGTGGCATGAAATTGCACTTGAATTCGGTGGCTTTGCACCCTGCTTGAAGTGGTATGAAACTGCACTTGAGTTTGGTGGACTTGGACCCTGCTTGAAGTGGTATGAAACTGCACTTGAGTTTGGTGGACTTGCACCCTGCTTGAAGTGGTCAGAAACTGCACTTGAATTTGCTGACCTTGCACCCTGCTTGAAGTGGTAAGAAACTGCATTTGAATTTGGTGGCCTTGCACCTTGCTTGAAATGGTAGGAAACTGCATTTGTATTTGGTGGCCTTGCACCCTGCTTGCAATGGAATTTCAATGAATAGCCGTGAGTCAACTGCCAACCCACCAGCCGTGTGTGAGCTGTGTGTGAGACGTACAGGTTTGTAGGTTGATTGGCATTGGTAAAAAATGAAAATTGGCCCTGGTGAGTAGGATAGCGCTAGTATACGGGGTGAAGGCTGGTCGGCACGGGCTAAGTGGGCCGAAGGGCCTATTTCCATGCTGTATCTCTAAACTAAACTAATTTAAATCTCTAATCCATTCCTATCCATGTACTTATTCAAAAGTCTTCCATTAAGCTTAAAAGTGCATTCTTACTTGGGGAAACTCACAGACTTCACGGGCAGAGATAAGTAACGTTAGTGCGGCAACTGGATACATTGCTGTAGAATTTGCAATGCTTCACCTAACAAGACTACCAATAGTAAGCATGCTTGATTAACATTCTGGAGTATGACTCTGATTGCAACTTGATATTAAGCGATGCTCTCTCCTTAATAATTATACCAACAAAAAAGTCATGGCTGTTTTTGTGACAGATGTTTCAAAAATGAATGTGACTACTTTATTTCATACATGAGAAAATAAAATATTATTTTCAGTCGTATTCTGATCTATTGTAATTGCAAAGAAATCACAATTAGTCTGTATTTTGCTTTAATTCATAAGAGTAGGCTGAGGCTCATCTGTGACATTTGTTCTCCAAATGTTATTATCTTTAGTCCTTTTCCTTCAAACTAACGCTTCAAAATGGATAAATATCTTATTGCATCCAAATTTAGAAAAATAATGCTGCATCAAATTTAAAGGAATAACTAAAATATAAAAGAGAGAAGGAAAAGCTGATAAAATCAGCAAAGGTTTTGTTAGAAGTGTCTTTGCAATAGTCACCCAGGTTTCCACAGTTACTGGAACTTTACAGAAAACTGTTAAGAGTGCAATGAGCAGATGGCATAGATTCTGCAATTTCAACATGTCTTTGATAACTACCCTTATAAGATGACAGTAAATACACCATTTCATTGCCAGCAATAGAGATAAAGATTGATTGATTCATTGAAAGATACAACATGGGGGAAAAAGGCCCTTCGGCCCACTGAGTTCAACCCCACCATCGATCACCTCTTCACACTAGTTCTTTGTTATCCCACATTCTCATCCACTCCCTACACACTAGGGGCAATTTACAGAGGCCATTTAATCAACAAATCCGTATGTCTTTTGGGATGTGGAAGAAAAAAGCAGAGCACCCAGAAGAAACCCATGTGGCACAGGGAGAACATGCAAACTCCACACAGAGAGCGTCCAAGGTGAGAATCGAACCTGTGTCCCTGGTGCTGTGTACCAGCTGCATTATTGTGCCACCCTGAATTTGTCCATGAATTTGCAAGCTATCTTAGAAATAATGCTAGAACTGCAAAGAAATGATAACAAAATTATTACTTGGTATCATTTTAAACATTTATGATTAGAAATAGTTTTTCTCTGAGTATTGCTGCAACACACCATTATTGCATTTACCTCTGCTGCCTGTTTAAGCTTTAGACAAATAATTCCAAAACTGTTTAATAGTTTAATCACATATAACATGGAACAGATCAAAACAGGAACAGGCCCTTCATTGCATTATGTGTATGACAAGCTAAACTAATCCCTCATACTGTACCTGCACATGATCTATATCCATCCATTCACTGCAAATGTGCATGCCCATCCAAAAGCCTCTGACAAGCCACTATTACAGTGGCTTGCAAAAGTTTTCATACCCCTTGAACTTTTCCACATTTTGTCACGTTACAACCACAAACATAAATGTATTTTATTGGGATTTTATGTGATAGACCAACACAAAGTGGTGCATAATTGTGAAGTGGAAGGAAAATGATACATGGTTGTCAAATTTTTTTACAAATAAAAAACTGAAAAGTGTGGCTGCAAAAGTATTCAGCCCCCCTGAGTCAATACTTTGTAGAACCACCTTTCGCTGCAATTACAGCTGCAAGTCTTTTGGGGTATGTCTCTACCAGCTTTGCACATCTAGAGACTGAAATATTTGCCCATTCTTCTTTGCAAAATAGCTCAAGCTCAGTCAGATTGGATGGAGAGCGTCTGTGAACAGTTATTTTCAAGTCTTGCCATAGATTCTCAATTGGATTTAGGACTGGACTTTGATTGGGCCATTCTAACATATGAATATGCTTTGATCTAAACCATTCCAGTGTAGCTCTGGCTGTATGTTTAGGGTCGTTGTCCTGCTGGAAGGTGAACCTCCGCCCCAGTCTCAAGTCTTTTGCAGACTCTTAACAGGTTTTCTTCCAAGATTGCCCTGTATTTGGCTCCATCCATCTTCCCATCAACTCTGACCAGCTTCCCTGTCCCTGCTGAAGAAAAGCATCCCCACAGCATGATGCTGCCACCACCATGTTTCACAGTGGGGATGGTGTGTTCAGGGTGATGTGCAGTGTTAGTTTTCCGCCAAACATAGCGTTTTGCATTTAGGCCAAAAACTTCAATTTTGGTCTCATCTGACCAGAGCACCTTCCTCCACATGTTTGCTGTGTCCCCCACATGGCTTGTGGCAAACTGCAAACGGGACTTCTTATGGCTTTTTTTCAACAATTGCTTTCTTCTTGCCACTCTTCCATAAAGGCCCGATTTGTGGAGTGCACGACTAATAGTTGTTCTGTGGACAGATTCTCCCACCTGAGCTGTGGATATCTGCAGCTCCTCCAGAGTTACCATGGGCCTTTTGGCTGCTTCTCTGATCAATGCTCTCCTTGCCCGGCCTGTCAGTTTAGGTGGACGGCCATGTCTTGGTAGGTTTGCAGTTGTGCCATACTCTTTACATTTTTGGATGATGGATTGAACAGTGCTCCGTGTGATGTTCAAAGCTTGGGATATTTTTTTATAACCTAACCCTGCTTTAAACTTCTCCACAACTTTATCCCTGACCTGTCTGGTGTGTTCCTTGGGCTTCATGATGCTGTCTGTTCACTAATGTTCTCTAACAAACCTCTGAGGCCTTCACAGAACAGCTGTATTTATACTGAGATTAGATTACACACAAGTGGACTCTATTTACTAATTAGGTGACTTCTGAAGGCAATTGGTTACACTGGATTTTATTTAAGGGTATCAGAGTAAAGGTGGCTGAATACTTTTGCACGCCACACTTTTCAGTTTTTTATTTGAAAAAAAATTTGAAAACCATGTATCATTTTCCTTCCACTTCATAATTATGTGCCACTTTGTGTTGGTCTATCACATAAAATCCCAATAAAATACATTTACGTTTGTGGTTGTAACGTGACAAAATGTGGAAAAGTTCAAGGGGTATGAATACTTTTGCAAGCCACTGTATATATGTTTCCACCACCACCCCTGTCAGTGCATTCCAGGAGCCAACTACTATCTGTGAAAACATATTTGCCCTGCTCATCTCCTTTAAACATTCTCCCCCTGACTTTAAACCTATACCCTCTAGTAATTTACAGTTTCACTTGTGTAAAAGATTTTTACCCAATTTTTGAAATACTGTAAAATTGGGATAATAAGGGTCCAGAGACATGCAGTAAAATTGGATCAGTGTGGTTCCCAGCAGCATCCCACTCAGTTCAATGCAGCCACTGCCAATTTGCAAGAAAGTATTCCAGATTCTTTACACCAGCCTTACCGAGTACAAAAGTTAGGTATCATGATACAGCTGTACAAGTTGCTGGTGAGACCACACTCTGAACATTGTGCATTCTGGTCCCACATCAAAAGGAAGGGTGACATTAAGATGAAAAGGGCACATAAGAAATTCATCAGGATATTACCTAGATCTGGGCTTGGATTATAAAGAGAGGTTGGATTGGGCGGAACCTTGTTTTCTGGAGCAGGGGCTGGGACTTTTTTCTTTGGAGAATAGGAGGCTGCGAGGTGATCTTATTCATGTGCATAAGATCACGGGGTACATGGATAAAGTTGACACTCAGTCTTTTTCCCCTGGCACAGGGTTCTAAAACTAGAGGGCATAGGGTTAGGGTGAGAGGGAAGAGATATAAGAGGGACTTCTGAGACAACCTTTTCACTCAGACAGAAGTCTATATCTGTAATGAGTTGCCAAAGAAAGCTAGAGATGTGGATACAATTTTGACTTTCAAAAGTCATATGGGCAGAGAAATTGGTAGGAAGGGTTTAGAGGGGTGAACCAAATGCAGGCAAATGGGACTAGACCAGAATGCCAACATGGTCAGCAGGAACACTGATGAAATCTCCACACTGGGGCACATTTACTGCAAGGTGCCTCTGGTCTGAAGCATGCAACAAAATCAATATCCAGGAACCTAACACAGTTTTTAATCACAATTCCAGTACTTGGGTGTTTTTTGTTGTGATGGTGCCCAATTGTATTTCCAAAAACATAGTGTTAACCATGAGACGAGTCTTTAGATGGTCCGCAGTCACCTGAGTGTTGAGAGAGTGAAGACCTCTCCCATTAATGAAAATGTATTGATTATTAATGGGAACTCATGTAGGCACAGTAGTGCAGTCAATAGGGGCCTGGGCCAACAATGCTGGCAAATCCCAATGCCCAAATTAGTCATCTGTTCCACACTGAACTCAAAGCAGATAACGTCATTTTGTCATAAATACAATTCCTGGGTAATCTCTCTGTTGCTGCCGTAAAACATAGAAACACAGAAAAATAAGGGAAAGAATAGACCATTCTGACCTTTGGGACAGATCCACCATTCAATCATGAACAGATCCTTTATCTTAATGCCACATCTATGATCTCTCTTGATACCACTAAATGTTCTTTTGAGTTGATAAATTTATTTCTCTCTTTCTTAAATATATTCAGCAAATTGACCTCCACATCTGCCCACAATCACATGTGGGAGTGAATCCCACATCCTATCTCCCTCTTTTTCAGTGAAGAGATTTCTCCTCATCTAAGTTATAGATGTCTTAACCTAAGTTACAAATGTCTTGTCAGAGACCTGGGGCAACCATTTGGAAGGATCCTGTGGTAAAGATGTCAACATGATTAGTCCTTGCCTGAAATAGCAGTCCAGGCTGAAGCGTTTGATTGATTAATTGAGGATACAAGAGTGTTTATTGTCATGTATCCCAGATAGGACAATGAAATTCTTGCTTTGCTTCAGCACAACAGAATACTGTAGGCATAAATACATACACAACAGATCAGTGTGTCCATATACCATTGAATATATATATATATACACACATAAATAAGCATATAAAGTGCAATAGGCTATTAAAGTTCATATTTTTGTTTGAGTTGAGTTTAATAGTCTGATGGCTGTGGGGAAGGAGCTGTTCCTGAACCTGGATGTTGCAGATTTCAGGCTCCTGTACCTTCTACCTGAAGGCAGCGGAGAGATGAGTGTGTGGCCAGGATGGTGTGGGTCCTTGATGATGCTGCCAGCCGTTTTGAGGCAGCGACTGTGATAGATCCCCTCGATGGTAGAGAGGTCAGAGCCGATGATGGACTGGGCAGTGTTACAACTTTTTGCAGTCTTTTCCGCTCCTGGGCGCACAAGTTGCCGAACCAAGCACGATGCAACCGGTCAGCATGCTCTCTACTGTGCACCTGTAGAAGTTCGAGAGAGTCCTCCTTGACATACCGACACGCCGTAATCTTCTCAGGAAGTAGAGGTGCTGATGTGCTTTCTTTATAATTGCATCAGTGTTCTCGGACCAGGAGAGATCTTTGGAAATATGCATGCCCAGGAATTTGAAGCTTTTGACCCTTTCCACCATTGACCCGTTGATATAAATGGGACTGTGGGTCCCCATCCTACCCCTTCTAAAGTCCACAATCAGTTCCTTGGTTTTGCTGGTGTTGAGAGCCAGGTTATTATGCTGGCACCATTTGGTCAATCGGTCGATCTCTCTTCTATACTCTGACTCTTCTCCATCAGTGATACGTCCCACAACAGTGGTATTGTTGGCGAACTTGATGATGGAGTTTGCACTATGACTGGCTACACAGTCATGAGTATAGAGTGAGTACTGCGGGGGCTGAGCACGCGGCCTTGAGGAGCTCCCGTGCTGATTGTTATCAAGGCTGATACATTTCCACCAATGTGAACAGACTGTGGTCTGTGAATGAGGAAGTCAATGATCCAATTGCAGAGGGATACGCAGAGACCCAGTTCTGAGAGTTTGGTAACCAGCTTGGAGGGGATGATTGTGTTAAATGCCAAGCTGCTGTCAATGAATAACAGCCTGAAATATGAGTTTTTGTTGTCCAAGTGGTCCAGAGCAGAGTGGAGGGCCAATGAGATTGCATCCACCGTTGATCTGTTGTGGCGGTAAGCGAACTGCAGTGGGTCCAGGTTTTTGTCGAGGTATGAGTTGATTTGCGCCATGATCAGCCTCTCAAAGCACTTCATCACCACAAACGTTAGTGCCACTGGTCGATAGTCATTGAGGCACGTCACCTTACTCTTCTTGGGCACCGGTATTATTGATGCCCTTTTAAAGCAGGTGGGAACCTCAGACCTCAGAAGTGAGAGATTGAAAACGTCCGTAAAAACTCCAGCCAGTTGGTCCGCACAGGTTTTCAGAACACGACCGGGTATACCATCAGGTCCAGGCGCTTTCCGAGGGTTCACCCTTCTGAAGGATTTTCAGACGTTGACCTCTGTGACCATGACCGAAATACCATCATGGCGAATGGGTGCTCGGGAAGGCACATCAGTATTCTCCCTATCAAAGCGTGCGGAGCTCGTCAGGGAGTGATGCTTTGCTGACATTTGAGCTGCCTCCTGATTTTGCCTTGTAGGAAGTGATGGCATTCAAGCCCCGCCACAGCTGCTGCACATCTGTCTCATCAAGTGACTAACAAATGCAGCATGGAAACAGGCTCTTCCACCCACCGAGTCCACGACGACCACCAATCACGCACTCACAGTAGTTCTAAGTTCCCATAGGAATTCCAATAACTCTATCATGGCAATTTTGGAAATTTTGAACCTGTGAATACTTTGTGCGTCAGTGAAGTACAGATTGGACATGATGCCTGTGAAAACACTCTAGAAGAAGGTTCTTGGCAGATAAGTATGTATTTGACTCCCGTTCCACCCTGAGGAACATTTCCTGACTTTGATTGTGACTCCAATGTAATGGAGTGTTGCCAGTGGTGTCCTGTTGCATGAGTATCTCAGCAGGTGAATGCTGGAGAAAGTACCCACTCTAACCTCAAACAGAATCTATGAATTTTGGAAGATATTTGAGGAACATGCAGTGCGTTTCAAAGTTGTCCAACCAAGTTTAATGATGTCAGCAGTGCTGCTCTTTAAGTTGTAGGAAAAACATCAAACTAACTCAAGTTCCTCAATGACCTGTTACTTTTCTTGGCAATCAGGTTGTACCTTTGAGCTTCACTTTATGTCAGGAAGGTCGGAAACAGGTGTTTTGTGAATGGCGATGAGCCGATGATTGTCGTTGGGAATAGATCAAACATGCTCACATGGATTGCACATGGAAGTGCCTGATCCAATTCTCCAAGAATGTGATTTCACAGGAATCATCACAAGGTCAATTTACTCTAGTTGAAATCAATGTTTGCACAATTAGTGCTTATAAATTAGATGCTAATCCATCCCATTTCTGGGCTTTAATTTGCTCCGACAGATTAACCTACTAATTCTATACCATTTTTTTACAATACGTCTGTGTTTGTTCACACTAACTACTTTCTCCATGTTTCAAAATCAACCAGTATTAATTTACTTATTAATGTCGTTTACAAGAGGCATCCATTTCCAAATTGGAATTATAAAATTGATTAACATAATGTCTTACTAAACCTTTGGAAAATTGCAATCATACACCTTGTTAATGGAATTGGTTGATGTTGTGAAGAAAAACATCCATAAAATCTTAAATACGTGTTAACAAATTACTCAGTGACTGAGTAAAAGATAAGCTTTGTTATAGTGTTAAGAATTTAAAAAATGGTTTACAGCAATCTACAGCTATTACATTTAGCAATGGCTACACCTCATCTCTGTGCATATATTTTTTTCAATATTTAAGCAATGCTAATTCAACAGAAGCTATTCAGAATCTGCCAGTTAGTAAAAAGATGTAATTGGGCATTCCATTGAAATGGAACATTTATTCAGGAACCAATTCCTCATAAATTATAATGGCAAATTTACAGGTTTGTTATAGCAGTTTAGACTGACAGTGTTGTTCTGTCAGCACAATTCTTAGCCAGCAGTGGAATAATCTATTATCAGTTAGTGAATATAGTCACCTAGCAAAAAATTAAAGTGCAAACACCATGTGCCTAATATATTTTCAAACAATGGAACAGAAATATACATTTAGTAAGAAAACTTACAATAAACATATTCTGTCGTGACTTCAGTTTTTTTCACATACATAGGATTTTTATGGAGTATTGCAAGTGTTAGATAATGGGGAAATGTAGCAGCCAGATTCCACACTAAAACAACATGGGTGGGAATGGAATAAATGACCAGATGGAGACACAAGGAACTACTGATGCTGGAATCTTGTAAAATGCAAAGTGCTGGAGTAACACAGTGGGTCAGGAGCCATTTGAGCGGGGATGGAGGGTGATCACTGTTCGGCATGGACTCGGCGAGCCCAAGCGCCAGTTTCCATTCTGTATCTTTAAAGTGTAAAGTCTAAATCAATGCATTTTAAAGGATGTAATGAAGCTAAACAGTCAAGTCAAGTCACATTTATTTATATAGCACATTTAAAAAACAACTCTCGTTGGCCAAAGTGCTTTACATTTGTTATAGGAATAGTATAAACAAACAAACTACATACATATCTACATATAGCCCTCGCTCAGTGGACATCAGGAAAGGCTTGGGAGTATAGATAAGTTTTTAGTCTTGACTTAAAGGAGTTGATGGAGGGGGCAGTTCTGATGAGAAATGGGGATGCTGTTCCACAGTCTAGGGGCTGCAACCACAAAGGCGCGGTCGCCCCTAAGCTTATGCCTAGACCGCGGGATATTCAGAAGCCCCAAGTCGGCCGATCTGAGGGACTTGGAAGTGGAATGGTGGGTGAAAAGACTTTTAATGTAGGAGGGGGCAAGCCCAGTGAGGGCTTTGTAGACATAGAGGAGGGTCTTGAAATGTATACGGAACCGCACAGGGAGCGGTTGCAAAACAGGGTGTCAAAAAGATTCACAAAGATGTTGCTTGAAAGGCAGGCTTGAGTTACAAGGAGAGATTGAATGAGCTGGGAACCGTGATCACCAGGTTCAAACATAGTTTCTTCACAACGACCATCAAGTTCTCGAACACTACACAACACCAATATCATCTATGAACTTCTATGGATTGTCTTTCCTTGCACCAAAGACTATTGGGTTTTGTTCGCACAAGTATTTTATTTTCTGTTTATTATATATTATCTGTGTGTATTGTGTTTATGGGCTGTTATGCTGCTACAGGTAAGAATTTCATTATTCTGTATGACAATTAAACACTCTTGATACTTGACTCTTGACTTATGTTCCCGGCAGCAAAGGAGGCTGAGGGCAGACCTCATTGAGGTTTATAAAAGTATGAGGGATATAAATAGTGTAGATTGTCACAATGTCTTTGGAAGGGTAGGGGAGTTTAAAATTAGATGCCAAAGGTTTAACTTGAGAGGGGAAAGATTTAAAGGGGACCTTTTCACGCAGAGGGTAGTCGGTATATGAAACAAGCTGTCTGAGGAGGTAGTAGAGGCAGATACAATTACAATGTATAAAAACGTTTTGATTTAGGATATCGGCCAAACACAGGCAAATGGGATTAGATTAGGAAAAACAATGCTTTGTATTCTTATTGAATGAGAAAACAATATTCTGTTTTGCATTTATACTGCAGTGATATTGTCTAATCGAAATTCAGCATACAAATCGCACAGCCTGATCTGTGGCTGTAATGTGATGGGTTTTTTAATTTCTTTGTGCCTGTGCCTCAGATATTTGCAAGTCGTGACAGGCTTCCTGTTCAGAATGGACAGATGCCTAGGAATGAAAAGTGCAGTGTTGACGTATCACTGGTGAAAGTTATCAGAACTTATTGATTCATGAGTTAATCAACCTTTATTTCTACTGTTAACGAACTCAATTATCACCTTCACCAAACCTACCCAATGAGAAAATTAATGGAAGGTGAAGGAGTTTTCGATGTACACTGAGAAAGTTGCCAGAATAGACTGAAGGTTGGCGTCAGATGATACAAAATAAATATTCAATTAATTTTGTTGATAATTCTATGGATAAATTATGGGGAATATTAAAGCAGGTTTCAATACAGAAGTGAGTGGAAGTTTTATAATTTGATGAAAACTGAATTTGTCTAGAACCCACCATTAGTCCTCCTGCATAGATATGCATATGCTTAATACAGGTTGATTGAGAAAATAATTTGTCTTGGATCTGTGGACAATGGGATATATTTCACAGGCAAAGAGAAAATGTTCTTTTAATACCAACAGGAAAGGTTGTCCAGGTATTGCTAACTGGAGTTAAAGATAATATGAGATCAAAAGGCTCTTAAAAATAATGCATGTACCCCCTCTGGAACGTAACTCTTTGGTCCATATTTGGACCAAGGCTGTGATGAGGTCTGTGGCCAAATGGTTCCGGTGAAGTCATCACTGTGCATCAGTGATTAGGTTACTGGTAATTAATTATTCCTTGACATCACACTCTATGATAACTCTGATCATTTTGTTCATGATTGATAATAGACTGATTATTTGGAAGTAATTAGCCACATTGGATTTGTCCTCCCTTTGTAAACAGTGTGTACCAAGGCAATTTTCAACAGGATCAGTTACATGTGAAAACAAATATTAAAGAAGTAAATGGCTATGACACAGAATTATATAGGTTGAGGAATACAAATACCTATTATGCCAGTGATATAAATTCATAGAGCCCTTGGGTTGTATGGCATGGAAACCACCCCTTCAGCTCACCATGTCCATGCTGACTTTTTCACTCACCTCCACTAATCCCATTTGCGCACATTTAGTCTGTATCCTTCTATGACTTGCCCATTTGACTGTCTGTCTACAGGACTGAAAAATACTGATTGGATCTTACTCCTCTTCTACCATTGAGTTCCAGCTTAAAAACCACTCTTTGTTCAAAATAAATTTGTTCATTAAATCCACTTTCAACTAAATTTGCTCATTAAATCCTCACCTTAAACCTATGCTCTCTTGAGTCAAGAGATTCAAAAGTCACGTATGACACAAAAAGCTGGCGCAACGCAGCAGTTCAGGCAGCAACTCTGAATAAAAGGAATGGGTGACGTTTCGGGTCGAGACTTTTCTTCAGACTGCCTGTCCCGCTGGGTTACCCCAGCTTTTTGTGTCTATCTTCAGTGTAAACCAGCATTTGCAATTCCTTCCTAAACCAAAGTCGAGAGTTTAATTTCATATGTGCCAGCAACGGAACAATGACATTCTAACTTGCAGCAGCATAAAAGGTCCATAAACACAATGTTCTTAGATAACATATAACTAACAAAAAGAAAATTGAATAAATTAATAACCCCAATACCACTGCAAAATACTCAAAAGTCTGAGTTACTCCAACTTTTTGTGTCTCTTTACCAGCATCTGCAGTTCCTTCCTACACACTCTACATATCTTCATGATTATTTGTCAGTTTTAGTTGTTATCCGATCCACATAATCTGTGAAGAAATCCTTTGTTTTTCCTAAGCATTTTATGAAAAAGGATTGAGACAATTTGCTGCTGAACAAGCAACAGACTTCACTTGACAAATGTTAAGTGGATTCACTTGTTCTGTGAAATTTGATCCTTTCATATGAATGTCTGGGCCTGTTCATTTGAATCCACACCTTGCAAGGAATTCAGATTTGTTTTAGAGGCAAAATATGCTTTAAAACTCGTGTTGCTTTGTAAAGAATCAGTCAAACAGGTTTTGAGCTGGAAATCTGTTTTGCGGAGAAAGCTCAGGCCTGACTGGGGAAACAGGAGCAAGAGTAATATCCTTAATTAAAAAGAAAGGATTTGGTATAATGATCTGCCAGGTGATGTGAAGGGTTAAAAGTTTTATTTATGATGTATTGCAGTAATTTTTAATTTGGACATGCAAATTTTTTAATTTACACTGACTGTATTGCTTTAATGGTTTTGATTAATATCAGGCCATAGTGTTTATGAAAAAGATTTATACCATGATTCATCTACAAAACAATCCAATCGTTATCAGCTAATGACACATCTATGAAAAACGATATAGATATTATTTAACTTCGTAAATATTATAAAACTCGTATCAGTAGCTGGTTCTCGTGGCAAATTGGAGTCTGTGTTGATAAGTAAAACTTTCTTTATTGGAACTTGTGGGCAATGTCATCAGAATAACCTGCCCACCAAATGCTGACCAATGCTTTAGACTACACTTGGGTGAACTCTCAGCTTCTGTTTGAACCTATCCCACTCCTTCTCCGTCCACACATATAAATCTTACCCTCTTATTTGCTGGTCAAAATATTCATGTACTATTAATATCAAGACTATTAATGAAAGAGTGTGTTCAATCAATTTTTAATTCATTCGTGAATACAATTCTATCATTCCCCATTTCATCATTTTGTTGTTTTTTGGATAAATCAAATATGTTCACCATCATTACTCCACTCCAATATGCTCCTCTGATATGATTCAGTACAAAAAAAATAACACATTCATATCCTCCTTTTAACATTCATCACTATAATCATAAATCTTGGTAACTATATAACTGTGACAACAAGTCAGGAGGGAAATGCCAGATAGAATTATAACATACTCTGCATTTATGGGTAAAAGAAAAGTAACTGTTCCATTTGTTCTAATATCAATTGTCAGTCCAGCAAAAATCACAAATGGATGAAAATATGAACTCCGTTACTGTCAACACACATAAAGGGGTTGCTCTCAACCTGCCCCTATTTGCTGATTGTATCTAGGATATTGAGAAAAGGATATGGCAGGGAACTGACTAAAAGTGGTCATCAGCAGCTACCTTACTATTTCACCAGCAAGAGAAAACAACTGGACTTATTTAAGTCTTGGGGCAGAGGTGTAGACCTGGCATTAATAGTGATAACTTCCACACCAATAAAGTCTGCCTTTGAGGAAAGGTGTATTGATGATGTTGCTGAAGGAGACTAAGTGACTTTCCCCCTCCACCTTAAACCTATGCCCTCTGGTTCTCGATTCCCGATTCTGGGCAAGATATTCTGTGCATCAACCCGATCTATTCCTCTCATGATTTTATACACCTCTATAAGATCACCCCTCATCCTCTTGCGCTCCATGGAATAGAATTCCCAGCCTGCTCAACCAACCTCCTTATAGTTCAGACCATTGAGTCACGGCAACAATCTGGTATTGTAGTCTGTTGCAGCAGATTTTTATATCGCTCAAGAGATTACTCCCTCTAGCCGCTAAATGGACTGCATGATTAAGGAGAATGTTGTTATACGCATGCGAGCTCTCCGTCAGAGACCTTCGGAGCTTCTTCACAGATAAATCTTCATAACACAGTCTTTTGATTAATAGATTCTTTATTGTTGATGAAAAACAATAAGGTACATCCAAACTTCTTCCGACTCCTACACTATAATCTTCATCGAACTCCAGCTTATCATTTACAACAATACAATACAATACAATATGGTTTATTTGTCACATTGCACATAAAGTGCAAGTAAAATTAATATGTCAGCAGCGGTACAATGATAAAGAACACACACAAAAACACAATAAAAATTTAACATAAACATCCACCACAGCATTCATCACTGTGGTGGAAGGCACACAATTTGGCCAGTCCTCCTCCATTTTCCCCCGTGGTCGGGACCTCAACCCTCCGCAGCCGTTGCTGCGGGCATCCAGATGGTAAAAGGACAAAGTACAAGTCCAGGTAAGTCCAGGATCGGCTCTTCCCCACCGGAGACCGCGGCTTTAAGTTGGTGTAGGCCGCAGGCCGGCGGTCGAGATTTAAAGTTTAAAGTTCCCGTCGCACCGCAGCCAGAAGCACCGCAGACCACAGGGCCGGCGGTCGAAGCTCCCCTCCAGGGGTGATGGTAAGTCGCCACCGCGTCCGCGGTAGAAGTTGGCCGCGGGTCGGAAGTGATGGCTTCTTCTTCCCCCGGGTCCCCCATGAGGAATCCCGGGCTGTTGACGCCGCGCCAGCTGGAGCTGTGCAGACCGCGCGCGGCTTCAGGCTGCCGGCTGCCTCGGGCCAGCGAAACGGAGCGCTCCCCTCCAGCGAGGGCTCACCCGCTCCACGCCGAGAGTCCACGCTGCGCCCGCCGTTGAAGCTCCGGGCGAGTCTCCGGGAAAGGCCGCGCCGATCCTTGCTGTTAGGCCACGGGGGAGGCGACCTGGAAAAAGTCGCCTCTCCATGGAGGAGGCGGCCGAAACGGTTTCCCCCTCACCCCCCCCACACCACCCCCCACACAAAACACACAAAGAAACATTAAAAACATACTTTAAAAATACTAAAAAAAAATTAAAAAGTTGAAAAAACTAACGCGCTGCTGACAGGGCTGCCGCCATTGCAGCGCCCCCACCCTTGAGAAAACTCCTCGTGTCTCCGTTACGCTTCGCATGGTCAAAGGGTATGCATTCCCCATGCTGGTCCCAAACTAAACTAAAACTAAGCTTCTGCGCAAGAAACTTAGCTCCAAACACGCCCTAGAATACGTCATAAATCCCACCCACAATATAACGGGCAGTCTAAAATTTAAAGACACATGCCATAATTAATGACACACAAAACAAGCCAAATGGCCATTACATAGTCAACACTAAAAAAGACACAAAGTGCTAGAGTAACTCAGCAGGCCAGGCAATACCTCTTGTGAACGTGGACAGGTGACATTTTGGGTCAGGATCCAAAACATCAACTATCCATGTTTTTCAGTAATGCTGCCTGGCCTGCTAAGTTACTCCAGCACTTTGTGTCTTTTTTTGTAAAGCAGCATGTTCAGTTCTGTTTTTCACATTGTAGTCAATACATCTACTTAACCAGTTCTTTGTATGAACAGCCACAGCAACCTAATGCACTCAAAGCCTTATTGCTAAAGTTTTACTTATCAATTAATGAACAGGCCATGCGTGCACAAATATTGTCATCATGCAATCCTTTATTCACCATTAGACAACTCTGGTTTCAAGAGAAGGATTATCTATGTGTGGTTGTCAAAAAAAACATTTATTCTAGACATACAGTCATAGGCATCCAGTGCAAATTTCTCCACATAGTCCATATAGTCATATTGATTCCGCAGTCAAAATGAAACAAACTATTTGACTGAAATTTGTTTTCTTGTGTTCTTTAAAGGGGCATTGCTTTGCATCAAAGTAGCCAAGAGCACAATTTACCAGCAATCCTTCCAGGTGAGACAGAGGTGAGACAGAGTTTAAGAAAGAACTGCAGATGCTGGAAAAATCGAAGGTAGACAAAAATGCTGGAGAAACTCAGCGGGTGAGGCAGCATCTATGGAGCGAAGGAATAGGTGACATTTCAGGTCGCATTTTTGTCTACCTTCATGTGAGACAGAGGTTCATGTGCACCTTCTCTAACCTCATCTACTGCATCCGGTGTTCCAAATGTGGCCTCCTGTACATCAGCGAGACCAAGCGTAGACTCAGCGAATGTTTCGCTGAATACTTGCACTCGGACTGCCAAGGCCTACTGGATTTCCCAGTTGCTAACCATTTCTGTCCTGGGCCTCCTCCATTGCCAGAGTGAGGCCACATGTAAACAGCACCTCATATTCCGCTTGGGCAGCTTTCAACCCAATGGTAGGAATGTTGAATTCTCCAATTTCAGATAACCTCTAACTAGCCCCCTGCACCTGGCCAGTTCCACCCCACCCTTCCCTTCTCCCCCCCCCCCTCCCATCCCCCACCTGTGCCCCACCTGGAACCCCACCTATTACTCCGAACCGCCATTCCCTTCCCCCCTCCCCCCACTACATACTACTCCCTGGCTTCACAATCCGCAACTCTTCAAACATCTCACACCAACTGTTCTTATCTCTGGCCTTTGTTCCAACCATCTGGCACTCTAGTACCTGCCATCTAGTACCTGCCACACGTTGTCCTGCCTCTCCCCTTTTCCAGCTTTCTTCTCCTCCCCTACGTTCAGTCCGAAAAAGGGTCTCGACCCAAATCATCACTTATCCATGTTCTCCAGAGCGCAGCCTGACTTGCTGAGTTACTCCAGCATTTTTGTGTAATAACCAGTTCTGTGTTTCTATTATATAAACTTTATGCTGTATGTCTGTGCCTAGAATTAGAGTCCATTATTGACTTAGCAAGCAATCTGCTGGAGGAACTCAGCAGGTCAAGCAGCCTCTGATGGGGAAAAGGAATTGTTGATGATTGAGTTGAAACCCATGTTGATGCAAGGTGAGGTATTTATATTTTTAGTATATGTATATCATCTCCAAAACAATACACATCTGTGTGCAGACAAGATCACAATGTAGATTCTTAAACATTGGAAGACCAAACAGTCCAAACAAATTGAAAAGATACTTTGAACTACTTTCCTTTGTTACCCTCTCCCTTATTACATCTTTCTCACTCGCTGATACATTCTACCCTGCACTCTCCTGCTGTGTGTTCCTCCATTGTGGGGATTTTAACTTTTTAAATCAGCATGAAAAGAAAAAAGGAGCAGATAAAATTAAACATCTAAAACGGCAAAATTATCATGCCATAAAAATTACGATTTGCATGGATTTATGGAGGTTTCTGATGACGCGGTGAATGTTCTCTTCGTGTTTATGTCTTCCTTCCCTGCCTTAATGTGCATGTTCTTTCTTTCTCTGTGTCATTTACAGCTTCTTCTATTCTGAAGTTGGAGACAAAATTAACTAAGTAAAATAGTTAGTTAGTTATCTTTTGGTATCATTGCTTACCTTGGCAGAATTTAATATTCTGTGTATCATTTCAGGAAATTAATATAATCTATCATAAAACTAATCTGAAATTATTTTGCTCATTCATGCATGACAGTATAAAGAAATCTTAAGTATTTTCACAGTTTACATTTCCACATCATTTTAAGTAACATCTTAATGTAATTAATATGTTTCTAAATGTTTCCCTGTGGTTATAAATGAAATGTATAATGGGATACAGTGGCATAATGTTTATCCCATTTGCGAGTAAGTGCTTCATGTTGAATGAATGACAGTTATGATGTCAGTCTTGTTCAATCGTACTATGCATGCATTGTCCCCTGTGTCTGTATTAAACCTCCCACAACTACACACTAAGATGCTGAAATTGTTTAGCCCACTGCTTCTTATGATAACAGGATATAGTTATATCACAGATGAGAGATACAAAATGCTGGAGTAACTCAGCGGGTCAGGCAGCAACACTGGAGAAAAGGAATAGGTGATGTATCCAGTCGAGACTCTTCATCCTTTTATATCACCTTTAGCAATAGGTAAGATGGCCTGACTATTTGCTATTAAATGCAAAAATGAATTGATTCTCACCTTATCCTCATTAAAAGAGTATTAGAAAATATGGGAGGTGCTATACTGCCATGCAGGCTGATTTTCCAATATTTTCACAGCACTTCCTATCATTTTTTTTCAAATTTAATCACGGCAACAGAGTTAGCAATTTAGGGCTTTGGACATGGTCTGCCCTTCAATTGGATCATGACTAACGTGCAAAAAATCAAAAAATGACTGCAGATGCTGATAAACTGAAATAAAACAGGAAATACTTGAAGCACTCAACAGGTCAGGCAGGATCTGGGGAAAACAAAACTGAATTAACACTTCAGACCAAAAACTTTGTGTTTTTTATGACTAACTTGTGCTTGAATTCCATTCACATACTTTTGCCTCAATGCCTTGGATAAGCTTAAAAAAACAAAGTCCTTTATTCCAGTTGTTCCAGTAATAACACTTTTTCATGCAGAAGACTTTTCCAGATTTCTACTTCCTCTGTATCTGCAGTGATTTCTAATTTCTTTCCACAGTGGTTGTGCTCTACTTTAAAACATTGGCCCCTTATTTTTAACTCCTCCATCAAAGGATGTAAATCTGTTTAAAAACTCCTCCATATCCTTTAAACATGTTATGCGCTTTGATATGATATATCATCAAACTTGTGTGGAAATCAAAATCCCCAAATCTCGTCTATTTTGTTTTCAAAATGCATAAGATTCTCAGATGAATCATTGGACTAATAGTTTGTTCGATACACTGATCAACAGTTTAATATAAAAATGAATGTATTTATGACCCATTTAAGTCTGATTCTGGAATTTGGACAAATTCTCCATGCTTTGTGAAGCCTCATTTGGAATGGAGTTCACGAATGGTTGGTTGCTCTTTTACATCTGCTGCCTCGGTTCTTCTGGGAATTCTCCCATTCTGTAAGTTTAGTTTAGTTTAGAGATGCAGCATGGACCCACCATGTCATTGCTGACCATCAATCACCCGTTCACACTAGTTCTATGTTATCCCACTTTTTCATCACTCCCTGCGCTCTAGGGGCAATTTTACAGAGGCCAGTTCATCTACAAACCCACTCATCTTTGGGATGTTGGAGGAAACGTACGCAGTTGCAGGAAGAGCGAGCAACCTCCTACAGCACCTGGGTCTCTGCCGCTGTAAAGCAGCAGCTGTAACAAGTGCTGCAACATGGTTTTGTTGTAATTTATACAGAACTTTATGTTTGTTTGTGGTATATGGACTTGGCTGGGAAGAGCAGCATTCATCATCCATCTGAAAATTACCCCCAAACTAAGTAACTTGCTCGACAATTGTAGGGGTGAGCTTCAGTCACCACCTTGTAACATGAACAGGCACAGATGACACATTAACAGATCAAATGATTTTTTTAAGGATTCAATCCAGTAGGTTCATGATCACTTTTAGCAATATTATATTTCTATTTCAGGATCGTTAAATCATTCAGCCTAAGATTCTGAGGTGGAATTGTGTGACTTGATCTCCTGCCCCGGAGGAATAATGTAGGCTTCTGAAACATAATCCAGTGATTTCATCATGATGCTATTAAACTCTCATCATAATAGTAGTATTCTTAAGATTTACCATGATACACACCATATCCCATTTGACCATTATCCCTTGACCTTGCTGCCTAACATTGGCTACCAATCCACCAATGCTTTGAATGTCAAATTCACATCCTTATAATTAAACTTTACACGGTCTCATCTAGTCCCCAAGAGAAAGAAAGCAACCTGTATCAATGACCACTGCTAGGTAGCTCTATCATCGTCCATAATGAAGTGCTTTGAAAGATTTGTAAAGTTTTATATTTGCACCAGTCTTCCGGATAATCGTGAAATTTGCATACAGAAGCAATAGTTTATGGCGGATGCCGTCACTCTTGCACAAGGTCACCTTTACATCACCTGTGTCAAGATGCTATTCATTGACCACAGCTCAGCCTTCAGCAACATAATTCTGAATAAACTCATCCTTAAACCTCTGGATGTTGGCCTTGAGGAATCTGCAATTGACTTCTGGACGTCTTGACCTTCAAACTTCAGTCAGTTCGAATTAGCGTACTTATTTCCATTATTTCATTTCCATGTAAACGTTTTTCTTGCTGGATTACAACCTGCAAGATGGCACCAGAGCATGGCGACTCTTTGACTACTGGTCCCAGAGGAGAATCTACCATCATCTGATACAATCGGCCGAAACATATACACTTATGAAGTACTTGTGGCAAAATTGCTGTACAAATACAAATTAAGTGCACTGCTCACCCAGTACTTGACTGAACCAGCAGCATTCTTTTTTTAAAGTTCCTGCTTTTGATATGAAAGGTGCCAGAAAGACCAACAATCATCTGAGCCTATTGTGAAACTAATGATCAGCTGTCTTCATGATGTGCTGTTTAATAAACAGTTCCAGTAACAAGGAACAAATAGCTCTGTATTTATGAATTGCTGGTATGTGCTGTGGATCGGAATTTGCAGGTGGAGGCATGTCTCTGTCTTGTCCCTGGAGGTTGCAGAAGTCATGGTTTGAGCAAGGGATTTCAGAAAAACTTTGGAACATTCCAAATTCCAGTAACAAAGATTGTGCATGCATCAACCAGAGTGACCAACGATGGAGATAACTGATAAGCAAGGGGATGAAAGATTAACATGGGTAGACAGGAATGCGGAGCTGAAGTTACATTTAGATACATAGATACATAGAAAATAGGTGCAGGAGTAGGCCATTCGGCCCTTCGAGCTTGCACCGCCATTCAATATGATCATGGCTGATCAACCAACTCAGTATCCCGTTCCTGCCTTCTCTCCATACCCCCTGATCCCTTTAGCCACAAAGGCCACATCTAACTCCCTCTTAAATATAGCCAATGAACTGGCCTCTATAGCCAATGAACTGGCCTCCTTTAGAACACCAATAATCTTGTTTAACGGGGGAGCAGGGTTGAAAGACAGAGTGGCCTTCTCTCGCTTCGAGTTTTCACATTGGGGAATGTGTTAAAGATATTCTGGGATGCTTGTCTTTGATCAAAGAAATGTACAGCATAGACACAGTCATTTTGGCCCAACTTGTCCATGCCAACCAGTGGGATTTAGTTTAGTTTAGTCTATTTTATAGATACAGCATGGAAACAGGCCCTTCAGCCAACCAGCGATCCCCGCACACCAACACTATCCAACACACTAAGGACAGTTTACATTTATACCAGGATAATTTCCCTACAAACCTCTACATCTTTAGAGTATGGGAGGAAACCGGAGCACCCGGAGAAAACTCACACAGGTCACAGGGAGAACGTACAAACTCCATACAGGCAGCACCCGTGGTCAGGATCAAACCCAGGTCCCTGGCGCTGTAAGGCAGCAAATCTATTGCTGCACCACGGTGCTGCCCTTATTATTCCATATTAACCCTGTTGTCCAGCACCTGGTTCATAGCGCTCAATGCTTAAGTGATCCATGGTTTCATCTGTGCACTTTTTTTAATGCTGTCAGTTACCCAATTACAACCATTCTCTCGTGCAGTGCATGTCAGTTATGTTGAGTGTCTTGGCAATTTACTGGGGATTTATTCACCCAGTTATTTCAGAGGGAGGTGAGGAATTTCTGCTCTCAGGGTATTGTAAACCTTGGGAACGTTCAACATTCGGAGCTGTGGAGGTAGAGTCCTTAAGTACATTCAAGGCAACTACAAGGGAGTCAAGAGTATGGGGATAGTGTGAGAAATAGATTAGATTAACCATGATCTTATTGAATAGTGGAACAAGCTTGTGAGACTGAGTGCCTGACTCTTGGTCTTAATGTTCTTGCATTATGTTCAGTTTAGTTTTGTTTCGTTTTAGAGACACAGCATGGAAACAGGCCCTTCGGCCCACCGAATCTGCGCTGCCCAGCGACTCCCGTGCACTAACACTATCCTACACACTAGGGACAATTTACAATTCACAATTTTTTTTACCGAAGCCAATTAACCTACAAACCTGTACAACTTTGGCATGTGGGGGGATACTGGAGCACCCAGAGAAAACCCGCGTGGTCACAAGGAGAACATACAAACACCTTCAAGATCAAACCTGGGTCTCTGGCGCTGTAAGGCAGCAACTCTACTGCCCTGTGTGCCACCCTGCCACCCCAATTCAGGATTGGAGTGCATACAGAAGCAATAGTATCTGGGGAGTTACAAACACATTCTGCAATACTTTCAAGAGAGAGCTAGATAGGGTCCTTAAAGATAGCGGAGTCAGGTGTTATGGGGAGAAGGCAGGAACGGGGTACTGATTGGGGATGATCAGCCATGATCACATCGAATGACAGTGCTGGCTCGAAGGGCCGAATGGTCTACTCCTGCACCTGTGTCTATTGTCTATTGTCCTATTGTCTATTGTCTAATCCTCACATTGATCCCTACTTCTGAACTTATGATAAATGAAATGACTGACGAAGGAGTTGAAGTTATTTAGATTTTGGACATTGTGACAATGAATTTCTGCTGTACAATCGTAGGTTTCAGAATTCACCTCCAACAACTACAATCCTCTAATTATGACCAGCCATTGAACCTTTCCAATTTCATTCTCATTGATATCACTGTTTTTGGAACCAAAATCAAATGAAGACATAAGGAACTGCAAATGCTGGCATCTTGAGCAAAACATAAAGTGATGGAGTAATTTGGCAGGTCAGGCAACATCTATGGTGGAAATGGATAGGCTGCATTTTGAGTCTGGAGCCTTTTTCAGATTCAATCAGTCTGAAGAAGGGTCCTGATCCGAAACGTCACTTATCCATTTCTGCACAGATGCTGCCCGACCCACTGAGTTACTTTGTGTTTTGACCAAAGTCAAATTCTATCTTGATGTTAGATGCAGTTACACTTGGGTGATTTCACTTCTGAAACTCAACTCTTTTGTCCCTGTTGAGCTAAAGCTGAAATGATATATGGAGACAAATGATCCTGTTAGAATGCAAACTGAGCATCAGTGAGCAGATTAATGCTGAGTAAGTATCATCTGATAACACAGTCAATGACAACTTCCATCACGGCTGCTACAACATACGAGAGGAGACTGATGTGGCAGTAAATGACAGGATTCAATTCATTATTCCGTTTCTTTTTGACAGAGATGTTTTGGTTTAGTTTAGTTTAGAAATACAGCACGGAAACAGGCCCTTCGGCCCACCGGGTCTGCGCCAACCAGCGATCCCCGTACATTAACACTATCCTACATCCACCAGGGACAATTTTTACCTTTACCAAGCAGTCGCGGGGAGAATGTACAAACTCCGTACAGACAGCACCCGTAGTCGGGATCGAACCCAGGTCTCCGGAGTTGCATTCGCTGTAAGGCAACAACTCTACCACTGTGCCACCGTGACCACCCTGTATTTTCTACATTTTCAGTAAGCTGCCAGTGCTGCTGATATAATGGAACTAATTAGTGAGAGGTTCACTAGGGTGGCACAACTGCGCAGTGGTATTGCTGCCTTAGAGCACCTGTGATACCGGTTTGGTCCTGACTACGGAAGCTGTCTGTATGGAGTTTGCATGTTCTCCATCCTCTGTAAAATTGCCTCTAGTGTGGAGCGTATGGGTGATCGTTGGTTGGCGCAGACTTAGGGCTTATTTCTATACTGTATCTCTAAACTAAACACCAGTTGTAATATACAGTGATGCAACAATTAGTGCTGCTGCCTCACAGCTCTGGGCAGCGTGTGATTCTGATTTCAGATGCTGATTATGTGGTGTTTTCATGTGATTGTGTGGAGTTCCTTCAACTGTTCCAGTTTGCTTCCACATACAAATGGTGTGCTAGATGGGAGGCAGAGGAATCAGTGGGGCAGGTGGATAATGCAGAATATTTAGATAGTAGTATTTTTGGATAAGGAAATAGATAATGTTTGGGTATTCTCTTTCCACCCTTGGTGCATGAGCTGCTGAATAGTTCCAGCATTCCCTGTTTTCGTTTCGGATTTCCAGAATTCACTTCTGAGTTCAATAGTTGTTTTTCACCAGAGATCACAGTGGGGAGGCAGAGTGGCGCAATGGTAGAGTTGCTGCCTTACAGCGCCAGAGACCCGGGTTCGATCTTGAAAGGGTTTGTATGTTCCACTTGTGACCGTGTGGGTTTTCTCTGGGTGCTCCAGTTTGGCACACGCCAAAGTTGTACAGGTTTGTAGGTTAATTGGCTTCAATCAAAAAAATGTAAATTGCAAATTATCCCTAGTGTGTAGGATAGTGTTAGTGCACGGAGGTCACTGGGTGGCGCATATTCGGTGGGCCGAAGGGCCTGTTTCCATGCTGTATCTCTAAAACGAAATTAAACTGAACTGAACATAATGCAAGAACATTAAGACCAAGAGTCAGGCACTCAGTCTCACAAGCTTGTTCCACTATTCAATAAGATCATGGTTAATCTAATCTTGAGGGGGGATCCTATAGAAACTTACAAAATTCTTGAGGGGTTGGACAGGCTAGATGCAGGAAGATTGTTCCCGATGTTGGGAAAGTCCAGAACAAGGGGTCACAGTTTAAGGATAAGGGGGAAATCTTTTAGGACCGAGATGAGGAAAACATTTTCACACAGAGAGCGGTGAATCTCTGGAATTCTCTGCCACAGAATGTAGTTGAGGCCAGTTCATTGGCTATATTTAAGAGGGAGTTAGATGTGGCCCTTGTGGCTAAAGGGATCAGGGGGTATGGAGAGAAGTCAGGTACAGGATACTGAGTTGGATGATCAGCCATGATCATATTGAATGGTGGTGCAGGCTCGAAGGGTCGAATGGCCTACTCCTGCACCTATTTTCTATGTTTCTATATTTCTATGACTTCAACACCACTTTCTCACACTATCCCCATACTCTTGACTCCCTTGTAGTTGCCTTGAATGTACTTAAGGACTTTACCTCCACAGCTCCGAATGTTGAGTGTTCCCAAGGTTTACAATACCCTGAGAGCAGAAATTCCTCACCTCCCTCTGAAATAACTGGGTGAATAAAGCCCCAGTAAATTGCCAAGACACTCAACAAAACTGACATGCACTGCACGAGAGAATGGTTGTAATTAGGTAACTGACAGCATTAAAAAGTGCACAGATGGAACCATGGATCACTTAAACATTGAGCGCTATGGACCAGGTGCTGGACAACAGGGTTAATATGGAAGAATAAGGGCAGCACAGTGGAGCAGTAATAAATTTGCTGCCTTACAGTGCCAGGGACCCAGGTTTGATCCTGACCACGGGTGCTGCCTGTACGGAGTTTTGTACGTTCTGCCTGTGACCTGCGTGGGTTTTCTCCGGATGCTCCAGTTTTCTCCCATACTCCAAAGATGTAGAGGTTTGTAGGGAAATTATCCTGGTATAAATATAAACTGTCCCAAGTGTCTAGGATAGTATTGGTGTGCGGGGATCGCTGGTTGGCTGAAGGGCCTGTTTCCATCCTGTATCTATAAAATAGACTATACTAAACTAAATCCCACTGGTTGGCATGGACAGGTTGGGCCAAAATGACTGTGTCTATGCTGTACATTTCTCAGATCAAAGACAAGCATCCCAGAATATCTTTAACACATTCCCCAATGTGAAAACTCGAAGCGAGAGAAGGCCACTCTGTCTTTCAACCCTGCTCCCCCGTTAAGCAAGATTATGGGTGTTCTAAATGTACCTTCAGCTCCGCATTCCTGTCTGCCCATCTTTCATCCCTTTGCTTATCAGTTATCTCCATCGTTGGTCACTCTGGTTGACATTTTAACTTTTAAAATATAAATTCACATTAAAGTTTTTTATAAGAAATAAAAAAGCTTAAGAAATAACAGAACAATTAAAAAATAAAAATATTACAAGAAAACTATCAATTTGAAACACAGATATTGCAAAATGTAAGATTTTAATAGGGCTTTGTCCGTATGGTTAACATGCAGATTATCATCATCACTAATACAAGAACGTTTGGATTCACTGTTCAACAAATACGTCATTATTGGGTCACCTTCAGGATGTAAAGATACTTCAGCCTTAGTTACACTGGATGATATCCAACAACCCACTTATAATTGCCTTCAGTGAACTGTATGGTGACACTTAGTGTGATGCAGAGGATTGATAGGCTGCTCTATGTACATATTAGACTAACCAAAATTACTATAACAGCCTGATATTAAAATTAAGGACAAAATATCCTTATGCAATATTTGACCTGTGTTGGAGCGACTATAACTGAACCTGATCCTGCAGGATTAGCTCCATCACAGTTTATTCATCTTCTCTCCTTATTTGACAGCCTTTGTCTTTTCATTTCAGGCCTTTGTCCAGCCATCTGCCAATGATAAACCCCTCACTTGTATCCACCTATCACTGGCCAGGCTTTGTCCCACCCCACCTCTTTTCTTAACTTTCTCCCATCCTGCTACATTTAGTATGAAGAAGGGAACCCTACCCGAAAGTTTGCCGATCCATGTCTCCCAAAGATGCTGCCTGATCTATTGATTACACCAGCACTGTGTCTTGCCTGGATTCATTCTCTTTTCAGCAGATTTGGGGGCAATGTGCTCTCCCTACAGAATTTCTGTGCTTTAGATTCATAGATCCGATCACATTATGAAGGATCCATCCAATCACTCACTACATGCTCAAAGGTCTATTCCTTGTGTACATATCTCCAATGCTTTTTCATCTTTTTGCTGGGGAAAAATAACTTCACTGCTTTCTCTTTGTGACCATGGTGGCACACCGATTCATAGATTTCCTGAAAGAGTTTTTTCCGTACAACACAACTCAGGCAAAGCTGAGGAAAGCTCCTGCTCACATTCAGACAAACTGGAAAGTTCACAGAGACTCATCTTCCACCCCATAAACTAAAGATTATATGGTACTGCTGTTGTTGGACACTCCAGGTCACCCATCTTCACAACTCTGTTTAAAGTAGCCTCTCTAAGCAGATGTGACTGAAGGAACTGCAGATGCTGGTTTAAAGCCAGGATAGACACAAAGGCTGGAGTAACTCAATGGAAAAGGCAGCATCTCTGGTTAGATGGAATGGGTGACTTTTCGGGTCAAGACTCTTTATACCATTGGGCTGTAAGCTGCCCAAGTGAAATATAAGATGCTGTTCCTCCAATTTGCATTTAGCCTCTCTCTGACAACCCCAATCCATCTAAGTAGATCCCAGACTGATATGAGGATTCCAACTCAGCCAGGTCCATTATGTATCTTGCTTTCTCTCTTGTGAGGCTCCAACCCACTGATCCAGCCCTACCATTGATCTCTCAATGCACACTCTGATATCTGTCCACGCCTCCAAATCCTCAGGAACCACCTTCATTGCCAGGTCGTGAACTCTGAAAACTATACCAAGCCATGAAACTCAGCCCTCTTCCACTACCTGCACCCAAATATGAACCATTATATTTCCCTTCAAGTGCTCCCCAGTGCTTGAAGGAATGCACACAATGGTCAACTAGGTACATAGGTACAGTGGAATTCATTTTTTGCATACAGATCAGAAAAAAATCTTACTGTACATAAGCACAATCATAGATAAGTACAAGAGTGTACCAATAGTAGATAACACTAAGACAGTACACAAGAGTCACCACGGTTCTGCTGCCATTTTCTATAATTCAAGTCCAAAGTTGTTTAAAATCTAGAGTTTTAACTTGGCCATAAAAGCCTGTTGTCCTGACAGTGGCACTGTGTCGGAATTGCAGAGGTTGGCCTGGCCAGGTGATGTTGCTGATGTCCCCCACCACTGCTCCACCGCTCCGTGCCACCACAGGCCGCTGTCGATCCGTGTGCTCGGCTTCTTGGGACAGTGCCTGAACCGAACTCAGAACACGCAGGCTGTTGCCGAACCTCCAGCAGCCCTCTCTAGAACACATCATGAACTCGCCACCCACAAATGGCCATCCCTCACCTCACTCGATCACCACTCTGCCTCCGTGCCACGAGACACCTCCCACAACTGACCTCAGAACATGCAGGCACCTCTGAGCAAATCTCCAGCCCGCTCACTAGCACCGTTCTTTTCCTGCGTCTACCGCTACATCTCAAATGACCCGCACTAAGCTCTTCAGGGTAGAATATTTCTACCTGTTTTTCTGATGCCCATTTTAGATTTTCTCTGAGTTCATTACTGACAGCTTCTTTTCTGACAAAGGTTATATGTACTGATGACTATTATAAAACATTGTCAAACTTATTTGGAGGCTATTGTGGTGAGAACCATGTTCTAACACTAGTGCTTTTGACCCATAACAGCATTGATGTACAGATGGGTCTTGGGCTCCAAGTAACAAGTAGATAGAGTGGTAAAAAATGGTATGCTTACCTTCATCAGTCAGGACATTAAGTATAAGCATCAAGAAGTCATGTTGCAGTTTCATAAAACGTTGTTCAGACCACATTTGGGGTATTGTGTGCATTTCTGTCGCCTCATTACAAAATGGATGTGGCGTTTTGGAGGGGTGCAGAAGCGGTTTACCAGGATGGTGCCTGGATTAGAAAGTATTAAGTATCCGGAGAGTCATAGAATCATAGTCATGGAAGTATACAGCACAGACCCTTCGCCCCACCTTACTCATGCCGACCAAGGTAGCACACTGCTAGTCAATATTTGCCTGCATTTGGCCAATGGCCCTCTACACCCTTTCCATCCATATATCTGTCCAAAGGTCTTTTAAAAATCACAGTGTTATCTACTTATCTGGCTTCCTCTGGCAGCTCATCCAGACTAACCTCTGAGTGAAAAGGTCACCCCCGAGGTTTCTCTTCAATCTCCTCTACTTTTCCAATCCTGGGAAAAAGACCATGAGTCTTCACTTTATCCATGCCCCTCATGAGCCTCAATGAAAAAAACTCCAGCCTGTCAATTCTCCCTTCATAACTCAAATCAGCAAAGCCCAGGTAACATCCTAGTGAATTTCTTTGCCACTTTCCAGCTTAATCACATCATTTCTATTGTTGTGCAACAGAACTTGAAACATATAAGATTATTAAGGGTTTGGACACGCTAGAGGCAGGAAACATGTTCCCGATGTTGGGGGAGTACAGAACCAGGGGCCACAGTTTAAGAATAAGGGGTAAGCCATTTAGAACAGAGATGAGGAACATTTTTTTCACAGAGAGTTGTGTGTGGAATTCTCTGCCTCAGAGGGCGGTGGAGGCTGGTTCTCTGGGTGCTTTCAAGATAGAGCTAGACAGAGCTCTTGAAGATAGCGGAGTCAAGAGATATGGGGAGAAGGCAGTAACGGGGTACTGATTGCGGATGATCAGCCATGATCACATTGAATGGCGGTGCTGGCGCGAGGGGCCGAATGGCCTACTCCTGCATCTATTATCTATTGTCTATTAACTGCACACAGGTGTCCAAGTGTGGCCTCACCATTGACTTGTACAGCTGCGTCATGATGTCCCTACTTTTGTACTCGATATAAAGGCAAGCACGCCAAAGGTCTTCTTCACCACATGGTTCACCTAAAATGCCACTTCCAGTAAAACATACAACCATGCAACACCTAACACTTGTTAGATTTAAATCTCTTAATTTTCCAGTCAAAATAGGAACCCTCCACAACTACTGTTTTTCTCCATCCTTCAGGCCAATAATAAATCCAATTGAAGTCACATAGTGCTCAGCATGTTAGACCGCATCCCTGGAGAATATGGATAGATGACGCTTCGGAATGGAACCCTTCTATCTAGCCAATTGGGGATCCCGGAGAAAACCCACACAGGTCACAGGGAGAACGTTCAAACTTTATACAGACAACACTCATAGTCAGGATTGAACCTGGGTCTCCAGCGCTATAAGGCAGCAACTCTACCACTGTGCCACTCTGCCCCCCTCAGGTAATTCTCAAAGGTAATCAAACGTCAGTGGGGTGAAGCTTGTGTAAGGGGCCTTATCATTTCGCACCTGTGCAATGTAGAGAACAATCCAATGGTGGAGAACAACATCAGTTTGCAAAACAGGATATCAATTTACATAGAAACATAGAAAATAGGTGCAGAAGTAGGCCATTCGGCCCTTTGAGCCAGCACCACCATTCAATATGATCATGCCTAATCATCCAAAATCAGTACCTCGTTCCTGCTTTCTCCCCTTATCCCTTGATTCTGTTTGCCCTAAGAGCTAGAACTAACTCCCTCTTGTCTCCACTGCCTTCTGTAGCAGATAATTTACCATATTCACAATTCTCTGGGTGAAAAAGTTTTTCCTCATCTCAGTCCTAAATGGCCTACCTCTTATTCTTAAACTGTGACCCCTGGATCTGGACTCCCCCAACATCGGGAACATTTTTCCTGCATCTAGCCTGTCCAATCCGTTAAGAATTGTACGTTTCTATAAGATTCTCTACAAGCTGCACTCCCTCAATAGCAAGAATGTCCTTCCTCAAATTAGGAGACCAAAACTGCACCCAATACTCCAGGTGTGGTCTCACCAGGTCCCTGTACAACTGCTGTAGAACCTCCTTGCCCCGATACTCAAATCCTCTTGCTATGAGTGCCAACATGCCATTTGCTTTCTTCACTGCCTGCTGTACCTGCATGCTTACTTTCATTTGTTGTCTGTTTAAGAAGTGTAATGTATTCATGCATATTCATTATATGCTAATGAGTTGGTCTTGTATATAAGTAGGGAATGTTGGGTAATAAATCTCTCTTGTGATCCAGCCAGCCTGCGTGTAAGTTATTGTTTATTCACTGTCCGGAATATAACAAAATTGGCGACAAGGATGGGATAGAGTCTGTGAACTCATCCTTTAAATACAATGCAGGACTGTTTTACAACACGCAGGATTGTTTAACAGTTTAAACAGTCAATACGGAGTTGTGTCGCAGTTGTTTGCGAGCTGGACACGGGAGGCCTGCAGATCCTTCTAGGCAGGGGGCTGTAGTAAAACAGCAGCTGGAGAAATTGGCAAGAGTTTCTCAGGCTATCTCTATGTTGTGTCTACGTGGCAAGATGTCGTCCTTGGGAGTGTACAGCTAAGTTTTAGGTGAATTGTTACACCAGAACAGACAGGAATTTGGGGTTTTGACCGGACCTTTTATTTAATTTTTTTTAAAAAGGAGAACGACACGATGGCACAAGTCCACAGGCTACATTGGGAACCTTGGAACCTTTGACAAATGTAGAGAGCCATTCAGCTCCTACATGGAGAGAGCAAACATGTTTTTCACGGCAAACAATATATTAGAGATTAGTGGTGAAGGAGAGATAGTGGCTGAAACAAATAAGGTTGTTTGTGAACGCATGAAAGCAATTCTGCTCACGGAGATCGGTCCTGAAGTGTACGGCACACTCGTGAATCTCCATTCAATGACATTATAAATAGGTTGGAGGAGCACTTCAACCCAAAGCCTCTGGAAATTGCAGAAAGCTATAAATTTGGCACTAGAAACCAGAGGCAGAATGAGTCAATCAATGATTACATTGTTGCCTTGAAAAACTTAAGTTTACATTGTAACTTTGGAACATTTGTTGGACGAGCACTACGAGACAGATTTGTTTGTGGTCTAGTGGATGAACAAATTCAGTCCAAACTGATGAACACTCCAGATCTCACATTCGAGGAAGCATGCAAGATTGCTACCACAATAGAGATGGCATCAAAGAATGCTCGCGAGTTTCGTCCACCACGGACTGCAGTGGCCGTTTACAGTCACAAGGCAGTGCCTATGGCCAAACCAAGAGGCGCTAAACCAAAACCAAAGTATGGCGGGGAGCCAAGCTAAGCCAGTTGTTATAGTTGCAACGGTAATCACTCATCCCAATTTTGTCAGTTCAAAATGGCCAAGTGCTATAACTGCCAGAAGAAAGGCCATATCGCCTCAGCATGTCGGGCCAAGCATAAAACAGGAAACCAACAATCTGCGGGAATCAAGCAACAACACCGAAGAGAAGTTCACAACATGGAGGTGAACCCAGATGGAAATGAACTTGGGTTGTACACCATTTATGCAACCAACATCGATAAGCCTACAGTCAGCCAAGGCAAGGACTTTCGAACTAAACTATTGATTAATAAACAGTTAATCGATATGTGTATTGACACGGCAGCAGATTGTTCGGTCATGAGCAAAGACCTGTACGAAACAAAGTTCCCAGAGATACCATTGTTTGAGAGTAAGGTCAAGCTGAGAACCTACTCGGGCGAAGCTTTGGAGACTTGTGGACAAATGAACTGTAAAGTTCAGCATAATGGTCAGTCTGTAACACTGCCCATCATAGTGGCCAGCTACAGAAATAAATCAAACCTCCTTGGAAAGGATTGGCTGAGTAGAATAGAATTGGACTGGAAGAACATTTTCAGCGTCAATTTGTCCAAATCACGTCTTGAAAAAGTCATAAGCAAACATGCAAACATTTTTGCTGACAGTGACACGGGAATAACAGGGTACTCTGCACACATTCGACTTAAGGAAGATGTGAGGCCTGTGTATTGTCGACCAAGACCTGGACCATATGCACTAAAGCAACAAGTGGAGGTAGAACTTGACAGATTAGAGCGTAATGGAGTACTTGTGAAGACAGACCAGAGTAACTGGGCAACGCCAATTGTGGCAGTACCCAAGGCTGATAAAACTGTTCGACTATGTGGTGATTACAAAGTCACAATCAACCAAGCCGTTGATGACGAACAATATCCGTTACCAACCTCACAAGATCTATACGCAGAACTTAGCGGAGCAAGAGTCTTCACTAAATTGGATTTGTCTCACGCTTACGCCCAACTCAATGTTGACAAGGAAAGTCAGCAGTACTTGACTATCAACATACATAAGGGCTTGTATTCATATACAAAGCTGCCCTATGGTGTGAAATCATCCCTAAAAAATTTTTAGTCTGTCATGGACCAAATGTTACAAGGCATTCCGCGCTGTGTGTGCAACCAGGATGACCTATTGATATTCACTGAAGGCATGGTAGAACATCTGGAAATCCTCGAGCAAGTTCTCACACGACTGAACTGCCACAATATCAAACTGCGTCTAAGTAAATGTGCATTTGCACAGTCAGAGGTGGTCTACCTTGGACTCAAGGTAGACGCCAATGGACTTCGCCCTGTGAATGCGAAAGTGGAAGCAATAGTAAATGCTCCAAAACCCAACAATGTGTCAGAGCTACGATCATTCCTTGGGATGGTGCAGTTCTATGCACGATTCCTTCCAGATTTAGCAACTGTGCTAAAACCACTACATCATCTGCTACAAAAAGACGTGAAATGGACGTGGGGAAAGGAACAGCAACGTGCATTTGACGTCTGCAAGGAAAACTTGACAAGTGACAAACTTCTTGTTCACTATGATACTACACGTGAGATGAAACTTGCTTGTGATGCTTCAAGTTATGTTGTAGGTGCGGTGATCTCCCACAGGAAAAGCCTATTGCTTTTGCATCCCGCACCCTGTCATCGAGTGAACGCAACTATGCGCAGATAGTAAAGGAAGCACTCAGCATCGTGTTCGGAATCAAGAAATTCCATCAGTTTCTTCTCGGCAGACCATTCACCCTGGTAACTGATCACAAGCCACTATTAGTGATACTGGGTCCCAAGTCAGCTATACCTTCCATGGCGGCATCAAGGATGCAGCGCTGGGCAATTTTGCTGTCCCAGTATGACTACAAGGTGGAGTACAGGAGCTCCAAGTGCAACGCAGTTGCAGATGCGTTGTCCCGGTTGCCCCATGAGAACTCTGACGTGGGAAGCGAGAACTCAATCTACACAATGCAAGTGGTAGGTGAAGACTTTCCAGTGACTGCAACAGAAATTGCAGCAGAAACAAAGAAAGACAATGTGCTGAAGTGGGTTTATGAACAGACATTGAATGGTTGGACTGAAATCGATAGTGGATTGAACTCAGTTCTGAACTCAGAGCTGAAGCCTTTCCATAATCGACGCCATGAATTATCATGTGAGCAGGGATGCGTTAAATGGGGTTACAGAGTGGTTGTACCAGAGTCGTTGAGAAACAAAATTATGAACGAACTTCATGCCGAACATCCTGGCATGGTAAGCATGAAATCAATTGCCAGAAGTTTTGTGTATTGGCCTGGTATTGACAGTGACATTGAGTCACTGGTGAGCAAATGTAGCGTCTGCCAAAATTGCCGGAGTAAACCACCAAAAACACCACTGCAACCCTGGTCATGGCCAAGTAGGACCTTTTCAGAGAGTTCATGTAGATTTTTGCGAAAAGGGTAATGATCACTTTCTGGTGCTGGTAGATAGTCATTCCAAATGGATTGAGGTTAAACATATGGGGTCAAGCACTACTACTGAGCGTACCATAGATGAGTTGAGATCAATTTTTGCATGCCATGGTTTACCGGAAGAACTTGTTTCTGACAACGGGCCTCAGTTTCGTTCAGAACAGTTCAAAGAGTTCATGCAGCGGAATGGTGTAAAACACACACTTGTTCCCCCATACCATCCAGCCTCTAACGGGGTGGTGGAAAGGTCTGTTAGAGTTGTCAAAGACTGCTCTCAAGAAACAGGTTTTGCAGGGTAGTTCAAAGCTCAGCATGAAACATCGTTTGGCTAGTTTCTTGCTGAAGTACAGAACCACACAACACACAACAGGTTACTCACCTGCAGAACTGTTGATGAAAAGAAGGCTAGGAATACACCTAAGTCTAGTTCAACCCAATTTGGATTTGAGAGTTGAACAAAAACAATTAAGTCAAAAACGTCACTTCGACTCCCACAAAAAGGAGAGGTACTTCAAGCCAGATGAGCAGGTTCGTGTTCTCAGTCCTCCCAACAAGTCCAGTAGAGACAAATGGGACGTTGGGAAAATAGTGGAAGTGTGTGGAACAAAAAGATACTTAGTTGAAGTTGGAGATAGGATCAAAAGTGTTCATGTTGATCAAATGATTCCAGCCAAAGATGAACCAAAAACTGAACATGAAGTCCTAATCCCTGAGTCTTTATCAGAAAGTGAGTTGGAAGAGCCAACTGTGATTGAAACACAAAGTTCAGTTAGTACAGACAAAGAAACAGATTCCTCTGGTCAAAGTCAGAGTACTAAAACAGAGCCAAACAAGTCTACAGTTGAGTCAACACCTAAACCTGTTACACCTGTTACTGTTAGACGATCAGGCAGGATCCGTAAACCAGTAGTCAGATTAGGTTTTTAAGTTAAGTAACTCACTGTCTAGGTAGAATGAAAATGTGTAAATATGTAAAATAAATATATTGTGTTATCATTTAAAATTGAATGAAAACTGGTTTAAATCAAGTATCATAACAAGAAAATTGTAACGGTGTACTTAGATTTAATACTTAAAAAAGGAGAGCAGTGTAATGTATTCATGCATATTCATTATATGCTAATGAGTTGGTCTTGTATATAAGTAGGGAATGTTGGGTAATAAATCTCTCTTGTAATCCAGCCAGCCTGCGTGTAAATTATTGTTTATTCACTGTCCGGAATATAACAAGAACTGCAGATGCTGGAAAATCGAAGGTAGACAAAAATGCTGGAGAAACTCAGCGGGTGAAGCAGCATCTATGGAACGAAGGAAATAGGCAATGTTTCGGGTCGAGACCCTTCTTCAGAATTAGTCAACGTTTCGGGTCGAGACCCTTCTTCATTTGTTATCTGATAATTTGTTTGAATCCATTTTGAACTCTCATTCACGATCAAGTTCATCCAGAATATTTTTCCAATCTCATCTCCACCACTTAAACTTAGCTTCCTGCTTTCCAGAAACCATTTGCTTGGCTACAACTTTTCAGATGATTTGATTACAAATGATTCCACTTGTTCCCGTAAATTTCAACCGCTTTGCAAAATCAGATAGTTACTGTTTTATCTGCGCATCAAGTCTTGCTTATTAATTGTGTGCCTATATCTTCTCGTTCCACAGTGGCAATCCATGGCCTGATTAAATCAGCAGTAACTATGCCACATTAATGTGGTCCTGTTGACCTTCAAACATTTATTTTCCTTCTGATATGAATAAGATAAATGATGATATTTTTAAAAAATGCAGATATCTGATTAAAGGTTTTTTTTGCAATGACAATAATTTCATTCCAGAATAGGAATTAGTAAATCACCAAATTCTCCAAATTTACTGTGCCGGTAAATGTGAAATTAGACATAAGTAGACGTACTCTAATCTGACCACAGCAATATGTTACATTCACACACCTACACACGCTATGGTGACTACAATGTAAGGAAGGAGCAACTTAATAAATTAAGTAGTTTGGTTTCACAATACTCACTTACAGTACAGTAATCTGTCTACCAATGCTCACACATCATCAAAAACAATAATTATTTCTCCATGACCACAGATTTAAAAGTTGATAGGTGGTTTTCTCAGAGTTCCTAGGAAATTAGTTGTACTTGGTATCTCAGATGTCCAGTACAGAATGATTACTCCTTGAAAGCATCAACCTGATCTCACCACCTCATCTTTCTCACAAAAACAGGATCTATTTCACCATGTTACAAGTATAAAAGGGACATAGCCAGTTTCAATTCGGACCCAGGCTGGCTTCAACAATGCTTATTTCAGGTCCAAGAATTGCTCTAAAGGAACTTTTATTCCCTTTGGTCTTGATTTCATTTTCTGAACCACCCGTATTTTGTATTAAACCTATGGTTGTATTTTCTTTCAGCCTTCTTCCTGAACGAGTTTGTTTCCCAAGTTTTACTAAATACTGGACCAAGTGGGATCCGTTGGGCCCCGTTCCCCCAACGCAATATTCCAGCGCTCACCCATAGCCCCCAACTGCGCAGGTACGGCTGAGGGGTTCCCATTGTGACGCCAGATATCCCGGTTGTGATCCCGGTTGGGCAACCCTCCCCCAACTGCGCCTTGCCATCCCTCTTCCTACCCCTATCTTCCTCCATTCCCCCTCATCTCCCAGCACTCCCTCCCCCTTCTCTTCACCCTCCCTCCTTTCCCTCTCCTCCTCCCCTTCCCCACTCCCTCCCTCACTTCTCCCTCACTCTCCTTTTCCCTACCCTCAGTCCCTCCCTCCCTCACTCCATTACCCCTTTCCCCTCCCTACCCCCATCCTCTCTCTCTATCCTCCTGCTCATCCACTCCTCACCTCCCCCCTAACCCACCCCCAATGATGAAAATGACGATGGTACACAAAAAAGCTGGAGAAACTCAGCGGATGCAGGCCGAAACATTGCCTTTTTCCTTCGCTCCATAGATGCTGCTGCACCCGCTGAGTTTCTCCAGCTTTTTTGTGTACCTTCGATTTTCCAGCATTTGCAGTTCCTTCTTAAACACATGAAAATGACGATGTTTTTTTTTAAAACTGTTTTTCGTTTGCGATTTTTAATATAAATGGAAACCTCCCCCCTATCCCACCTCCCACAATGAAAATCGCGATTTTAAAAAAATGAAACCTCCCCCCTATCCCACCACCCCCAGAATGAAAATTGCGGAGGGTTTTTTTTAATTGTGGTTTTTTTTAATGAAAATTAAATTCGGGATCCCATTGTGACATTATTGTGAGGTGGAATGCTGCTGCGATTTTTTTTAAACTGAGTTTTTTTTGTGTAAATGAAAATCGGAATCCCATTGTGAGATGGAATGCTGCTGACAGGCAGGGCAAACAGGAAAAGAGGTTTTTTAAAGTGTTTTTTGTAAAGTTTAAAATGGCAATAACTTGTAAAATATGGCATCAATCTGAACGAAACTTGTTTAATTTACATTACAGAACAATGGTGAGTCAGGTGGGCCAAAAATTGTAGCACTATAGTGTTACAATTTTGTGCAAATATTGGTACAGACCGGCACACTGACAAACAAATATAGAAACAAGATGAGAGTTTTAGTAATATACAAGACCAAGTGCAGACCCATTCTGTCTGCTCTCCCAATGCACCCATTCCCTACCCGTAGCCCATATGGGAGGCGTGGCCCTCTAACTCAAGCCGTTCCCGAACGTAAGATTCCAGCTCTCCCCTGCCTCCCTCAGCAGTGGGCTTTAAAAAAAATGCCAATTGCACTTGCCCTGCATGTTGCAACAGCAATTCGCCCTACCCCTCCTGTGAGGTGAATAGTTCAAAGTGTTCATGTGTCGTAACATTGTATCAAAGTGTGTTGGACTTGGCATGAATGATTTTAACTAAAAATCGTGTGAAAGTTGGCATTTTTAAAGCTTTAATCGCAAATAGCATGAAATATAGGATGAAATCTTCATTGAAGCTGATCACTGCTAGCTGAGCCATTGTGACGTCATCAGTTGAAGCTGGTTGTTTTAAATTTAAAGTCCTTTGATTTTTTTAAACTATAATTAGTAATAAGTCGAGAAATAAAGCATAAAATGTTCAGTGAAGGTGTTCTCTGCTTAGAGGGGGGAAATGTCAATCAGAATATGTAAAAATGTAATCGTTACCGCGGAATGTTTTTGCGAAGATGTAAAGTCAACCGCATATACTCACACATATACACACACAAATACACACACATATACACCTGTACAAGATCAGACTTTTGAAAAGTATATGATACATAGATGAATAATGGAGGTTTTAATTATGTACTTGTGAGGCTATTTTACTGACTCAAGCAATATATAACATGTAGATAGCACAGAAAATCCCAAAATAAATATCAAGAATTTTTTAATCAACAACAGTAATAGCGGTGTTACTGCACATTGGAAATAAAATGTTAGCCACCAACAAGATGCTCTTCAAAACTAGCAACAACTGTGCCAAATTGAACATGAACATAATGTATGTCTGAAATTTAAAATATGAATAGCTAATAATATTAAATAGCTATTAAACTCTACTGTTAATAGTGCAATATTATTAAACCAATGATCATTTAACTCACAATCCCACTATAATAACAGGTGAGGTAGGTTATTAAATAACAAATTATTTCATCAGAACAACACAGATTACAACATGACATTTAAAATTATGAAGGTAAAGTAGAAAAATTACACTGCTGGATGAATTTTGAACGAGGAACCTTACGTTCAAAACTAAATACAAGAGATTCAGAATACACAAAGGGAAAAACTTTCAGATACGGATAGGTTTTTATAGTATGCTTGATGAAGTGGGTTGTCTTAAAATTGTCTAATATAATTATGAACAGCTCTTACGTTGCTTGGATTGTCTTGGAAAACTTTTATTGTTCCCATGAAGCAACTTAACCTCCTTTTTGTAATGATCTTTTGATTAGTTGGGTCTTTAAAAAATTATTGAAGGCTTAACAATATGTCATTTTGCTGCTTTTCCCTCTCAGCTGTCCTTGACGTAAATCTAAATGAGTTTTTTTTTTATTTTGCCACAATCCTTTTACTAGATGGCATAACATCTGAAGGTTACATTAATTTCTGGTGTAGTAGTGTCATCTGTTTCTGACATTCATAATGTAGTCTGCTTCCCTGCAATCATGTTTGTGTTCTGTTCTGCATTGTTTAAATTTTGTCATATTCCAAATGCTTCAAGCATTGATGTAAGTCTGCCTCCTTCATTTCCAAACCTACATTTTCCTTTAGTACACAGGTTTTTTTCACATAAAACATAGAATATAGAAAAGTATAGCACAGCATTTTTTCGGCACACAATGTCTGTGCTGAACATAATGCCAAGATAAACCAACCTCATCTTTAGTCCTGTAACACTGGGTGCGTGATTGGTAATATTTTAGTGAACCATATTATGTATGCTGATGATCTTGTGGTCTTTAGTCCATCTAGCGCTGGTCTCCAGCAGCTCCTTACTATATGTTCTGTGTATGGTGTGGAACATGACATTAAATATAATGCTAGTAAGAGTGCTGTTATGGTCTGTAGAACCAAAGAAGATAAATGTCTAAAATATCCTGATTTTAAATTGTCTGCCAATAATCTTAGTGTCTGTAATAAGATAAAATATCTAGGGCATATCATTACAGAACAAATGACAGATGATGAGGATATTTATAGGCAACGACGCATGCTGTATGTACAGGCGAATATTCCCTTGCGTAAATTTGGTACGTGTGCAGATGTGGTGAAGTGGTCGCTATTTAGAGCATACTGCACACCACTCTACACTGTGCACCTGTGGTCGAACTATGGAAAGACAAGTATGCAGAGATTAAAGGTGGCATATAACGATGCCATGAGAACACTGCTAAGGAAACCTAGATAGTGTAGAGCCAGTAATATGTTTGTGGCTGCAGGAGTCAGTACTTTAGAAGCTATCCTAAGACACCACATGTATAAATTCATTTGCAGGATAAATGACTCTAAAAATGTGCTTATTGTGGCCTTGTCAAACATAAGGGTTAGCACTACATGCTACGAATCCCAGCTGTGGAGACACTGGTATCGTTGTCTCGTTGTAGGACATTGATCATCTTTTAATCTGGATTTTTAACTTATGTATTGTGTTTTAAAAAATATATAAATTATGATGTTTTTATGTGATATACCAAGATTTTATATGTATTTTTGATATTTGATATGCAATGCATTTTTAATGTAATGTTGCCCCTTGTCTGGACCTTGAGTCCGTAATAAAGTTTATTATTATTTAGTGATATAGCGGGGAACCAGGCCCTTCGGCCTAACAAGTTCACTCTGTACACTAGCACTATCACGCTGTACAAAATAACACATACTAGGGACAATTTACAATTTTTTACTGAAGCCAATTAACCTACAAACCTCCATGTCTTTGGAATGTGGGCGAAAACATGAGCATCTGGAGAAAACCCACATGGTCATAGGCAGAACATACAAACTCTGTACAGACATCCTCTCCAATCTGCCGCCATGCATCTACCTACACATGATCCATACCCCTCCATTCCCTGCAAGTCTATGTCCCTATTTAAAAGCCTATGAAACACCACCTTCATATCTGTCTCTACCACCACCCATGTCAGAGCAGCTCAGGCATCCACCATGCTCATGGTCTTTGACATTTCCACCCCTAAGGAAAAGGTTCTAATTGTCTACCCTATCTATTCCCACTAGGCCTCTTACATTCATGTGAGAATAAACCAGGCGTTTCCGAGAAGCCTCCCTTCCAGGAAACATCTGTGCATCTTCCCCATCGATATGAAATTCTTTCTGTACTATTAAAACCAGAACTGTCACAATACTTTAAAACCAATGTAGCATAATGTTCCAAGTCTTATACCCAATGACTCAACTGATGAAGGCAAGCACATGCCATCTTCACTATCCTATCCACTTGAGTGGCCACTTAAAGGGAGCAATATACTTTCACACCAAGGTCCCCCTGCACTTCAATAGTTCTGAGATCCATGTCAGTTGCCCGACATGTCCTCCCACATCTTGACATCCCAAGGTGGTTGCCGGAGATTGCAGGTAGTGGAAGGTCTTAGCTTCCACTATCTGCAACCTCCGGCAACCACCTGCAACCTCCGGCAAACACCTTCAACTAGCATCGCAACCTGCTTTGACTAAAAAATTACCGATTTTTAAAACGGCAACCTATTTTTAGTCGCGGCCGGTTTGGAATGTTTTGGCTAATAGTTTACAAACACAATTGTTCACATTTTTAATCAAACACTGATAATTAAAGTCAGTAGGTGTAAACAAACAGAAATGTCTTCACATGCGACAGAAATTGTAAGAAATTAACCTGCTAGATTAACTCATATCAGTAAATGGTGCTGGGATTGTAAAAGTCACTACTGGCAGGTTTACCACGCACTCCTGTCATGATGCGGCCTATTATTTCTGACTCACTTTAACAATAATAAACAAAACCCCTCTGATCTGTGTTCAAGCCCACATTACATTATGTTCCTTTACAATTTGTAACAATCTTTTATAGAAAATAGACAATAGACAATAGACAATAGGTGCAGGAGTAGGCCTACGCTGCACTCCCTCAATAGCAAGAATGTCCTTCTTCAAATTAGGGGACCAAAACTGCACACAATACTCCAGGTGTGGTCTCACTAGGGCTCTGTACAACTGCAGAAGGACCTCTTTGCCCCTATATTCGATTCCTCTTGTTATAAAGGCCAACATGCCATTCGCTTTCTTCACTGCCTGCTGTAGCTGATGCACAAGGACCCCCATTTCATAGACTGCCGTACAAGGACCCCCTTTTTACAAACAAATAGTTCAATGGTACTTTGTACATTTTTTAATTTAATATTATTTCCATTTTTGTTGTCATTCAATGGAAGCAGAAATCAATTTTATCCTTTTCATAATGATTACAGCATTGAAAGAGGCTGCATAGTCCATCAATATTATAATGCCTCGATATAGGAACACTGCCACTGATGTCATTCCTCTTCTCCGTTCCCAGGCCTGCATTTTCTTTCCCCTTTCAGGATATTCATTCTTATCGTTAGACTTTAGAGTTTAGGCTTTTGAGATACAGTGTGGAAACAGACCCTTCGGCCCTGTGCACTAGCACTACACACCAGGGACAATTTACAACTTTTACTGAAGCCAATTAACCTATAAACCTGTACGTCTTTGGAGTATGAGAGGAATCCAGAGCAGCTGGAGAAAACCCATGTGGTCACAGGGAGAAAGTAAAAACTCCGTAAAAACAGCGCCCATAGGCAGGATCAAACACGGGCCTCTGGAGCGAAAGACAACAACTCAACTGCTGTGCCACTGTGCCTTATTCTTTTCAATGCTAAAAAATGCCTCCATTACCACTCTGACATTGCATTCCAGAGCCACTCGTTGACAGGGAATAATTATCCTCAGATTATCCTCACTTGTTCTTTTGTCAGTCACTATCTTTCCACAAGTTGTCCTACAACTTTAGGCTGTGCACGTCATACGCAAGAGGAAGAAGGAGACTTTCTTTCCATATCCCCTGATTCTAGACCCTTTTGTCAATGTGAACATTTACTGTCTGTTTACTCTTTGTGATGTAAAATACATCCATTAGATCTTGTCACAACTTCTTTTGTTCCAGGCAGAACATCCAAGCTTCTCCAGTCTGTCCACAAAAATAAAGCCCCTCTTCCTGGGAATCATTTTGATAAATTTCTTCAAAAGCCCTGTCCACAGACATTACATCTTTCCTGATGGTAGTTCCCCCTGGACTGGCCCATTTCCAAGGACCACCACCAGGAATGTTGCCTTCGTTGATCTAGGTATGTCGCGATCACGAAAGCCATCCAGAATGTTTTTACATCTCTTTGAAATTACACTTCTAATTTCCTCCTCATTATCCTTGCCTCAAGTTGGCATCCTGCAGAGCAACCCCAGTTATGTTATCCTACTTCTGTTGTTTCTTTTATAATTCTAAGGTTATAAGGTTGCAGGTGGTTGCCGGAGGTTGCAGGTAGTGGAAGCAGGTAGGGAGGCTGACAAAAACCTCCGGGAACCTCCGAGAATCTCCAGGAACCGCATGGAAACCTTGGGTGGGGCACAAAATCTCCAGAGGTTTCCGTTCAGGTTTCCTAAGTGGGACAGGGGCATTAGCATATAAAGCAAAGCTTTTCAATGTACCTTAATACATATGACAATTAGAACCCTAAACTTTGTTGCCTTCCCCTATCAAATTATTTAAATTTATAATAAAGGCACGAAGTGCAGGACTTTGCGGGGACCAGGAGCATCTCTAAAGGTCGTGAATAGGCAACATTGCAAAGATGTAATTGAACAGTCATCATGTAAATATTGCAGAAGGAAGGGAAACACCTTTAAAGAAAGATTAAAGAACCTTTATAAGATAAACACAAAAAGCATTTATCATGCTTATTAGTCGTGATCAGTAAATGACGGCAAAATGATCTGGAGGATGTGAAACATGAGAGTGGACTTTTTCAAAGTGATGCCAACTTGTCTGGTAACTTGCAATTATAATTGATTTGCTTTATTTACTTGTCACTGCACAAATATAAATGCATATATTCTCAGTTACTGGAAAAAGTTTAATCTTTTGGTCGATGGTGTGTCTCAAGCTGCAGATTTTCCTCTGGTAAAATTAAACAGTCAAATGGTTTCACATAAACAGAAGCTTACATTCCACTCTTGGTTCAAAATCAACTATTATTTATAGATAGTGACATTTTTGTTCATTGCTGTCCACAACTGGTAAAACCTGATTTGTGTCATTTCTGTGCAACAAACACTACACCACACCACTATTGAGTGCTTAATTGGTCTTCCTGAGTACTTTACGAAAACAAAGCCTGTAGTCTCAGGTGTCCAACCAGATGCGTGAACAAATGTGGTTAATCACCATTTATTTGTCCTTGCATAGAAGGCTGAATGAGTCATTCAATAATCTGTTCTACAAGAGTGGGTGGGATAGGAAAAGGTGTGTAAAATGGAGACAGCTGGTGATCTCCTGGTGATCAGCTGGATAGATCTAGAACAGTTAGAGAATGGGCATGAGAACACAAAGTGCTGGAGTAACTCAGCAGGTCAGGCAGCATCTCTGGAGAACATGGATAGGTGATGTTTCAGACTCGACCTGTAACATCACCTATCCATGTTCTCCAGAGCTGCTGCCTCACCTGCTGAGTTACTTCAGCCCTTTGTGTCCTTTTGTGTGTTAATCAGCATCTGCAGTTCTTTGTTTCTACAGAATAGACACAGTTGTAGTGAGCTCAAAGTAGATTTGTAACCTTGGAAAATAACTTAAATTCACATCCAGTTTTGTAAAAATTACACGATACCTGAACAAATCTTATCATTTCAAAGGACGATCACCTTACTTGCCTTCATGACTCATTGCTGATCTTAGTTGTCCATATCAAGATGAATTACTTTCCAAAACTGTTGAATAATATTGACAATCTAATGTCCAGACACATGGAATCTTAAACAAAACAGAAAAACACTGGAAATGCTCAGCAGATCAGGCCAGTGAGTATTTACATTTTTGTCAGAATAGTCCCCGACCTGAAATGGTAACTTTATTTCTCTTCCCACAGATGCAGGCTGATCTGCCGAGTGTTTCCACTGTTTTATATTTTTGGTGCTGAATAATATTGTTGAGTGGAGCATTCAGAATTTAGACTGTAGTCCAAATTTTACTTCCTGTTTCTTACTTCTACTTGTAAATGTTTCTATGTCCAGTGCAAAGTGTGAGATGTGAGAAGCATCAGTGTGAGTGTAGTTTATTGCAGGGAACTTTATAGACTTCCTTTGGAATGTAGGACAGCACAATGGTGCAGCTGGTAGAGCTGCTGCCTCACAGCATCAGAGACCAGTGTTCAATCCAGACCTCGTCACTGTGGAATTTTCACTGTCTCCCTGTGACCACATGGGTTTACTCCAGGTGCTCTGGTTTCCTCCTACATCCCAAAGAAGTGAGGTTTGTAGGTTAATTGGGCTCTGTAAATTTCCCCTAGTGTGTAGGGAGTGGATGCGAAAGTAGGATAACATAGAACTAGTGTGAATGGATGATTGATGGTCAGTGTGAACGTTTTTGGCCAAAAGGCCTAGTTCCATAGATAGATATAGATATGCCATTTATTGTCACTATACATGTACAATGAGATTAAAAGCATCTCGTACTCAGTGCATACATATAATTTAGTACAAAAAGCAAGAAACAGAAAACAAAACAAGGGGGGGGGGGGATAGGTGCACAATTCTGCGGCGCTATATACATATCTATAAAGGCAAAATGGTGAAGGATGAATAGGTAGTATTCTTAGGCAGATTTTTAAAGTTATATTAAAATATTAAAAATTATTTTAAAAATATTAAAAATTACAATTACAATACAGATTACAGTTCCAAATTTCAGTACGTGGATAGAATAGATGGAAGTCCGGGTGTTGGGCTGTGAAGTCAGTGCATGTGTGAGTTAAGAGTAGTTATGACTTTCGGAAAACAACTGTTCCTGAGTCTATTTGTCCTAGTTTTGATGCACCTATAGCGCCTTCCAGGGGGCAGCAGGTCGAACAGTCCAAACGCAGGATGGGAGCTGTCCTTGATGATATTTTTTGCCCTGCTAAGGCAGCGGGAGGTGTAAATATCCATCAGGGAGGGGAGAGGGCAACCAATGATCTTCTGTGCTGTCCTAGTTACCCTCTGAAGCCTCTCCCTGTCTGCCATGGTGCAGCTGCCGTACCATGCTGTAATGCAGTATGTCAGCAGGCTCTCGATGGACGAGCGGTAGAAGGTCAGCAGCAGGTTAGAGTCCAGGTTGTGCTTCCTGAGAACCCTCAGGAAGTGCAGCCGCTGCTGAGCCTTCTTGATGACCGCTGTCGTGTTGTCTGTCCAGGAGATGTCAGCAGAGATAAGGACGCCGGGAAACCGGACGGTGTTGACCCTCTCCACACACTCGCCGTTGATATGTCGGGGGACTAAGTCGGTGCTGTACCTCCTGATGTCGACAATGAGCTCTTTTGTTTTCCTGGTGTTCAGAGCCAGATTGTATCGTTCAATTAATTTAATCTTGCAACCTTTTGTAAACTTAGGTCCAACCAAAAACCAGCGACATGAAAGTAAATCCTTAAAGCGATAACAACCTTGGACTTGGCTACATCCACATCCAGAACAATTAGCCACAGTTTAAGAATAAGGAGTAAGCCATTTAGAACGGAGACGAGGAAACACCTTTTCTCACAGAGAGTGGCGAGTCTGTGGACTTCTCTGCCTCAGAGGGCGGTGGAGGCAGGTTCTCTGGATGCTTTCAAGGGAGAGCTAATTAGGGCTCTTAAAAATAGCAGAGTCAGGGGATATGGGGAGAAGGCAGGTACTGATTGGGGATGATCAACCATGATCACATTGAATGGCGGTGCTGGCTCAAAGGGACTAATGGCCTCCTCCTGCACCTATAGTCTATTGTTTATTGTCTATTGTCTCTGGAATTTCCTGCAGCCTTGCGCAGGGCGATTCCCAAACCAGGCTGTATTGGACGAAAGGACACAAAGTGCTGGAGTAACTCAGTGGGTCAAGCAGCATTCCTGGAGAACATGGATAGGTGACATTCTTCAGACTGGCTGAAAGTGCTACACTCCAGCACTTTGTGGTCTTTCATGTATTAACCAGCATCTGCCATTCTTTCTTGAATTGAATTGAATACTTTATTGTCACATGTGTCGAGTCACAGTGAAATTCTTTGCTTGCATACCCAAGGTATGCAAAAAGTCACCACATAATGGGCGCTGCCAAAATATTGCGCGCCTGGGCCTCCTTTGTTTGCCCCCCCACCAATCGCCCCCCCCCCCCTCCTTCACGGTGGTCCCCCATGCCAGGCCCTCCTATGTTCATCCTGCACCCCCCTCATGGCGGTCCCGCCTCGCCGGGTCCTCCTTTGTGTTCCCGGTGGCGCAACCTCCGGCTCTGTTTGACGCTGGTCCCGGCCGCGGGCTCCGTCACCCCAGGCTCCGGCCACGGGCTCCATATAATGCAGGCCCCTCTGTGGAACTCCGCCATCACCTGTGCGCGCTCGGCCGCCTCTGTTCCCATCCAGCCTTCCGACGAAACCGAACGAGCTCTGGGTGGGTTTGTACCTTGCAACTCGACAGTGTGCTCACTGTGGGGCATCATTTGTAAGAATCATTGGAGACATGCCAAATTTACTCATGCTTCGTGGATGTACAGTATTGGTTGGCCTTCTCCGCCATGCACACAGATTTTCAGAACCCTCATTTGTAGCAGACTCTGTCGGGAAGCCACATTTTACTCACAGTAAGAGCTCATTAAACCTAATAAAATTCATCCATGGTGAATTTACACTATAGTGAAAACATATTAACTTAAGAACAAGATTACAAGGTGTAAAGTAAAAGAGGATATATGAAAAAATTATTAACTCTAACTAATGATCCCATGAATGATTCACAGACCACAACAATTATGCTACTGGCATAGATCTGTCAGTTTTAAATCTTCAGTATCTGGGTAGTGTTTTTTAAATTAAATATTCCTTATTCATTTATTTCAGTAATAATAGCTTTTGTTGAAATTAAATCTCAAATTCAATCTTTTTCTCATTTTCAGATTGCGTGCTTCTGTGTTGTTAAGCTGCTAACATCTTTGTTGATGCTTTTGGTTTTCAAAGCAAATTTCAAAGACTCAAGCTGCTTATTTTCATGTAGCAGTGATAAATTGAGCCATAGCAAATCTATGTCCTTGCAACATAAATTGCGGCATAATTTTGGCAGTCAGCAAAATATTCTTCCACATTTTAAAAGAAAAGGTAGAATTCCCAACTTTTTATTCTAATTTCTAATTAACCAGTACAATTTGTGGTAAACCTGCAGTTTTGAATTATGCAACTTACAACAATGTAATTGAGGCGGCACGACAACGCAGTGGGAGAGTTGCTGCCTTACAGCATTTACAGTGCCAGAGACCCGGGTTCGATCCCAACTACAGGTGCTGTCACGGGAAAAATGTACAAACTCTGTAAAGACAGCACCTGTAGTTGGGATCGAACCCGGGACTCTGGCACTGTAAATGCTGTAAGGCAGCAACTCTACCGCTGCTCTGCCGCGGTCTGAATGTTAATTGGCCCTAGTGTGTGTAGGGTAGTGTTGATGTGCGGGGACCGCTGGTCGGCATGTACTCGGTGGGCCAAAGTAAGTGTTTCTGCACTGTATCTCTAAACTAAACTAAACTAAACTAATTTTCATGTAATATGTGACAGAAAAACTATGAGGTGGTTTTTATATTCGTATTTTTACACAGCAGCAAAGTCAACATTTAATGTCCATTCCTATTCCCTTTGAATGTTAGTGGCATGTTATGACACTTAGAAGTCAAACACATTGCAAAAGTTGGATATCTAAAATAAAATCTAGGTGATATGACCACTTAGAAGGAAAGGCAGTATATGTGGAGAGAGTATAATGCAAATCTATGTCCTTGCAACGTAAATTGCGGCCTAAATTATGGGTTTCAGGTACAATGAGCAGTACATCGCTAGCACTTCACCAGAAGCGGAGAATGTTATTTGCCCAGGAATTGGATTGTGTGATGTATGTATTTGGATTATCGTGTGCATTACAGGAAGGATGTGGTGGCATTTAAGAGGGTGCAGTAGAGGTTTTTATTTCACTTAGTATGGCTGTATGGTGACTCAAATTTCACTGTACCTTAGTTGGTTAAGTGACAATAAATGCGAACTTGAACTCGAACTTGAACTTGATGTTTACCAGGATATTAGTTGGATTAGAAGGTATGAGCTATAAGGAGAGTTTGGACAAAAGTGGTTGTTTTCTCTGCAGCATCGAAGGTAAAGAAGAAAGCAGTTGGAAGTTTACAAAATTATGAAAGGCATAAATAGGGTAGACAGTCTACGGTAGTGTCAGGGGTTATGGGGAGAAGGCAGGATAATTAGGTTAAGAAGGTAAGATAGATCAGCCACAATTGAATGGCGGAGTAGATTTGATAGGCCGAATGGCCTAATTCTGTTCCTATCACTTATGAACTTATTAACAGTCAGAACCATTCTCCCAGGGTTGTATTGTCAAATAGTTTTTACAAAGAGAGTTGTTAGTGCGCGGAATGCAAGAGGTGGTGCTGGAAGGAGATATGATAGTGGTGCTAAAGAGACTTTTAGTTTGACTCATGGATGTGCAGGATATGGAGGGATATGGATCATGTGCCAGCAGAATGATTTGTTTAATGTGGAATCATGTTTGACATAAACACAAGGGCCTGTTCCTCTGTTGCACTGTTCTTTGTTTCTATGTTATTTTTTTACCCACTATGTGATATCTATGATACATCATCATAGAGGAAACTCATGGACTTACTCTGAGTTTCTACAAAATTTCCTTCCATATAAAGCACACGGCATTGGGGGTTCAGTATTGATGTGGATAGAGAAGAAAGACTGGATAGACTTGGTTTATACTCTCTAGAATTTAGGAGATTGAGAGGGGATCTTATAGAAACTTACAAAATTCTTAAGGGGTTGGACAGGCTTGATGCAGGAAGATTGTTCCCGATGTTGGGGAAGTCCAGGACAAGGGGTCACAGCTTAAGGATAAGGGGGAAATCCTTTAAAACCGAGATGAGAAAACCTTTTTTCACACGGAGAGTGGTGAATCTCTGGAACTCTCTGCCACAGAGGGTAGTTGAGGCCAGTTCATTGGCTATATTTAAGAGGGAGTTAGATGTGGCCCTTGTGGCTAAGGGGATCAGAGGGTATGGAGAGAAGGCAGGTACGGGATACTGAGTTGGATGATCAGCCATGATCATATTGAATGGCGTTGCAGGCTCGAAGGGCCGAATGGCCTACTCCTGCACCTAATTTCTATGTTTCTCTGTTTCTATATTCTCTAGGCATTTGAAGCACTGAAGCATGTGCATAATGTCATTCCCTAATGCTAGGCACTGGCTTCCCCAGAATTTTAGTTCTGCACGAGCTGAAGTACCATAGGTCTCTCTAGTCTGGTTATGTGAAGAAGACTTGGCCATGGTGTACAATGCGGGAAACACACCTCAATACCGTCCTTTTTAATTTCCTAGTTCCTCCTCCACCCAGGATACCATCACAGTGTCCCTTGGAACTATCACTGCAGCCCAGATCACTTAACACAGCATACCAAGCACCAAGCACCAACCTGTTGACTCACTAACCCTCATATCTGCCCGCTGTACAATACTTAACATAGCTGGCCAGTAATTTGCTGGCACTCTGGGCTAATGCCCAAATAGATACCATCATCATTCTGATACATTGGCCTGAGCCTTGTCTTAAAACTCTAATCAATCCGCAGCCTAAATTATGTTCTGAATGCCCTTTGCCTTCAGACTTACCTTTGCTCACATTGACTACCAGTCTCATCAGCCAATCCTTACCCAATTATCACTAGTCTGTGTGCATTCAACTCCCCATATCCCTGCAGCATGGACTTTGCAAGCCTTGCAATGGCCGAGAATGTGGTGGTATGGCCTTTGATTACACTATTTAGTCAGTTTAGTAACAGTACGGCTTCCTAGCCGTACTAAAATCTCCATTGACAGTCTTACAAACAACTCATGTTAGAACATGCTTTTGTTGTAGCTAGACAGGCATCATTCAAGTACCAAGTAAATGATTTAAATTCTAAATTCACTCGAGGCAGTATGGGGGATGGCATGAACGAGCATAAAATAAGATTTGTGATAGAGTGAGTCAGAAATGGGTAAGTGATAAAACTAATGCTTGTTCCATGCGAAAATGGAGTTGATGGGACATTGGGCTGCAGACCACGTCTTGGTGAATGGGATTAATGCAGTTGGGACGATGGATGACAAGGTGGGCTGAAGAACCTGTTACTCTGCTACATGAATCTTTCACTCTGTACAGAACTAAAAGATAAGCTGATAGGAGGTCTTAGTTAGAACAGCAATATTATTCATGATTTCCACTGCCTGGAGAAAGAAGATGATTGACGAATGAATTTGATGAAATTAGTGTAAAGTGCATCATTGAAAGATGAGCTGTTCCTTGGGCTTGCTTTGAGCAGCATGGAAGCCAAGGTGGAGAGCAAGGAGAGAGAGATCAAGGCACAGGTGGGTGGAGGATTAAATTAACAAGCGACTGGAAGCTTGGTGTCTTATTTCAGCAGAATGTGCCACAAAGCACTTACCCGGTCTGCTCCAGCCTTTCTCAAAGTTCATAAAGCAGCATTGCAAACAGAGAATGCAGTATTACTAATATGAGAGGAGTACAAATGAATCACAATGTTACCTGGAAGGAGAGATTGAGGTCCTGACAGTGGAAAATGATGAGATTAAAAAAAGGCAGATTTGTATTTTCTGTGCTTACACAAGGAAGGGGTTAGTGTGGGAACGACATAGGTGTGGACTAAAAATGGAACAGTCACTTCCTAATGCCAAAAGGGGAGAGGCTATGTTCGCTGTTTGTATTTCATCTCCAACGAGATACAATTATTAAACAGATGATCTGTTGGAAGTGACGTTGAGTGGGATAGAAGGTGGAGACTTTGGCAGAAAAAAGTAAACTGTTAGAAGAACAAAACAGGTTGTGCAACACCTGTGGAAACAAAGGGATGGTCGATGTTTCGGGTCAAGACCATTGCCTCATGACCTGATGAGTCCTAAACCAGGGTCTCGACCAATATTGCTGAGCATCCCTTTTCTCCACAGACGCTGCTCAATGCACTGAGGTTTTTCAGCAGTTTATTTTTCGGTACATCTGCAACTGCATCCATCATCTGCAGTCAGTTGTGTCTCCATTGGGAACCCTGTTGTGGTTCTATCTAAGATAGAAAGGGTGAGAGCACATGCATATCCTTATGTGGGACCTTCTGAAAGTCTAAACAAATGGGCCCACGTACCTCGGTTCAAACCAGATCTTTGGTGATCTACATGTGGAATTTGCACATGCTCCTAATCGTGTGGATGTTACAGTTTCCTCCTGCACCCCAAAGATGTTAAAGTTGGTTGGTCAATTGGCCACTGTCAATTTTCCTGGGTATGTGGGTGAATGGTGGAATCTGGGGAGATTTGATGAGAAAGTGGGGAGAATACATGATGGGCTGTGTAGAATTCATGTGAATGCGTGTTGATGGTTATTAGAAATTTGGTGGGCCAGAGCACATGTTTCCATGCTGTATATCTCCATGCCTCTTTGACACACCACATTTTAATTTTTTAATAGCCACATTCGTAAAAAAATCTCCATAGATTAATCAAACATGATTTCCATTTCATAAATCCATGTTAACAATGCTCAATCGTTTTATTCTTTGGTTGTAGATCTGTTATTATATTCTTTATTGATAAATAACAGAATAACAGATAACAGAAGTTCCCCTAGTCCTGCAGTATAACACAAAAAAGTTGGCGGTTCCTTGCTTTCTCTCTCACCATTCATAAAATTTTGTGGTCTCTTCTGCTACTCTACACTCTGCAGGAACCATTGCAGAATCAAATGAATTTTGGAAGTTAGTGACCAATGGATCTTCTCAAACTTCTGAGTTGAAGATCGTTAGGTCTTTTGGATTTATCATTCTGGAATTTTTTGAGGATGTGACAAGTAAAATGGATGAAGGGGTGCCAGTGGATGTAGTGTATCTAGACTTTCAGAAAGCCTTTGATAAGGTCCTGCATGGGAGACTGGCGACTAAAATTAGAGCACATGGTATTGGGGGTAGGGTGTTGACATGGATAGAAAATTGGTTGGCAGACCGGAAGCAAAGAGTAGGAGCGAACGGGTCATTTTCAGAATGGCAGGCAGTGGCGAGTGGAGTGCCGCAAGGCTTGGTGTTAGGGCCGCAACTGTTTACCATATATATTAATGATTTGGAAGAGGGAATTAGGAGCAACACTAGCAAGTTTGCGGATGACACAAAGCTGGGTGGCAGTGAGAACTGTGAAGAGGATATTAGGAGGTTGCAGGGTGACCTGGACAGGTTGAGTGAGTGGGCAGATGCATGGCAGATGCAGTATAATATAGATAAATGTGAGGTTATCCACTTTGGCGACAAAAACAAGGGGCAAATTATTATCTCAATGGGGTTAGGTTAGGTAAGGGGGAGGTGCAGCGAGACCTGGGCGTCCTTGTACACCGGTCACTGAAAGTTGGCTTACAGGTACAGCAGGCAGTGAAGAAAGCTAATGGAATGTTGGCCTTCATAACAAGAAGATTTCAGTATAGGAGTAACGAGGTTCTTCTGCAGTTGTATAGGGCTCTGGTGAGACCACATCTGAAGTATTGTGTACAGTTCTGGTCTCCTAATTTGAGGAAGGACATCCTTGTGATTGAGGCAGTGCAGCGTAGGTTCACGAGATTGATCCCTGGGATGGCGGGACTGTCATATGAGAAAAGATTGAAAAGACTAGGCTTGTATTTACTGGAGTTTAGAAGGATGAGGGGGATCTTATAGAAACATATAAAATTATAAAAGGACTGAACAAGCTAGATACAGGAAAAATGTTCCCAATGTTGGGTGAGTCCAGAACCAGGGGCCACAGTCTTAGAATAAAGGGGAGGTCATTTAAGGCTGAGATGAGAAAAAACATTTTCACCCAGAGAGTTGTGAATTTATGGAATTCCCTGCCGCAGAGGGCAGTGGAGGCCAAGTCACTGGATGGATTTAAGAGAGAGTTAGATCGAGATCTAGGGGCTATTTGAATCAAGGGATATGGGGAAAAGGCAGGCACGGGTTATTAATAGGGGACGATCAGCCATGATCACAATGAATGGCGGTGCTGGCTCGAAGGGCCGAATGGCCTCCTCCAGCACCTATTTTCTACGTTTCTATATTTTCTATCAGCTTCCAGTCTCACCAACTTCACCTGTCCTTATTTTTTTTACTGATATTAATTTCCTTCAGTTCTTCATTCCCACAAAAAAGGTTATGTGAAATTAGAGAGGTGATTAAGCCCATCAAGATCACTATTCCCTTCCCTCTTATCTTACTAGTGTTACCATGCAGATATGAAATTTGTATTTGTACACTGTGGACGGCTAGGATTTAAACATATATAGTCTTTCCGCTGACTGGATAGCACGCAACAAAAAGCTTTTCAATGTACCTTGGTAAATGTGACAATCAACTTAAAACTAAACTAAACTAAACCAAACTGAAAATTTCCATCCTTAGCACTCGTGATGCAGGACTTCACGCATTGTAAATATATATCGAGAGTTTGGGTACACCTTGTAAAATAAATTATCTTAAAATTTTAAGATATTTTATGCCAGTTTTCCATTAGTACATCCACTGTGGAGAGTTAACAGCTTCAAATTCCTGGGGGCTAACATCCCAATGACCTGTCACGGGACCAGCAAATAGATGTAATCACGAAGAACGCACGCTAGCCTGTCGCCATGTCGCCGAATAAACTAATAAACTTCTGCAGAAGCACTGTAGAAAGTATCCTGACAGGTTGCATCATGACCTGGTATGGCAATTTCAAAGCACAGAAACGTAAGAGGCTGCAGAGAGTTGTGCACTCAGTTCAGTTCATCATGCACACAGCCCTTCCCACCATCGAGAGCATCTACAGAGATGCTAAGACATAACTGGTCTGTACATTCTGGTCTAACCTGGGGATTGTGTTCATGTATGATGATACATACAATTTTTCACTGTACCTATGTATATGATAATAAAGAAACCAATGAAATAACAAAGGGCAGTATTAAAAATATTCATGTGATCCTTATCACTACGATATCCTGCAGTAAGGCATCACAAATATAAAATTAAAATCTTGATTCTTCATCTCTTACACTGGAAACTTGGCAGTTGTATGCTTGATGTATAGCAGACACTTACATTATATGTCAGAGCCAACCAGACTACATCAAGTGTTGCAGAATATGTCCCTTGGACATCTCCTGTGGATTGGGCATTGAGTTATTTTATGTTCCATGATCTGTTCTGGATGATGACTTTCACACATTGGAGAGTTGATAATGTTCCATTGGCACATTATCTTCATGTTTCTGATGATTTTTATGGAATAGTTTAGAATGATCCGTAAATCTTGGTGAAGAAGAAAGCCAGAGCTCATCTATGTGGATCTCAGGATGTTGTTCACAGGTGATTAAAACTGAACACTCAAGGGCACTGAAACTCAATGCACAGCTCCAGAACACAAAACACAGCACTTACTTCTTTTCAATCCAATCAATTTTATATTTTAGCAATATACTGTATCTGATGAGCTGAAGAGAGCGTTTTACTAGCTGCTTAATGATATGGTTATCTGATGCCAAAAACACTTATTTACTTTTCCTCACTGGCAGTCCTGGGATTAAGGATGACTTGCTTCCACTCTTGTTCTGTGGGTTCTGAGGTGGTTGATGAGCCAATGTGGAACCACAGACTTTAACCATGTGAGGCAGGAGATGCCTTATGAATTGTGCAGGTGAGTGTTTGTGAGTAAAACACAAAATGCTGGAGTAACTCAGTGGGTTAGGCGGAAACACTGACAAACACGGACAGGCTACGTTCCAGATCGAGACCCTCCTGCAGACTGCAGAAGCATACCGACTGGAAACATTGCCGCTGCATATCCTCCAGAGATGCTCCCTGACCCATTAAGTTAGAAACATAGAAAATAGGTGCAGGAGTAGGCCATTCGGCCCTTCGAGCCTGCACCGCCATTCAATATGATCATGGCTGATCATCCAACTCAGTATCCTGTTCCTGCCCTCTCTCCATACCCCCTGATCCCTTTAGCCACAAGGGCCACATCTAACTCCCTCTTAAATATAGCCAATGAACTGGCCTCAACTACCTTCTGTGGCAGGGAGTTCCAGAGATTCACCACTCTCTGTTACTTTGTGTCTTGCTCAAGATTCCAGCATCTGGTGTTCATTGTGTCTCCTGGATATTTGTGAGGGAGTGCACTCCTTTTGCCATTAACAAGAGCTTCCTTATGCTCCAAATGCATGGGGTTAAGACACTCATTATCTTTCCAAATGCTCCACTTCAAGCAGGCATGGGCCAGGCATTCCCAAAAGTCAGTGGGAATGTTGCATTTTTTCAGATGTGGGATTACTGTAAATGAGTGCTTGATGGTTAAGACTCACAGAGCCAAAGGACCTGATTCCATGCTTTTCAGATTTGAGCACACCATTAAATCTTTTCCTGTGCCGGTTGTCTCTTCTTGTGATAGAATAAAACACCTATTTTGGAAGATTGAGTGCTGGAGTAATGCAGCTGTTGAGGCAGCATCTCTGAAGAAAAAGGATGGGTTTCATTTCAGGTTGGGAACCTTCTTCAGACTGAAAGTAGAGGGGAGGGAACGGGAGAAAAGGCTAGAATAAAGCAGGACTGGCAACTGAGGCCGAAGGAAAGGTGGAGCCCATAATGGCCCATTGTTGACTGGGGAAGAGATGATAACAGAGGGATACAAGGATGTGGACAGCGGAACTAGCAGGTCGACTAGGGTGGGGGAGGCAATTAGAGAAATCAACATTCATACCGCTGGATTCAATTCGGAAGTTTGGTGTCTGGGTTTGCGATCCATGTGGCTTCCTCAAAGAATTGGCTAAGTGCTGGAGAAGTATAAACAGAAAATGCTGAAAACATTCAGCAGGTCGGCAGTATCTGTGGAATGAGAACCAGAGTAGCTGTTTCAGTTGTGAAATCCTTTGTCAGAAATTGGAAAGAAAGATTTTTTAAAAGGGAAGGTAATTTTTAAAGGTATCTCTCCTTCTTTCTATGTCTTTTTAACAGATGCACGTACACACTGCCTCCTCCTCACTTCCGCCAACTTATCCATCCTTCTTTTGATCCCTCTAGATCTTTCAAAGTATCCCATTCAAAAGAATAACAATAAAGCAACCACATATGACCACCTGAACCTAATGCATCTGAAGAACGGTTTCGACCCGAAACGTCACCCATTCCTTCTCTCCAGAGATGCTGCCTGTCCCGCTGAGTTACTCCAGCAACTTGTGTTTATCCTAATGCATCGTTGTCATGAATCTACAAATATTTGTTGCATCACTATGCTATTTTGGCAATCTCAAACCTTATCCATCACCATTGAAATTAGCTCATTCTAAGATTCCCCCAATCTAGTTTCAGTCAATAAAACACTGAAGCACGTGCGCATCTAAAACACAATAACAGTTCCCCACTATTATACCTAACCACCGCGGGTTTGATCCTTGTATCTGCTTGGCCAAGCCCTCCTAGCCTCGTGCAAACAGAGACACTCCAAAGGGTCACACAGTCCCAAGCGTTCTCCCAGAAGATCGATACAGGACCTCGTGGGAGCTACCTTTTATAGGTCCCCGAACCTTGAGGGGCCAAACCATATGAGGGTGGTCTCTTTATAGTCCAATAACAGATATCGATTAACACAGTATATGATAGACATTTCCCTAACCCAATAATACAGTGACTAATACATTGTACTTGAAAGAAAGTTCTAGAAGGAAGAAAACAAGAATAAACATTAAAACATGTGCCCTGAGATTCAAACAGTTTCTCCAAGGCTCAACAGTTCGACCAATTATTAAATAACAGGATGACCATCTCGCAACATTATTTATACTATTTACAATGCCCTTGCAGCGATCCAATCGAAATGATGCATTTAGGGATTGTTTGCAAAGCTGCTATACATTTTATCAATTTAGGAGAAACAAGGAGAACACTGGACCCCTCACCATCCTGCATACCAGTCTGAGCCTAGACTGGCTGGCGCCATCCAAAGCCTATGAATTTCAGCTGACAAGGGTTAAGCAATTCTGACAAGTGCAGGGATCCTCCATTTTATGGTGTCTTTAATTTGGCCAGTATTCATACCTTTACCCCAAAAGGCCCTATTTTACATGGCAATTCCTTACTGTGTCAGTCCCATATTGTTAAATCAAAAGATCACCTGATAGTAGATTCAGGCCATTCGGCCCATCAAGTCTACTCCGCCATTCACTCGTGGCTCCCTCCTAACCCCATTCTCCAGCCGTCTCCCCATAACCGCTGACACCCGTACTAATCAAGAATCTATCTAGCTCTGTCTTAAATATATCCACTGACTTTGCCTCCACAGTCTTCTGTGGCAAAGAATTACAGTTGTAATTGTAATTACAATCAAGACCCTCAACCTGACTTCCTGATCCAAAGACCACAATCAGTGATGAAGGGTGACAAACCGTGACAATAAAGTGGTGAAGAAGGCATATGCTGTGCTTACCATCATCAAAGGGCAGATCTATAGGGCGAGAGGGGCAAAGTTTAAAAGAGATGGGTGGAGCAAGTTTTTTTACACCAAGGGGGCCTGGAACCCACTGCAAGGGATAGTGGTGCAGATAGATAGGATAGTGATATTTATGAGGCTTTTGGAAAGGCACGTAGATATGCAGGAACAGATCAAGTGCAGGCAGATAATATAAGTTTAATTTGACATCACATTCAATGCGGACATTGTGGGCTGAAGATGCGGACATTTTGGGCCTTTTTACACTGTTCCTGTGCGATACTGATCTATGTGTAGGAAAGAACTGCAGATGCTGGTTTAGATCAAAGGTAGACACAAAATGCTGGAGTAACTCAGCGGGTCAGGTCTGGAGAGAAGAAATGGGTGACGTTTCTGGTCGAGACCCTTCTTCAGACTGATGTCAGGGGTGTGGGCGGGACAGAGATAGAATGTAGTCGGAAACAGTAAGACTGGCGGGAGAACTGGGAAGGGGGAGGGGATGAAGAGAGAGGGAAAGTAAGGGCTATTTGAAGTTAGAGAGGTCAATGTTCATACCGCTGGGGTGTAAGCTACCCATGGGAAATATGAGATGCTGTTCCTATTTGCGCTGGGCCTCAATCTGACAATGGAAGAGACCCAGGACAGAAATGTCAGATTGGGAATGGTTCTTGGTTCTTGGTTCTTGGTCCTCCAAAATATTCCAAATGGAATTTAAACTTGAGGTGGAATTTAAACTGGAGGTGGAGTTAAATTGCTGATCAACTGGGGGATTTGATTTGATTTGATGATTTGATTTGATTTAATTTATTGTCATTGTCTTCAATTAAGAGACAACAAAATTTTCTTTCCCTTACAGTCATACAAAAAATAAAATTTAAAATATACACAAAAACACAGAACACAGCAGTCCACAACACAAACATCCCCACAGCGGCACCAAAGTTCCCCACTGTGAGGGAAGGAACCAAAGTCCAGTCAACCTCCTCGCTGATGTTCCACAATATTCACCCGTGGTCGGGGCCTCCCGAGCACCCCGTAGGCGAAATAGCCATTGCTGGCGCTACCTGGTGGAGTTGACACCTGGAACAGCGGAAGCCCCCCCATTGGGGCGTTCAAAACTTCTGCGTGAGGACAATCGAAACTCTTGCGCCTGGGCGGTCGAAACTCCTGCGGCTTGGAGCCCCCGATGTCCGTCTTTAACCAGAGACCACGGGATCTGTGATGTTAAAGTCCCGAAGGCTCCTGCAATGGAGCTCCCGGTCGATCTCCTGCAAAGGCCGCCAACTCCACGATGTTAGGCCGCAGTGCGGACAGAGATACGATACGGAAAAAATCGCATCTCCATTGAGGTAAGAGATTAGAAAAAGTTTCCCCCAACTCCACCCCCTCCCACCCCCCACATAAAACAAGCTAAAGAACACTAAAAAAACATATATTTAACATATACAAAACAGACACAAAGAAGGAAAGGACAGACAGATGTTGGCTAGACAGCCATTGCTGGTGCTACCAGGTGGAGTTGACACCTGGAACAGCGGATACAGTCGATGAGGTTGGAGGAGGTGCAAGTGAACCTCTGCCTCACCTGGAAAGTGAACCTCTGCCTCACCACCTCCATACTCATCTGCTGTATCCGCTGTTTCAGGAGTCAACTCCTGTACATTGGCGAGTCCAAGCACAAGCTCGGCGATCGTTTTGCTGAACACCTTCGCTCAGTCCGCCTTAACCTACCTGATCTCCCAGATGCTCAGCACTTTAACATTACAGATACCACGGTCTCTGGTTAGAGACCGACATCGGGGACTCCAAGCCACAGGAGTTTCGACTGACCCGACCCCGGAGTTTTGATCGTCCCGACGCAGGAGTTTTGATCGCCCATCGACGAGGGGGCTTCGACCACTGGCTGTGGATGGTTCACTGTACACCTCCGCTCAGTCCGCCTTAACCTAACTGATGCCCCGGTTGCTTAGCAATTTAACTCCTCCTCCCATTCCCAATCTGACCTTTCTGTCCTGGGCCTCCTCCATTGACAGAGTGAGGCCCTGCGCAAATAAGAGGAACAGCATCTCATATTTCCCTTGGGCAGCTTACACCCCAGCGGTATGAACATTGACCTCTAACTTCAAATAGCCCTTGCTTTCCCTCTCTCTCCATCCCCTCCCCCTTCCCAGTTCTCCCACCAGTCTTACCTTCTCCGACTACATTCTATCTCTGTCCCGCCCACTCCCCTGACATCACTCTGAAGAAGGGTCTCGACCTGAAATGTCACCCATTCCTTCTCTCCAGAGATGCTGAGTTGGATTCCATGCAATCTAACCTTCCACAGCAGCCTACCATGCGGAACCTTGTCGAACGCCTTACTGAAGTCCATGTACACACCATCTACAGCTCTGCCATCATCAACCTTTTTGGTCACTTCTTCATAAAAATCAATCAGATTTGTGAGACACAACCTCCCACGTACAAAACCATGCTGACTATCCCTAATCAGCCCTTGTCCTGCTGAGTTACACAAGCTTTTTGTGTCTACCTTTGTCCTGTTCTATGTTCCATGTTCTATGAAGAGGAGATTGATGTTTGAGTGCTTTGGGCATTGAAACCCAAGTGTGAGTATTATGCACATTAACTTGCAGGGGTTAATCTTTAAATTTATGAGAGATCAGCACATCAGGAAAGTCATCTGTGCATTTGGTCTGCCCTGTGTTAGCTGGCTGGTCTTCCTTTTATCGTAAGAAAGAGCTCGCTTCCTTCCTGGGCCTCATTAATTATATAACATGAGAATGGGTTCCCGAGTGATGTAACAATTGATCATGTGGTTGTGAAAAGCTTACCTTGGTGCTGGCCTCAAGACCAACCGTGTAAAGTTAGTGCCTGTCGGTCTTTGTGCCTCAAGTGATCAAATCCACGCAGTCGGGCACTGCAAGGATACTGCTGACCGCAAAGCCCAGGTCATAGTCTGTTTGTCGGCTGATAGGGTACCCAAAACACCAAGCTGCAGAGCTAAACGTTTCCTTACCTTGACAGCCACAGTCATAAATAATCTGAAGCTGGTGCTTGCTGGCTGCTCATTGACCTTGATTAACTTTTCTTTTTGTTTCTCCGTCAAAGGAAAAGAGAACAGTTGGATGGAAGCAGAGTTGGCTGGCGACACTTGAAATGTTTTCGAGTAATCAAGAGCAGCTGTTAATTTAAGTGATGGCCCATAATTTCCACAAATAGTAACATAAAGACTTGGAGAAACAAGGAACTGCAGATGCTGGAATCTGGAGTAAAACACCTCTCCTGTATTTAAGGACGACTTGCAAATTTCAACCAGGGCTCCTGCAATTTCCTCACTAGTTTCCCTCAATGTCCTCGGATATATCAGATCAGGCAATGGAGATTTGTCTACCTTCATACATGATAGTACCTTCAGTACTTCTTCGACAGTAATCCTGACTGCTCTCACGGCACTTCCTGTGACTGCTCCAATTTCCTCTGTCCTACTGTCTTTCTCCTCAGTAAATACAGAGGAGAAATACTCATTTAGGACCTTGCCCTTCTCCTGTGGCTCCACACAGAGGTGACCGCTTTGATTCCTGAGAGGTCCATATAACCATATAACCATATAACCATATAACAATTACAGCACGGAAACAGGCCATCTCGACCCTTCTAGTCCGTGCCGAACACATAATCTCCCCTAGTCCCATATACCTGCGCTCAGACCATAACCCTCCATTCCTTTCCCATCCATATAACTATCCAATTTATTTTTAAATGATAAAAACGAACCTGCCTCCACCACCTTCACTGGAAGCTCATTCCACACAGCTACCACTCTCTGAGTAAAGAAGTTCCCCCTCATGTTACCCCTAAACTTCAGTCCCTTAATTCTCAAGTCATGTCCCCTTGTTTGAATCTTCCCTACTCTCAGTGGGAAAAGCTTTTCCACGTCAACTCTGTCTATCCCTCTCATCATTTTAAAAACCTCTATCAAGTCCCCCCTTAACCTTCTGCGCTCCAAAGAATAAAGCCCTAACTTGTTCAACCTTTCTCTGTAACTTAGTTGCTGAAACCCAGGCAACATTCTAGTAAATCTCCTCTGTACTCTCTCTATTTTGTTGACATCCTTCCTATAATTAGGCGACCAAAATTGTACACCATACTCCAGAATTGGCCTCACCAATGCCTTGTACAATTTTAACATTACATCCCAACTTCTATACTCAATGCTCTGATTTATAAAGGCCAGCACACCAAAAGCTTTCTTTACCACCCTATCTACATGAGATTCCACTTTCAGGGAACTGTGCACAGTTATTCCCAGATCCCTCTGTTCACCTACATTCTTCAATTCCCTACCATTTACCATGTACGTCCTATTTTGATTTGTCCTGCCAAGATGTAGCACCTCACACTTATCAGCATTAAAGGTCTCACTCTCTCTCTAGTTACCCTTTCCCCCCTTATGTATTTATAAAATATTTTAGGATTGTCCTTAATGCTACCCACCAGAGCTATCTCCTGGCCCCTTTTTGCCCATCTGATTTCCTTTTTTAGTTTACTCCTTAGCTCCCGAAACTCCTCCAGGGATGTACACGATCCCAGCTGCCTATACCTGTCTCATGCATCCTTCTTGTTTTTGACTAACGTCTCAAGTTCCCTCATCAGCAAAGCTTCCTAACGTTTGCCTGCTTTGCCCTTCACTCTAACGGGGATGTACACATCCTGAGCTTTTTTCAGTACAGTTTTAAAAACATCCCACTTGGCCGATGTTCCTTTCCCATCTAATAACCTGCTCCAGTCAACTTGAGCGAGACCTTCTCTCAGTAGATGTTGTTTACCTAGATTTTCAGAAAGCCTTGAATAAGGTGCCAAATGGGAGGCTGCTAAGGAAGGTGAAAGCCCATAGTATCAAAGTGCGGATACTAGCATGGATATCAGGTTGGCTGGATGGCAGAAGGCAAAGAGTGGAAATAAAGGGGGCTTTTTCTGGTTGTCTGCCAGAGACTAGCAGAGCTGCACAGGGGTCGGTGTTGGGGCTGCTACTCTTCTCGTTGTATATTAATGATTTGGATGAGGGGATTAAGGGCTCTATGGCGAGATGATACAAAAATAAGTGTAGAGAAAGCAGGGATTCTGCAGAAGGACTTGGATAGGTTGGGAGAGTGGGCAGAGAAGTGGCAGATGGAATATAGTGTAGCAAAGTGTGGAGTGATGTATTTTGGTAGTAGGAATAAAGGTGTAGATTATTTGCTAAACGGGGAAAGATTCCAGAAATCGGAGGTGCAAAGGGACTCGGAAATGCTGGTACAAAATCTGCAAATCGAATCAGTAGTAAAGAAAGCAAACGCAATGCTAGCATTTATTTTGAGAGGACTTAATGCTGAGGCTGTATAAGATGCTGGTCAGGCCTTATATGGATTATTGTTTGCAATTATGGGTCACCTTTCTGAAGAAGGATGTGCTGGTTCTGGAGAGGGTCCAGAGGAGGTTTACAAGAATGATCCCAGGAATGAGTGGGAGAGTCAAGGACTCGGGGTCATAGCCTCAGAATTAAAGGATGTTCTTATAGGAAGGAGATGAGGAGGAATTTCTTTAGTCAGAGAGTGGTGAATCTGTGGAATTCTGCCACAGAAGGCAGTGGAGGCCAAGTCAGTGGATATGTTTTAGGCAGAGATAGATAGATTCTTGATTAGTACGGGTGTCAGAATTTATGGGGAGAAGGCCAGAGAATGGGGCTAGGAGGGAAAGAGAGATCAGCCACAATTGATGGGCCGAATGGCCTAATTCTTCTCCTATAAATTATGATCTTATGATCTTATGAAAACTTCCATCGCTACCCATCATTACTCACAATTCATGTGGCACCCATCGCTTGCCAGCTCCTCCCCACCCCTCTCCTTCACCTCTTCATATTGACTATCTCTCTCCTACTCTTTTGTCCAAAGGAAGGGTTCCAACCTGAAAAGTCGGCCCTCAATTTCCCTTCACAGATGTTGCCTGACCCGCTGAGTTCCTCTAGTAGAATGTTTGTTGTACCTTGATAAGATTTACTTGCATATTTCCTGGCCAAGCTAAGTACTGTGGCCTGTGGTTTGCTGTACTTCCTGCTTGAATTTGTTTTATACTTCCACCATTAATTGCCCTCTGTGGAAAACAAGATCGAAAGTAACTATATAAGCTATGATGGCCTGTGCCAACCAAGATTAACTAGGGGTTAAGATTTGTCCCTCTCATGAGAATTTCTCATCATGAACAAACTGGTACACTTTTCTTAATTGTGATTGACAATTTCTGATGTAGATTTGCAGATGTGTAAGTAAATGTTTGAGGCCTATATTTAATTCACCGCAGTGGGACATAAATGGCTGCTGTCATTCTGTGAATCGAGAGTAATAATGCCATGAATGTAAAACAGCAAAATCTATATACCCTCCCGTATCAGCAACCCTTTACCAAGCTCTCCAATGGGGATATGTTTTCTTTCCTTTTCACCAGTCATTGTGCAGTTTGAGCATTAAGCTAGATAATATGAGACACTAAGGAAATAACTTGCAACAAAATTATCCTCTAAAATTGCCTTGTAACAGTGGCGTACTCATACTAAATGAGTATGTCACTGCATTAACAGACTTTATCAAAAAGTGTGTGGAGGACAGTGTGCCAAAAAAGTCAATCTGAATAAAAGAAATTTCCCAACTGGAAATCATGGATAAACCGTGAAATCCACTCCCCAATGAAGGCCAAGTCTGAGAAGTTCAAGTCGGGTGATCCCAATCTGTACAGGAAATTTAGCGGCGACCTTGATAAAGCCATCAGTCAATTTTAGAACAAGTAGAGTCCAAGACTAGCCATAAAATCGATTGTGGCAAGGCTTGCGTACAATAACAGGCTATAAGGCAGAATCGCTGGTAACAAAGTATTCCTGCCTGATGAGCTCAATGCATTCTGTACTTGTTTTCAACAGAAGGTCAGTGAAAGGATGTCACCTGCCCTGAAGCCTCAGGTGCACCAGTATCTGCAGACCGTTGCAGATGTCCGTTTGGCCTTTCCAGGAGTGAACCCTAAGAAAGCAATTGGGCCCGGATGCAGTCCATGGCCAAGTCCTCAAAAGCAGTGCAGACTTTGAGGGAGAGGTTGTTGTCAGTATGGATGAGTTGGGTCAAAGGGTCTGTTTCTGGCCGTATGACCCTATGACAGTTTGACCAGCCGGCAGGAATATTCGTGGACATCGTTGGCCTTTCCTTACTACATTCTGAGGTTAAAACCTGCTTTTAAGAATATCACTATCATCCCGGTGTAAACCAAAACTTGGTAGTGTGCCTTAATGACCACTGTCCTGTGTCTCTGACTCTGCTCTTCTAAATTCTGCCTTAGATTTCACAATACCTCTGGGGAATCAAAATGTTGGACTGAGGCACGAATTTCCCAGTGAGGCCCTGTAGATGTCTATGTATTGGAGGAGGAGGATTGACAATGGAAGAAGCTAGTTTGGAGGCTCTAAGATGGAGGCACCAGGGACACATTTGTTCCCTGCATCTAGAATTTACAGTCAATCACCTTGAAATTCAACCGTTATTGAGAGCACTAAACATGCTACATGTTTTTACCATTGAAGTCAAGCATTTCCAACAGTGGTAAAATCTCTGGTAACAAAGGTCATCTGTATTTATTTGTGTATCATTGTGTTAGAACTCCCAGAAGCATTTAGGGAATGGGCCAATCTCAGGCTGCATTTTACATCAACCATAAAAACAGAATTGTCTGGAATGGTCCAAGTCAGCAATACCTTAAATTCCTTTTACATAGATACATAGAAAATAGGTGCAGGAGTAGGCCATTCGGCCCTTCGAGCCTGCACCGCCATTCAATATGATCATGGCTGATCATCCAACTCAGTATCCCGTACCTGCCTTCTCTCCATACCCCCCTGATCCCCTTAGCCACAAGGGCCACATCTAACTCCCTCTTAAATATAGCCAATGAACTGGCCTCGACTACCCTCTGTGGCAGGGAGTTCCAGAGATTCACCACTCTCTGTGTGAAAAATGTTTTTCTCATCTCAGTCTTAAAGGATTTCCCCCTTACCCTTATCCTTAAGCTGTGACCCCTTGTCCTGGACTTCCCCAACATCGGGAACAATCTTCCTGCATCTAGCCTGTCCAACCCCTTAAGAATTTTGTAAGTTTCTATAAAGATCCCCCTCAATCTCCTAAATTCTAGCGTGTACAAGCCGAGTCTATCCAGTCTTTCTTCATATGAAAGTCCTGACATCCCAGGAATCAGTCTGGTGAACCTTCTCTGCACTCCCTCTATGGCAATAATGTCCTTCCTCAGATTTGGAGACCAAAACTGTACGCAATACTCCAGGTGTGGTCTCACCAAGACCCTGTACAGCTGCAGTAGAACCTCCCTGCTCCTATACTCAAATCCTTTTGCTATGAATGCTAACATACCATTCGCTTTCTTCACTGCCTGCTGCACCTGCATGCCTACTTTCAATGACTGGTATCCAATGACAGCCAGGTCTCGTTGCATCTCCCCTTTTCCTAATCGGCCACCATTTAGATAATAGTCTGCTTTCCTGTTTATGCCACCAAAGTGGATAACCTCACATTTATTCACATTATACTTCATCTGCCATACATTTGCCCACTCACCCAGCCTATCCAAGTCACCTTGCAGCCTCCTAGCATCCTCCTCACAGCTAACACTGCCCCCCAGCTTAGTGTCATCCGCAAACTTGGAGATGTTGCATTCAATTCCCTCGTCCAAATCATTAATATATATTGTAAATAGCTGGGGTCCTAGCACTGAGCCTTGCGGTACCCCACTAGTCACTGCCTGCCATTGTGAAAAGGACCCGTTTACTCCTACTCTTTGCTTCCTGTTTGCCAGACAGTTCTCTATCCACATCAATACTGAACCACCAATACCGTGTGCCTTAAGTTTGTATACTAATCTCTTATGTGGGACCTTGTCGAAAGCCTTCTGAAAGTCCAGATACAACACATCCACTGGTTCTCCCCTATCCACTCTACTAGTTACATCCTCGAAAAATTCTATAAGATTCGTCAGACATGATTTACCTTTCGTAAATCCATGCTGACTTTGTCCAATGATTTCACCACTTTCCAAATGTGCTGCTATCCCATCTTTAATAACCGACTCTAGCAGTTTCCCCACTACCGATGTTAGACTAACTGGTCTGTAATTCCCCGTTTTCTCTCTCCCTCCCTTTTTAAAAAGTGCGGTTACATTAGCTACCCTCCAATCCTCAGGAACTAATCCAGAATCTAAAGAGTTTGAAAAATTATCACTAATGCATCCACTATTTCTGGAGCTACTTCCTTAAGTACTCTGGGATGCAACCTATCTGGCTCTGGGGATTTATCGGCCTTTAATCCATTCAATTTACCCAACACCACTTCCCGACTAACCTGGATTTCACTCAGTTCCTCCATCTCCTTTGACCCGCGGTCCCCTGCTATTTCCGGCAGATTATTTATGTCTTCCTTAGTGAAGACGGAACCAAAGTAGTTATTCAATTGGTCCGCCATATCCTTGTTCCCCATGATCAATTCACCTGTTTCTGACTGCAAGGGACCTACATTTGTTTTAACTAATCTCTTTCTCTTCACATATCTATAAAAACTTTTGCAGTCAGTTTTTGTTCCCTGCCAGTTTTCTTTCATAATCTATTTTCCCTTTCCTAATTAAGCCCTTTGTCCTCCTCTGCCGGTCTCTGAATTTCTCCCAGTCCTCTGGTATGCTGTTTTTTCTGGTTAATTTGTACGCTTCATCTTTTGCTTTGATACTATCCCTGATTTCCCTTGTTATCCATGGATGCACTACCTTCCCTGATTTATTCTTTTGCCAAACTAGGATGAACAATTTTTGTAGTTCATCCATGCAGTCTTTAAATGCCTTCCATTACATATCCACCGTCAGCCCTTTTAGAATTAATTGCCAGTCAACCTTGGCCAATTCACGTCTCATACCCTCAAAGTTACCTTTCTTTAAGTTCAGGACCATTGTTTCTGAATTAACAATGTCACTCTCCATCCTAATGAAGAACTCAACCATATTATGGTCACTCTTGCCCAAGGGGACACGCACAACAAGACTACTAACTAACCCTTCCTCATTACTCAATACCCAGTCTAGAATAGCCTGCTCTCTCGTTGGTTCCTCTACATGTTGATTTAGATAACTATCCCGCATACATTCCAAGAAATCCTCTTCCTCAGCACCCCTGCCAATTTGATTCACCCAATCTATATGTAGATTGAAGTCACCCATTATAACTGTTTTGGCTCTGTTCCTTCAAGGCAGCATCATTTATTTAACAAATTCTACCAATTTTTGTCCTGTCAATTTCAAACAAACATAAAAAAGAACAGAAAGGATTATGATCATGTCATGTGGTAAAGAGTGCCCAGAAAAGCCATCCTTCCTTTCCTCATTTACTTCCCAAATATTCATCGGGACCGCGAGACTGAAGGGGTGATGGGCTGTGGCCATACCCTGGCAGCAGGCCTAGCTCACCAGCTGTGGAACCAGGAAACCCGCCTGGAGAAGGAAGCCACTGAGGCCGGCCTCTCTTGTCACCGAGGAACGAAGAACCAGAGAGGAGGGTGGAGGGAGTCGGCGATGGTGGACGCTAGAACGAAGGGTCAGGAAGAAGAACCGGGGACTTAGCTTCCGCGCCCTCAAGCTCAGCTGCAGGAGGTGCCTCCAGGGTACAGAGGCTGAATGGTGGCCGGGTGAGGAGAGGGACAACAGTTCACTGGACATTCCTGATGGAGGCAATGGCTGCAACAGGCTGCTATGGCCAGCTACAGCTGAGATGTTTGAAATGGTGCCAAAACCTGGTGACTCTTGCATATGGTCTCAGTGGGCTATTTCAATATACTTGTTACTTCTTCATCTGTATCTTTCATAAACATTCCTGAATGAGATGTGGGTGAGTTGTTGGTAGGATTACTGAAATCTTACCTCAGCAGTTTGCCTTCCAGCAGTCTATTTATTTTATTGTAAAGGGCTGCTGGCTTCTCGTCTGAAACTCCCTCAGGTGGAGGCATTAAAGGGCCTGTCCCACAATGGCGACCTTATTTGCGAGTTTAGGAGCATTTGCGCTCGCCACAAGCTCGCAGCATGGTCGACACGTGGTCGTAGGTGGTCACCGGTAAAGCCCCTATCCCACTTTCACAACCTAATTGGTGACCTCTGCCGAGTTTGCCCTTGACTCATACTTGCAGCATGGTCGCCACAAGGTCATAGGAGGTCGTAGGTCTTCGTAACTCTTCCTCATGCTCATGAGTGATCTCCGTGTACTCGTGGCCTCAAGTTGGTCGCGCCGTTTTTTTCCAGCCTGATAGAAAATGTCTACGAGTAAAAAAAAGGTTGGCATGGAAAAAATTGATACTTTTTACTCGTAGGTAGGTCGTAGGTAGGTCATAGTAGGTTGTGATGGTAGTCGTAGGTAGTCGTAGATAGTCGTAGGTAGTGGTAGGTCGATAACTGGCCCCGAGAAAAAAAATGCAAACCTTACATCATTTTATCATGTGATCATTTCCACTCGTAGCTAGTCGTAGTTGGTCTTAGGTATGGAAGTGAGGTCGAGGGGGGTCGTAGGAGGTCGTAGACATAGTCATGTGAGGTCGTTGACATAGTCGTAGGAAGACGTAGACATAGCCGTAGAAGGTCGTAGACATAGTCGTGGGAGGTCATAGGAGATCCTATACTTCGGCAAGTCAACACGATCTTGACATTTTTTTCAACTCGTCTAGGGTCTTTTAAACTCGTGGATTAGGTCGTCCAAGTGGGAAAGGCCCTTAAGTCTCCTTCATGGTCGAGAGGAGTTCCCGCATAGTGGTTACTACTCGCGGCCTCAGTTTGGTCGCAGGAAATTTTTCAAGCTGGAAAATGTTCTGCAAGTAAAAATTGGTCGGCATAGAGAAAATCGATACTTTTGAACTCATAGTGCAGTGGTAGTGGGGTCGCCTTCTAGGTAGTCGAGGTAGCCGTAGGTAATCTCCTTTGCTGACCAGGCATTTGAATTGGCTCATTGGGGGATAAAAAAATAAGCACAAGTTTTCAGAACCAAGGAAAACTGACCGGCAATGTTAAATGCCCGATAAACTTCACAGCTGTGTATCTCTGGATTATTAAAAGTTGTCTGGCTTCTTAAAAGTGTCTCCACTCCTTCAACCCCCCCCCCCCCCCTTCTCTACACTTCTCCCCCCCCTTCTCTCCCCTTCTCCCCTCCCCCCCCCCGCTCTTTTAAAGGACTGGGCCAGCCGTCTTTACCTTTCCTGATCATCGCGGGTATCACCTTGGCTTTGCACCGTGTGAATTTCAGACAGCGCTCCCCCGCTTTCCCTGGCCCCCACCTTTGTGTTTGTGTGTGTGTGTGTGTGTGTGTGTGTGTGTGTTTGTGTGTGTGTGTGTGTGTGTGTGCGTGCGCGCGTGCGTGCGTGTGTGTGTGTGTGCGCGCGTGTGCGCGTGCGTGCGTGTGTGTGTGTGTGTGTGTGTGTTCAGCGCTGCCGGAGCTTGAAGGTCGCAGACAGTTTGCTGAAAAGTCACGTAAGTGGGACGGGCCCTTAAGGAAGCTAATTCTTTACCACCGAGTGGTGTGGTGCCAAACCTAAGTTCTTACCCATCAGTGTCATTATAGTTGGAAGAGTACCTACCATGTAATGGAAGCCCAGAGCAAGTGAAGTGTTAAAGCTGATTCTCAAGATCATTATTGGAACAGTAAGAACTGCCAGTTGAACTTACAAACTTGTTCAGGAACCTCTTGTTTTGGATGTAGGCTTCGCTCTGTCGCATTTCTCACGATCACTGCATTGCCGTGATTTAGCACAGCAATTGCCAATAAACAGATTCAGCCTTCTTTTAAGAGTTATGTCAGCTGCTGCTCAACTGGGTGTCATCTGCAGCTCGGCTGGAGCATTGTCTCCTCTGAGTCAGAAGAACGTATGTCCCACTCCAGAGTCTTGAGCACGTAGTCTCGGCGGGCACTCCAATGCAGTAGTCAGGAAGTGCACTGTTGAAGATGTGATACAGCATGGAAACAGACCCTTCGGCCCACCAGGTCCGCACTGACCAGCGCTCCCCGCATATTAACACTATCCTACACACACTAGGGACAATTTTTACATTTACCAAGCCAATTTACCTACATACCTGTACGTCTTTGGAATGAGGGAGGAAACCAAAGATCTCGGAGAAAACCCAAGCGATTCCGTGGAGTGCGTAAAACTCCGTACAAGCAGCACCCGTAGTCGGGATTGAACCCGTGTCTCCAGCGCTCCAAGCGTGGTAAGGCAGCAACTCTACCACAGCACCACTGTGTTGCCATGGTCAAAGAATCATACAGCATGGAAACAGGGTCTTTGACCCAACTCGTCCATGCCGATTGAGATGCCTCACCGAAACTGCTCCCATTTAGAACATAACACAGTAGAGAACAATGACAGGCCCTTCTGCCCACAGTGTCTCTGTCGAACATGATACCAAGATAAACAATCTCATCTCCCTGGTTAGTGGGTAGGGCCAGAAGTATTTTTAAGATATTTAAGAAATGAGGAATGGGAAAAAACTCTGACAGGGAGACAAAATATATTAATAGGTCTTTCATCTGATTTATCTCCTTCTATTCCCATGCTACAAGAATGAAACTTGTGGATTAATCATTGGAGCCAACCTCTCTGCACAGGGTGACAGGGAGACAAAATATATTAATAGGTCTTTCGTCTGAGCTACGCTTCTGTGAAGAACTGTATTCTTCAGTTTAGATTATGGTCACGTGTACCGAGGTACAATGAAAAGCTTTAATATAAACGTCCTGGGAAAACTGGCAGAAACTGGGATCTCAGCCTGATTTTGTAGATACTCCACCAGTGAAGCTGAACAGTTACAATGAATCTTGCCTGACAGTGATGACGTTGAATGAGGCAACTTTTATCCTCATCTTTATTGCTTGAAACTCTAATTATCCCTCGTATCTTTAAAGGTGATTTTCCAAGATACAGTTTAAGCTGCCCATCTGGAAAAGTGCCACATAATGGGAACTCCTCCACCTTGAGCTCTTCTTGATTTCAAGGGCTGACCACATTCTAGTGAAAATCAACCAGTGCTATAAACTGGAGTTTGTAGGCAAAATATAAATAAAATAACTGATATGACTAGATAACCTTGACAATTACTGCCATCCCTTCAGATTGTAGTTGGCAACATCCCACCTTAATGATTTCTGTGTGTTGAATGAAGACAATTAATCATCAAAACAAAGAAAACAATCTGAAAAATATTGTCTTTTCTAATGAGACTTGCAGGTAACATTTAATACTAGGAGACTGTCAAACAGATCAAGCTGAATAATAAAGAAGAAATGAAAAGGAATATTTCTGTTACAAGAATATAAAAGGGCAGAACAATGGACTCTGAGGGTAAAACAACACAGATGTTACGTTATTGTTTGCACAATTGAAGGTCGAGCTATTACTGGGTAAATAGCTTCAACCTGTGAGGGCAAAAACCTGATCTAAAGGAACATCTGTCAAATTAATACTCAATCTATTCTATTAGCCGATGCATATAGCTGAGAAGTTATCATTATCTGGGGGTCCAGAATGTGATGGAGAGCAGAGATTGTGATTTGAGAAACAGAGTTAAGGGCTAACAGCTGCTCGGAACTGAACTATTCCAGGAAATTTAAATGTGTAGAGTGTCAAAACAGCAACAATTATCATTGAAAAGCGGAACAGTGTTGATTTGACTGTAGAATCAGGTTGGGGGGAGGTCTTATTTGATATTCTGGGCTGCTTTTCACTTTTTTTTCTTATTTATATCCTCCGTCTTTCTTAACAATTTAAATTTTCATTTATGTCTCTTGCATTTGGGATTTCTTTTTTCCATATTTGTATCCTTACTTTAATTTTGGAATGGATTACAATACACTTATTCTGATGTGCCATTTGCCCATATTGGACAGCAGTGTCTTGCACTGTGTACTTTTTCTCATCATTAGGAATTCCATGGCCATTACAGAACATTATGAAGAAACAGAAGGATTTGGTGGGAAAAGGAAATGAGTGAGACACACAGGATACGATCACACCTTATGCGAAGGAGCCCCACCTGGACAAAACCTTCCATCAAACTCAACACACTTCACAAGTTCCTTACAAATATATCAGTTCAGCCGAATCTGCTTAAAGAGGTGATGAATGATACATTGCAAGGGAGACTTTAACTGTTTGATCGTAACATTAGCGGCAGGTATTCTTTGCCTCCTGCAGTCCTGGTGGCAATCTGCTCTCACAGAATAGCATCAGAAAGGATGAAACAGAAAACAGACACAAGAGATGTTTGGTCTCAGCAGTTGCTGTTGTCTGAAGCAAAACACAAACTACTAGAGGAGCTCAGCCTTTAGACTTTTAGACTTTAGTGATAGAGCATGGAAAAAGGCCCTTTGGCCCACCAAATCTGTGCCAACCAGCAATCACCGTGTACACTAACACTATCCTAAACACCAGGGGACAATTTACAATTTGATCAAAGTCAATTAACCTACAAACCTGTATGTCTTTTGGAGAGTGGGAGGAAACTGGAGCACGCAGGGTAAACCCATTCGGTCACGGGGAGAACGTACAAACTACGTACAGACAGCACCCGTAGTCAGGATTGAAGAGTCAGCGTCTCTGGCGCTGTAAGGCAGCAGCTCTACTGCAGTGCCACCGTGCCACCCCTTTTTTAGATTAAGTCTATCAAGCATCATCCCGGAGGGCGAAAGGTATTGTCCATGTTTCAGTTCAACACCCTTCATGAATCCTGATGCAGGGTCTCAACACGTATCATTGACAATTTCTCTCCACCGATAGATGTTTCTCGACCTATTGAACTCCTCTAGTAGTTTGTGTTTTGCTTCAGATGCCAGCATCTGCAATCTCTTGTGTCATTAGAAAGGATTATGATAGCTGGTACTAAACCTCTCCTGGTGATTAATTTTCCAGCTGTTATACCACTGGTAGCAATCTCTCTCATATCCCAACCATCACCCCCCCCCCCCCCCCCCACCCCTCCCCTTCAACCCCCATCCCACAGCTATCTCCCCCCACCCGCCAACCTCAGTCAAAATGTTGGCCAGTGGAGTTCATCCACATCCCTGCTATCAGGCTGACCTTGTAAATTGCACACAGCACCCATCATTGGGATTTGGATCTTTTTTATTGCAGTGAGAAGTGTATCATATTGATGGTGCCACGGTTTCTCATTTAACACTCACCAGCTCGTTTGATAGTTCATTAGAAAGTCATACAAAGGAAGCAAAATGACAGTATTTTGAAGAATCTTAATCAGGTCATTTTCTTGAAAAATTCAAAGGCAGGCACGTGCCACAGAGAGGAGAAACACATGCCTTCAAATTACGCACTCTGCAGGATTCATAAAGTAATTAAGTGCGGGCGGCACAGCTGCACAACGGTAGAGTTGCTACCTTACAGTGCCAGAGGCCCAGGTTCAATCCTGACTACGGGTGCTGTCTGTATGTGGTTTGTACGTTCTCCCCGTGAACGCGAGGGTTTTGCCTGGATGCTCCAGTTTCCTCCCACAATCCAAGGATGTACAGATTTGCAGCTTGATTGGCTTTGGTAAAAGCTGTAAATTGTCCCGCATGTGTAGGATAGTTCTAGTGTACAGTGATTGCTGGTCAGGCCAGTTTCCACGCTATTTCTCTAAAACTAAAACTAAAACTAATTTCCTTTAGCATCTCAGAGAGATTCAGCAGGCAAAAAGGCCCTTTGTATTTCCCCGTCCCCCCACAAGCCCATGCTGACTATCAGTTACCCTTTTATATTAATCCTACATTAATCCTGTTTTTTTATTCTCCCTGCATTCTCATTAATTCTTCCCAGATTCTGCCACACATGTACAGGCGAGGGGAAATCCACAGTGGCCAACTGACCAACCTGCACATCATTATGTCATAAGGTCATAAGTCATAGGAGTAGAATTAGGCCATTCGGCCCATCATGTCTACTCCGCCATTCAATCATAGCTGATCTATCTCTCCCTCCTAACCCCATTCTCCTGCCTTCTCCCCATAACCTCTGACACCTGTACTAATCAAGAATCTATCAATCTCTGCCTTAAAAATATCCATTGACTTCACAGCCTCTGTGGCAAAGATGTGGGAAGAAATAGGAGCATTCATGAGAAATCCCAGGGAAACCCATGCGATGAAGGGGAGAACATGCAAACTCCACACAGACAGGACCCCAGTTTAGTTCAGGATTGACCTGGATCACCTGCATCATGAGGCAGTGGCTCTACTAGTTATGCTCCAATGATTGCATCATACCATTTTACTTAACCATTCAGAGTGAAACATTTGAAACATTTCACATGAGTTCTAAAAATTATTTAGAATTATGTCATAAGTTATGTGGTAAGTGTGGATTTCCGACAGCATTTTCGCGTGTGATGAGACAGAATGATAAAGATCAAAGAGACAAAATTAAAAGGAAAAACTGCACAAGCTGGAAATTCATGGTAAAAACAGATATGGATAGTACAGTGGATCATTTACAGTAAGATCTTTGAACAGAATTGAGTCTATGAGATTTCTGTAGCAGTACTAAAATGTGCAAAGGGCAAGTCCAACTGGAAAACACAGTAATACCTTCCATATCTCCTACCAAGATAATCATCTAGTCTACATTTTTATTGAATTGCTAAATTGTAAAAGCAGCCTAATTCTGTTGCAGAGCTTGCTTTTATGTGTCTAATAATATGGAATTATTGTTTGTTTAATATCAGAAAACATTAACGCTGACTTACGTCTTATGTATTACTACACTTTCAATTACTTGTCTTCATTTGCTTCCACATTTTAATTCTTGACAACTTTTTCTGTCCTTTCAGCTCTTTCTAACTTTCTTGACTGATTTGGAATCCCTTCTTTATTTTCATGTTGGTTCCATTGGAATATCTTCTAGATTTTACATTTTCAATTGCTTGTCTCTCCTTTGCTTCTACATTTGAATTATTTCCATCTAATATTGGGTCGACTGGACTTATATTCACTGGAATTTAGAAGGATGAGAGGGTGTCTCATAGAAACATATGCAATTCTTAAGGGATTGGACAGGCTTGATGCAGGAAAAAATTTCCCAATGTTGGGGTAGTCCGGAACAAGGGATCACAGTTTAAGCATAAGAGGTAGTCCATTTAGGACTGAGATGAGGAAAAACTCTTTCACCCAGAGAGTTGTGAATCTGTGGAATTCTCTGTCACAGAAGGCAGTGGAGGCCAATTCACTGGATATATTCAAGAGTGTATGATATTGCTCTTCGGGCTAACGGAATCAAGGGATATGGAGAGAAACCAGGAACGGGGGAGGTGCTGATTTTGGATGATCAGCCATGATCATATTGAATGGCAGTGCTGGCTCGATGGGCCGAATGGCCTACTCCTGCACCCTGGCCTTTCAGCTCTTCTTTCTTGACTATGATTTGGTATCCCTTCTTTATTTTCATGTTGGTTCCATTGGAATATCTTCTAGATTTTACGCAGGATAAGTGCCAGTATTGAATCGGCAATCAGTTATCAATCCTAATTGATTACCAATTCAATACTGACATTTCAATCCCAAATTAGATGGATAAGAAAATCCAGTGAGGTGTCTAACAGGTGGCCATTCCACCACTGCTGGCGCTGGATCTTCCAATGAATGCTAAGGACTTCCCTCTCTGATTCTACTCCTTCTTCGCATCAGTCATTGTCACCATGTTTGTTTTAGTTGTGCATTTTCTAACATTAGGGATCATGCACAATAGCTCAAAGGTAGGATTTACCACTCTACAGGAAGAAGCTGGGGTACAACTGGGGTACAAGGGCAGCACAGTGGCGCAGCGGGAGAGTTGCTGCCTTAAAGCGCTTGCAGTGCCAGAAACCCAGGTTCGATCCTGACTGCTGATGCTGTCTGTACAGAGTGTGTATGTTCTCCCCGTGACCGTGTGGGTTTTTCTCCAAAATCTTTGGTTTCCTCACACACTCCAAAGATGTACAGGTTTGTAGGTTATGGGCCTGTCCCACTTAGGCGATTTTTTAGGCACATGTTCGCCAGTGGTCGCCGGGAGTAGTCTCCTCAGTCGCGCAATAAGTCGTAGCGTCTTTCTGGTCGCCGCTAAATGTTCAACATGTCGAAATTTTTTTGCCGACAATGGGTTTGACGCCAATCAGCATAGCTTGACTTCTCCTGACGTAGGTGCTGTCATAGGTTGTCGCCAGGATGACGTAGGTAGTCGCCGGTTTTTCAGCGACCTGCTACAATTATGACAGTCGCCGGCAGTTGCCTAAAAAATCGCTAAGTGAGACAGGCCCATTAATTGGCTTGATATAAGTGTAAAATGTCCCTAATGTGTGTAGGATAGTGTTAATATGCGGGGATCGCTGGTCGGCATGGACTTGAGGGGCCGAAGGGACTGTTTCCGCTCTGTATCTCTAAAACTAAAAACTAAAACTGGGAGAATTAGTCAGTGATCTGCTGAACATACAAGTTTCCAGTGATGAATATCCGCTGATGGATATGTAGCTTGTTTTTGTGCTTTCTCCTTTCCTAATCTGACCAGTACTGTCACGCTCATAGATCATTGCAGCATGTATCTAAATTCTCCTAATTTTGATGAAAGGTAATCAACATAAAATATTCATTCTGTTTCTAAAATTTAAAGAAGGGGTATGGTTGAAGGAATATTGTAGCACAGATACACAAACCAGATAATCTGTCTATACTGCACACTAGTAAATCTTTCTGAGCCAGAAAGATGTACACTGCATCTTCCCAGAGCAACAGATTCTAAAGGGAAGCTTAGAAGGAAGAGCGTGGAAGAATAAAGCCTGGTAAGTGAGTTGAGGCAGTAAAAGATCCAGAAATTATAGTGATTGCAATACAAAAGCTATGGCCGGTGTCACAGTTGAGAAACAATTAGGTAGCACAGCAGACAATTCTCAGGAAATTTAGTTTTGATGCTGAGTGAGTCCATCAAATATAACACAATGTGGAACAATACACATATATTGTGAACAATTTTGGGCATCATATCTGAGGAAGGATGTACTGGCTCTGGAGAGGGTCCAGAAGAGGTTTACAAGAATGATTCCAGGAATGAGTAGGTTAACCTATGATGACCGTTTTTCGGCACTAGGCCTGTACTCACTGGAGTTTAGAAGAATGACGTGGGGGGGGGGGGGGGGGGGGGCTCATACAGAATAGCAAAAGGCTTGGATATAGTGGATGTGGAGAGGATGTTTCCACTAGTGGGAAAGTTTAGGACTAGAGGTCATAGCCTCAGAATTAAAGGACATTCTTTTAGGATGAGGAGAAATTCCTTTAGCCAGAGAGTGGTGAATCTGTGGAATGAGTGGCCAAGTCAGTGGATATTTTTAAGGCAGAGATAGATAAATTCTTGATTAGTACGGGTGTCAAGGGTTCTGGGGAGAAGGCAGGAGATGGTTAGGAGGGAGAGATAGATCAGCCATGATTGAATGGCGGGGTGGACGATGGGCCGAATGGCCTAATTCTACTCCTATTCCTTATGACCTTATGCCCTTATACCTGACCAATGTGAACTGAGAATTATTCTTTGTGGAATGTAACAGGTCATATTTTTATATATTAAACAGAAAGTTGAGACTCGATTGAACAATTGGCAAGCAGAAAATTAGGGTGGCACAGTGGTAAGCTGGTGGAGCTGCTGCCTCACAGCGCCAGAGACCGGGGTTCAGTCCTGACCTCTGGTAGAATAGAATAGAATAGAATAGAATAGAATAGAATAGAATGCCTTTTATTGTCATTCAAACAGACAAGGTTTGAACAAAATGTCATTCCTACAGTCATGACATTACAAAAAATACCAAGACACACACTTAACACAATTTACACAAACATCCATTACAGTGAATCTCCAACATCTCCTGTGATGGAAGGCAGAAGTCTTATCTCTTCTCTTTGTTCTTGGTGATGTCGGTGTGGAACTTGCACATTGTCACTGTGACTGCACGGGTTTCCTCCGGGTGCTCTAGTTTCCTCCCACGTCCCAAAGACATGTGGCTTTGTAGGTTAATTAGCCTCTGTAAAAATTGCCCCTCCTGTTTAGGGAGTGGATGTGACATTAAGTAACATAGAACTAGTGTAAGAGGAGATCAATGGTTAGTGTGAACATTGTGGGCCGAAGGGCCTGTTTCCGTGCTACATCGTTCACAACCAATCAATCAAAATGTATCACATTATTTTAATTACTATGGACACTGAGGTATTAAAAATATAATTGAATAATTGCCAAAGCAATTTATTTCCAATATCTTTACCATTTATATATGATGTCAAGCACATTAACTAATCACTACTGTAATAAATGTGTTGAAGGTGAACAAATATGTATGAATGAAGCACAGAAACAAACAAGTTGGATCCTGTTTGATTCTGAAATTCACTGGATTAGAGGAAACAATGAGGATATTTCCAAAAGATTTTCCAGAATTCTGAAGGGTGGCTAACAGAATGAATTAGGAAACACTATTTTCTCAGTTTAGGGTATCTGAGAACCCTAAGTTCTTCGGGGCCGAGTCGGGTCTCCGCTGCCGCCGCCACGGTTCCGGGGCCAAGTCGGGTCTCCGTTGCTGCTGCCGCCGCCGCCACAGCTCTGAGGCCGAGTCGGGTCTCCGCTGCCGCTGCCTCCGCCACAGCTTCGGGGCCGAGTCGGGTCTGGTGATGTCGGTGTGGAATTTGCACATTCTCCCTGTGACTGCACGGGTTTCCTCCGGGTGCTCCAGCTTCCTCCCACATCCCAGAGACATATGGTAGATTTGTAGGTTAATTGGCCTCTGTAAAAATTGCCCCTACTATGTAGGGAATGGATGTAAAATTGAGTAACATAGAACTAGTCTAAGAGGAGATCAATGGTTAGTGTGGACTTTGTGGGCCGAAGGGCCTGTTTCCGTGCTACCGTAGCACCATTAGACTATCCCAACATTTAAGAAACTGTTAGACAGATACATGGATAGGAGAGGTTTGGAGGGATATGGACCAAATGCAGGCAGGTGGGACTAGTATAGCTGGGGCATGTTGTCTGGGGTGGGCAAGATGGGCCTAAGGGCCTGTTTCCACACTGTATCACTCTATGACTATGACACTAAATGAAAGCCGGATGAAGAAGGGTCCCTGAAACATCACCTACCCATGTTCTCCAGGCCCGCTGTTATTCCAGCCCTTTATGTCTTCAGATGGTGTATCTTTGTCCTTTTCATCCTTGGAGAGTATATGAATCAAGTTTACTTTTACCATTGTGTTTATGTACAGTCAATCTTGTCTGGTGTTACTTTTATTTTGTAAAAAGATTTTCACATGGTATGGTCGGTTTCTTGAATCACAAATCGCTGCCAGGATGTCCAGATAGGTGCATTAACGTGATGTGAGATGCAAATTATCACTTCACTTGTGAACATCTTGCTGGAAGTCAAAGGCCAATACTCAGATATTTTGCCTTCCAGAGTAGTTTTGAATTGCTGTAACAAAAATACCACTCAGCCACAATGGCCAAACAATCTCCCAGTGGATTATAAAACCATCAACAATTCTATTGTTCTTTTGCATTGTATTTAGTCAATCATATGCACAGTGGATTGCCTTAATCGTGATAGATTTTAGTTGTACTGAATTTAAATAAAGGAGCTGATAATCCATTAATTGCTGGTTATTAAAAACTTTGACAAAATTAAACCTTAACTGTGCTAACAGGTAATTGGACAACAGAGTTTAAGAGAAGCGTGGAGAGCGTGGAAGAGTAAAGCCTGGTAAGTGGGTTGAAGTAGTAAAAGATGCAGAAATTACAGTGATTGCAATACAAAAGCTATGGCTGGGGTCATGGTTGAGAAGCAATTCGGTAGCACAGCAGACAATACTCAGGAAATGTATTTTTGTTGGAGTGTGAGTCCATCTAATCTAAAACAATGTGAGACAATACACATATATCCAACCAATGTAAACTGAGAATTCTTCTTGGTGGAATGTAACAGGTCATATTTTTATATATTAATCAGAAAGTTGAGACGATTGAACAATTGTCAAGCAGAAAATTAGGGTGGTACAGTGGTATGCTGGTGGAGCTGCTGCCTCACAGCACCAGAGACCCGGGTTCAGTCCTGACCTCTGGTGATGTCGGTGTGGAATTTGCACATTCTCCCTGTGACTGCACGGGTTTCCTCCGGGTGCTCCAGTTTCCTCCCACATCCCAGAGACGTGTGGGTTTGTAGGTTAATTGGCCTCTGTAAAAATTGCCACTACTTTGTAGGGAGTGGATGTGAAATTGAGTAACATAGAACTAGTCTAAAAGGAGATCAATGGTTAGTGTGGACTTTGTGGGCCGAAGGGCCTGTTTCCGCGCTACCATTAGTCGCAGCATATGCTGATCAGCTAAGAACAAATGCAAAAGAGGACTAAAAGAAAATAAATAAAACAAATGATTATTGTGATAACTATATTTGTCCTATATTTCGATCAAGGTTCTAAATTATAAAATTCTGTTCTATTGAATTCAATATCAAATATTTTGCTCTTTATTTTTCTTCTTTGATTATCTACATGTTCCACTTATTTTCTGTCCTTGCATTTACAGTGCTTTTGGAACCATCCTGTAAATGTGTTGTAATCTCTGTAGAACAGGAAGTGAACAACACCAAACCTGTTACAAGCTGTGCGCAGAAAGGCTCAGCTGTCATCAAGGCTGATTAGAAAAGTATCACGTTAATGTGCGACATCGCTAAAGCAGGAAGTGTGGGATGCTGACCTTAGAGGCGAAGCAAACTTCCCACAGCATGGAGAAAATTTAAAGATAACAAGGTCTAGTGAGACGTTTGAGTGGTTGGCTGGAAGAGAAAGCAGGTTGCCTGCCCGTTTGGCCCTTGTGATTTGAAACTAATCTAATCCGTGTCCCTCGGTCAAATGGTCAGGTGTTGAAGAGATATCACCAGATTTGACAGAGGGAATGAGGAAGGAGTTGCCACAAGGCAAAGAGTCAAGGGTAAAGGAACTTATGATCATCGGGTCCTAGAACAGCAGCCAGTGAAGGGTGTTTCTAAGCTCCAGAGATGTGTTCTTGCTTTTGTTGGACCACACACTGGCTAAAGCTTACATACCACAGTTTTCAAACAACTTGTGACTCAGATAGCAATCAGGGACATAATTAAATAATTCAAATGCTTTACAACTTGCATTCATTGAACTTCTACATAAATGTGCAAAGCTGCTGATTCTACAATCGAGAGGTTTTTCTAAATCAAATATGGAAGCGTTTTTTATGCAGACTATCTTTATATTAGGGTAGGGTTGCAACCCTAGAAAACGTTCCATAGCCCGATCTCCCATAACGCTAAGCGACGTCCTCTATGCATGTGTCAAAAAATACCCGCGGGAGAACAATTGTGTGAATTTATTCACTTTTTTTCACATTAATTTGCATGAGAGTGAATGTTATTTCATATCACAAATTTCTGGGTAGTATCTTATTAATTCTATTGGAGAATATTTCCATTACAGAAACTGCCATAATGATCAGGAAGCCTGTAGTCAGAAAATGACTGAAATCAGGGAGAATGTGAAGGTTGATTTACAAGATGGCACACAAGATTTATACACTGAGACTTCTAAATCTTGCTGTAAGTTGAATGTTCCAAACTTTCTGTGAAACTGTTACATTGTTTGAGACACAGGTACACCTTGTGACTTGCAATCGAGTAGGATCACAGTATAAACACACACAAGGATAGGGAAATCAGCATGTTTCATATTTACAGATATTTCACAGCAGTAGTACCTGCAAATCACCATCATTTGTCAACTGCAGATAGCTACTTTAGACTTGGCCATGGGTAATGAGGCAAGATTAATAAAATATGTGATAGATAAACTTTCTCCAGGGAATAATGATCACATTATGGTAAAATTGTGGACACATTTTGAAGGCGAACACCTGTGGTCTAGAACCAATGTTATCAATTTAAATAAGGTAATGATAATGGTATGAAAGTGGAAGTGTCTGCAGTGTACTGGGTAAATAGGCTTTGGAATAGGTTGGTGGATAAGCAGCGGCAGATTTTTAAAAAGCTAGTTCATTGTACTCTGCAGAAATTGGTCCCAATTAGAAAGAGGGATCCCAGGAGAAATGAACCATTTGTAGTTAACAAGGGAGGTCAAGGGAAATATTTAATCAAACACTACAGCATACAAAGTGGCAAGGGCTAGTGGACCAGAGGACTGGGAATTTTACAAGAACGAGCAACAAGAGACCAATACAAGTTAATAAAGAAGGAGTATATTGATGATGTGGGAAAACTGGCAAGTAATATCAAATCAAACAGCAAGGGCTTTTGAGAATACATAAAAGAGCAAAAGGTATCCAGGTTAAATGTGAAACTCCAAGAGAATGCAACTGGGGCATTATAACAGGAAACAAGGCAATAGCAGATAAGTTAAATCAATACATTATGTTAGCCTTGATAGTGAAGGGCACTGAAAATATCACAAAGATATCTGATGGGATAATTTCAGATTTTACAGAAGAACTTGTAGCAATCCCAATCTTGAGGAACAAGATGTTTAATAACTAATATGACTAAAGGCAGAAAAGACACCAGGACCGGAACCCTGCACCTGTGGTTTTAAAGGGGGTGGTAGTTCAGATAGTCGTCAAGTTAAGATGAGTTGAGTTTATTGTCATGTACACAAGTACAGTGAAGTACAGATACAAAATCTCACTTGTAGCAGCATCACAGGCATATAGACTCAGACAACCCGTAATTATACATAACATACATTACAAGATAATGAAAAGAAAAAGAAGACAATAGTGCAAGATACACACAATTAGATAAAAAATCATGATAGTGGAAGAGGTGGTCCTTGGTGTTCTGTTGCTAAAGTAACGAGATAGTGCAGCGAATGGTTGAAGTATTTCATAATGATTAAATTATGGGTACCAGAGGATTGCAAATCAGAAAGGGGTGACACAGGATGTAACAGGTAGAGTCAATAGAAGGGGATCTGAAGGCACATAAAAGGCTGATCAGGTCACCATCTTTGGCTCCAAGGCTCCAAAGGAAATAATCCAAGCTTGTTCAACCTCTCTTTATGCCTGAAACACTCTAATCCAGGGAACATGCTGGATCATTAGGGATCTTTTGCCCCTTCTCCAAAAACTCCACATCCATATTGCCATAGACCAACACACATACTCCAAATGTGGCCAAACTCAAATTTCACACAACTGCAACAGTATTTGCCAATTTTATATTCAATGCCCAGACCAATGCAGGCAAGAATGCTATATTGTTTTTGCTTTTTGCTATAATGCTTTTTGTTTTATTCTGCTTATATGTTTTGTAATCTGCTTATTAAATTTTGTAAGGCGTCCTTGAGAGTCTTTGAAAGGCGCCCATAAGTATAATGTTAATAATAATAATAATAATAATAATAATAATAATAATAATAATAATAATAATAATAATAATAATTTAAAAAATATAAAAAATAAAAATAATAATAATAATAATAATAATAATAATATATACATTCCTTATCAGTGATAAGTTATCACTATTCACTTTCAGAGAGCTATGGATTTACACCCCCAAGATCTTTCTGAACAATTTTGCTCTAAACAGTGCTGCCACTTACTATGTACTTTCCTCTTTCATTTGATCTCCAAAACACAATAGTTCATAGTTCTCCGGATTAAATTCCATCTGCTATTTCTCCACCCAAATTTCCAACTGATCCATATCCTGTTATATCATTTGACAACCTTTCTCACTATTCACAGCTCCATTAATTTTCATATCATCTGCAAACATACTAATCAGACCACCTATATTTTCATCCAGATCCAGCACCAATTCTTATGGAAGACCACTGTTGAGACAAACACCAGCAAACCACCACCTTCTGTCTTCCTTGACCAAAAAAATAATGTATCCAATTTACGACCTCAATGTGGATCCCACGCGACTTAATCTTCTCGACCACACTTCGATGAAGTAACTTGTAAAATACATTACTAATATCCCTGTAGATAACATTCATTGCCCTACCTTTATCAATCAAGTTTAGCAGTTGGGACATTATGTTACAGTTGTACAAGTAGCTGGTGAGGCCACACGGCATATTGTGTTCAGTTTTGATCACCCTGCTATAGGAAAGATTCCATTACGTTCAAAAGTATGTTGTAATCTCTGTAGAGATTTACAAGGATGCAGCCAATGCTTGAGCCACAGAGAGAGGTTGAGGTTCTTTAGAGCACAGGGGACTGAGGGGTGATCTTATAGAGGTGTATAAAATCATGAGGCCATTGGTAGGGTGAAAGCACATAGTCTTTTTATTCCCACTGTTCTGGAATCAAGAACTAGAAGACATAGGTTTAAGGTGATAGAGGAAAGTTTTAATAGGATCCTGAGGGTCAATATTTTCACACAGAGGGCAGCGTGTAAATGAAACAAGCTGCCAGAGGAGGTAGTTGAGGCAGGTAAAATAACATTTAAAAGACATTTGAAGAGGTACATAGACAAGAAATGTTTGGAGGAAAATGGACAAAACCCAGCCAAGGGGGACAGGCGTAGATGGGACATTTGGCTGCCAGAGAGGAGTTGGATCAAAGAGCCTGTTTCCTAACCGTATGGCTCTTTGACTATTAGGTGCCAGTCATTTATATCTGACGTGTGTAGGAACTTCTTCTCGCTGATGAATCTCTTGAATTCTCAATGTGGAAGATGGATCATTGGGGATATTTAAAGATGAAGTAGAAAGATTTTTTAAAGAGCAAGGAAAAGAAGGCGACAAGGAACTAGAAACAAATACTCAGGTGAGGCCTGGGCAGATAAGTCATGTCCCTGGAATGTGCGGCTATTGGTGGTTGTGGAGGCAAACACAACAGTGGTGTGTAGAGGCTTTTGGAAAGGCACATGGATATGTAGAGAATGGAGGAATGTGGATTATGTGCAAGCAGATAAGAGTTGGTCATGGCATAATGTTCAGCACAGACATTGTGAGCCCAATGGCCCGTTGCTGTGCTGGACTCTTCTCTGTTCTAGATTTTAGACTCTAGTCTTTAGATTTTAAAGATACAGCATGGAAACGCTTCGGCCCTTCGGCCCACCGAGTCTGCGCCGACCAACGATCATCCCGTACACTAGCGCTATCCTACATACTAGGGACAATTTACAATTTACAGAAGCCAATTAACCAACAAACCTGTACATTCTTGGAGTGTGGGAGAAAACTGGAGCGGTACAGGTACAAACTCCATACAGACAGCACCTGCAGTCAGAATCTATGGTGCTGTAAGGCAGCAACACTACCACTGGGCCACCCTGCCCCCCTCTATGCTCTATATTGAATGCAGGGTAGGCTTGAGGGACTGAGGGCATATTGTTGCTCCTGTTTCCTTATGTACTTATGTCACCAAAAAGGTTTGCAGATAATCTGTTTTCAAGTATCTGTCTATTCTGGTCATCAATTAATTAAGCTATCATTAAGCATCATATCCATTTAGCCTGTCACTGGACTTATATTTTGAATTTTTAATTGGGACATGAGACAAGATTATACTGCGGAGGCCAAGAGATAATTCAGAGTAATACGGTAGGCAAGAAAAAAGAAAATTTGAGGGAAAAAATACATGTTACTGCACCATTTAATGATGTCTCCGGATCGCACCCACAATGACGTTCAAACACCTCACACCTTTGCCAAGTAAAGGTGGGTAAGTAAGTAAGGCTCACTGTAGAGCAGCAGAGTAAATTCATGTCAATCTTCTCACTCCTCTTCCCGCTGTCTTATGGCTGATCAACAGCCAATGTTGCAAACTAACTGACGAATACCTACGAATAAAAGAGTGAAAGATTATTCTAGCAAAATAATCTAACTATAAAGATAGTTTATAAAGTGAAGAAAATTAAATGCTCAGATGTAGCTATCATTGCAATATAAAATAGCTCAATCAAACTGCGCAGACTTCTTTCTTGATAGATGGAATGAATTGCAGTTTATAGAGTCATGGTAGCATGGAATGTTACAGGGTAAATATGAGAGCTCTTTGGACAGTTATGGCCTTAAGAGTGTTATTATTTCATTCCACATGAAGCATCCTGGCCAATCCCATTCTCCTGTTAATACTTAATATCATTTAAAAGTCCTTATCAAATAAGTATTTAATTTCATATGAAAAGAATTTATGAGCTCAGTTTCAACACCAGTCTGTGGCAGAGGATTCCACATTCTAAATACCCTTGTGTATTGATTTTTTTCTCTAACTTCTCTTTTAATTCCATTTGTATTTCATGCTTCTCAGCATAAAATTAATGATTCGCTTCAGTATTATATTGGCCTTGTCTTTTAACACTGCCACCATTATGGCCCATCTGTTCCTGTATTCAATTTTACATTCTACTATTGCAGTGTATTTTCTTTTCTTATTCTTAATTTCCAACATATATTATTCTGCATTTTCTCCCCCATCCTTCCTGTCGTGCCCATTCTGCCAGGCTCGTATTGTTCTTTTGAGGCCAATCACAATCCTCATCATTATTTGTAATTTCACATTCATTGAGGGTTCTGAAATGCTAAAACAAACATTTTTAGAAGACACATGGAAACATAGAAAATAGGTGCAGGTGGAGGCCATTTGGCCCTTTGAGCCAGCACCGCCATTCATTGTCATCATGGCTGATCATCCACAAGCAGTAACCCATGCCTGCCTTCTCTCCACACGTAAGACTTCAGAACAAAACAAATAGAAGCAGGTAAAATGTGTAGGAAGGAAGTGCAGATGCTGGTTTACACTAAAAATGCTGGAGTATCTCAGCGAGTTAGGCAACATTCCTGGAGAGAAGGAATGGGTGATGTTGGCTGAATGACTGCCACACCATTATCTGCCATTTAAAATTATCTTAACTGATCTAACCTCTATTTTATATTCCCACAACCCTTTTCTTTCTATAATCCAAAAAGTTATTAAGGTGTGCTTATGAAACTATTCTACCATAGCTCTCTGAGGTAAAGAATTACATAGATTCTCAGAAATGAAATTTCTTCCCTTCTCATTTGTTACACATCACAATTACCTGCACATTCCTCACCTAAATTAATTTGCCAGAGATTTTATCAGAACTATATCATATATAAATACATATTCACTAGAAGTAAACAACTATTCTGCACAGAATCATTTCCTCAATTGGAAGCTTTGAAGTCTTTCTTGAGGGTTATAAATTTGAGTACATTCTGACAAAACCTGTACATCTGTTTACAATGATTCTGCATTTGTTTTGTTTTTCTTCCATAATGGACAAGTCACAGAGTCATGGAGTTGTACAGCTTAGAAACAGATTCTTCAATCCACTGTGTTCTTAGAAGAAAAATAATAAAATAAACAGACAAATTATTGAATAATGGGCAGGAGTTTTTGGAAAAAGGTTACACAAAGTGCAGGAATAACTCAGTGGACCAGGCAGCATCTCTGGAGAACATGGATAGGTGACATTTAGGATCGGGTCCGTCCTTCAGCCTGACAGACAGCACCTGTAGTCAGGATCAAACCCAGGTGTCCGACACTGTGAGGCAGCAACTCTACTACTCCGCCACCGTGCCGCCCAGAGAAATTGTGCAAAGAAATTGGTAACTAAAGGTTTTGGCTGAAACTGAAGGTAGGTCTCATACCTTTCCGAAAATATGTCAGTGAGAATTGTTGTAAAGCAAAGAATATAGAACATAGGACATTATAGAACAGGAACCTTCAGCCCACAATATCGGTACCGAACATAATGCCAGTTTAAACAAATTTACTCTGCCCACTCGCGATCCATATCCCTCCATTCTCTGTATTTTCACATGCTCATCTAAAAGCCTCTTAAATGCTACAATTTTATCTGCTCCACTCCCACCCTCGGCAATGAGTTCCAAGCACTCACCACCCCCTGTATAAAAAAACTTGCCCCGGACATCTCCTTTCAATTTTGCCCTTCTCAAGAATCTGGTTTTCACTTTTTATTCACTGTGAAGGATTAGTGATAAAAAATGCACAAACAAAATCTGGATAAAAATGCGGTATGTGAGCATTGCACACATTAAAGCAAAGGCAGATTATGCAGGAATAGGATCAGATTTAAAAATCTTCCTTTGTATTAATATGAGTAGTGTCACAGTATAGCACAAGGATGCAGGGACCATGAAAGAGGCAAAGCGAGAAGGAAGGTTTGGAGACATTGTACATTTAAAAAACAACCATTGTATTTGCATCTGCCACACACTGAAAGACTCCAAGCTGAATCATAGCTGAATCATAAGAGATCAATCTGCATAAATCTGCAAGGGTGGTTTCATAAAGTATTTTTAATTTATTTTGCATAAATCTGACATAATGCTTTGTGCAAATTGTAAAATTCCTTTTTGTTATGTAGTGTGAGTGATTATTTACGAATTAGCACATTCCCCTTCAATGTTTTTGTCTTGAAGATAGTGATTTGGTTTTACATACAGTTGTACCACAGAAGATTGTGACATTTGACCCATGGGACCATTCTCAATGGAAAGTGGGTATCTACTGGCCATTTTATTACCAGATAAGCCTAGTCTTTGCTTTGTACACAGCTTTCAGTGGCGTCATGCACAATCCATACCTGACATCCCTTCCCCATAACATACACTGATGAAAGTTATCACTGTGACCCAGTTCACAGGGTCATTGACCTGAAATGTTTTCTTTTTCTTTCAGAAGCTGCCTGCTTCGTTGAGTATTTTCAGTATATTCTCATTTCCAAAAGCTGCTGTATTTTTCCTTTAGCATAACTCCTACTGATTTGGCTGAGACCAGGACATGACCCTAGAGTTTAATTGACGTACATTTCATGCAATCTTCAACAAAGATTTGTTGGGAAAAGATGGCATTGAACAAAGTGGATTGCATTAGTTGGTATAGATGGAGTGTTACCACCAAAGTGAGAATAATCAGTAGCAACTACACTAGAGAATCACTTGCCATGTTATACTGACATACGATACGATAGGATAAAACTTTATTCATCCCCGGAGGGAAATTGGTCTGCCAACAGTCACAACACACAACAAGGTACAAGAAAAAGTTGAAATTAAAATTAAATTAAAAGTGAAAAAAGAAAAAGACAAGCAACTGTCGGCTGGCTGCCGTGCACAGCGCCTTACCCGGAACGAACAAACAAACAAACAAACAAACAAATGAACGAATGGCTTATCCCCTGGGCAGAGGATTCTAAAACTAAAGTGTCCCCCTCCCCCACATCGGGTCCCCCTTTGTTCTCCCACCATCCCTCACGGCGGTCTCCCCACGCCAGGTCCTCCATTGTTCTTCACGGTGGTCCCTCCATGCCGGGTCCCCAATGTCTTCCCCTCCCCCCTTCATGCTCATCGACCGCTGATTGTGGGGTTGATTGCGAGGCCCCACTGCCACCGAGGTTCCCGTTGCCACTGAGGCTCCTGTTGCCACCAAGGGTTACGCTGTTGCTGAGGCGCACGTTGATGCCGAGGCTCCCATTGCCGTCACCACCGCTGGGGCTCCTTCCGCCCAGACAGGCGCTCGTGTCATTGAAACAGATCCTCGGCTCATGTCAATACCAAATTTAGATTATTTAATTGGTGTATAGTATGTGGTAAATAGGGGCTGGATATCATCCACTTTCAAAAGGAACCTGCCCTTGAAGTGTCTCTTTCGTCACTCTATTTTACCGAATCTGATTATTCTCATTTGATGTCTCCTAATTATATAAAAGATGAAGTAATGGATTTTTTAGAACATTAGGCCTACAGTTAATATTCTCGAACATAATGCCTCAAACAATTAATTCCAGCAGGTAAATAGTATTTCTTTTAAAAAAAAAGGAAAGCAGAGTTGGAAGCTAAATTATTAGTTCTTTTTATTCAATTGCACAAAGACACAGAGTTTAGATCCTGCGGGGAAAACAGTCTTTGGTGTCCTAATGTTTCTACAGTGCTATACTTGATAACAAGCAAATGTTCTATTTTGTTTAATGCCAGAATTAATTAGAAAGCAGTTATTAATTTTTAACATTTTCCTGAAGACAAAATACATAAATAAACTTGCATAAAGCCACGTGCAATGACTATACAGTACCGTAAAGAGACATATCTATGAATCCATTATGGTAGATTAACTGCAAAAAGTGATTTGTAATTTGCATCCAAGATCTGGTCTTAACAGCCACCCATCACACAGTGCAGTAAGAGGAACAAAGGTTTTAGAGGGAGTAACAAATTAGTAATATTCAGCACATACTGCCCCAAATGGTGAGAATATCATAGCAGAATTAATCCCATAGGCTTGTGTCTTCTTTTGTATACCAGCGTCTGCAGTTCTTTCTTCTTAAACTATGTCAATTATTTCAATATTTCTATGTCAATTATTTCAATATCAGCGGTGTTGGTTCCTGCATCTATTGTCTACATTAAGACCTGCAAGGAATGTGAATAATGCACTATCAAAGGTCACTCTTACTTCAAACCTTTCTTTAGACTTTAGACTTTAGAAATACAGTGCAGAAACAGGCCCTTCAGCCCACCAAGTCCGCATGGGCCAGCGATCACCCCGTACACTAGCACCATCCTACACACTGGGGATAATTTACAATTTTGCCAAAGCCAATTATCCTACAAACCTGTAAATCTTTGGAGTGCGGGAGGAAACCGGAGCACCCGGGGATAACCCACGCAGTCGCTGGGAGAATGTACAAACTCCGTACAGACAGCATCTGCAATCAGGATCAAACCTGGGTCTCTGGCGCTGTAAGGCAGCAGCACTATCCCTGCACAACTGTGCTTCCCTTTCATTCACAGAGATCTCCCTGACAGCAACAGGCCATGTTTTAGGATCAATCTGATTATTTGTCCATCATTCTATTTGGGAGATAATAAATAAGAGACTGACTTCAGAACTAAACAAGTCATGATAATTATGTATAAAACATTGGTTCACCTGATTAACATTGGCTAACTTATCAGAATGAAGAAGGATCCTGACCCGAAATGTATCAGTCCAAGGAAGAGTCTTGGCCTGAAACATCAACTGTCCATGTTCTCCAGAGATGCTGGCTGACCTGCTGAGTTACTCCAGCACTTTGCATCTTTATAAACTAGCAGTTCCTTGTTTCAACACTAGTTAACGTACAATAGGAGAGCTATTTCTAAGAATGGGCCTCATCATCCTTATGAAACTGACCTTTCTCAATTGAAAGAGGAAAGAAAGGAGTGATTGAGTCAAATGCAGGATGATAATAAGTGAACACAATGTGCAGCTTGGTGTAAAAGAACTAACTCTCTATTGACAGTTGCAGGCTAGACAGCAGTGAACCATTGAATGTTTATACCGAAGATGGACATAAAGTTCTGGAGTAACTCAGCAGGTCAGATAGCATCTCTGGAGAAAAAGGATGGGTGATGTTTCAGTTCGGGACCCTTCTTCAAACTGGATAAGTCTTCGGACTGGACAGTCCCAACCCATCCTTTTTCTGCAATGATGCTGCCTGACCCGCTGAGGGTTCTGTTACTCCAGAACTTTGTATCAATCATTGAATGTCTAGTTGATTAGGTCCATCACCTGCTCCACTCAATACTGACAATACATCTTGAAGATGGACTCAAGAGAATACAGATGTTGCAATCGGGAGCAAAATCTAGACTGCTGGAGTAACATGGAGTCAAGCAGCATCCGTGAATGCAGAGGCATGACCAATGTTTTTGATGAGTTCCTGTTTCATGACTGAAAAGGAGAAGGTGATTTCAACAGTATGAAGGGGTGAGAGGGAGAGGTGAGGTAGGAGGTCAAGAGTCAAGAGTGTTTTATTGTCATATGTCCCCGATAGAACAATGAAATTCGTACTTGCTGCAGCACAGAAAATGTAAACATAGTGCACTGTAAATAATATGATAAATGAGAGAGAGAGAAAAAAAGTTCAGTGTGTGTATATATACACATATTCACATATCTTTATCAGGCAATGGATGAGAGCAGGCGAAAAGGAGAATAATGAGCAGATGAAGCCAGGTGGGGGAAGAGGAGGGGTGGAGTTGGATGTCTGGCCGGGTGCGTGGTAGGTAGACAGAAGTAAGGAGAGAAAATAAATGGGCTGGATGGAGCCAGGTGGAGGGAAGAGAAGCTGCAGTTAGAGGCTGAGACTAGAAGATGATAAGTGGGGACATAAGATATTGCATATGCTGGAATCAAATGGATGTGGAACCAGATAAACAAGGGATTTGGGCGTACGGAACCTGTAGAGGGAGGTGATATCCAGATGGATGCAGGTGGGGAGGGAAATAAATCTGAGAGATGCGGGGCCTGGGATGGTTGGGGGGGGGGGGGGGGGGGGGGGGAGGGGGGGAGGGGGGGGAGGGGGGGGAGGGGGAGGGGCTAAACCTAGATAGATCAGGAAAATTAAGGGACAAAGAGGGCGTGGCTTTCTTGAAATGGTAAAATTCAATGTTCATACGATTGAATTGTAGACCTCCCATCTGGAAAAAAAGCTGCTGTCAGTCAGTTTACAGGTTAATCGAGTGTAGAACATTGTGTTGCATCCACAGATAAAATGTAGATTAACAAAAATGCATGGACTTCAATGGGATATATTGGAGGATTTTTACTACATTCTTTAGCATACGAGAGGCGTGTTCAAGAGTCTGATCTTGCAGGGAAGTTGGTATTGAATATAGTGTTAGATGTTTTCAAGCATTTATATCTTCTGCCTGAAGGAAAAGGGGAAAAGAGGGAATGGTTTTTGAGTGATTCCATCGCTGCAGATAGTATTTGCGGACCCCTACATCAGCTTGCCTCTGCTGAGAATGGACCCTCGACCAGAGGACCTAGGTTTAGACAGTTACACAGTTAGACAGGTACATAGAAACATAGAAAATAGGTGCAGGAGTAGGCCATTCGGCCCTTCGAGCCTGCACCGCCATTTGATATGATCATGGCTGATCATCCAACTCAGTATCCCATCCCTGCCTTCTCTCCATACCCCCTGATCCCTTTAGCCACAAGGGCCACATCTAACTCCCTCTTAAATATAGCCAATGAACTGGCCTCAACTACCTTCTGTGGCAGAGAATTCCACAGATTCACCACTCTCTGTGTAAAAAATGAATTCCTCATCTCGGACCTAAAAGTCTTCCCTCTTATCCTTAAACTGTGACCCCTAGTTCTGGACTTCCCCAACATCGGGAATAATCTTCCTGCATCTAGCCTGTCCAACCCCTTAAGAATTTTGTAAGTTTCTATAAGATCCCCCCTCAGTCTTCTGAATTCCAACGTGTACAAGCCGAGTCTATCCAGTCTTTCCTCATATGAAAGTCCTGCCATCCCAGGAATCAGTCTGGTGAACCTTCTCTGTACTCCCTCTATGGCAAGAATGTCTTTCCTCAGATTAGGAGTACATGGATAGGACAAGGTTTGGAGGGATATGGACCAAAAAGTGGGCAGGGGGACTAGCGTAACTGGGACATGTTGGCCAATGTGGGCAAGTTAGGCCGAAGGGCCTGTTTCCACACTGTATCACTCTATGGCTCTATGACTGACTTTGAGGGCAGATGAACCACACAGTATTGCAGCATTTTGGGTCATTGGGCTGCCCTGTGGAGCTCACTAATTTTATCTCTGCAGTCTATCAACCTAATGTTACTGAGGAGAGAGAAGGATCTCGACCCGAAACGTCACCCATTCCTTCTCTCCAGAGATGCTGCCTGTCCCGCTGAGTTACTCCAGGATGTTGTGTCTACCAGGTAGTAAGCTGATTCAGGTGAGCTGAGTTATTTGATAGGCAGATGGTTGGACAAAGGCCAGAGATGAAAAGACAGAAAGTTGGAGTCAAAAGGATTGAAGAGTTGCAAAAATTGTGAAGCTAGTGGAAGGAATATAGATGGAAGGGGAGAAATATAGTCTAGGTGAAGTACAAGGGGTGGAGGGGGGGGTTAGAGAAAGGAAGGGGTTATTGGGGAAAGGAGAGGGGAGGGAGGTTTAGTCGTTACCTTAATAGCAACATTACTCTGACCACTACTATTTACTATAGCAAAGGGCATAATGTTTCCTAGTAAACAACTGCAAATCACTGCTCAATACACCCAGTTACTAATGGTTAATTTTCCAATGAACTGTGAATTCATGTGTCAATGCCATAGAATATGGTTCAACAATTTTTTGTGTCTATCTAATGTTACTGAGGTTTGGCTCTTAAAATGGACATGTCCTGTCAACAGCACTGCCCTGTCAATGCCTTTTAATGACCTGCCACTCAAAATACTGCAGATAGCCAAACATGTTCTGCCCGACTCGCTTTAAATGGGAATCACAGTCTTGGTTGCATCATGAGGCATGATATAAGTACCAAAGTTAAATTTAAATACCAAATCCCAAGGTGTGTAAGAGTCAAGTGATCTGAACAGCCTATTCTGGACAAGATGGCAATGCAGAAACCCCACAGTAACAATGAAAACAGGGCTTTGTTTCTCTTTACATCCTGTGAAAATCTCACTAAATAACTGCTTTTAATATCTACCATGTGGTCTTAGCCAGGGTCGGTTGCTGTGTTGGACTGACTCCTCATTGGTGTTGAAAAGCAAAAAAAAACAATCTGAAAATGAAGTAGAAATTTCTGAAATCGCTCAACAAGTCAAGCCATGATTGTGGAAATCGAAACAGTTAATATTTCTGGATAAAGACTTCATGTCAGTTTCTGATGGAGAGTCTTAAACCTAAAGTATTATTTTTTGTTTCAATTTCCACAGATGCCAGCTAGCTATCTGAGGGTTTACAACATTTTGCCTCTATTTCCGCTTACGTGCTCTTGTTTCGACTCAAAAGGCTTTGTGCCTAAGGGTTATAAAAAATCTCAACAGTAAATCACACTGATTCAGATGGTTGATGTCATTCAAGAAATGTTACTTTGTCATATAATCTATCCTAGGGAAAATATATTAAAATTGGTACCAATCATTCATGTGATTGACAAATATCCTCTGGCATTATTTAAAGAGCAGTGTATTGTTTACAACCTCCTCAATGGGAACAGGTGACAATTCAACCCATTATTCATAAAGACAGGAAATACTAGAAATACTCAACAGGTCAGGCAGCATCAGTGGTTAGAAATAGTGAAAGGCCTATTAATAGAACTAATAACAATGAGGTGCATAAAAAATGGTGGAAGGAAGGAAAACTGAAAAAGGAAGATCACAGCAGGGAACTAAATATCAATGTTGATGATAGTGCACAGCAAAAGAGCAAGGAAAGAAACATCAATGAGCCCAGAGGAAATGAAAATGGGAATAGCAGAATAATCATCTGTTAAATGCAATGGTAAATCCAGAAATGCCCAGTCAAAATTGAGGTGGAGTTTTCTGAGTCTATGTAGAACTTCCCAGTGACCTGGGTTTAATCCTGACCTCCACACAGACAGCACGAGAGATCAGGATCACAATAGCTCGACCAGCTGTGCCACTGTGCCTCATCTGAACTTATTAAAGCAATTTTGAAAGAATACAAAAATCTGGAATAAAACAATCTGGAATGCTGATGTAAAACATTTAAACACAGCATTGAAATTGGGAGTTTGCTATGTGTCTAATTGGAAGATGAGGTGTTGTTTGTGAGTCTCTAAGGTAATTATTGGCAACAGTACATGACTGAGATAGAGTAACAGAGAATTAAAATGTCAAGTAATTGGAAGTCTTCAGAATAATGGAGACCAAGGATAGAGGTTTACAGGAGTAAGATGGAGCAGGAATGATTGACATATCAGGGTAACACTTGGGAAACAAACATAAGTGTTCTACAAAGCAGCTACCAAGTTTATGTTTGGTCCCTGCAGTACATAGGAGATGGATCTTCTTATTCTTGCGAATGAAACATAAACCAAAGGAATAGTTAGATCTCAAGCTGGGTGTTGAGCAGCCGGGTTGTTGTCTCTGCGTCAATGTCTGCCCAGCCCTGAGCTCCATTTGGTGGGTGGTGGAGCGGGCACCCAGAGATTACCTGGATGGATGTTTGTTGTTCTGCTCTGCATTCACAGACTGGGCTCTGGCGGAGTCCCCATCTCCACACGCTGGCATTGAAATGCCCAACTCCAGTACGAAGTCTGTTGAGCTTCATAAGATTGATAACGACATTATATTGATTTATGTGATAGATTAGTTTCAGCCAGAAATACTTTTATGACACTATGATACTTTTATGACTTTTAAAACACTACTATGAAAAATAAGTAAAAATGTAGTTGCTGCATTTCTTGTGGTTGCACAGTGGGTGCCATACAGGAAGGAGCGGTATGGGTACTGTGGAGTGAATCACGACATGACAGAGAACCTGAAAGATGTGCCTAATGGTAGCATTGTTCTGGAAGTGTTGGAAATGGCTGAGGATGAACTGTTGAATGAGGGCACTGATGGGATGGAAGGAGAAGATGGAGAGAAAGGAGTGGCATCACTAAATGCAGGCATGGAATGGAATGGTTGAGGGCCACATTGACGGCAGTGGTGTGGAACCCTCAGTTGAAGAGAAACAAATGCGGTAACATCTAAATAGGTGCAATGGAGATTGAGAAAATGGAGGACAGAAAAGGGATCAAGGTAGGAGTAGCGTAGTCTTGGGTAGCTGAGGAAGGCAACAGTTTATTGAGGATATCCGGCACCACTTTATCAATAGAGACAAAGTATTTAAGAAAAGCTTAGAGGAGGTAAATATGAGGAATGATTACAGAGTCATGGAAACTTAGAGATGAATGGCAAGGTAATAGATTATTTAGCCCAGAGTCTCTGCTGACCATCAATCACTCATTTACACCAATCCTACTCTGATCTTTTATTCTCCCCAAATTGTCATCAATTTCTCCCCAGTTTGTTCTACTCACCTACACTCTAGGGGCTAGTCGCAACCCATCAACCTGCATGTCTTTGGATTGTGGGAGGAAACCGGGGCACCCATGGGAAACCCACAAGTTCGAAGGCAGAATGTGCAACCTCCACACAGACAACACCAGAGGTCAGGATCGAACCCAGGTCACTGGAGCTGTGAAGCAGTGGCTCCACTAGTTGAGCCAACCGGCCACCTCCAAATTCATAAAAACAAATCAGAAAGAATGCTAGAAATCTGGAATGTTAATTATGTAAAATTGTCGAACGCAGTATTGCGACTGGACGGTTCTCATTTTATCTGATCAGAAGGTGAGGTTTTGTTCTTGAATCTCATCGGAAATTATTTTGATCTGTGCACAACTGAGCTAAAGAGATCAGACTAAGAAAGTAGCAGAGAATTAAGATGACAGGTAAATAAAAGTTTGGTTTACATTTGTCCACTGTATGCTCATGTTCCATAAAATATGTAACCAATCTGCTTTTGGTCTCATTGTGCTGGAGGGGATCTTGTCACATTATAAACACCAGCCACTGCGCAAGGAAAAACAATATTTGCAAGCGGCAGGTAATGGAAAATATGAAGATAAAAGACATTTGGATAGGCACAAAGATATACAGGGGAAGGAGGGATATGGATCATGTGCAGGCATATCAGAGTAGTTTATCTTGGCATCATGTTTGGCACAGACATTGCGAGCACAAGGGCCTGTTCCATTGCTGTACCGTTCTATGATCTATAGTTTGTAAAAGAGTAAGTGTGCCATGTCTTGTGAAAAGTGCCATGGCAAAAACTCATGGGTATGGATGAATGTTGGCGGATGGAATCTCTTGGAGGGAATGGTGCCTGGAGATTGATAGGAAAGGAAAAAGTGGTATTTGCTTCTATGGTTAGTTTATTGTCATGTGTACCGAGGTACAGTGAAAAGCTTTTATTGTGTGCTAACCAGTCAGCAGAAAGACAATACATAATTACAATCGAGCCCTCCACAGTGTATAGATACATGATAAAAGGAATATTGTGAATATTCTTGTTTAGTAAGGGTGTCAGGGATTATGGGATGAAGGCAAGAGAATGCGGGTTGAGAGGGAAAGATAGATCAGCCATGATTGAATGGCAGAGTAAACCAGATGGGCCGAATGGCCTAATTCTGCTCCGAGAACCTATGAACTTATGAATAAAATTCAGTACAAGACAAAGCCAGTAAAGTCCAATGAAAGATAGTCCAAAGGTCTCCGATGAGATTGCACCCATTGGTGATGTCAATGATAGCTTGAAGTGGAAAGTGAGAGCGTCTTGGTTCAGTGAGTGGGGAGATGGAGTGAGACAATGTGTTGTGTATCACCTTAGCTATTTAGCATACATTGTATATAAAAATGATTGTGTGACTATTCGTAAAACTTATTTATGGATATGCAGTATTTTATCTTGTTTCTGTGCAATGTATTATTTTTAAACATATTTGTTTATGAACACCATTTCCTGTGGTTATCAGCTTTTCAGATTCCAACGCGGGTTTATCTAGCATTACGTAGAATCCAAGGCACAGAGTCATTTGTTCCAGTTGATTTATGCCAATATTTACATCACACGTGATTTTATTGCCTCTTCCCACCCTGCGCACACTTCGTTCCATTCGCTTCTTCCTCACATGCAAGCCATCTCCTGTTAAATCTCATCCTTGATTTTTTATGTACATACGGTTTAAGTTAGGTTAGGTTTATTATTGTTGCGCGTACCAAGGTAAAGTGAAAGATTTTGTTTTGCATGCTATCCAATCACACCACATCATTCTAAACACATATAAAATCAAGCCAACCTCGTATAATAGGTGGAGCAAAGAGGAAGATATAGAGTGCACAATATAGTCCTCAGCAAGAATCTGTAACCAAGGTAAGAGAAAGGCCCAGAAGAGACAAAAATGATCACCCATGTGCAGAAGAGGGTGGGTGGCGTACCTTTATAAGAGCAGATAATGATCCTGGTTGCAGTCAATGATAACAAGTCATAAGGTCATAAATAATAGAACCAAAGTTAGGCCATTTTGCCCATCAAGTCTACTCCTCCATTCAATTATGGCAGATCTATCTCTCCCTCCTAACCCCATTCACCTGCCTTCTCCCCATAACCCCTGACACCCGTACTAATCAAGAATCTATCTTTCTCTGCTTTAAAAATATCCATTGACGGCCTCCACAGCCATCTGTGGCAAAGAATTCCATAGATTTCACCACCCTCTGACTAAAGTAATTCCTTCTCATCTCCTTCCTTAAGGAACGTCCTTTAATTCTGAGGCTATGACCTCTAGTCCTAAACTCTCCCCCTTGTGGCAACATCCTCTCCACATCGGCTCTTCCAAGCCTTTCACTATTCAGTGCGTTTCAATGATGTCCCCCTCATTCTTCTAAACTATATAAGTGTTGAATATTGTAGGACAAACACAGCAAAATAAGTATTAAGATGCTTAGGATCTTTGAAAGTGGTTAAATCACTTGTCCTAGATTATGTATATTATATGCAAAAACTAAACTGCTGGAGGAACTCAACGGGTCAGGCAACATCTATGGAGGGAAATGGGCATTCAACATTTCATGTGAAGGCCCTTTACGTGGATTGAAAGAGTAGAAGGGAAATAGCTGGTATGAGGAAGTTGAAGGGCACTGTTCGCTACAAGCCTGCAAGGGACTGGTGGATCAGGAAGGATTGGTTGACAGATGGAGTCAGGTGAGGAAGACAAAGGTGGACTGAGAGACAGAGAATGAGAGGGGATGTGAAGATCAACAAAGGGCTGCAGGTTATGGGATCTGGTAAGAAAAGAAGAATGGAACCAAATAAGGAATTGTTGGTGGGCAGATGGGAACAGTGGAGAGAGGGAATTGGGTATCCAAGGAGAAGTGTGTGTGGGAAATGGAAGTTGGCGTAGGGGCGGAGGAGAGAGGCTTAGTGATGGGGGCAGGGGATAGTTGGAAAGAAAGGTTTAGTGTGAGAGGATCCGAAGATGAAAGAAATGGACAGATGGGAAGCAGCTTATCTGAAATTAGAAAATTTGTTGTTCAATTGTAGATACCCAGGCAGAATACTGAGGTGCTGCTCCTTCAGTTTGCATTTGCCTCACCCTGGCAATGAAGGGGGTTGAGAACAGACAGGTTGAGAATGGGAAGATAAATTATAATGGCTTGCAGGCAGGAGCTTCAGATGGCCATGGAAGGCAGAGTGCAGCTGCTTGGGAGAACAGTCACCTTGCCAAGCTTCCGGATGCAAGCCATTTTAATTCTTCACTCAATCTTTCCCCTCCCCTTCCTATACTGCCTGCCCATCTCCCACACACTCCTCCCACATGGTCTTCTTACCGCTTCCCCGACTCTTCCCATCGGTGCACCGTCACTCTTTTATTTGGTTCAATTCTTCTTTTCTCATCAGATGTCATAATCGAAAGCCCTTTGTTGTCTTCACTTAACACCTTCCAGCCATTGTTATTATCCACACCTCCGTTTCCCAACCTATCCACCTGCCAATAAACCCCGCCTCACATATCACGTCATCTCTTGCCCCATGCCTCCTCATCTCTTTATACTGGCCGTCATCCCTCTACTCTTTCAGACCAGATGAAGGATCCCAACCCTTATCATCTACTGTGCATTTTCCTCACCAAAGCTACCTGACCTACCTGGCCTGTGTTCGCTCTAGATTCCAGCAACTCATTGGCTTATATCCTAGACTGTTAAAGGGACAAAGGGCGGCATGGTGGCGTATTGGTAGAGCTACTGCCTTACAGCGCCAGAGATCCCGGTTCAATCCTGACCATGGGTGCTTGACTGTACAGAGTTTGCACGTTCTCCCCGTGACTGGCGTGGGTTTTCTCTGTGATTTTCGGTTTCCTCCCACACTCCAAAGATGCACAGGTTAGTAGGTTGATTGGATTGGTATGGATGTGAATTGTCCATAGTGTGAGTCGGGCTGATGTTAATTTGCAGGGATCACTGGCCGGCACGGACTCGGTGGGCTGTATGGCCTGTTTCCGCGCTGTATCTCTAAACTAAACTAAAGGGAGAAAATGTGAAGGCTCTGATTGTTGGTTTTCACTCACTCTTGGCTATGGGAATGTACCAGAGAACCAGTGCACTGTCAATGCCATCCTATTGTCCAGTTAGTTTAATTTTGCCGACAGAAATAATTTTTGAAATTTTTTCTCAGGTACCTCCATTAAGAAATTACAAATTGATCAGGGACCATCAACATGGATTTGCTAATTAAAGCCATGTCTGAAAAATTCAATCTGATTTTTGAAGCGGCAACAAAGAGGGTCAATGAGCGCAGTATGTTTGATGCAGCTTTCACAAGGCTATTGACAGGATTCCATGCAAAAGGTCAGAAAAACAAAGTTTATGTGACCCAAGGGAAATTGATATTGGTTTAGTGATGGGAAACTAAGAGTAAAAGTTGACCAGTGTTTTTGTGACCAGAAGGCCATTACTAGTTAATTCCAAAGGTGACCAACAGGGGGCGCTGACCTGTGCGCGGCTGCCCAGCCTGCAGCTGTCTGTCTTTTCATCTTTTTTTTATTTTTAGTTAGTTAAAGTGTTTTTGTTTCTGGAGTTCTAGACTTTTTTATGTGGGGGGTGGGGAGGGGAAGGGGGAAACTACCTTTCAGGGTCCCTACCTGGTCGGAGAGGCAGCTTTTCTCCGGGCTGCAGCTTCGACCCGTCCTCGCGGCCTACCAGCGGGCCTGGAGCGGCGTTTCCTGTCGGGCACTGCCCAGAACCACGGCTTCGGCAGCGGCACAGCGCTGGAGCGCTATCGTGGAGCGGGCGATGCCTTGCCTGGGTCGCCGCGCTGGAGCTCCGGTGAGCTGAAGACCGCCGAGTACAACATCACGGAGCTGCGGGGTTGAGGAGCGGCCGGCCGCGGGCTGCGGCGCCGAACTGTACACCGGGAGCCTGGGATCTCGCGACGAGATCGCCAGTTGTGGAGCTCCAACTGGTGCGGCCTTGTTGGCTTCGGAAGCCGCGGCCGTTCCAGGTGTCCCAAGCCGCTGCGAGGATTCTCCCGACGCCGGAGCAACATCACCCGGCGAGAACGGCCAGGAACATCGGGCCTCCGTAGAGGCAACTGTGGAGGCCTCAATGGGCCCGACTATGGGTGAACTGGGGTTGGGGACTGGACTTTGTGCCTTCCCTCATGGTGGGAGCCATTGTGGGGGGATGTTCTTTATGTTTAATCTCTTATTAATGTTATGTCTGTATTCTTTCTTTATGTGCTGCACTGGCAAGAAGCATTTCACTACACCTAGGTGTATGTGACTAATAAATAACCTTTGACCTTTGACCTTTTGAAAGGACTCAGCACTCAGTCACTAGATTCTGTGAAATATGTTAGTGGAAATGTTAATGATAATAAACAACACGGCAGGTGATTAAAACGAAATGATCATGTGATTGATCGGGAAGAAGAAACCAACAGATGATACACAAGGTTTGATCATTTGAGGACAAAGTGCCAAATGCAATTCAATCCAGAGAATGGCAATGCATTTAAGGAAGTGCACCAAGATGCGAGAGTCAGTCAAGAAAATTGAGGAAATAGACTGATACAGAGGAAAAGAAACAACCTTAAAATATATATTAATGTGTTCTTAAAGATAGCAGGAGATCAATAAGGCATTTTATGTTACAAGATTTTAACGATTTTTTGAGCAGGGAAGTTAGGCTACAAATGTACACGCCACTGCTTGAGAGTAACGTCAAGTAACCACGTCAACACCTCTACTTCCTCAGACGACTAAGAAAATTCAGCATGTCTCCAATGACCCTCAACAATTTCTACAGATACATTATAACTACATCCCTACTGGATGCATCACTGCTTGATTTTACACGAGCTCTGCACAAAACTACAAGAAATCACAGAGATTAGTGAATGCAGCCCAGTCCATGAAGCAAACCAACCTCCCCACCCTCACGATCAACTCTATCTACACTTCACGTTGCCATTGGGAAAACATCCAACATAACCAAGGACCACTCACATCCCAATAATTTCCTCTTCTATCCCATGGTCTGAAGATATAAATGCTTGAAAGCACATACCGCCAGATTCAACAGCAGCTTCTTTCCCACTGTTATCAGACTATTGAACGGACCTCTCTTAACCCAAGGATGTTTACCGATTTTCCAATGTACCTCATTGTAGCTTTTATATTTTTTTTATTCTTTTTTTTAAAAATATTTTATTTTATTAGAAGTAAGTACAATCATATGGCACCAAAGTGCCTAATATATATTTGCATAATACATTTTATGTACAGCTTCTTATTTTTTTTTGTTATATTAAAGAAAGATTAGAATAAGAAAAATAAATTAGATAGTAAAGGATAGAAAAGCGTGAGATATATAGTGTGTGAAGAAAAAGAAGAAAGACGAATGAGTGAAGAAAGTTGAGGAAAAGAAAATAGAAAAAAGAGAATAAGACATAAAGAAAGAAAAAAAAAAGGAGATCATTGTTTATAATCTTGACCAACCCTTGTCCAGTCCTGAAACAGTTAGTTTTTACAATTGTGTTGCACCATATGATTCCAAGAAGACGACAAATGGAGACCAACTCGTTATGAATTGGGCTGATTTATCCATTAGGAGGAATCGCATTTCCTCAAGATGTGCGGTGTCCAACATATTTGCAATCCACATTTTAAGCGTTGGTATTGATGTATTTTTCCAAAATTGAAGTATTAATTTTTTTGCTGTTATTAAACCATAGTAAAAAAATAAATTTTGAGATGTGTTCAATTTATTCCCATCTTCCATTACTCCAAATATAATCATTTCAGTATTAGGTTCCATTCTTATCTTAAATAATTTTGTAAATATTTCGAAAATATCACTCCAAAATCTATAAAGTTTTGTGCAGGAGACTAAGGAGTGTGTTATAGTTGCGTTTTGGGATAGACATTTATCACAAATGGGGGATATATTTGGATAAAATTTGTTCAATCTTGTTTTTGAATAATATAATCTATGTAAAATTTTAAATTGACTTTGATTATGTCTTACATTAATCGAACATTTGTGAATATATATCAAATACTTTTCCCATGTAACCTTCGTAATTTTTATCATTAGTTCCCGTTCCCACTCTTCTCTAAGTACCTCTGTCGATGGTAGGTCTATATTTAGAATACTATTATATAAATATGATATTAATTTTTGTGAGTCAGCTTCAATATTCATTGCTTCTTCCAATAATTCAGGTTATTTTTTGATATACTTGTATATATTTTTTCATGAAATCGCAAATCTGAAGATATTTAAAATATTGGTTGTTTTTCAGTTTAAATTTTAATTGTAATTGTTGGAATGATAGTAGGTTTCCCATTTCGTACATATCCCCGATCCTTCTAATTCCGAGACTTTCCCATTGGTTATATGTTTTATCAATAAGAGATGGTTTAAATAAAGGGTTATTCGCTATTGGCATTAACAATGATACATTTCTTAATTTTAATTGTTTCCAAATTCTTATTGCACCATATATAATTGGGTTCTTCTTATATATTGTGTTATTCAGTTTTTTCGGGGAGAAGAGGATCGTTCCTATATTACAAGGATGACAATCCTCTTTCTCCATTTTTATCCATTCTGTCTGTTGGGTAGAACTATCCAGCCAATAAATTATATTCTTAATATGCACTGCCCAGTAATAATACATAAAATTCGGAAGTGAAAGTCCCCCGACCTCTTTTGGTTTACATAAGTGTTTTTTTGTAATTCTATGTGATCTATAGTCCCAAATAAAATTAGTAATATTAGAGTCTAATTTTTTTTTTTAATATTTTGGTATATATACCTGTATAGACTGAAATAGGTATAGTAATTGTGGTAGGAAGATCATTTTTATTGCATTTATTCTACCTAATAATGATAAAGGAAGTGTTTTCCAAAATGTAATCAGCGTATTAAGTTTATTTAATAAAAAGGTATGAAATTAGCGTTGAATAATGCTTTATATTTTCTAGTAATCTGAATACCCAAATATTTAAATTTTTCTGTTGCGATTTTAAAGGGGAACTTCAATAAGTGTGTAGGTTCTTGAGGTTTTAATGTCATGATTTCACTTTTATTCCAGTTTATTCTATATCCAGAAAAAGACCCAAATTCCTCTATTAAATTTAGTAAATTTGGTATGCTCGTTTGTGACTTTGTAATATATAAAAGTATATCGTCTGCATATAATGAGATTTTATTCTTTGAGTCCCTGGTATTATAGCCCTGAATATTCGGATGAATTCTTATACTTTCAGCCAGGGGTTCTATCATAAGGGCAAATAGCAGGGGTGATAACGCACATCCCTGCCTATTACCCCTTGATAGTTGACATTTTTGAGATAACATGTTGTTAGTTAAAATTTTTGCCATTGGTTTATCATATAATAATTTTACCCATGTTATAAAATTCTCTCCCATGTTAAATTTTTGTAGTACTTTATATAAGTATTGCCACTCTACCTGATCAAATGCTTTCTCTGCATCCAAAGAAATAATTGATATATCTTCTTCCTCTACTTTATGCGAGTACATTATATTAAACAGACGTCTCAAATTATTAAATGAGTATCTTTTGGGTATAAACCCCGTTTGATCAGGGTTTATCAATTTACTAATATATTTGCTTAATCTTCTTGCTAAAGTCTTTGCTAAGATTTTCTGATCTGTATTTAAAAGTGATATAGCTCTATATGAGCCCAGATCTTCTAAATCTTTATCTTTTTTTGGAATAAGCGTAATAGTTGATTCTGTTAGTGTTTCAGGTAGTTTGTTTTCTTTAAAAGCATGGGAGTATAAATTAAATAAATAAGGGGTCATTATCTCATGAATTTTTTATAAAATTCATTACTAAAACCATCTGGTCCCGGTGTCTTACCATTTTTCAACGATTTTATTGTTTCACCTATTTCTTTGATTGTAATTTGAGCTCCAAGTTCCTCTTGTTCCAAAAGGTCCAGTTTTGGAAGATTACAGTTATCTAAAAAATGTTTAATTTCACTATCTTCTATTTTCTATTTTTTTTATTCTACACTTTCTCTGTAGTTGTCACAATATATTCTGCCCTCTGCATCCTTTCTCTTTTGCACCACCTCTGATACCTGCATACGTTTTGATTGCACTCATGCATGGGATGATTTGCCTGGATAGCAGTCAAAACAATACATTCCACTGTAATGATCATAACCCAATACCAATGCATACATTTCAGGTCACCATGTTACAAGAATGATATGATTGTACTGGAGAGTGGGTGGAGCCAATTTGTATGATTTTGTTAGGACTGGAAAACTGTTGGAAAGATTAGATAAACCAGGATTATTTTCTTTAGAACAGAGAAGGTTGAAGAAGGACTTAATCAACCGGCATAAAGATTTGACTGGCCTAGAATGAGTAACGAATATAACCCATTCCTCCATAGCAAAGGGGTCAAAACCACTGTACGAGGTAATTCAAGAGCTCTCCCGAGTTTAAAAAAAAATCAAACTCGTGGTAAGTTGGTAGCATGTACGTCGCGGGTACGTCGAAGCTCGGGACGTCTCTTAGCGGCTCGTAACGCTAACGGCAGGTACTCGGGAAACGCGGTAAGCTCGTGAAGACTTGTGAAGATTTTTCAACATGTTGAAAAATGTCCACGAGAGCCCTGAGTACCCACAAGCGGCTATTACAGTAATTCTCCGAGTTCGAATCAGGGGAAACTCGGGAGAACTCTTGAATTAGCTCGTACAGTGGGACAGTCCCACCAAAGTAATTGGTAGAAGGATTAGAGGGAAGATGAGTGAATTGTCCAATCCGAGGGTGGTAGGATCTGGAACTCACACCAATCATTGTTAGAGTGAGGGTTTGAAGAGCTATTATCTCCATAGTTGTGGACCGAGTTCTTGAAAGTCAGATTATGTTTTTTACCTGGCACAGATGGACAAATGAATCCCTTCCATATTGTAAAGTTTTTGATTTCCTCGATGCCTTGGTGCTCATTAAAAAACTTAATTCCAATCCAATAAGATTTAGTGACCTTTTATTCTATTAATAATTGAAGGATGAATACCCATGCAGAAGTTTTCAGTATTTTCTATTGTACAAGGGAAATCTGGTTAAAAAAGGCTGCCTTTTAATAGTCAGCCCAAAGGAAGGTATCATGTGTTATTATGGATCACACAATACAATGGACTAAAACTGGGAAAGCAAAGAAAATGAAAGTTTTGGGGGATTAATTAAGCATATGTGAAATGTAAATTCTCAGCTGCCTGTTAAGACTCCACTCATTCAATCCGTTCACCTCCCTCTGGAGAGTAAAATACTGCCTGCGTTCATTGGTCTTTGGGAAAAACACTCCAGAAAACACTCTTCATTAAATCTGACTCCCATAACACTATTGGTTTCCAATTATTTCTGATCTAATGTAGTTTAGTTTTGGTTTACTTTAGAGATACAGCGCGGAAAAAGGCACGTTGGCCCACCGAGTCCGCAGTGTAGCGATCCCTGAACAATAACACTATCCTACACACACTGGGGACAATTTATATTTTATACTGAGCCAATTAACCTACAATTTGTACGTCTTTGAAGTGTGGGAGGAAACCAAAGACCTCGGAGAAAACCCACGCAGGTGACGGGAGAAAGTACAATCTGCGTACAGACACTCACCTATATTCAGGATCGAACCCGGATCTCTGGCGCGGTAAGGCAGCAACTCTACCGCCTTTATACTCTTAACATACATAAAACAATACAACACAGGAAAAGGCCCTCCGACACACAATGTCCATGCTGAAAATGATGTCAGGTTGAACTAATCTCTGCATGCACATGATCCATATCCCTCCATTCCCTGCATATTAATGTGCCTATCCAAAATATTCTTAAATGCCACTATCAAATCTTTCCCCATCACTAGCCCTGCTGGCAACGCTTTCCAGAGAGCCACCACTCTCTGTGTATAAAACATGCATTGAACGCAACCTTTAAATTTTCCCCTCTGACCTTAAAGCTCTGCACCATAATGTTTGATATTTCCACCCAAGGAAAAAGGTTCTGGCTGTTCACGCTATCTATGCCTCTCATAATTATATATACTCTTATCACACAGTTTCATTTATAAAATAAGTTTGCTTGCTTTTGTGGTATTAAGAGTGAGGAAGTCATAAAATAGCTTTATAGACTTTTGCTAGGCTGTATTTGGAGTATTGTATACAGTTCTGGTCGGCCTAATAGAGGAATGAGGTGGAAGCTTTGGAAAGGATGCAGAGGAGGTTTACCAGAATGATGCCTGGATTAAGGGATATTAGCTACATTGAGAGGTTGGACAAATTTGGATTGTTTTCTCTGGAATGCCAGAGGTTGTGGAGAGACCAGATAGAAGTATATTGTTTTTGATAGAATAGGCAATCATAACCTTTTTCCCAGGATGGAAAAATGAAATACTAGAGGGCATAGCTTTAAGGTGACGGGACCAATGTTTAAAGGAGATATGCACGGCAAGTTTGGACACAGATGATGGTCAATGCCAGGAATGTGCTGCAGAGGATGGTGGTTCAGATACAATAGTAACATTTAATGGAGGGATATGGATTATGTGCAGGCAAATAAGACTTGATCTTGGGTTCATGTTCGGCACAGACATTGTGGGCCAATGGGCCTGTTCTTGTGCCACACCTTTCTATGGTCTATGTTCTACAAGTACAAAATTACTTAAGGCATTTCCACCAAGATTTGAGAGAAGACTACATACTGGAGCAGTTTTTATCGTCCCAGCCTCAACTACCTCCTCTGGCAGCTTGTTCCATACAACCACCACCCTTTGTGTGAAAATGTTACCCCTCAGATTCCTATTAAATCTTTTCCCCTTCACCTTGAACCTATGTCTTCTGTTCCTCAATTCACCTTCTCTGGGCAAGAGATTCTGTGCACCTACCCAATTTATTCCTCTCATGATTTTATACACCTCTATAAGATCACCCCTCATCTTCCTGCATTCCAAGGAATAGAGACCCAGCCTACTCAACCTATCCCTATAGCTCACACCCTCTAGTCTTGGCAACATCTTTGTAAATCTTCACTGAACCCTTTCAAGCTTGACAATATCTTTCCTATAACATAGTGCCCAGAACTGAACACAATATTCTAAATGCGGTCTCAGCAACGATTTATACAACTGCAACATGACCTCCCAACCTATACTCAATACTCTGACTGATGAAGGCCAATGTGCCAAAAGCCTTTGTGACCATCTTATCTACCTGCAACTCGCCCCTCAAGGAACCATGCACCTGTACTCCTAGATCCCTCTGCTGTACAGCACTTCCCAGAGGCCTACCATTCACTGTGCAGGTCCTGCCCTTGTTAGGTGTCCAAAAATGCAACACCTCACATTTCTCTGTATTAAATTCCATCAACCATTCCTCAGCCCACCTGACCAATCGATCAAGATCCTGCTGCAATCTTTCACAACCATTTTCACTATCTGCAAAACAACCCACATTTGTATCATCAGCAAACTTGCTAATCTTGCCCTGTTTGTTCTCATCCAAATCATTGATGTAGATGACAAACAGTAACGAGCCCAGCACCAAATCCTGAGGCACACCACTAGTCACAGGCCTCCAGTCCAAGAAGCAGCCTTTCACTATCACCCTCTGATTCCTTCCATGGAGCCAATTTGCTATCCATTCGGCTATCTCTCATTGAATCCTTTGCGATCTAACCTTCCAGAGCACCCTACCATGTGGAATCTTGTCAAATGCCTTACTGAAATCCATGTATACAACTTCTACAGCTCTGCCCTCATCGACTGTTTTGGTCATGTCTTCAAAAAACTAAATCAGATTTGTGAGACACGACGTCCCACATACAAAACCATGCTGACTATCCCTAATCAGCCCTTGCCCATACAAATGCCTGCATATCCTACTGTAAAGCTATTCAGCTGTGTGCTATAATCTGAGTCATAAAGTGAAAGAGTTAAATTCTGGTCACCAAACAAGTGGAAGATTGAGGCTAACGTTAATTCAACATTGAGGGAAGGTAGTGCTATTAGAGCCCAGTTTGTGCCATCAGATGGGAAGTAATAGGAAGCTGTTCTAGTATGAAGAAGAATGGCGGAGATCTCCAAGCATCCTGGACAATGATTCCGTCATCATAATTAAAAGAGATAAGGTGACATTATCACATTACTGCTGTGATAGCTTACTTTTTCATTGAAAGATACAGCATGGAAACAGACCCTTTAGTCCATACCATCTATCGATCACCTGTTTACACTAGTTCTACGTCATCCCACTTTCGTATCAACTCACTGCACACTAGGAACAATTTACAGAGGCCAATTAACCTACAAACCTGCACATCCTTGCGATATGGGAGGGAACCAGAACACCCAGAGGAAACCCACGCGGTCGCAGACAGAATATGAAAACTCCACACAGACAGCATCCAAGGTCAGGATCGAACCAAAGTCTCTGGTGTTGTGAGACAGCATCTCTACCTTGACGTACATTACAGAATGGCTGCATTTCAAATGTGTTTCATTGTCTTTTCAATGCTTTGGGGCATCCTAATATCATGTACTTGTCTTTCTTTGTATACTGTATTTATCGTTCATTTGTTATTTAATAAAAATAAAAACTATATTAAAACAAAGTTGGAGGAGGAAAATTGCAGACAATGAGAAAAGTACCTATTGAAATGTAAAACTAATAATAGAGGAAATACATTTTTAAAACATATTAGAAAGAACAAACAGAGGTCTCTACTGTGAACAGTTTTCCTGTGATTATTTTCCCAGTATTTAATTAAAACCAATTCCACATCTTGGTCTGTGCTGTAGTGATATTAGAATCATCTGTTCTTTTCTAGTTTAGTTTTAACCATATAACCATATAACAATTACAGCACGGAAACAGGCCATCTCGGCCCTACAAGTCCGTGCCGAACAATTTTTTCCCTTAGTCCCACCTGCCTGCACTCATACCATAACCCTCCATTCCCTTCTCATCCATATGCCTATCCAATTTATTCTTAAATTTTAGTTTAGAGATACAGCACGGAAACCAGCCCTTCGACCCACCGAGTCCACGCTGATCAGCAATCCCCATACACTGTACTATCCTACACACTGGGAACAATTTACAATTTTTTTTACCTTACCTAAGCCAAATTAACTTACAAACCTGTACGTCTTTGGAGTGTAGGGGGAAACTGGAGCACCCAGAGAAAACTCATGCAGCCACGGGAAAAATGGGCAAACTCCATACAGATACCTCCTGCAGTCAGGATCGAACCCGGATCACTGGCGCTGTAAGGAAGCAACTCTACCACTGTGCCACCTTGCCACCTATAACTTGGACTATTTACTTAAAGAGTCTGTTTCTCTTTCCAAAGATACTGCCTGACCTACTAAACATTTCCAGCATTTTATTTGCATTTCATATCTAGTTTATGATTAGAATCAACCCTCAATGATCCTAACAATGACTCTGGTTGAGAGGATGCAAATATCACCCAGTGCTCATATTCCCGGCAGTTATTCAGTATTACATGCTGGAAGTCTTGGTGAGATTAGGATCAGCAGAGCTGTGAAGCTCCAACTTTAAAGTAGCCGCACCCACGTTGAAGTCACATCTTTAAATGTTGACGGTTCAGTTGATGTGTTGATTGTATTCTGTGCTGATAAGCCACCGCAAAGAAGCATGGTTCCCCTGGAAAGAAAGACAAAAAAGTAGCAGGGAAAATTATTCAAAAACACCTGCAAAAATGATAATACAGAAAAGGGAATTCAGTAAATAAAATCATGAGAATTTGAATTCAAAGATCCAACAGCACAAAGTAGGATGCAGTTTCAATTTCATGATCACTTTGGGGAAGAGTTGCATATGTTTCAAACAGGGGAGAAAAATCAGCACCACAGGTTAATGAGCAATGTTCAATTTATTCTATGGTTACAGATTAACCAACGCACCTCTGTATGATAAACCATAAAATTATATTGTTAGACTGTCATCAATAGTTGAGCATGTCCCTCAAAACTTGCAATGATGCCTATGTAAATAAATTATATTGATAATGTATTTAGCTTAGTGGTGAGAAAAGGCAATAGCCTTGACAGGTAGCCTACCCCAAATGGTCAGCAGCTGTTGTTTATCCAAAAAGATCCATGTGAAATATAAGAGTGCCATGCCTAGTAAATGGCACACCTTTCAGAGCATTATGAATTGAACAATCAACTGCAAACAAGACAAATCAACTGCTTTTGTGGCAATTTTCCCACCCCTTACTCAATGCATTTACCCCCCTGGAATATTGTTGTGGCTGTACATTACTTTTTAATCATAATGATAATTTTTGAGATGTGACTGTCGGCAAGCTGAGTGGTCACCCATTGCCTATGGGTCAATTTAATCGCAATGTTGGTTGATTCCATCTACTTTAATCTAGGGACATGATAACTAAGGGATGATTTCCCTTAGCTGTTCTGAAGATTGAGCAAGGGAATTAATGCTGTACCTGCTGCAAGACTACTGGGGAAACATTTGGCTTTTCAAAAGAAGCCAGTAAACTGGTAAATATTCCTCACCGTTACTGGGTGGGAAATTATAGATAATCAGCAACTTTGAAAATTCAAACTCCTAATAAATCATGAAAATTCCACATTCTTGATACTTTTGCTCGTTCTCCCCGTGACAGTGTGGGTTACCTTTGGTTACCTCCCACATTCCAAAGATGTGTGGGTTTATCAGTTTAATTGGCCTCTATAGCCTTGCTCCCAATGTGTGGGGAGTGGATGAGAAAGTGGGATAACATAGAACTAGTGGGAACAGGAGATCGATGGTCAGTGTGGACTATGGGCCGAAGTACCTCTTTCCACACCGTATTTCTAAAACTGAAAAATTGAAGTGTTTTGAGTGGGTGACACTCTGCCAAGATCACAAATCTGTAAACATGAAGATTATAACTAGCAACAATGATCTCTTGTCAGGCTAGTAGCCCCTCCTTTTACTATCAAGCGAAGCTGATAATTTAATATTGGCCTTGGGGTTTTTTGCACGCCAGGTACTCTCCTAGGCAGGTGCTGAGATAATGTCATTCTCCTTGCACAAAGAACTTGCAGAGACACGTCAGATGTGATCACTGTAACACCCCGACAGCGATGCAGAACACCCAATAGAACAAGTAGATGTACAACTGCAGGGCTGTTGGCAGAATAGGTAATAATTTCACCTGAAAATGACAAATAAAGACCATACCCAATCATTTACAAGAACACTATATAATCAGGTAATAACAAGGTTTTTGTTATGAAGGAGGTGTAAAATGATTTGGTGCAACAGAAATAGGCCACAGGCTACACCTGTTAGCCGTAGCGCTAATTTTGTTTCCCTGGTGGTTTGATGGTAATACTTTGCAGTGATTGTTTTATTATCATTTGTCAAAGGAAACATGGATATTTTTAAATATCCTGTATATCGGCAAGACTCGGCGATCGTTTCGCTGAACACCTCTGCTCAGTCCTGATCTCCCGGTTGCTGTACACTTTAACTCCCCTCCCATTCCCACACTGACCTTTCTGTCCTGGGCCTTCTCCATTGTCAGAGTGAGGCCCAGTGCAAATTGGAGGAACAGCACCAGATTTTCGCTTGGGTAGCTTACACCCCAGCTGTATGAACATTGGCTTCTCTAACTTCTCTAACTAAGTAGTCCTTGCTTTCCCTCTCTCTCACCATCCCCTCTCTCTTCCCAGTTTTCCTACCAGTCTTACTCTCTGTACTGCCTACTCCCCTGATATCAGTCTGAAGAAGGGTCTCGACCCAAAACCTCACCGGTTCCTTCTCTCCAGAGATGCTGCCTGTCCCGCTGAGTTACTCTAGCATTTTGTGTCTATCTTAGATATTTTTTAAATTGGTCTCTGTTGCTCAAGAATAATATACTTGCAGTGCATACAATGGTTCTAATGCTTCATGAAGAGATCACATCATAAAAAATAACGTATTCTGACAAGAGTTCAGCAACATCCTCTCTCGCTGCTTTCCCTCTATGAACTCTACATCATCGCCTATATCTCTCATTTCCCTTATCCCTAACCAGTATGAAGAAGTGTCTTGACCCGAAAGTTCACCCATTTCTATTCCTCCAGAGATGCTGCCTGTCCCGCTGAGTTACACCAGCTTTTTGTGTCTAACTTGTATTGCTTAATGACTCTCATTAATCTAAGTCTATCACTCCTTCTTACGTATTGCTACAGCATTTCCTCATGCATATTATTCACTTCCCAACCTTTTGTGTGGAGAATGGGCAGGTAGTATATACCACTGAGGAGGTCAATCAATCTGTGAGTATATCATCACTGGAATCAAATAGCCAAAGTTTCTGATTCTGGAAATCTGAAATAAAAAACAAAAAACGCTGGAAACGTTGAGCAGGTCAGAGAGAGAAACATTAAAACTGGCAAAAGATCATTAAACCAAAAGATTAACTCTGCATATATCCGGTAATTCTGAGTATTTCAAGCAATGTGTGTCTTTATTTCAGATTTCCAGAATTGGAAACTTTGGTTATTTGATTCAATCCCTGAGACCAGCAAGCACAAATGTTGGGTTTTCATCTGGTGATTCACCAATGGACAAAAGAGCAAGAGGTCACGTCAGGAATTACAATGGAAAGTCTCCCTAAAGGCCTGCTTGGCTAGACATGAAGACCAGCAAGTGACACTCTCAGCAGTGTATGCATCTCCACTGCACATTGTGTGCTTGCAGAGGGACTGGGAGATTGGAGGACTTGGATGATACAGGCCTTGGCAAAAATATCTTAATCCATGGAGAAACTGGTCACTAGTCTGCCCTCAGCAGGAACAGACGAAATATGAATATCATCTTCACCATTCACCATTCAACACCCTACCAAGTTGCAACAAATTGCTCAGTACCTCATGACGAACAAGGACTTTTGGGGGAACCATGAAAGGGATTATGATGACCAGGACTTAAAATTTAGGGCTATGTTTACAACACAATCACTTCTTTCCTGTTGCCTGCAGTCAGAACCCCAAATGCTGCCTCAAATCAATTGGCCAAGTCTGCCCCTAACTGAACCATCCTGTCATCAACAAGAGAGGGATCCTGACCTACCATCTACTCATTGGAGACCCTTGGACTATCTTTAATCAAGATTAACAGGGCTTTATCTTGCACTGAACATTATTCCCTTTATCTGTGCACTGTGAACAGCTTGATTATAATCATGTATAGTCTTTGCGCTGACTGGATAGCATACAACAAAAAAGCTTTTCATTGTACCTCGAAAAAAGTGACAATAACAAACAGAACTAAACAGTCAAAGTTTGGGGACAAACTTCCGAGATATTATGCATGAAGATCTCAGGAATGAGAGCAGGGCAAGCATCATCAACTCCAATGAAGCCCCTGGATTGGGGCGTTTAGCAGCTGTAACGATCGGAGTTAAGATCTGTAGTTGCACAAGGATATTCACATTGGTGCTTCTTGTGAGTTTATCAGATGAAGACTTACACATGTAACAATTATTATTGGGTACATTGGCTTATTTGAAATAGTTTGGATTAATAACCAGGAAACAGCTCTTTAACGTGTTTGGAATGTGAGATGAATTAACACCAAGGAATGGTAAAGTATGATGTGTGAGGTTGGGTAATGTGGTCAGGAGGCATCCATGCCTCTTTTCATGACTGGTTTCTACTGATGAAAAGAGACTGGGGGAAAAGAGGATCTGTAATCCACACATCAGAAGAGTGGATTGCTGGATGTTTGATGTGATGAGGGTAACTTGAATAAGGACAGCTGACCCTCTTTTATTTCCTGCTTCTTCTTCCTCCTGCTCCTCTTCATATACTGGGAGTCTATCATCTCTATGTTGTACTGTCAAGCCTGGTGGTACATTGCATTGTTCAAAGCAGACCCCTACCATTCAATGCTTTATCATCATATGTATCGAGGTGCAATGAAATAATTTTTTTGTATATAGTTCAGTAAATGATTACCATACATACTGCAAGGACAATTGCTGATTAAGTAGAAAGTGTAGAGTCTGAAGAAGCATCTCAACCCAAAACGTCACGCATACCTCCTTTCCAAAGATGCTGCCAGTCCCGCTGAGTTACTCCAGCATTTTGTGTCTATCTTATGGATATAGCTCACTGCGACCATATACAAGAGCCACTAGGTTGAGCTGTAAGTGTGCTCCACCTCTTGGTGCCAGTGCAGGCCATGTCCAGTCCACAGACTTGGTCTCCTGGAGCGGCGCTCGATCCAATCGTTGCCCAGGCTGCTGCAGGGCCTCCAGCCATTGCCTCCCTCCAAATGGCCAGTGAATTGTTGTCCCTCTCCTCGCCCGGCCATTCAACCTTTAAGCTCCAGGGGCACCTTTATGCAGTAGATCTTGAGGGCGCAGAAGGTAAGACCATCATCGCCAGCTTCCTCCACTCTCCTCTCCGATTCTCCAGTACTCGGAGATGAGCAGGGGCTGGGAATGGCGGGCCTCCCTCTTCAGGCGGGTTACCCACTTCTGTGGCAGGTGAGCCAGGCCTGCTGACGGCGAATAGCCGCGACACGTCAGTCTTCTGCCGCACGGCACGAGGGTTTTCTGCGGACACTGAAGATGGCCTCCAGACCTGTCACAAGTATCTTCAGCATGCCAGTGACATTCTCAGTGACAGGGTCTTGTTGACAGGTACCTTACGGTAGGCAGTCCCTGTGCCTCATTGTTTGCATTTCTCACGGGTGCTATCAGCCTTCTTTAAATGGGATATACCTTATTTCTGAGAACTAGCCAGTAAATCTGTTTGGAGTGTAAAGAGATCAGGGAGAATGGTTTGCTGCAGGGCCAATGCTTCATGGCAGCTGCCTCAGAATCTTGCACACACCTGCAGGAAGATCTTTTTGTGGTTAAAGACTAGCTGCTCGCTGATAGAAGGGTGGACCATCTGGTGCATGAAGACTGCAGGGGGATTGATGTGGTTTTGGATCGCCACATGGGCCTTGAAGAGTCAGCCAGAGCACCAGTTCATTCTGACCGTCCTCAGTGGTGGCAAAGTTGATGTGATCAGCCACCTTAGAAAGCAAAGCACCTGCCTAGTGCATTTGTGTCGGTCTTACTGCAGAACACTACAAGGATTTCAGGTCAATGGGTACAGGGTAGGTCAATATAACAGCTGCAGGTAAAGCAGGACCGTTAACTCTGGTGAGCTGAAGGTCTTATTCCAATGTACTGCAAATAAATGTGATCCCTTCCTCATGCTGCCTGACCTGTTGAATTCCTCTACTACTTTGCGATTTACTTAAGATTCAGTCTGTTCATTTCCTCCATAGTTGTTGCCTGGCCCACTGAGCTCCACCAGGAGTTTGTTTGTTACTCATAACAGATTTCACCATGGTCTACTCCCAACCCCAGAGGAGACATGTCACCCTTAGCCCATCCGTCCAAATAGCTCATAAAAGCAATGATAAAACCTTACTGAAGGCTGTGCGAATGTGTCAGTCAGCATTATATAATCGGTGCCTGAAGCCACTTCCATCCTAGACAGTTCATATTGTTGCCTCTTAGATAAGTTGATACATCTACGTAAATAGTAGATTACCAGGTAAAAATTTGTGTAGTTTAGGAGTCCCTGTGGGCGGCGCGACTCACGTCGCAGCGGCCTCTGCAGTCCGTCTGTCTTTTTATTATTTTTTGTCTTGTTTCAATGTAGTTTTTATTTTTTTTGACGGGGTATGTGTGTATGGGGGGCAGGGGGTGGGGGGTGGGGGGGTGGGGAAACTTTTAAAATCTTTCCCCTGCACAGAGAACCCGACCTTTTCCCTGTCGGGTCTTCGTTGTCGTTGGGGCTGAGCAACGTGGAGCGGCCTCCAGCAGGAACGACCTAGGTCTCCAGTCGCGGAGCTGCGGACCTACTCACCATCGCGGAGCTGGCCGAGTTCGGAGCGGGAGGAGCGGTGGTGGCGCGCTGCTGCAACCGGACCCCCGGAGATTCGGAGGCTTACCGCAGGTCTGGTGGACAGTGACACCGGGAGCCCGCGGGTCCCTGCTGGGAGACCGCTTTTCGGGGCTTCCGCAACGGCGACTTCACCCGCCCGAGTTGCGGGGTTGAAGAGTACCTGGAGCGGGGCCTTACATCGCCCCGCGCGACTTGGAATGGCTGTGGGACTAGCGCCCGCCGGGGGCTCCAACAACAAGATCCGGAACGCGGCCTTGCACCACCCGGCGCGGCGTTAATGGCCGCGGGACAATTACCATCGCCCGCCGGGGGCTTTGACTCTGACATCGGGAGGGGAATGGGGAGTGCAGGGGAGAGATAAGTCTTTGCCTTCCATCACAGCGAGGAGGAGATGCGCTGTGATGGATGTCTGTGTAAATTGTGTTGTGTCTTGGGTCTTTTTCTTGTGTGTATGACTGCAGAAACAACATTTCGTTTGAACCTCAATGAGGTTCAAATGACAAATAAAATTGTATTGTATTGTATTGTAGATTAGTTGGACAATTTCCACTTCAGTAGTTTTAGGTATTGACATTTTTGAGTAATCACAGTAATCTATGTGTTAGAGATGGAAATGTCCTAAAGCAGTGTTATGTAGATATACCCTCGTGATTAGATGGTGGCTTTTAAAGTAGGGACATGGGGACTTCCGGTGGTGCTATGGAGGGATAGGACGCACGTGTAAGTAGCTCCACACTGTGCCGATTAAACTACATTAAAAAAAGAACAAAAAGGTTCAATATTCAACGCATTTACCGGCTAAGGGCCAGCAGACCGGTAATCGGACCGCAATGCCACCTAAACAAAGGCCGAAAAAAGACTGAGAGGAAGGCCGCGCAGAATCCCCGAACTCACCTGGAAACAATCCTGTGAAGAGACCGCAATCCAAACACTGGTCCTGCAAGCAATCGAAGCTCTGCGCCGGGAACTCTCAGCAGTAAAACGGGAAATCTGTGCCAAAATAGATTCTCGCATTGAAGAGGTAACTGCACAACTGAGAGGGGAAATTCTACGGCTGGAAACCGACATCAACCGTAAGCTGGAAACTACCCTGGCTACTTCACTCACCCACAGCAAGACTATCCGTGAGCTGGAACTAGCGGTTACAGCTAGCTCTGAAGCTACGAACGAGTTGAAAGTTGAAGTGGAGTGCATCTCCGGCTTGGTGTCAAAATTAACAGAAAAATGCTCAGATCTAGAGGGACGTTCCAAGCGTCAGAACTTGCGAAGTCGGAGTGAAAGAAGGTAAAGGACACGGTCAAAATGTCCGCGACTTTACAGCACAACTTCTTAAAGACACACTCGCTCTGGATGAAAAGCCCGTGCTTGACCGATCACACAGAGCACTGAGAACCCGGCCAGACGACAACGTGCCATCGTGACATCTGATCCTGTGGGTACATCACTGCCACGTCCTGGAGGAAATACTTTGTGACCAAGGACAGGAAACTAACATTTCAAGGACAATGGATACGGATTTTCAGAGACTTTCCCCCTAAAGTTATTAGACAAAGAGCACTCTTTTCCAAGACAAAAGGAATTCTGAGGTACATACCAGGAGTTCGATTCAGATTATTATACCCGGCCAAGCTTCGTGTCACACATGAAGGTGCTGAATCCTTCTTCACCGACACGAGTGAGGCATTATTGTTTGCCCAGAACATCGCCGGAGCCGCCAGGGGATAAGCGCTAGTCTATAGTGTCTATAAGTCCCAGGCTGTTACGGATTGGCTACTTTGTAATATGGTAGAAACATTATAAACCGAAAGATAACTATTGCGAGACACATGTCGGTTTAACATAGAAACATAGAAAATAGGTGCAGGAGGCCATTCGGCCCTTCGAGCCAGCACCGCCATTCATTGTGATCATGGCTGATCGTCCCCTATCAATAACCCGTGCCTGCCTTCTCCCCGTATCCCTTGACTCCACTAGCCCCTAGAGCTCTATCTAACTCTCTCTTAAATCCATCCAGTGATTTGGCCTCCACTGCCTTCTGTGGCAGGGAATTCCACAAATTCACAACTCTCTGGGAGAAAAAGTTTTTTCTCACCTCAGTCTTAAAGGTTTAATATGCATTATGTCTTCCTTCAATTAGAGTGGATTGCTGAGCCTCTAAAAGAACTTCAAGTTCTGTTCTGTTTAGTTCCTTAACATGTTAAAGGTGCAGGACTACCTAATAATAATTCTAGTGGTCAAAGTGTATTGTAAGGAAGGTTACTTGAATTCAACCACCGTTGTGTGGTGTTTGTTAGTGATGTTTTTATATTTTGTTCCTTTTTCCTCTCCTTTTTTCTCTTTTCTTATCTTTGTAATAAATATCTTAGTATCTTGCACTAAGGTGCACTTTTCTTGGAGATATCTCCGGGGGGCCGGAGAAAGGGGCGAGGCATTCCTCATTCAGCCTATATTTGGAAGAAGTACTTTAATCACTGTGTCGGACCATTTAATTCAGCAGAGAATGCATAACATTAGCTATGCAAGATGATGTAGCAAGCAAAACTGGGGGGAAAGGACTCATGTTTTGTAGTTGGAATGTCAGGAGTGCGAATGAACCAATAAAAAGGGGTCAAATACCAGCCCACTTAAAATCCCTTAAAACTGACATAATATTCCTTCAGGAGACTCACCTCAAGAACAAATCACACATCAGGCTGAGGTGTAGGTGGATTGGACAGTTGTATCACTCTACCTTTTCCTCTATAGCCAGGGGAACTGCAATTCTAATCCGTAAAGATATTCCATTCAAACATAAGTCCACAATAGCTGATAAGGAGAGTAGGTATATTATAGTATCCGGAGAAATGTACTCAACCTCATTAACTTTGGTCAACATATACGCTCCAAATTTTGATAACCCCCAATTCTTCAATAAAATATTTAATTTAATCCCAGATATGTCCCAGTCCAATTTGATAATCAGGGGGGATGGGTCTAAACTGTGTTTTAGACCAATACCTATGATAGATCTTCATTTCAAAGAATAGTTACATCCAAGTCCAGTGAATCTCTGAATACTTACAGTGGCCTGCAAAAGTATTCATACCCCTTGAACTTTTCCACATTTTGTCACGTTACAACCACAAACGTAAATGTATTTTATTGGGATTTTATGCGATAGATCAACACAAAGTGGCGCATAATTGTGAAGTGGAAGTAAAATGATACATGGTTTTCAAATTTTTTTACAAATAAAAAACTGAAAAGTGTGGCGTGCAAAAGTATTCAGCCCCCTTTACTCTGATACCCCTAAATAAAATCCAGTGCAACCAATTGCCTTCAGAAGTCACCTAATTAATAAATAGAGTCCACTTGTGTGTAATCTAATCTCAGTATAAATACAGCTGTTCTGTGAAGGCCTCAGAGGTTTGTTAGAGAACATTAGTGAACAAACAGCATCATGAAGCCCAAAGAACACACCAGACAGGTCAGGGATAAAGTTGTGGAGAAGTTTAAAGCAGGGTTAGGTTATAAAAAAATATCCCAAGCATTGAACATCTCACGGAGCACTGTTCAATCCATCATCCGAAAATGTAAAGAGTATGGCACAACTGCAAACCTACCAAGACATGGCCGTCCACCTAAACTGACAGGCCGGGCAAGGAGAGCATTGATCAGAGAAGCAGCCAAGAGGCCCATGGTAACTCTGGAGGAGCTGCAGAGATCCACAGCTCAGGTCGTAGAATCTGTCCACAGGACAACTATTAGTCGTGCATTTATCGGGCATTTATGGAAGAGTGGCAAAAAGAAAGCCATTGTTGAAAAAAAGCCATAAGAAGTCCCGTTTGCAGTTTGCCACAAGCCATGTGGGGGACACAGCAAACATATGGAGGAAGATGCTCTGGTCAGATGAGACCAAAATTGAAGTTTTTGGCCTAAATGCAAAACGCTATGTGTGGCGGAAAACTAACACTGCACATCACCTTGAACACACCATCCCCACTGTGAAACATGGTGGTGGCAGCATCATGCTGTGGGGATGCTTTTCTTCAGCAGGGACAGGGAAGCTGGTCAGAGTTGATGGGAAGATGGATGGAGCCAAATACAGGACAATCTTGGAAGAAAACCTGTTAGAGTCTGCAAAAGACTTGAGACTGGGGCGGAGGTTCACCTTCCAGCAGGACAACGACCCTAAACATACAGCCAGAGCTACACTGGAATGGTTTAGATCAAAGCATATTCATGTGTTAGAATGGCCCAGTCAAAGTCCAGGCCTAAATCCAATTGAGAATCTCTGGCAAGACTTGAAAATTGCTGTTCACAGACACTCTCCATCCAATCTGACTGAGCTTGAGCTATTTTGCAAAGAAGAATGGGCAAAAATTTCAGTCTCTAGATGTGCAAAGCTGGTAGAGACATACCCCAAAAGACTTGCAGCTGTAATTGCAGCGAAAGGTGGTTCTACAAAGTATTGACTTAGGGGGGCTGAATACTTTTGCAGCCACACTTTTCAGTTTTTTATTTGTAAAAAAATTTGAAAACCATGTATCATTTTCCTTCCACTTCACAATTATGCACCACTTTGTGTTGGTCTATCACATAAAATCCCAATAAAATACATTTACGTTTGGTTGTAACGTGACAAAATGTGGAAAAGTTCAAGGGGTATGAAAACTTTTGCAAGCCACTGTATATAAACAACACAAATATAAAGGACAAATGGAGGATTGCCAATCCTTCAGGAAGAGAATATTCTTTCTACTCAAGTGTCCATAGAGTGTACACAAGAATAGATTATTTCCTGGTCGACTCCAAACTTCTGCCATACACCTACAACTCAAAATATCATAATATCATTATTTCAGATCAATGCCCTCTTACATTTTCCGTGAAGCTGGAAGGGATGGCAAATAGACAGCTGTGCTAGAGATTTAACCCACAAATACTCGCAGAGGCTGGGTTTTGTGACTACCTGATGTCACAGATGGAAATCTTCTTTGAGATAAATGACACTCCTGGCATTTCTCCATCTTTGCTTTTGGAAACCTTTAAAGCCTACCTCAGAGGCTGCATCATTTCATACCAAGCCACAGAATATGAAAAATAGGGCAGAACAATTGGAGTTAAAAAAACAAATAAAAGAATTAGACTTAGAAAATGCGGCTGACCCATCCACAAGAAAACATAACAAGATAGCTGCACTCAAATTCAAATTAAACTAGATACTCTCAGCAAGAATCAGTAGGGCAATTCAATACACCAAACAAAAACACTTTGAATTCGGCATTAAACCCCATAAACCTTTAGCAAGACAACTTCGTAAATTAGAGAATGACCGTACTATACATAAAATCAGATCGGAAAAAAGTGAACAGCTCTCACTGCCCAAAGATATCAACAAAAGATTTCAACAATTTTATCAAACCCTCCACTCGTCTGAAACAACAGCCGATTCAGTGACGATGAAGAGCTTTCTGGGTAAGTGCAATCTTCCATCCCTCAGTGAGACTGAACGTGAGGAGTTGGGAGCAGAGATAACAATAAAGGACATTTCAGAGACCATTAAATCACTGAAAAATGGAAAAACTCCCGGCCCAGACGGGCTCAATAATGAATTTTACAAAAAATGTAACGACATAATTTCCCCACATCTACAAAGCCACTCTACCCAGGCGTTCAAGGAGCAGACCTTACCGCAGGCTCTAGCGGAATCAATTATCACATTAATTCCTAAAAAAGATAAGAACCTTGAAGAGCCGGGTTGCCCTTTTAAATACCGATCAGAAGATCCTAGCCAAGACTGGCTCGTAGACTCAGCCTAGTCATTGACAAACTTGTGCACTCAGATCAAACTGGGTTCATACCTAAACGACACTCATTGTTTAATCTGAGACGCCCGTTTAATATAATTTATTCACATAGAATACCGAACGAAGACCTCACAATTATCTCTTTGGACATGGAAAAAGCTTTCGACCAAGTTGAATGGTCTTATCTTTTCTCAGTGCTGGAAAAATTCCAATTAGGCGAAAACTTCATCTCATGGCTGAAGCTTCTATATACTAACCCAAGCGCCAGAATACTAACCAATCAAATACTTTCATCTAAATTTTACCTATTCAGAGGCAATAGACAAGGATGCACTCTCTCCCCGATGCTCTTTGCATTAGCCATAGAACCTCTTGCCGAGAGTATTAGGTCCCACCCAGGCATATATAGATGCAATACTAAACACACTATGAACAAAATTTCCCTGCATGTAGACGATGTACTTTTATACATTTGTACATTACTAACCCCCGAACCAGTATCCCAAATTTACTATCCACTATAGATCAATTTGGCTCCTTCTCTGGCTAGAGAATTAATTGGAATGAAAGCGAAATTATGCCAATAAACAGACAAGACGTCACCCAGCTCCAACAGTTCCCCTTTAAAATTGTTACTGAAAAATTCAGATACCTCAGAGTTTACGTTACCAGGAAATATTCCCTCCTGTTTAAAACAAATTTCCTTCCATTCATCACAAAACTTCATACTTCTATTCAATTTTGGAAAACATTGTCTATTTTCCTCCTCGGCAGTCTGAATGCCTTAAAGATGATCTTTCTCCCGTAGCTTTTATATCTATTCCAGCCAATACCGATATATCTTCCCAAATCTTTCTTCAAAAAAATTGATTCCATTGTTACTAATTTCATTTGGGACTAGAAAAGCCACCGAATACATAAACGACACCTGTGCAAATCCAAAGAGAATGGAGGACTAGCCTTACCTAATTTCCTCTTTTACTATTGGGCAACAAATATTAAAACCATAATTTTCTGTCCAGACAAACTCGATGAGTGTTTGAATAGACAAGCAGATACAGAGAAGTTGATATCCTACATTTACAATGTCCTTCAAAACATCAACACCCCATAATCTGAGGTTTATAGGCGTGCATGGGAGGATGAGATGGGTCAACACATCTCCAAGGATATATGGGACAAAAGCTTACAATATATCCACTATTGCTCCTTAAATGCCAGACACCGCCTGATACAGTTCAAAGTGCTACCTCGGCGTCTTTATCACAACACCCTTATCTGATATGTTCCGCACAAACATTCTGCCTCTGGTTGAGAAAGCTGAAAGAGATTTTGACCGCTGGTCAGTTTTACCGCTATCCCTCGTGGGCCGGATAAATCTGGTCAAGATGGTCGTCCTACCCAAATTCCTGTATCTTTTCCAGCACGTCCCTATACTTATCACTAAATCTTTTTTTGATAAATTAGAAAGGACAATATCTAAATTTTTATGGGGTAGCAAACCGGCTAGAATCTGAAAGACGCTACTACAGTCTCCTAAGAGTGACAGCAGTTTGGCACTTCCCGACTTTAGGCGATACTATTGGGCAGCTAACTTGCAAAAACTCCTGTATTGGATGAATGATGATTGCGACCACCTACCGACCTGGGTACACATGGAAAAGGCGAGTTCACATCTCCCGTTGCAGTCTGTCCTATGCTCCCAACTCCCCCTTCCTATAACATCTGTGGGTGCAGGCCCAATTGCGTCCCTCTCGCTCAAGATATGGAGTCAACTCAGGAAAAACTTCGGTTTACAAGGCCCTTCCATCTTGACCCCACTGCTTAAAAACCACATCTTTAAACCTTCAAGTACAGACCACGCATTCAAAACTTGGCATAGCACCGGTATCAGTAGTATCAAAAACCTATACAAGGATGGTATCTTTTCGTCTTTTGCGGAGCTCTCGTCCAACTATAGCCTCCCAAACTCCCACCTTTTTAGTTTTTTCCAGATTAGGGATTTTGTGAAGAAGACATTCCCCCATTTCCCAAATCGCCCCCCTGAAACCCTGACCGATTCCATCCTAGCTCTAGATCCCAACCGGAAGAAATGCATCTCTGTTTTGTATAACTTGTTAGGGTCGGTTATATTGAAACCTCATACCTCATTAAAAGCTGCGTGGGAGGGTGAGCTGAATACGAAACTAACAGACCAGCAATGGGACTCTGCCTTGGATTTGATCCATTCTTCCTCCATATGTGCCCGTCATGGCCTAATCCAATGCAAAGTCCTTCACAAAGTCCACTACACAAATGCAAGATTATCTAGAATTTACCCCGCTGTTAGGGACACCTGCAACAGATGTAATCAATCTCCTGCCAACCATAGCCATATATTTTGGTCTTGCCCTAAGCTAGCAGCCTTTTGGAGGAGTGCTTTCGACTTGATAAGCAGAGCCTACGGCCAGACTATTCCTCCAAACCCACTGTCAGCCATTTTCGGTACCCCTCCCAACACCAACCTCTCTGTTGCAGTGAAACGGGTCCTAGCTTTTACAACCTTGTTAGCCCGGAGACTGATCTTGCTTAACTGGAGGCTCACCTGTCCCCCGACACACGCCCGCTGGATTAAGGAGGTGCTTTACAATTTAAAGCTTGAAAAACTTAGGTTCTCTCTCAAAGGCTCTACCAATACATTCCTAGATACATGGAACCCTTTCTTGGAACTTGTTAACCCCCTTAACCCCCCCCCCCCCCCCCCCTGCCCACACTTATTTATTTAATTACTTACTTATTTACTGTTATTAGTGACCCCTTTTTTTTTTTTTTTTTTAGTACTTTTTGTTTCGTTTATCTTACCATATTTGTGTGGATGTGTATGTATGTGAGTGTTGTTTGTCCCCGTTTGGTTCCGACCTGATTCGGGTGGGTTGAAGGTGGGTAAGGGTAAGGGCTTTGAGGGTCGCTTACATACTGTTGCACAATTATGCCTTGACTGTCACTGTCTGTTATCATTGTATGTATGCAAATTGCTGTGAAATTCAAATAAAAAGATTTAAATCAAATCAAAGTGCTGCACAGGCTATATTATTCAACAACAAAATTGAGCAAGATTTTCCCCAGTGTTTCCCCTCTTTGCGATAAATGTCGGTCTCAAGAAGCCACAGTTTTGTACTGTGTACAAAAATAGAACGTTTTTGGACGGAAGTATTCAGCGTCATCTCCAAAACACTGAAAATCCCATTGGAGCCAGGCCCAAAATTGATAATACTGGGAATCGGTATGGCTGCCCAGTCTGCAGCTGTCCGTTTTTATCACTTCTTTTTTTTGTTTTTAGTTAGTTGAGTTTTTATTTTTCAGAGCTCTAGTCTTTTTTATGTAGGTATGTTGCAAAACTTACCTTCAGCGGCGCTGCAGTTCTGCCACTGCCCGTGTGCGCGACTTTGGTGCCTTTGAGAGGGGGGCGGGTTTAAAACGCGATTTTCTCTAGGCTGTTGAAATCGATGTTGTTCAGCCTACTTAGTTGCTGACGAAAAATCGCTGCTAAATTCGTTCGCTGCAGGTATTTTTAAACTAAATTGGGTTATTTAATTGTTATAGTAAATTAAAAATCATCCTCTAAAGCCGCGAACCCCGACAACGGGACGGATCTCATGTAGGAGACAAGGCAAGGTAGGTTGTTTATTTTTACATTAAAAAGGGCTTCTTCAGATCCCTTTATACAAAATTTTATGTTGCAAGTAGCTGACTTGGGGGCCCATTCAATCCTGCAGTATCTTTCATGCCGACATGGGGTTCAAATTCACCGCAATGGCAGCGTTCCAAACCAGCGCGTTCCACTCGCAAGCTGATTTAAATGGCCATTAATTTACAGCAATTGAACACTAAATCCCTTCCATTTGGCCTATAAATTAATGTCAATGAGATTTTAAAATCATGTTTTATTGTGAATTCTTGTGTGAATGTTCTTTGGACACTTAGGCTATTTAAAAATGTTAATCTTTCCTTAAGAAATGGATAGATGTTTAGATCTAGTAATTGAATTTTGGAATTAGCTACAGTTGGGTAACTAACTAATTATATGCTTTAATTTCAGGTCATCCAAGTAAGATTGTTTAATATTTGTTTCAGAATGCTTCAATCTACAATAACTGAAAATTTCTTTCAGTTCTCTTAATTTTTTATAAAGTTATGGGCTTTTGACTGTCCTCGATCACAGCTTTTGTGTTAAGTCAATGGAAAATCAATAGGGAACAAGATGCTAATTTCCGAGTATGAAAATGGCCATAACATTTTTAATACTGAAGATATGAAAGTGAATTAGGTGTTAAATTAAACTTCTTTTTATGCTTTATCTGATGGGATAAATTGCAGACTTGATTTTTAAAATCTCAAAATTTTGTAACATTGCTATTTTATGTGGGGGGGGGGGGGGGGAGGGGGAAACTGCTTTTCATGGTCCCTACCTGGTCGGAGAGGTGGCTTTTCTCCGGGCATCATCTCGACCCATGCTCTTGGCCTACCAGCGGGCCTGGAGTGGCGTTTCCTGAGGGGACCGGCCAGAACCTCGGCTTCGGTGCAGCGCTGGAGCACTATCGCAGAGCAGCCGGTGCCTTGCCCGGTTTGCCGCGCTGGAGCTCAGGTGTGCTGGGACCGCCGATGAAACATCGCGGAACTGCGGCACTGACTTTAACATCAGGAGCCTGGGATCCCTCGCCGAGATCGCCAATGGTGGAGCTCCTTCCAGTGCGGCCTGTCGGCTTCGGAAGCCGCGGTCTCCGGTAAGGAAGCAGCCGTTTCCCATGCAGCTGTGAGGATTCTCCCGACGCCGGAGCACCATCATCCGGCGAGAAGGGCCTGGAACAGCGGGGATGGGGACTGGACTTTGTGCCTTCCATCACAGTGGGAACCATTATGGGGGGATGTGTTTTATGTTAAAATGTATTTATTATTGTTATGTTGTTTTTTTATGTGCTGCAATAGCAATACGCATTTCACTACACCAATTGGTGTATGTGACTACCTTTGAACCTTTGAATATCAGAGGCATGTAGCAACTTACCGGTCTTTCAACAACGCTTTCTTGATTATGGCCTAATATCAGCAAAAAAAATGTATACTTAAATTCTGGAAAAAGACTGCAGTCCCTCCAGTGAAGATGTGGATTACAGAAATGACAGATACACTACATTAGGTTTGTCTTGAATGATAAACAGGGACAATTTTTTTTAAATTTGGTCACCTTTTATTGAATTTCTTGAGCAACACAATGGTTGAACACAAATTCTGATCATAGGGCTGGGTGAGTGGGTGCATGGGTGGGTCGACAGATATATCTCCTCTTTTTTCTTATTTTTTTCTTTTCTCTCTCTCTTCTCCTTCTTCTCTTTTTAAATTAATGTTCTGTTTGGAAAATATTAAAATCGAAGCTGTTCACAAAGTTGTAACATTGTCAAGTTTTTTGTACAATTGGATCCAATAAAATAAATATTAAAGTAGGGGCATACTTCAAGATTATGAACATCAAACATGTATTGCAAATTTACCATCTAATTGAAAGGATTGTAAAATGTAAACAATGAGAGTAAAGCCCAATTACTTTGTAACTATCACTGAACTGTCCAATCAGATTATTAGTTAAAAAATCACACTGCTGCATATTACGATTCATATTTCAATTTTGTGCAATGAGGAATGCTCTCTATGGTGTTTTCCGTGGTAGTACCAACTGTTGCACCATATCCTATATCCTTGACACATGAATTCACAGTTCATAGGAAAATTAACCATTAGTAACTGCGGGTGTTTTTAGCAATGATTTGCAATTGATTACTAGGCAACATGATGCCATTTGCTATAGTAAATATTAGTGATCAGAGTAATGTTGCTATTAAGGTGACTACTAAACCTCCCTCCCCTCTCCCTTCCCCAATAACCCCTTCCTTTCCTTTTCCACAAACCTCCCCCCCCCCCCCCCCCCCCGTGCTCCACCTGGTCTCACATCTATTTCTCCCCTTCCCCTCTCCTTCCACCTACATTCCTTCCTTTAGCTTCACAATTTTTGCAACTCCTCAATCCCCGTCTGTCATTTCATCCCTGGCCTTTGTCCAACTATCCGTCAGTCAAATCACGGCGCTCACCTGTATCAGCCTACTACCTGCCAGGCATTGTGCTGCCCCTCCTCTCCTCTAGCTTTCTTCCAGTCCTAGCTCACAATCAGTCTGCAGAAGGGTCCCAACCCGAAAAGTCACCTATCCTTGTTCTTCAGAAACGCTGCCTGACTTACTGAGCTACTCCAGCACTTTCTGTCTTTTATTGTAAACCAGCATCTGCGATTCCTTGCTTCTACATTTTGCTACTAAGCTCCTGTTCAACAATCATTGCATCAGACTGTGACAGAATTTTTCCTTTCACTGATATTCGAATGCGGTGGTATTTTAATAACCATGTTGTCTTTCTTGAATATTCACCACATTTCCAGGTTCCTGGTGTGCTGTGAAAGAGTTGAGAAACACTAATATTGCTGGTAAAGGCACTAACATGCTGTGCTTCCGCATCAATCAGTGTTCCATTATGAGGAATATGCAGGTTGCGTTCTATTTCAGTGAACCAGTCATTCCAGTCGTAAACAGATGGCTCAATAAACAGACTGAACTGCCGAGGCCAATCTCCTTTACACTCCAGACATTTTTTTATTTTTATGGTCATTTGTAGCAGGCCCACCACCATGCCATGAGTGAGCTCTTTGATGCTTTTGATTTGTTCGGTTTCTCCTCTTTTCTGATCGGTCGCCAGATCTCATTTTCTCACTGGTTTCATGGCATCAGAACGCGTCTGCCTTGTGACCTTTCAGTTCAACTGTTTCTGGCACTGCTTAAATCTCACTCTTACAAATGAGCTCCATCTCACACATCTTTTCGATTCGAGTTTGTGCTGCTCATCTTTTCTGCCAACAGCCATACTACATATCACACAACACATCACAAATGCAGCGCTGCAACACCAGACATAATCAGGACCTGCGCCTCACACCACATTCTCCGGGTGAAAAGGATAATCTGGAGTATGGCCCCTTTTATTTCTCTTTCGATACTTGTTTCAGAATTATGAGCCGCATTACCGTAAATGTAAAGATGTAACATAGGTTTTGCAACATCAATCACATGCATATTTCAGCAGCTGAAGGTGACAGATCTGGAAGTTTCAATGAGTCAGCTCATAGCTTTAGGCAGAAATTTATTACCAATGCTGGTTTTGATTAGAACAAATGCATCCACAGAGGCAGTATTGACAGTTTAAATATTTATCTAATGGTATTGCCAAAACCTCCGTGCAAAACATTTATTTGATTATTATTATATATTATTATCATTTTAAAAACATTTCCTTGGGTGCTGGCTTTGCTTGGTATTTTTTCAAGAAGTCATTCTTCGCAGGTGCGACAAGGAGTGGTTTTAAACTCGAGATGCACCAATATTAACTGATAAATTGCCTACTCAATTTACAGCAGGATCCTTTTATAAAATACAGGTACAAACACTGCAGGCTGTTTTTTATTTCACAGGGTCATAGAGTCATGTAGCATGGAAACAGGCCTGTCGACCCAACTTGCCCATGGCGATCAAGATACTCTTTTTACACTAGTTCCACCTGTCTGAATTTGACCCATGTCCCTCTAAATATTTCCTATCCTGTACCTGTCCAAATTTATTTTAAATGGTGTCATAGTACCTGCCATATCTACCTCCTCTAGCAGCTATTTCCATATACACTCTGAGTTACGAGGTTGCCCCTAAGGTTCCTAAAAAATCTTGCCCCTCTCACCTTAAAAGTTCATTCCTGTACTCTGGGTAAAAGACTATGCATTCATCCTATCTATTCCACTCATAATCTTATACACCTCTGTAGATAACCCCTCAGCTTCCAGCACTCCAAGGAATAAAGTTATAGCCTGCCCAACATATCCCGACAGCTCAAGGCCTCAAGTCCTGGCAGCATCCTTGTAAAATTCTCTGCACTCTTTCTAGCTTAACAACATCCTTCCTATAGCAGGGTAACCAAAAGTGAATACAATAGGCAATGGCGGCTGCATACTTCAAATGCAGACTCACCAACATTTTTAACATAACACCCTAACTTCTATACTCAATACCCTGGCTGATGAAGGCAAGTGCACTGAAAGCCTTCTTGACCACCCTATCTACCTGTGATGCTACTTTCAAGGAACTATGTACATGTACTCCTAGATCCCTCTGCTCTACAACACTCCCCAGGACCGTACCATTTACTGTGAAGGTTCTACCCTGGTTTGACTTCCCGAAATGTAACTCCTTACGATTATCTGCATTAATCTTCATTAACCATTCCTCAGCCCACATCCCCAAATGATCAAGATCCTTCTGTCATTTTAGATGACCATCTTTGCTATCTACAATACCACCCAATTTAGTGTAATCTGCAAATTTATTAATCATACCATCTGCATTCTCATCCAAATCACAAACAGCAATGGGCCCAGCACCGTTCCATGTAGCACACCATAGTCACAGACCTCTAGTCCAAAAAAAACAACCTTCTATCATCATCATCATCTACTTCCTTCCATTAAACCAATTCTCTATCCAGTTGGCGAGTTCTCTCTGGATCCTATGCAATCTAACGTTCCAGAGCAGCCTAAAATGCACAACCTTATCAAATGTCGTGCTAAAATCCATATAGATAATGTCTACGGCTTTGCCCTCATCAGCCTTTTTGATTATTATTTTTATTTGCTCCTACTTACTTCTATTGTTTGTATAATTAAAATGAGACGATTTCATTCACAGGTTGGCAATCTGCTTCTTTAGTTTACTGTCCCGATAATGAAGATGAAAACTCTATAAAATGAATTGGGGAGGCACAGTTGTGCAGATGGCAGAGTTACTGCCTCATAGCTCCAAGAATGCTAGTTCAATTCTGACCATGGGAGTCTTATGTGTGGAATTTTGACTTTGTCCCTGTGACTGTGAGGGTCTTTTCCACATGCTCTGATTTTAGTGTAACATGAGTGTCAACTCAGTGGACCATAGGGATTGCTTAGAGTCATAGAGTGACACAGTGTGGAAACAGGCCCTTCAGCCCAACTTGCCCACACCAGCCAACATGTCCCAGCTGCACTAGTACCCCCCCCCCCCCCTCGCCCCCCGCCTGCTTCTGATCTATATCCCTCCAAACTTGTCCTATCCATGTACCTGTTTAACCTTTTCTTAAACGTTGGGATAGTCCCAGCCTCGACTACCTTCTTGGCAGCTTGTTCCACACACCCACCACCCTTTATGTGAAAACTGCTTCTGTACTGTACTTCACTATAAAATCACAGCTACTTTATGAAGGAATAAAATTGTGTTATGCACTGCAGCACATTTCTGGAGATATCACAAATAGTGAATAATTTAATCAGCAGCAAACAATAGACAATAGGTGCAGGGGTAGGCCATTTGGCCCTACAAGCCAGCACCGCCATTTAATGTGATCATGGCTGATCTTCCCCAATCAGTACCCCGTTCCTGCCTTCTCCCCATATCCCCTGACTCCGCTATCTTTAAGAGCCCTATCTAGCTCTCTCTTGAAAGTATCCAGAGAACCGGCCTCCACCGCCCTCCGAGGCAGAGAATTCCACAGACTCACAACTCTCTGTGAGAAAAAGTGTTTCCTCGCCTCCGTTCTAAATGGCTTACTCATTATTCTGAAACGGTGCCCCCTGGTTCTGGACTCCCCCAACATCGGGAACATGATTCCTGCCTCTAGCGTGTTCAAACATTAAAAAGTCTTACCCTGATTACCTCAAGGCTAGTTTTTTCATATTAGCAAATTGTAAACCATTATTTTAAGATTGAGTATCATTGACAATAAAATACCTGTATTCAGATAATCTAACCTATACATCCTGGTGTAATCCACAATTATAAATCTGTGACTATCATTCTGATGCTTTCACACAAAATCAAATTGAGATAAATGAGAAATCTTATTTAATCTATTCTCACTCAGTCTCTCAGTTTCATCATTACCTTTGTATTTGGAGTGATTTCATTTATCCAGCTTGCTTTACTACAAGAGTGAATGCATTTCACATTTAGAAATCACTTGATGTGAAGAGGAACCTACTGTCATTGAAGGAATGACAACTGGAAAAATAAATGTGTAAGAGAAGGTAGCCAACTATCTTTCACTTATGTTACAACATCACAAAAAAAACACACTTCACCTCATCTAACCACTAAAACTACCCATCCCTGTGCAACACAACCCACAAAGAATAATCACTTGGATTGAATACAATAGGGGTGACACAGTGATACGGTGGCGTAGCGGTAGAGTTGCCGCGCCAGAGACCAGGGTTTGATCCTGACTACGGATGCTGTCTGGATGGAGTTTGTACGTTCTCCCTGTGACCGCATAGGTTTTCTCCAGGTGCTCCAGTTTCATCCCACACACCAAAGATTTGGTTTGCCAACCAAATTGGCTTGGTAAAATTATAAATTGTCCCCCGTGTGTGTAGGATAGTGTTAGTGTGCGGGGATCGCTGGTCGGCACGTACTCGATGGGCCGAAGTGCCTGTTTCCGCACTGTATCTCTAAAGTAAACTAAACTAAAAATAGGTTCAGAAGCTGACGACCACAATGACCAAGCAACAGATCAGTTACCTGCTTGATCTTCCTTTCATTAATGGAATTTAACAGGTGGTGAAGAAAACCCTGCCATATTCAGGGAGGGGGGATAAGGAGAGACATTTATAAACAGAAATAAAACAGATTTTCTGCCTTATTTAGAAATTAATGCAGCAAATATCATACCAATAGCTTAGAATGCCACTGAAACATCTGTTGTCAAGGTTATCGATGCGTGTGGATAGTCACAATTCACTCAGAAGGGAGAAAGCAAAAAGGTAAAATAAACTGCTAAATAGTGTTTACATCATATTTCATGATAGCAATGTTTTATAAATTCCCTATTTCCCACCCTGCATCATTTCAGTGGCAAGTTGGAAGAATAGACTGTGAAAACTGATGTTCTTGTTATACCATAAATGTGTCATAAAATTTACATAAATATTGACACAAATTGGGCACAATTATCTCTGGTTGCTCTATGCATAAATACACCATATGGCAAGATACCAAACCAACCAGATCAGGCTCTTATTTATCAGTGAAGGTTCGAGGAGCTGAAGATATTTTCATCAGAGAAACTGGAGACGTTTGGACAGGTTTAAAGCTTTTAAAAAATATAGATCGCAACAATTTGATGGTTAATATCAAAAGGAGAAGGCTGTGCCAGCTAGGGTCTTGCATATATAAGCAAAATGTTAAGTTAATAGGTAATTACTTGATACCCATCGCAGCTTGGAATAATACTAGAGTATTAACTCCAGTCTTTGAAAAAGATTGGCTTGTTTTTCAAAGGAGGAGGACATTTTCAGTTGTAACGGGCAAATGACCAAGTAGCAAGGAACAGGGGTACTGACAGAATTATGGACAACGCATGATTGTGTGTGTGTGTGTGTGTGTGTGTGTGTGTGTCTATGTGTGTGCATACGCATGTTTCTGTGTCAGGATCCCGAGAATCCCAAGAAATTGTATTAAAATAAATTGGTAATTTATGGTCGTGCATATACTTCTTCGGCAGTCCCTTGCATTCACTTCAGTTTTGTGGATCCTGAGAGGGCTAATTGCTAATGAGGCCAGTGTGGGAACTGTCGGCTTAGGTTTAGGGTGATTATTGTCACATGTGCCCAGGTACAGTGAAAAGTTTTGTTTTGCAAACTATTCAAACAGATCAGATATACCTTACATAAATGCAATCGGTTCAAACTCAATAGATAGAGCAAAGGGGGAAGGTATAGGGTGCAGAATATTCCTCTCAGCATTGTAGTCCTCAATGGCATAGAGGTGAATTGACAGTACTCTAGCTTATGGAACGACCATTCAGAAGCCTGATAACAGAAGCCAAGAAGCTGTTCCTGCGTCTGGTGGTGCACGCTTTCAAGCTTCTGTACCTTCTGCCAGATGGGAGCAGGGAAAAGAAGGAATGACCAAGTGGGACAGGTCTCTGATTACGCTGGCTGCTTTTCCAAGGCAGCATGTGTAGATGGAATGAAGGGTGGGACGTCTGGTCTGTGTGATGGACTGGGCTACATCTGCAACTCTGCTATTTCTTGTGGCCTTGGGCATAGCTGTTCACAAACCAGGCTGTGATGCAATCTGACAGTATGCTTTCACTGGTGCATCTATAGAAACTTTTAAGAGTCACTCTACACATGCCGAATTTCCTCGGTCTCCTCAGGAAGTAGAGCTATAGTGTGACTTTCCAGAGCAGATCATCTCACTTCAGTTTCTGAATTTAAGCAGAGAGTGGAAGCTCAGGCAGGTGATCAGATTTATCAAAGTGTAATCGGGGAATGGCGCAGTAATGGTTGTGTAGCAGTCGTCAAGAGTGTTTGGTAAATACTCCTTGCACATCATCCATAGTAATTGCTGATAGGGTGGTGGCCAGATGGGTTATTTGTGAGACGGTCCACTACTTATGCATTCTTTCTGTGCACTCCTGATGCACAGCCGTGAGGTCCTTCATACCTCTTGAATATCCTGAAAGCAAGAGGGAGGAAAGTTGGCCAGGGGTCCAGTTCTAGATTTCTATGTGGATCACTTTATTTGAAAGTAGATGGACATTGAATATACTGGAACTTCGTGTGATGTTCCACATCTAAAGATTCTGCAATGAGATGGCTACCTCCAGGTGTTTATCTCTGACCTTGAACAATCAGCACTTCACTTCCATTTCTGGATAATATGTCAGCTAGAGCAGTACTAAGTAATACATTGGAAGTGTGGAAATAAGGAACTACAGAGGCTGCTTTACAGAAAAGGAAACAAAATACTGGAGTAACACTGCGGGTCAGATGCTGACTAACCAACTGAGTTACTCCAACACTTTATGTCAATAAGTTGGAAGTAGTAGTCTAGCATTTTTCCTTGTTTCTGCTGTAACTCTCCTTTTAGGTATCCAAATCACTAAGGTGGCGTCAAAGAGCCCTTGCTGAGTTGGTTGGTCCATTTTCTTGACGCTATGCACTGCAGCCATGTCATGATGGTAGTGATGGGAGTGAAGGTTTTAGATGCTGGAAAAGGGATCTGCTTTGTTAAGATCAAGGTCCAGCAGCAACCCAAGTAGCATAAGGGACTAACTGCAGATCATTTCATTATGGTAGCCACCATGGTGGAGGTTAGGAATGTTTAGAGTTGTGAATGTCGTACCAGTCAAATGGATTGTTCTTCCAGGACACTTCTGAGCCCGTGGATTCTTGTTATGACTTCATTCATCCTGGTCTGTTTTGAAAAGTGATGGGGCCACCATGAATATCAGTTCTATTAGATCAACACGATGGTGATGACAAAATTCATGGGATCTGCGTGTTGCTCTGCATAACTCTATGGCATTATGAGTACCTGATGAACATATTGTTTAGAAAAATTAGTAGACTCAGGTTTCAGTGTGTGCACCTGGGCAAAATGAGTATACATAGTGTGTCCCTTGAAACTTGGATCTCTGCATCGCACGGTGTACAACTGTAAATGTACAGAGGCTCTCAGGGTTCGATTCAGGTTGTGCTGAAACTATGATGGGTAATTATAACTCTACAAACATCATGAGGCAGTATCACTTTCAGGTGCCTCACATATTCAGGCAGCAGGTGCACCTAATTTCACAAAATGCCACAAAGTGTAATATAATTTTATTTATTTTTCAATTTTTCCAAAATATCATTTTATGCAACCAAGATGGCATGATTATATTCAAGTTTAGTAATATCTGATTTGATTGAATAGCACGCAAATAAAAGCTTTTCACTGTACCTCGGTATACATAATAATAAACCAATACCAATGCCAAGATGAGGGAGAAGTGATACATCATTCATTTTGTGTCATGAGATATCACGTTCTCATCAGAGCTATAACATAAGCACCGCACAAGATCTTGCTAGGGAGAAATATTCTCAAATATTCATTGTTCCCTGGCAACCTTCAAATGCAAATTTATTTTATGCCTGAATATCCGAACAAAGGCAAGGCATAGAATGGTGAGGTGGGAGTTGTTGGGCGATATCTCAAGTCAGAAAGGTGTGTTTGAAACATAGAAAATAGGTGCAGGAGTAGGCCATTCGGTCCTTTGAGCCAGCACTGCAATTTAATATGATCATGGCTGATCATCCAAAATCAGTACCCCATATCCCTTGATTCTGTTAGCCCTAAGAGCTATAACTAACTCTCTCTTGAATACATCCAGTGGATTGGCCTGCACTCCCATCTGTGGCAGAGAATTCCACAGATTCACAACTCTCTGGGTGAAATGTTTTTTTTCCTCATCTCAGTCCTAAACAGCATACCTCTTATTCTTCAACTGTGATCCCTGGTTCTGGACTCCCCCAACATTGGGAACATTTTACCTGCACCTAGCCTGTCCAATCCCTGAAGAATTTTATATGTTTCTCCTCTCATCCTTCTAAATTCCAGTAAATATAAGCCCAGTCGATCCATTCTTTCATCATATGTCAGTCTCGTCATCCTGGGAATTAACCTGGTGAACCTACGCTGCACTCCCTCAATAGCAAGAATTTCCTTCCTCAAATTAGGAGGACAAAACTATATACAATGCAGTTTGGGTTGCAACTCCAATGCAGAAACAACTTTCTGTGCTGCACTCAGTGAAAATAGAAAGATTAAACGAGAACTTACCATTTGAAGTTTGATCTTTATTTTATGAGAAGTTGAAGTGAGGGAATACGTGCCCTCCACTCACAACCCTACTTCTCATAAAGTTCATTCGGTATTGGAGCCGAATGTTTTAATGGAAAACATGATGTTAATTTGCAAACATGTCCATGCTTTAATGGAAAACAGTCCCTTTACACCAGGGATAACCACTTGATTCAATTAACACAACTTAAAATTCTGCTAGCAAATAAACCAGGCCTGTTAATTGGTTTATTGTAAAATGTCTGAAAAGTTCGCTCATCGGCCGATCCTGCTGTCGCAAGAATGTGATCCAGCGGAACTTCCATATTACTTGCTGCCGAAGTAGCTGCAGCCCTGGTAGAGTGAGATTGAAATATATCAGTATACACTCCCGCACCTGCTAATACGCATCTTAACCACCTAGAATTGGTTTGCACCGTTACCCTTTTGTGTGTTTTTTTATAACTGATGAAGACAGCCTGCTCGCTGCCTCAAAGGTTTTTTGTAACCTTGATGTATTCTTTAGTATAGGTGACCACACAATACCTGCGAGCTGGTAGATACGCCAAGAGCTCCAACTTATAACCCAACGCACCTGACCTACTCTGCTTAATTAATTCATCTATATAAAAGGTTACATTATTATCAGATATAACTGCATTATCCAGCCTCAGTTTCTGTAAAGACTGAACTCGTGGTGCTGAGACGAGCGCCATAAGCATAACCAATTTGTAAGTGAGTTGGGACAAAGATAATGATGCAGCCGGTGCCAAACTGTGAAGCAGCCTTAATACTATTTTAACGTTCCATACCTCCCTATATCTGGGCCTTGGAGGTTTCTATTAAAATAACCCTTCATGAATTTGGATACCAGTGGGTGAGAACCCACAGATTGATATCCAGACCTCAGCGCTAAATATGACGACAAAGCACTACGAGCAGTGTTAATAGCGTTGTAGCTTAAATTTTTCTCAAAATATAAAGTTGAAAGTAATTCCAATACAGCGGCTATACCTGCCATAAAGTAATTTATATGTGCATTTTCGCAAAAGTTTTCCCATTGATTGATATATGAGACGTACTGCTTCTTTGTGCCGTCACGCCAAGCCGCAGTTATTATATCCACTGTCCAGTCGGATAATCCTAGCCCCACGAAAGGCCTTCTTAGATTCTGCAAATTAACAGGCCGATACGATCATGTAGACGATGAGGTACCCGAGAGACAGGCTGAATTAGCACATGTTTATGCCTGTGAACAACCATGGGTGGTTCCTTTAATAATCCTTTCAATAAAGGGAACCATGGTTGCGTAGACCAATTAGGAGCTACTAAAATACCTGATGCGTTGTCTTGCATTATTTTTTGCAATCATCGTCCAATGAGTCAGAATGGAGGGAAGGCATAGAAGAACACTTCCCCCCTCCCTCTCCCCCCCCCCCCCCCGGCATCCGGCAAATGAGCAGCTGAAATCCAAATGCTCCTATCTATACACCAATCCCAAATAAGTTTAGCCAAAGTATCACAGGATACTGATTTACCTCCACCCATTTGATTAACATATGCTACTGCCGTAGAGTTATCCATTTGAAGTCTAATATGCACATCATGTATCTTCCCACAGTATGCTTTCAAGGCATGAAATGCTGCCAGCATTTCCAGATAATTGATACCATATTTACGACTAAGGCGTAACTCCTCCTTGTTCCATCTACCATCACAACTAGAGACGGTATTAGTTGCACCCCATCCCAGTATACTAGCATCACTCTGCAGTGTTGTTGTAGGTTTGCTAGACAGAAAGCCGCCGGAACAATGATGAACATTGGCAATCCACCATCGTAATTCAGCTTTAGATTCGGACAACAACTGCATAGGTCTGTTGAAATGACCTTTGTGGAATCTAAGTGCCTGATCCTTTGCACGCTCCAGATTCTGATAATGCAAAGGCCCGAAACATGCGGCTGGGAAAGCAGCTACTATTTTGCCAATTAGCCTAGCAACCTGGCAGATAGATGGTTTCTCCTTAATCAGAAGAGTAGAACAAGCCTCTACCAAATCTAGTTTTTTCCCAATGGGCAAGGTCACAGACATCTCCACTGAATTGATAATAAACCCTAAATAAGTAATAGACCTAGTTTGTATCAGTCTGGATTTGGCTGGATGGATGACAAATCCCAATTTCTCAAATATGAGCTTGGCAGCTGAAACAGCTAGCTTTGCGAGATGCAGTGTTCTCCCGATAATCAGAATGTCATCTATATAGCCCACAATAATATGCCCTTCAGCTCTAAGCAGGGCAAGCACTGGTTTAAGTTGTTTGGTAAATAACCGAGGGGCTGAGCTTAAACCTTAAATTGCCACAGCTGCCCCATCCAGCTAAACTTCAGATATCTCCGGTGATTCTTGTGAATAGAAACCGAATAATATGCATCCTTAAGATCGATAGATGCCATAATGCAACCCTCAGTAATTAGCTGCTTAGTAGAATGGAAATTTTCCATTTTTAAATGTTTATACTGCACATTTGTGTTGATGTTTGCCAAATCAAGGATGATCCGGCATCCACCATTTCTCTTCTCCCTCGAGAATATGTTAGAGATATATCGATAGTTTCCATGAACTGATCTCTCAATTACTCCTTTTTTATGCAATGCGTCTATTTCTGCTTGCATATCCAAAGTGTCTTTTTTGGAACTAATATACGCCCGCGCGGGGGAGCTGAGATCCCCCCCCCCCCCCCCCCGATGCGGGAGCATGATCGCCCCGACGCGGAGAGCCCAACCACCGGCTGCAGGAGCCAAGACTGTCCCGTCAACGGAAGAAGGGAAGAAATTGAACCTTTTTTTTCACCTTCCATCACAGTGAGGGATGTGGGGGATGTTTATGTTAAAATGTATTTTGTGTGTTTTGTTGCTATTTATTGGTATGAATGTATGGCAAATCAAATTCCTCGTATGTTATTATAATCATGATTACGATACTGTGAGCTCTGGAGATTGGTTCAAGGTGCTCAGTCTCCTGAATCTGCTCATTGCTTTGTAATGCGTCCCACACCAGTCATTCCTTCTTCTCCCTGCAGAAGGTACAGAAGCTTGACAGCATGCACCACCAGACTCAAGAACAGCTACTTCCCCTCTGTTATCAAATTTCTGAATAATCCTTTCAGAAGCTAAGGTACTGCCTGAATCACCTCTACACCACTGCGGACATTAGACTTTGTCTATGGAACTGATGCGTTACAATGCTGAGAACTACATTCTGTATCTACTCTCTGTACCTTTCGCTATTCTCCATCAATTGTATTTGATTATAATCAATAGACATTAGACAATAGACAATAGGTACAGGAGTAGGCCATTCGGCCCTTCGAGCCAGCACCGCCATTCAATGTGATCATGGCTGATCATCCCCAATCAGTACCCCGTTCCTGCCTTCTCTCCATATCCCCTGACTCCGCTATTTTTAAGAGCCCTATGTAACTCTCTCTTGAAAGCATCCAGAGAACATGTCTCCACCGCCCTCTGAGGCAGAGAATTCTACACTCACCATTCTCTGTGAGAAAAAGTGTTTCCTTGTCTCCGTTCTAAATGGTTTACTCCTTATTCTTAAACTGTGGCCCGTGGTTCTGAACTCCCCCAACATCGGGAACATGTTTACTGCCTCTAGCATGTCCAAACCCTAAACAATCTTATATGTTCCAATGAGATACCCTCTCATCCTTCTAAACTCCAGAATGTACAAGCCCAGCTGCTCCATTCTCTCAGCATATGACAGTCCCACCATACTGGGAATTAATCTTAGAAATCTACGCTGCACTCCCTCAATAGCAAGAATGTCCTTCCTCAAATTAGGGGACCAAAACTGCACACAATACTCCAGGTGTGGTCTCACTAGGGCTCTGTACAACTGCAGAAGGACTTCTTTACTCCTATATTCGATTCCTCTTGTTATAAAGGCCAACATGCCATTCGCTTTCTTCACTGCCTGCTGTATCTGCATGCTTACTTTCATAGACTGATATAGAAACATAGAAACATAGAAAATGTACAAGGACCCCCAGATCCCATTGTACTTCCCCCTTTCCCAACTTGACTCCATTTAGATAGTAATCTGCCTTCCTGTTTTTGCTACCAAAGTGGATAACCTCACATTTATCTGCATTAAACTTCATCTGCCATGCATCTGCCCACTCCCCCAACCTGTCCAAATCACCCTGCATTCTCATAGCATCCTCCTCACAGTTCACACTGCCATCCAGCTTTGTGCCATCTGCAAATTTGCTAATGTTACTTTGAATCCCTTCATCCTAATCATTGATGTATATTGTAAATAGCTGCGGTCCCAGCACCGAGCTTGCGGTACACCACTAGTCACTGCCTGCCATTCTGAAAGGGACCCGTTAATCCCTACTCTTTGCTTCCTGTCTGCCAACCACTTCTCTATCCATATCAGCACTCTACCCCCAATATCATGTGCCCTAATTTTGCCCACTAATCTCCTATGTGGGACCTTATCAAATGCTTTCTGAAAGTCCAGGTACACTACATCCACTGGCTCTCCCTTGTCCATTTTCCTAGTTACATCTTCAAAAAATTCCAGAAGATTAGTCAAACATGATTTCCCCTTCGTAAATCCATGCTGACTCGGACCGATCCTGTCACTGCTATCCAAATGTTCGGCTATCTCATCTTTTAGAATTGACTCCAGCATCTTCCCCACCACCGATGTCAGGCTAACTGGTCTATAATTCCCTGTTTTCTCTCTCCCGCCTTTCTTAAAAAGTGGGATAACATTAGCTACCCTCCAATCCACAGGAACTGATCCTGAGTCTATAGAACATTGGAAAATTATCACCAATGCATCCACAATTTCTAGAGCCGCTTTCTTAAGTACCCTGGGATGCAGACCATCAGGCCCTGGGGATTTATCAGCCTTCAGTCTCATCAGTCTATCCAACACCATTTCCTACCTAATGTGGATTTCCTTCAGTTCCTCCGAGACCCCAGATCCTCTGGCCACTATTATATCAGGAAGATTGTTTGTGTCTTTCTTAGTGAAGACAGATCCAAAGTACCTGTTCAACTAATCTGCCATTTCCTTGTTCCCCATAATAAATTCACCTTTTTCAGTCTTCAAGGGTCCAATTTTGGTCTTAACTAATTTTTTCCTCTTCACATACCTAAAGAAGCTTTTACTATCCTGCTTTATATTCTTGGCTAGCTTACCTTCGTACCTCATCTATTCTTCCCGTATTGTCATATTGGTTATCTTCTGTTGTTCTTTAAACATTACCCAATCCTCTTGCTTCCCGCTCATCTTTGCTAGATTGTACTTCAAAGGTTCAAAGGTTATTTTATTGGTCACATACACCTAGGTGTAGTGAAATGCTTCTTGCCAATGCAGCACATAAAGAAAGAATACAGACATAACAGTAATAAAGGAATTTAAACATAAAAACATCAAACACACAAAACAATGGTTCCCATTATGAGGGAAGGCACAATGTCCAGTCCCCATCCCATGTCCACCCATAGTCGGGCCTATTGAAGCCACCGCAGTTGCCTTTACGGAGGCCCAATGTTCCAGGCCGTTCCTGTCACATGATGGTGCTCCGGCTTCGGGAGAATCCTCTCAGAGGCTTAGGAACCCTGGAACGGCCGCTTCCTTACCGGAGGCCGCGGCTTCCGAAGCCAAAAAGGCCGGGCCGGACGGAGCTCCACCACTGGCGATCTCGGCAAGAGATTCCAGGCTCCCGATGTTAAAGCCAGCGCCGCCGCCTGCGGCTGGCCGCTCCACAGACCCGCAGCTCCGCGATGTTTTTATCGGCGGTCTCAGCATGCCAGAGTTCCAGCGCGGCGACCCGGGCAAGGCATCGCCCGCTCCGCGATAGCGCTCCAGCGCTGTTCCGCCGCCGAAGCCAAGGTACTGGGCGGTCCCCTAAGGAAACGCCGCTCCAGGCCTGCTGGTAGGCCGCGAGAACCGGAGAAAAGTCGCCTCTCCAACCAGGTAGGGACCCTGAAAAGTAGTTACCCCTTCCTCCCCTCCACCCCCACATAAAAAAGACTAGAGCTCCAAAAACAAAACACTAAAACTCACTAAATTTTTTTTTAAAAAGAGTGAAAAACGAACAGCTGCAGGCTGGGCAGCCATATCACACAGGACAGCGCCCTCCATCTTCGCTTTAATTTTTATACTGTCCCTGACGTCCCTTGTGCCATGGTCGTCCCTTTCTCCCCTTGGAATTTTTCTTCCTCCTAGGAATGAACTGATCCTGCACCTTCTGTATTATTCTTAGAAACACCTGCCATTTTTGTTCCACTGTCATCCCTCCTAGTGTATCTTTCCGGTCAACTTTGGCCAGCTCCTCCCTCATGGCCCCATAGTCCCCTTTATTCAACTGCAACACTGACACCTCCGATCTACTCTTCTCCCTCTCCAATTGTAGATTAAACTTGACCATGTCATGGTCACTGCCTCCTAATAGCTCATTAACCTCGAAGTCCTTTATCAAATGCGGTTCATTACATAACACTAAATCCAGAATTGCCTTCTCCCTGGTAGGCTCCAATACAAGCTGTTCTCAGAATCCATTGACGAAGGCACTCTACAAAGTCCCTTTCTTGGGGTCCAGTATCAACCTGATTTTCACAGTCTTCTTGCATGTTGAAATCTCCCATATTAATCAATTGTATTTATCTATAGTATTCAAGTGAGTTTATTGTCATGTGTCCCTGTATAGGACAATGAAATTCTTGCTTTGCTTAAGCACACTGAAAATAGTAGGCATTTACTACAAAACAGATAAATGTGTCCATATACCATGATATAAATATATACACACATGAATAAATAAACTGATAGTGCAAATAACAGAAAGTGGTTGGTAATAATCAGAGTTTTGTCCGAGCCAGGTTTAATAGCCTGATGGCTGAGGGGAAGTAACTATTCCTGAACCTGGTTGTTGCAGTCTTCAGGCTCCTGTACCTTCTACCTGAAGGTAGCAGGGAGATGAGTGTGTGGCCAGGATGGTGTGGGTCTTTGATGATACTGCCAGCCTTTTTGAGGCAGCGACTGCGATAAATCCCCTCGATGGAAGGAAGGTCAGAGCCGATGATGGACTGGGCAGTGTTTACTACTTTTTGTAGTCTTTTCCTCTCCAGGGCGCTCAAATTGCCGAACCAAGCCACGATGCAACCGGTCAGCATGCTCTCGACTGTGCACCTGTAGAAGTTAGAGAGAGTCTTCCTTGACAATCCGACTCTCCGTAATCTTCTCAGGAAGTAGAGGCGCTGATGTGCTTTTTTGATGATTGCATTAGTGTTCTCGGACCAGGAAAGATCTTCAGAGATGTGCACGCCCAGGAATTTGAAGCTCTTGACCCTTTCAACCATCGACCCGTTGATATGAATGGGGCTGTGGGTCCCCCTCCTACTCCTTCCAAAGTCCACAATCAGTTCCTTGGTTTTGCTGGTGTTGAGGGCCAGGTTATTGCGCTGGCACCATATGGACAGTTGCTCGATCTCTCTTCTGTACTCTGACTCATCCCCATCAGTGATACGCCCCACAATAGTGGTGTCGTCAGCGAACTTGATGATGGAGTTCGCACTGTGGTTTGCTACGCAGTCATGGGTATAGAGTGAGTACAACAGGGGGCTGAGCACGCAGCCTTGCGGTGCTCCCGTGCTGATTGTTATTGAGGCTGACACATTTCCACCAATACGAACAGACTGTGGTCTGTGGACGAGGAAGTCAAGGATCCAGTTGCAGAGGGATACGCAGAGACCCAGTTCTGCGAGTTTGGTAACCAGTTTGGAGGGGATGATTGTGTTAAATGCCGAGCTGTAATCAATGAATAACAGCCTGACATATGAGTTTTTGTTGTCCAAGTGGTCCAGTGCGGAGTGGAGGGCCAGCGAGATCGCATCCACCGTTGATCTGTTATGGCGGTACGCGAACTGCAGTGGGTCCAGGTTTTTGTCGATGTAGGAGTTGATTTGCTCCATGATCAACCTCTCAAAGCACTTCTTCACCACCGGCGTTAGTGCCACTGGTCGATAGTCATTGAGGCATGTCACCTTACTCTTCTTGGGCACCGGTATAATTGATGCCCTTTTAAAGCAGGTGGGGACCTCAGACCTCAGAAGTGAGAGGTTGAAAATGTCCGTAAAAACTCCCGCCAGTTGGTCCGCACAGGTTTTTAGAACACGACCGGGTATACCATCAGGACCAGGTGCTTTTCGGGGGTTCCCCCCTCTGAAGGATTTCCTGACATCGGCCTCTGTGACTGAGACTGAAATGCTGATCTGATTGGATAGCATGCAATACAGAGTTGTTCACTGTACCTCAGTACGCGTAACAATAATAAACCTAAACCTAAAGCCTAACTCTTCATGAACTGCTGACTTTCCAGCGAGGTTCACCACAATATCTACCAAATTCCAGCACCTGCAGTTCCTTGTCCCTACCATATAAATAAAAACGAATCAAATTAAATAAATCTTTAAGCCAATAGCACGAAAGCATTGGTGTTCTATTAAGGGACAAGGATAATATTGTCACGCAGAACAGAGTGGCATTTGATTGACGTTGTGCATTTATTGGTCCATTTCTTGGATCTCACTATGGGGGAAGAGATGAGGCGATTTTGATAATGGTCTAGAACTTGCTGGAGTTAGTGAGTTAGATGTCCTCCACCAGCTCCAAAACGTTTTGCACAATAAATTGATGGAAGTGTAAGTTGTATCAATGCATGAGGGAAACAGGGCTTTGGGGATCAATAGGGTGGACTATTTTCTTAATTAATAAGGTTCAAAGTTTGAAAAATTGTTGGTGCTAAACCTCACAAAGATGGGGTAGGATGAGTGAATTCCTTGTCAAACTTAATTCATTCAGTATTAAAGAGAGGAAAAAATTAATTGATAGGCAGGGTTTAAAATAAGACATCTCTTATGAGTTACTCCAACATTTTGTGTCTCTCAATGGCAAGTTAAATTGACATGAGTCATTGGAGAAACTTCATAAAACCCACAGCTAGGTAAAGTATGGGATGATGTTTTACATAGAAACATAGAAACATAGTAAATAGGTGCAGGAGTAGGCCATTCGGCCCTTCGAGCCTGCACCACCATTCAATAGATATAAGATAGATAGATATAATTTAATTGCCACACAACCAAGGTCGGTGGAATTTAGGTTGCCAGCAGCGGTACAGTGATAAAGAACACAATCACAATAAAAGTTTTACACAAACATCCACCACAGCATTCATCACTGTGGTGGAAGGCACAGAGCTTGGCCAGTCCTCCTCCATTTTCCCCCATGGTCGGGACCTCCACCCTCCACAGCCGTTGCTGCGGGCGTCCAGATGGTAAGGGACAAAGTCAAAGTCAAGGTGAGTCCAGGATCGGCTCTTCCCAACCAGAGACCGCGGCTTCAGGCTGGTGTAGGCTGCAGGCCGGCGGTCAAAGTTTTAAAGTACCTGCCGTGCCGCAGCCGGAAGCACCGCAGTCTGCAGGGCCGGCGGTCGAAGCTCCCCTCCAGGGGAGATGGTAAGTCCATGCCGCACCCGCGGTAGAAGATGGCCGCGGGCCGGCGGTGGAAGCTTCTTCTTCCCCCCGGGTCCTCCACGAGGGATCCCGGGCTGTAGACGCCACACCAGCTGGAGTTCTGCAGACTGCGGCTTCAGGCTGCCGGCTGCCGGCTGCCGCGGGCCAGCGTAACGGAGCGCTCCCCTCCAGCGAGGTCTCACCCGTTCCGCGCCGAGAGTCCACGCTGCGCCCGCCGCTGAAGCTCCGGGCGCGTCTCCGGGAAAGTCCGCGCCGATCCTTGCTGTTAGGCCACGGGAGAGGCGACCTGAAAAAATCGCCTCTCCATGGAAGAGGCGGCCGAAACGGTTTCCCCCTCACCCACCCCCACCACCCCCCCCCCCACACCACCCCCACACATAACACACAAAGAAACATTAAAAACAGACTTTTAAACAGACTTTTAAACATAAAAAAAGTTTTTTAAAAAAAAAAGTTAAAAAAAGTCTGATCATCCAACTCAGTATCCTGTACCTGCCTTCTCTCCATACCCCCTGATCCCTTTAGCCACAAGGTCCACATCTAACTCCCTCTTAAATATAGCCAATGAACTGGCCTCAACTACCTTCTCTGGCAGAGAATTCCAGAGATTCACCGCTCTCTGTGTGAAAAATGTTTTCCTCATCTCGGTCCTAAAAGATTTCCCCCTTATCCTTAAACTGTGACCCCTTGCTCTGGACTTCCCCAACATCGGGAACAATCTTCCTGCATCTAGCCTGTCCAACCCCTTAAGAATTTTGTACGTTTCTATAAAATTCCCCCTCAAAGCTATTGGCAGAAAGAACTCCTGTGTCGGACGCAGGAAATTTTGTGCATTTTTTTCTGCAAATTTCCCGCCAATTGTAAAATTGGAATGTGTAGATTAATCTTCGTCTATCTATATATAACTAAAACTCTGATCTTGTTATCTTCTGGTTTGTGCGGTCATTCTATTTGCGTGAAAACGGTTTGCGATAGCGCTACGATTTTTCACCAGTTCACTCACCGTTCTCCTATGCTGCGATTGCACCAAGTTTTGCTCCGATAGGTTGAACGTTGTAAAAGTTAGCGAGGTTTAAAAAAAAAAATGTAAACTGCGCATGCGTAGATCAATCTCTTCTCCTGCCGATCAGCACAGCGCGGACTAGTCTCTTCCCCTGTCACTCACCGGGACGGTCCGCCCCTTCCTGCGCCATCGCGTCTTTACTGGAGCCGAGGATGGCCAGCGGAGGTTTCCAACCGGCCACAATTTTCGGAGAGACTCGAAGCAGCCCAGCCCCAAGCAGCCCAGCATCGGAGACCCAGCCCAGCTTCGGAGACCCAGCCCAGCGTCGGAGACCCAGCCCAGCCCAGCATGGGAGACCCAGCCCAGCCCAGCCCAGCATCAGAGACCTAGCCCAGCCCAGCCCAGCCCAGTGTCGGAGACCCAGCCCAGCCCAGAGTCGGAGATGTCGCCGATGTCGCCAAATAGAAAGCAGAGACTCAGATCCCGGTGGAGGAGAACGACCAGCACCTGCAGTGAGTCCCCATGGCACCGCCAATTCCAGCCAATACCCCTCCAGTCCCCCTCGCTGGCTCCTTCCTACCCCCCTCCCCATGATACCCCCCTCTCGCCCATGGCTCTTCCCCCGTGGTGTCGTCGGCGAACAGTGGTTTCGTCGGCGAACTTGAAAATGGAGTTTGCACTATGTCCGGCTACACAGTCATGAGTATAGAGTGAGTAGAGCAGGGGGCTGAGCATGCAGCCTTGAGGTGCTCCCCTACTGATTGTTATCGAGGATGAAGTGTTTCTGCCAATTTGACTGTGGTCTGTAGATGAGGAAATCGAGGATCCAATTGCAGAGAGATGCGCAGAGACCCAGTTCTGTGAGTTTCGTAACCAGCTTGGAGGGGATGATGACATTGAACGCCGAGCAGTAGTCTATAAACAACAGCCTGACATAACAGTTTTTATTGTCCAATCGGTCCAGCATGGAGTGGAGAGCCAGTGAGATTGCATCCTCCACGGACCTATTGTGACGGTAGGCGAACTGTAGTGGGTCGAGGTTCTTATTGAGGTAGTAGTTGATATGCCCCATAACAAACCTTTCAAAGCACTTCATCACCACGCACGTTAGTGCCACTGGTCGATAGTCATTGGGGCACGTCACCTTACTCTTCTTGGGCGCCGGTATTATTGATGCCCTCTTAAAGTAGGAGGGAACCTCAGACCTCAGAAGTGAGAGATTGAAAATGTCCGCAAAAACTCCTGCCAGTTGGTCTGCATAGGTTTTGACAACTCGACCGGGTATGCCATCAGGTCCGGGCGCATTCCAAGGGTGATATTATAATATCAATATCAGAAAGGTGATATTTTAATAACAATTACCATACTTACTCAGATTAATTAATTGAAAGAAGTCACAGACGGCAAGCACAAGTTACCGAAATCAGTTGACATCAAATGAGATGTCCGTGACCACAGCTTTAGCTACTAAGGCCTTAAGGTTTGGAGCTCCCTCTCTATATCTCTCCTTTTTTGCCACTTTTTCTCCCCTTTCAGATGCTCCTTATAATCTACCACCTCGGTCAAACCCTTTGGTAAACCCTCATTTATAAGCGGCTTATCATCAAAAACCCGCACTACACTAGACATGTTCTCATTTCACTCCTACCATTCGGGAAGGAGGTACAGGGGTCTGAAAACCATGACCACCAGCTTCCAGAATAGCTTCTTCCCAACAACCATCAGGCTTGTCAACACTACACAATACTATCCTCAACAATAAACTATGGACTATCTTTGGTTGCACTGAGGTCTTCGGGCTTTTTCTGCACTGGTCCTCTGGTTATTAATTTATTAAATTTTTGTTTTATTTATTAGATAATATCAATGTGTATTTTGTTTATAGGCATGTAATGCTGTTGCATGTAAGAATTTCATTGTTCAGTTTATTGGTACATTTGATAATTAAACACTCTTGACTTGGCTATTTGAATCTTTTTACAGTAATGTATTGTGAAGCAGTTGGATATATTGTTCCTTTGATTTTTAATAAAAACATCAGAAGACATACAATAACCATATCCAACAGTGTTCATTTAAAACAAGGGCCGTTATAATGAAATACTGATCACAAATTAAGTTTTTTAGAAAATAATACAATAGTTCTGAGATAACATTAGAGAAAAAAGAACAAGAGATCAGGGGCCCAGCTACAATTAAATGTAAGTTGGTGTTGTAGTTGAATAGCAACATTAGCACAGAGCAGGTTGCGGCAAGATAAACAAATAACAGCTAGGAGCTTATATTCAGTTGCGTAAGGGTGTTTCAAAGCAATCCATAAATCATTGTAACTGGGGTGGATATTCATAGAATTTAAGTGCAAATCTGATTCAAAGCGACACAAGTTGCAATTACCTCTTGTGTAGGAAAGAATTGCAGATGCTGGTTTAAATCGAAGGTAGTCACAAAATGCTGGAATAACTCAGCGGCACAAGCAGCATCTCTGGAGAGAAGGAATGGGTGACGTTCTGGGTCAAGAAGAAGGGTCTCGACCCGAAATGTCACCCATTCCTTCTCTCCGGAGATGCTGCCTGTTCCAGAAGTTATTCCAGAATTTTGTGTCTATCTTGCAATTACTTCTTGTGCTACTTTTGAAAATGTTATGCAACAAAGAGCATCATACTCACAATGGGGACACCAGAGTCTGCAAATGCTGGAATCTGGAGCAAAATAACCTGCTGGCGGACTCATTGAGTTCCTCCAGCAGTATTTGTTTTGTCCCACCCATAATCCTGCCCAGAAGAAAGTGACAACTAATCAAATTTATTATGGTGAACAAGGAAATGGCAGATGAGTTGAACAGGTACTTTGGACCCGTCTTCACTCGTGGCCAGAGGATCTGGGGTGACGGAGGAACTGAAGGAAATCCACATTAGGCAGGAAATGGTGCTGGGTAGACTGAAGGCTGATAAATCCCCAGGGCCTGATGGTCTGCAACCCAGGGTACATAAGGAAGTGGCTCTAGAAATTGTGGATGCATTGGTGATAATTTTCCAATGTTCTGTAGATTCAGGATCAGTTCCTGTGAATTGGAGGGCAGCTAATGTTATCCCACTTTTTAAGAAAGGAGGGAGAGAGAAAACAGGGAATTATAGACCAGTTAGCCTGACATCGGTGGTGGGGAAGATGATGGAGTCAATTATAAAAGATGAAATAGAGGCACATTTGGATAACAATAACAGGATCGGTCCAAGTCAGCATGGATTTACGAAGGGGAAATCATGCTTGACTAATCTTCTGGAATTTTTTGAGGATGTAACTAGGAAAATGGACAAGGGAGAGCCAGTGGATGTAGTGTACCTGGACTTTCAGAAAGCATTTGATAAGGTTCCACATAGGAGATTAGTGGGCAAGATTAGGGCAAATGGTATTGGGGGTAGAGTGCTGACATGGATAGAAAATTGGTTGGCAGACAGGAAACAAAGAGTAGGGATTAACGGGTCCCTTTCAGAATGGCAGGCAGTGACTAGTGGGGTACCGCAAGGCTCAGTGCTGGGATCGCAGCTATTTACAATATACATCAATGATTTAGATGAAGGGATTCAAAGTAACATTAGCAAATGACATAAAGCTGGGTGGCAGTGTGAACTGTGAGGAGGACGCTATGAGAATGCAGGGTGACTTGGACAGGTTGGGGGAGTGGGCAGAAGCATGGCAGATGCAGTTTAATGTGGATAAACGTGAGGTTATCCACTTTGGTAGTACAAACAGGAAGGCAGATTACTATCTAAATGGTGTTAAGTTGGAAAAAGGGGAAGTAAAGGGGTCCTTGTTCATCAGTCAATGAAAGTAAGCATGCAGATACAGCAGGCAGTGAAGAAAGCGAATGGCATGTTGGCCTTTATAACAAGAGGAGTTGAGTATAGGAGCAAAGAGGTCCTTCTGCAGTTGCATAGGGCCATAGTGAGAACGCACCTGGAGTATTGTGTGCAGTTTTGGTCCCCTGATTTGAGGAAGGACATTCTTGCTATTGAGGGAGTGCAGCATAGGTTTACAAGGTTAATTCCCGGGATGGCGGGACTGTCATATGCTGAGAGAATGGAGCAGCTGGGCTTGTATACTCTGGAGTTTAGAAAGATGAGAGGGGATCTTATTGAAACATAGACGATTGTTAAGGGTTTGGACACGCTAGAGGCAGGAAACATGGTCCCGATGTTGGGGGAGTCCAGAACCAGGGGCCACAGTTTAAGAATAAGGGGTAAGCCATTTAGAACGGAGACAAGGAAACACTTTTTCTCACAGAGAGCTGTGAGTCTGTGGAATTCTCTGCTTCAGAGGGCAGTGGAGGCCAGTTCTCTGGATACTTTCACGAGAGAGCTAGATAGGGCTCTTAAAGATAGCGGAGTCAGGGGATATGGGGAGAAGGCAGGAACGGGGTACTGATTGGGGATGATCAGCCATGATCACATTGAATGGCAGTGCTGGCTCGAAGGGCCGAATGGCCTACTCCTGCACCTATTGTCTATTGTTTATTGTCTATTGCCATTTAGTTTATTTTCAAGCCATCAAGGAAACACAAAATATTAAGTATAAATGTAAAATTCAGAATGAATAATCGTTTGGAAATGTTTTGAATTTAGATAAAACATGAAGGAAGTTGCTAGTATACACCAGTCTCATTCTTAATAATGATTGTATATAAAATATATTATTGATCATTTAAATCACATTGCTGTGATTTGAAATGTTAATATTTGTAACAAACCCTGTGTTGATCAAACAATGCCAAGTTATCTCTTTTATGTAAAGTAAGGAAAATTTCAAAAGCAAAATTTAAGAATATAATGTTTAAAAACTTGTGCTAATAGCACATGTTTGTGGCATATTGTGGCATCAAAGTGTGTTTGAGCAGAACAAAAGTAATTTCAATATGAGCAGGTTATTTTTATGCCCAAGATAGTAACTCCAACTCCAACAGTAAATTTTGTTCAATGTTTAGCTGAGCCTACTGACATACACTGTGATAAAACTGAGTAACATACAATTTATTTGCTTTCTAAAGTTTTAGGAAATGAAATGACCATATAACCATATAACCATATAACAATTACAGCATGGAAACAGGCCATCTCGGCCCTTCTAGTCCGTGCCGAACACGTATTCTCCCCTAGTCCCATCTACCTGCACTCAGACCATAACCCTCCATTCCTTTCCCGTCCATATAACTATCCAATTTATTTTTAAATGATAAAATCGAACCTGCCTCCACCACCTCCACTGGAAGCTCATTCCACACAGCTACCACTCTCTGAGTAAAGAAGTTCCCCCTCATGTTACCCCTAAACTTCTGTCCCTTAATTCTCAAGTCATGTCCCCTTGTTTGAAACTTCCCTACTCTCAGTGGGAAAAGCTTATCCACGTCAACTCTGAATATCCCTCTCATCATTTTAAAGACCTCTATCAAGTCCCCCCTTAACCTTCTGTACTCCAAAGAATAAAGACCTAACTTGTTCAACCTTTCTCTGTAACTTAGTTGCTGAAACCCAGGCAACATTCTAGTAAATCTCCTCTGTACTCTCTCTATTTTGTTGACATCCTTCCTATGATATCAGATGCTTAATTTAAAATGAGGTGTAAATAAAGTCATAGATCCATAAAATCGTACACCACAGAAACAGGTCCTTTAGCTTTCCACAATCATGCAGACCTTATTCCCATCTACATTAACATCTTGGCCATTTGAGTGCCTTTCTAAATGTCTCTTCAACATAGTGATTGCATCTGACTCCACTACCTTCTCTAGCGGCACGTTCCAGGTGTCAAACACTCATTGAAAAACTTTTCCTAAAATCCCTTTTAAAACTCACTCACCTTAAACCTATGTGTTCAAAAGGGAACTGCAGATGCTGGAATATCGAAGGTACACAAAATTGCTGGGGAAACTCAGCGGGTGCAGCAGCATCTATGGAGCGAAGGAAATAGGCGACGTTTCGGGCCGAAACCCTTCTTCAGACTGATGGGGGGTGGGGGGGGGGAGAAAGAAGGAAAAGGGGAGGAGGAGGTGGAGCCCGAGGGCGGGCGGATGGGAGGGTGGGAGGAGACAGCTAGAGGGTTAAGGAAGGGGAGGAGACAGCAAGGGCTAGCAAAATTGGGAGAATTCAATGTTAATGCCATACGAACGCAAGGTCCCCAGACGGAATAGAAATGCAACACCTGTCCCTTCACCTCCCCCCTCGACTCCATTCAAGGACCCAAGCAGTCGTTCCAGGTGCGACAAAGGTTCACCTGTATCTCCTCCAACCTCATCTACTGCATCCGCTGCTCTAGATGTCAGCTGATTTACATCGGGGAGACCAAGCGTAGGTTGGGCGATCGGTTCGCCGAACACCGCCGCTCAGTCCGCAATAACCTACCTGAACTCCCGGTGGCTCAGCACTTCAACTCCCCCTCCCATTCCCAATCCGACCTCTCTGTCCTGGGTCTCCTCCATTGCCAGAGTGAGCAACAGCGGAAATTGGAGGAACAGTACCTCATATTCCGTCTGGGGACCTTGCGTCCGTATGGCATTAACATTGAATTCTCCCAATTTTGCTAGCCCTTGCTGTCTCCTCCCCTTCCTTAACCCTCTAGCTGTCTCCTCCCACCCTCCCATCCGCCCGCCCTCGGGCTCCTCCTCCTCCTCCCCTTTTCCTTCTTTCTCCCCCCCCCCCCACCCCCCATCAGTCTGAAGAAGGGTTTCGGCCCGAAACGTCGCCTATTTCCTTCGCTCCATAGATGCTGCTGCACCCGCTGAGTTTCCCCAGCAATTTTGTGTACCCACCTTAAACCTATGGCAGCTAGGTTATGATAACCCTGCCATAGAAAAAAATATTCTATCAACTCTACTTTTGCCTCTTATAATTATATTTACCTCTATCAAGGCACTCCTCAGCTCCCTTACACACCTGAGAAAATAAGACTAGCCTACCGAATCTCTCCCCGTAGCTAGTTCTCCAATACAGGCAGCATCCGGTTAAATTTCCTCGGCACTCTCTCTAGAGCAACCACATCATTCTGGTACTGTGGCAAGGCAACCAGAACTGCACACAATATACCATGTGCAGTCTAACCCACGCTTTGCAAAGTTGCAAGGTGTTGGATGACCTTTCCGGTAATTAATATCAACAATCCCTAAATTAAAACTGTAAATGTTGGCAGTTTGAAATAAAATGAGAAAACGTTACAAATACTCAACCAGTCAGACAGCAACTTCAGAGAAATAAAAGGTTGATGTTATATCTTGTTGACCTTTCCCAAAAATTGAGGAAACTTTCCCAATCCTGATGAAATGTCACTGGCTTGAAATATTAACCGAATGGAACCTACTTTACTATTCTTCTTCAAATATTTAGTGTAAGCTCTGTCTTCAGCACAATCAACACTGAGCTGGAATTTAGCCACTGCTTCTGAATGTGTGATGACACAGTCTTGTTTGACTCATAATTCACTGGGATTAAGTTTGCCTTGTGCTCAGTGGTTAGAATCTTTGGATGCTTGTAAAGCAAACATGGAATAGAACATAGACTTTTAAACATAGAACAGTGCAACAGGAACAGGAACATGTTAGTAGCGAACATGATAACAAGATAAACTAATATCACCTGTCTGAACATGATCCATACCCCTCCATTCTCTGCATATCCAAATACCTATCTAAAAGCTTCATAAATGCCACTATGATATCTGCCACCATCACCACCCGAGCCAGCATGATCCAGGCACTCACTATCCTCTGTGTAAAAAACTTGCCCCACGCATTTACTTAAAACTTTCTCACTCTCACCTTGAATCTATGCACTCTAGTCTTTGACATTTCCACCCTGCAAGAAAGGTCCTGACTGTATAGTTTATTCACACCTCTCACAATTTTATATACTGTGCTTCTATCAGCTCTCCCCTCAACCTCTGCTGATCCAGAGTAAACGATCTAAGTTTGTCCAACCTCGCCTTATAACTAATACCACAATCATCACAAAGTTCTAAGGACAGACAATATTGAGACGGATTCTCCTTAATTTCTGTCCTTTGGTGGTCAAAGACATGGAAAAGCCGACATGCAATAGTTGGTACTCCAGATTATAGTTCTCTTAAATTTATTATGTGGTGAAAATCACATCCATTTTACTTCTAGATGGATGGGATCCACATTACATTTCTGGAAGGAGGCAATTGAAGGGGATCCCTACAGTGATTTTCATGTGGCAGACAGCAGGGAGACCTCCTTGGAAATACAACAAACAGATGACTCATTACTGGAAGATGGTCATAATGATGGTATCTCTGAGATCAACTGGATATGCTCATTCCCAGATGAAGGAAATTGGGTCATGAATTCATATCAAAGTTACTTTTTCACCATGCTTTAATACTTCAACATGATTCTTTTTGCTGCACAAACATCATTGTTTTTCAGCTGATGTATGCCTTGTCGAATTACATTTTAAATAGTGAGGGTGTCAAAGGTTATATGGAGAATGCAGGAGAATGGGGTTGAGAGGGAAGCATAGATGAGCCATAATCAAATGATGGAGCAGACTCAATGAGCCGAATGGCCTAATTCAGCTCCTATGCCTTATTGCCTTATGGGACTGCACCAAGATTGTCACAATGTCCTGTGGAATGGAGTCAAGGATATTCACATCAAAGATATTAATTGAGGAGACCTTTGCATCTCATTTTCAGCAAGCATTGACTCTCCTCAGTATTTGATGTACTCCATTCTAGGCTCCCAGTGGAGTGGACCCTTGGGTATTTAGGTCATAGATGGTATTGACATCACTAAACAAGCCATGCATGTTATGGTTATCAGCCAGCTGCTGGATCCCCTGTGCTCGTTTCACCCACCATCTGTTCTTCAGGTCATGAGTTACACTAAACTTACAGGCAACTCTAAATAGGTCACTGCCAGATGTTAATTAGATAGTTATATAACTGAGAGATGACTGATCAGTTGAAACTGTTTGAGTCTTAGTATTATATGAAGAGGAGTAAAACAAGAAATAATTGGATTTATTTAATGTCTTTAATGATCTCAAGACATCCCAAAGCAATTACGCCTAACTTTTGAAGTGAGTGTACTATGCATGCAAGGGAAAAAAGTCCCAATCTACTGTACAGTCAATTAAGTAGTATTATAAGTGTGGTCATTGTAATATGGAAAACACAGCTGCCAGTTTGCATACACTCAGTTCTCACAAATACCAATGTAAAAAAGGCCAGATATCTGCAATTTATTGGTGTTGAATTGAGAGTTAAACATTACATCCTTGATAAAACTCCTCTGGTCTTTCTCACAATAGTGCCAAAAAAAAATTATATCCTTATGAGGGAGCAGATGGACCTTGCTTTAATATTTCATCTGAAAGATGACACCTCCAACAGTACTACATTGGCACCTCTCTCTTTGTACTAAACAATCTGCTTGGTTCTTCTGCACATGTTTAGATGTGCGAATTAAACTCTTGAGTTTATTTCAATCCTGAGCGCAGACCCACACTCGGGTTGAACCACTACACATGGATAACAAATCAAGTATCTTTAAAAAAAAAAAAAATACAAGATGTCTACTACATCTACGGCTCAGATTTGCTTTGAGGAAACCTCCATCATTCCAGTCCTGAAGAAAATTTAAATGACCCATCTCAATGACAACTGCCCAATGAAATATTTTTAAAGAATGGTAATGGCCTGTATCTGAACATAAGAACAATAAGAACATCTTTGCCAGGATGCTATTCATTGATGACAACTCAGCCTTCAACACTCTAACATTGAATAAGCTCATCTTTACACATCTGTACCATGGGTTTGGGAACTCCCATCTGCAACCAACTTCTGGACATCCTGACCAACACACATCAGTCAGTTAGAATTGGACAAAACATTTTCTCACCCTGAATCTCAACGCTTGTGCCCCCAGGATTGTGTGCACAGTCCCCTGTTTCATTCCCTGTATACCCATGACTGTGTGGCCAAGCACAACGCTAACTCGATCATTAAATTCACCAGTGATACCACTGCTGTCAGCCAGATTAACAATGATGAGATGAAGTATAGGAAAGATATGGGGAAGTTAATATCATGGTATCAGGTCAATAACCTAGCTCATAAAATGAGCAAAATAAAAGATTTGTTTAACCTGTTCACTGCCAAGTTTATTTTTTCACTACTGGCCATGACCTAAGTATACTCGGGGGTGGCACTGTAAAGGTTAATGACTGAAGTAAGCAAGGAGATGAACACAACCTTGTCATCATCAACATAGCTGCTGTGGAGATGGTCGACGGCATCAAGTTTCTGGACATCCATATCACCAGCAACCTAACACGGTCCTTTCACTGATCAAGAAAGTGCATCGTTGTATTTACTTTCTTAGGAATTGGAGAATATTTGGCATATCTGCAATGATGCTCACGAACTTCTACAAATGCACTATAGAAAGTATTTTGATGAGATGGGTCAGCTTGGTATGCCATTGATCTGCACTTCATCCCCTGAATATGCAGACAGCAGTTAACATAGTCCAGTGAACATAAGCTTGTCTTCCTTCCATTCATAGAAAAAACATTGAAACTTCGAAAAATAGGTGCAGTAGTAGGCCATTTGGCCCTTTGAGCCAGCACCGCCATTAAATATGATCATGGCTGATCATTCTAAATCAGTACCCCGTTCCTGTTTTTCCCCATACCCCTTGATTCCTTTAGCCCAAAGGGCTCAATCTAACTCTCTCTTGAAAACATCCAGTGAATTGGCCCCTACTGCCTTCTGTGGCAGAGAATCCACAGATTCACAACTCTCTGGGTGAAAAAGTTTTTCCTCATCTCAATCCTAAATGGCAACCCCTTATTCTTAAACTGTGACCCCTGATTCTGGACTCCCCCAAAATCGGGACCATTTTCCCTTCATCTAGCCTGTCCAATCCTTTAAGAATCTTATATGTTCCTATAAGATCCCCTCTGATCCTAAATTTCAGTGAATACAAGCCCAGTCAACCCATTCTTTCATCATATGTCTGTCCTGCCATCTCGGGATTTAACCTGGTGAACTTACGCTGTACTTCCTCAATAGCAATAATGTCCTTCCTCAAATTAGGAGACCAAAATTACACCCATATTAATCCAGGTGCGGCTTCACCAGGGCCCTGTACAACTGCAGTAGGTCCTCCTTGTTCTGAAAATCAAATCATCTTGCAATGAAGGCCAACATGCCATTAGCTTTCTTCACTGTCAGCTGCACCTGCATGCTTACTTTCAATGACTGATGTACAAGCATACCCAGGTCTCGTTGTCCCTTTTCCTAATCTGGCACCATTCAGATAATAATATGCCTTCCTGTTCTTGCCACCAAAGTGGATAACCTCACATTTATCAACATTATACTGCATCTGCCATGCATCTGCCCACTCACCCAACCTATCCAAGTCACCCTGCATTCTCATAGCATCCTTCTCGCAGCTCACACTGCCACCCAGATTTGTGTCATCCACAATCAATTCCAGTCAATTTTCATGGTGCGTGCATCAGGATGGCTGGAAATCTAGTCATATTTCCAAAGGATATCTGCTACCTTGGCCTTTGCCTTTTCTCTCTTCCACCTTCTGGGTGAAGATGTTTGAAAGTAGATGGAAGCCTCAAACAACCTTGGAACACTGACTTCCCCAGGATATCAGATTCCTGAATAATCGCCTCTTTCATTTCCACTTCCCAGAGATAATATCACCTTATTTGGTAGTTACCTTATGTCATGTACATTGCACCCTGCTGTATTTGACAGTAAGATGATCTGAATCTCAATCTTTGGAGAACTTACCTGCAAATAGGAGAGAAAGAAAATCTCAATCTTTGGGGAACTTACCTGCAAATAGGAGAGAAAGAAAATGGAATGAAAAAAAGCAGAGCATGCCTAACCATTAACACCATTTCAACATGGATTTAAATCTGCTGCATTAAATCCATTAGAGGAAAATTGTGGAGCTTTGGAAAGAGTACAAAGGAGGTTTTCCAGAATGATACCTTGATTATGGGGTATTAGCTACAGGAATAGTTGGGCAGTCTTGGATTGTTTTCTCTGGAACGTCAGAAGTTGCGGGTAAACCTGATAGAAATATATAGAATTATGTGGAATTATATGTAATTGCCAAGGATGGAACATTCAAAAACCAGAGAGGGGTAAAGTTTAAAGGAGATGTGTGAGGCAAGTTTATTTACCCAGCGTAACCCAGAAGGGTCTGAAGATGGGTCTCGACCAGAAACGTCACCTTTTCCTTCGCTCCATTGATGCTGCCTCACCCGCTGAGTTTCTCTAGCACTTTTATCTACCCCAGATATGTTAGTGGCATTTTAAAGAATTTTGGAAAAGCATAGGGTTATGCAGGGAATGGATACAAGATACGAGATACAAGATACATGTATTTGTCACATGTGCCAGCTGGCACAGTGAAATGAGATTACCATACAGCCATACAATAAAAATAAAGAACACAATACACGATAGAGTTCAACATAAAAACATCCCCACACAGCAGAATCAAATGTTCCCACTGTGAGGGAAGGCACCAAAGTCAGTCTCTTCCTCTAATGTTCCCCAATGTTCACCCGTGGTCGGGGCCTCCCCGAGCCCTCCGCAGTCGCCGCTACGGGCGGCCCGATGTTCAGGCCTGCTCGCCGGGGTGATGTAAGTCCGACGTCGGGGCTGGGGAACGTCCTCAGCGGCCTGGACAACAGAGTCGGCCCCCTCCTACCGGAGTCCGCGGCTCCCAAAGTCCACAGGCCGCGCCGGGCGGAGACTGGTGCTGGCGGCCCTTGGCCCAGGGCCCCAGGACTCCGTGATGACGGTCAGCACCGCCCACGTTGGGAGCTCTCCAAACCAGAGCTCCACGATGTTGGAGCAGCGGCCCAACGTTCCGGAGCTCCAAACGGCGATCCAGGTCAGTATCGCCCGCTCCGTGGTGAATCCAGCGCTGCGCCGCCGATGTTGCAGCTCTGGTCCAGTTCTCGGTCCCCGGCAGGAAAGGCCGCTCCGATCCAGCTGGTAGGCCGCGAGGTGGGGGGCGAGGACACGACTCGGAGGAATAGTCGCGTTCCGCCAGGAAGCGACTGGGAAACAGTTTCCCCCTTACCCTGCCCCCCTCCCTCACATAGAAAAGTTAAGGTTTCCCCCAAAAACAGACTTTAAACTAACTTTAGGGTTATGGACTATGTGCAGGTAGATAAATGATGGTCGTGGTATCATAAAATCATAGTCATACAGCATGGAAACAGGCCCTTCATCCCAACTTGCCTATGCCAACCAAGATGCCCCATCTACATTAGTCCTTCCTACCTGTATTTTGCCCATATCCCTCTAAACCTTTCCTATCCATGTACCTGTCCAAATGTCTTTTAAATGTTATTATAGTACCTGCCTCAACTATCCTCTCTGGCAGCTTATTCCATATACCCAACAACCTCTGTGTGAAATAGTTGCCCATCGGGCTCCTATTAAACCTTTCTCCTCTCACCTTAAACCTATCTTCCTGCATCTAGCCTGTCCAACCCCTTAAGAATTTTGTAAGTTTCTATAAGATCCCCCCTCAATCTCCTAAATTCTAGCGCGTACAAGCCGAGTCTATCCAGTCTTTCTTCATATGAAAGTCCTGACATACCAGGAATCAGTCTGGTGAACCTTCTCTGCACTCCCTCTATGGCAATAATGTCCTTCCTCAGATTTGAAGACCAAAACTGTACGCAATACTCCAGGTGTGGTCTCACCAAGACCCTGTACAACTGCAGTAGAACCCCCCTGCTCTTATCTTCCCCTCTTAATCTTTGTTGCTTTCCCTTTTTATTTCCCTGCCATGTTTCCTCTGTCGATTCCCATACATAGCTCCAGAAGTTAAATTTAATACATTTAATTTATTTACCAACAATCAGTAATGCGCCTTTGAATGTGTGTTATCATTGTATTCAGAAATAAGGTAAAAATTATGTACATTTATTAAAAATGCTCCACATATTTACATCTCATTGACCATGTGCCTCAATTTTTTTCTCAAAAGTGGAACATTTTTGAAGGGCATGTGCAGTATTGATTATTGATTATCCAGTAAACTTCAAATAATTTATTGCTAACAATCATTTATTAACAATAAATTTCTGCTATTTTACAAAAGGTCCTATTGGCAAAATAACAATCTTACGTCAAGGAATTAAACAACTCCGGTAAAATATTGAATATTTTGCCACATAAATGAATAAAAATTAGGAACATACCATTTATTTAATTTTAATTGCATAATTACAAGATATTATAACTTTAATTACATAATATTCTTATATTTCATCCATTAGAGCAAGTATGAGTGGAATTAGCCCACATACTCAGAGAGCAAATGAAATCATAGGATGCATTAACAAAGTTTATTCTGACAATGCTAAGGTAATTTGGGATAAAATTGTAAAGGATTAGTAGTGTGAGATGTGGGAGAACAGGGGTGGCCAAAGTGAACAGGGGTGGGAAAGTGAATACCTCAGGAAGATAACTAAATCACCTTATGTTCTTAATTTATTTGATTTCACTTTTCATTGTACCTGTATTAAGAAATTCAGAATGCTATTTAATCAAAGAAGACCTAGAAATTCAATTGATCAAATTTTACAGCTTTCAAAATTTGATTTCCAGGAAATAAAGTCATGAAATATCAATTGGTTTGGCAACGGCTATAAAAAAAATACAAATTCAGAAATCGTCAAAATAAAGGATGGCCATAAATAATCAGGAACCAAAAGAAATTTGCAGGATTTGAATTTACAGGTAACATTTACTGGAATCAATTTGATTATACTTCTCATAATACTATTGACAGTAACATTGAAAACTGACACACAGTAATGAACCCTGATCTGCCAGTTACAAGAGTTTAAAACTGACTTCTTCAGTGAGGGCAGTATCATAATTGAAACCTGATCCTAAGTATTTAGCTTCTATTATATGGAAGAAAAGCAGGGAGGTTAACCAGCAATCTGGTCAGCATTTATCCCTCAACCAACACCAAAACATTTACTTTATTGATGTCTATGGGATATTGAATGCAAATTGACTATCGCATTTTCTTATCTTACAAACAAGATCATGAAACATTAGTTTGTTTGCTATTGATTTGTTTTAAACAAGTTTAAACAAATATGTAGCAAGCCACCATATTGTTTCATTTTGAAGCAAATATGTTCATAATTTTAATAAATTTCCACTTTCAGTAATATTCCATCAAATCTTTGCTATCAAAACATTATTTGGAATGATATGACCAAGATTAAACTTACATTTCAAAAATGCTCTTCTTTTAATTGATGCCTAGTCTCACTAGTTGTTGAAGACTATTAAGTGAACAAAAATGAAAGCTGCATATATCATGCACACACTCTTTACAACTTCTTGGGTCTTAGGGAAAGTGCCCATGCCATAGGCACGAATCTGGGACACTGAGGCAGTCCATCACATTTGGCATTGTTTGATTTCAGGTCTTGGCTGAGCAGAAAACCAGGCTAAAACAGCAGGCGGTATTGGAGCCTTTGATATTTACTAATATAATATTTTACCTTGAACTGGAAATTAAATCCGCAACTGGTTAAGTTTCTTTAGAGCTTTTTCACATGGGGACAATAAAATAAATAAAATGCCACTTTTTTACAAAAAACACCCGCTTTGAAATAACTGCAATCGACTTGCGGGGTTCACTCACCTGCTACATGATTTTGATACAATGTAGTTGGTGTACGTTGTTATTTATTGCAGAACAGATCTACGTTAAAATAAGGATGCGACATGAATGCATAATGCGGCCAATAAAACAACTGTTGTAAAATGGGGCAGATCATGAAAAAATACAAATTTGTTATTTTTGCAATTGGTCTTTGGGGAATTTATGGCCAGGTAGTTCTGCAGTGCGCCACCAAGTGGACAGTGTGCTGGGATTAGCCACGATTTATCTGAACAGTAGCACCTGGTCACATTTCCACTCGGGGCACTTTCATCCCCGTTTCAGTAAACCCATCTGTAGGAGGTATATGTTATCAGTCTTAAACGCGGAGTGACTATATAATTGATAACAATATGGATTTGGGATGAGCAGCAAAATTATAGCTCCGGATTTATGTAATGTTGAAATAACCATTCCTCCAATATGTAATGGTCATTTTATTACCGGTCGGTTCTTTGAATTTGAAGCATGCACTTAATGCCGTATGAAAAGATTATGACTGCTTTGAATAAAACCATAAATAGGATAATGTGATTTAAAACTCTAAAATAATATGTATAGCTCCAGCTGTTTGGGATACGCCTGGTTATTAATAACATGTTTGTGGACTGGCGCCTTTCTCAATGTATCACTAATTATTTATTGTGTTAGTCAAATCCAAATGTAGAATGCAACCACGCTCAAGGTAAATTATACCTGAAGGTACGTATCCCTTCCATGCATCCGTGATTAACAGGATTGTAAAACTTCAAGAACCAATATGATTTAAAAAAAATACATTTCTATCCCCACTTAACATCTTTTCAGAAATCTGGTAAACTATGGAGTGTTTTACACATTATAATTCTAACATGTTCGTGCTTGGATATTACAGGTTGCAGCCAAACAGTATCGGTCCATTAATGCACAGAATTAAAATTAAAGTTCTGCACAATTGTCGTTAAATTGATACAAATATAATTGAATCAATACGATTAATTTCTGTCTGATAAATGTTTTTGTTTAAACAACGGAGCTAGGCTCAATACAGATTGTACAGGAGTCAAATAAAGTTGTCTGTTTGTGAAACACATTTATTAAAACCACACGGAAATGGCAACGTCAATCTGATTTTATGTTTATCATGACAAGCTCTAGTTCCCAATTGACACAATATCTGTCTTTCTGATGGTAAATGTGCTACTTTTAACATGCCAGTCAACATTCCAGCTATTAGCAGATGACCTCAACAGTTAGAACAAATAATTTAATATAACAAATAAGTTACATCAGACCATCTTTCGAGCCAAAATATCATATTCTAATCTTGTACATGAGCCTACTTTATTCAATATTTCTATTGCGCCGAAATAAACCAGCTTAAATAAGGAATCTATACTGCTAAATTAGTAAGAAAACAACAGAAAGTACATTTTTATAATGTATGAGGTGGAAGTTCATGAATTGATAGTTTACTCAAAGGACGGACGGCAGGGGACAAAAAAGACCGGTAACAATCTGAAATTATTGTGGTGCATTGAAACACACAAATACCCGCGAATAAAAAAGCACCCTCACGAACGTCAACTCAAGAGGAATTCAGCGCCCTAGTAATTGGCGGAGACATGACGTTCATGTATCAAACGCGCTGATAAGACCGTATCTGATAAGATCGTATCAGACCAGTCAGTCCCTCAATTAGGTCAGTGTTCAGAATCAGGATTACAAAAACTTCAAAGCAGAGCGGACAGTGATTAAAACCGGTCATTATACTATCTGCATGCATTTGGCCCTCGTTGTTTCTGTTTCCCCCAATTATAATAATCTCGGGCATTATTATCATTAGGGGAAACATATTAGCAAAGAGCGGAGGGAATATCGTTGATTGCACAGAGCGATTTCTTGTGTACGATTCGCTGCATCGCACCTCGGGTAGTGCGCTCAGTTTACGCATTCCTTAACAATTTGAAGTTCGGGTCTTGAACTGATACTCGTGTTATGGGGGTTCCAGGATCCCGGTGATAGCCCAGTTCAGAAACAACCTGGCTTTGCAAAAGATCACTTTCAAATTAAACCGCGGCGCGAACAACATGACCCTTTGTTTTGTGTTTGTTTGAATGTATTCCCAACCGGCCCGATTTGTTCCAATTGCATGGTGAATTTCTCTTTCGCATAATGCGATGCTCTCCAGCCCCACCTAAAACATTAGGCAACCTTCGCTAGTTTCAGTTTCTGCTTGGTGCGGATGTGTTGATAAAACTTGAATCGTGTGTGGGATTTAATAGTGTGGGGTCGGACGATGGCGGTAACTGTCCCGGGGGCTGAAGAACAGCCCTGTCACATCTCTCCCCACCCAGTCTAAGGTGCCCCTGCCTCCAGATAGCTGAACCGAAAGATCGGCAACGTCACCCCCTTTCCTGTTGCGGTTCACCTCCATTCAACAAATAACGACAACTGGAAGTGTTTGCATATTTTGCCAGGCTGATTTCCTGTGAATAAACTGTACCAGACACGTCCCATACTTTACTCTGCGCTGATATGATCGTTTTGTTTTAATCTGCTATAAACTCTACCGCACAAGACGCTCACTCGGGAGAAGTTTTTCGCAGATCAGTTCTCAAAGTATCAGGACTTCGGACACCTTTTAATACCGACCGTGACGAAAGCAGAGCATTGGCTCCGGTTTGTTGCTGCACCTTGTTTTTTGTTGTTGCTATTGTTGTAGAGAGAGAATAAGCAGGAACTTTAAATGCGGCGACAATTCTGTTCACCCGGCAGAGGTTGTTACTTTCCTTTGTTGAAGAACGCCTTGTGATTTGTGGCTGTATATGCGTAGAGTTGTGGTGAGGGCGATTTTGTAGCGACAATTACCACTTTAATCTGTGAGAAATCGTTTTCAGTGTAATACAAAATGTGTGCGTTTGTATGTGTGTGTATGATTGTGTACCCAACTGCTGACGCGTGCTAGAAGCACTTTTACTTTTGAACAGGTTAACTCAATAGTAAACACTTGTTTCTTTTGTGGACGTAATTGCGTGCTTTAAACTCCTAATTGGTTTTACCATGGATAGATTTGATATATTGGTCATTGAATAGGAGGACATTCTAATTCCGCGTCCGGATCTATACGGTGATTCTTTGTGAAACACCGGCGTAGTTGCTGCGATATCGCGAAGTGTGTGTGGTGTATGTACGGGCAAGATAACCATGTGCAATGTTGCAGCCGTGTAAAACATGAATCACGGCAGAATGAAACCGTGGAAAGTCTCACAGGTAACTAACCCGTCCATTGAGTTCTTCAACTCGGATGTGCCATATATCAGGTAATTCTTAAGGATAGGTGAATGCTATCATAGGTGAACTTTGGGTGAGTGCTCATTCATGTCGGTACTCTGCAGGACTGAGCGTAAAGTTATTATTGTGAAATATGTTGTTCGTCTATCGTTATTTTCTATTTGAAAAATTAAGCCTTCAAATATTGACCCAACCTGGCCCATCGAATCAAAACATGCATGTTGCTGAATCCCATCTCATCAGCACAGTATTTGACCTCAAAAGTGAAAACGGCCTCACTGACACGCGTAAAACAGTTGGCATCAAATTCGTGCGAAATAAAACAAAACATGTCTTGCTGATCGACATCATTGAGCTTCCAGCACATACATCGAGCAGCCAACTGTTCTCCCAGATTAACTCTTGCACATTTCCTCTTCTTTCCCAATCAAATTTAGTTCCCAGTTTAGACAACTGTTGTTCCCATGCAACCGGCACTGGGACGAGCCTGCAAGGTTTGTTGGCTGGCTGTTTCTCTGCTTTGACTTGTATGATCCTTACCGTAGGTGTTCCTGCCCATAGGTTACTGCGATCGCTCCCCCGAGGCCCAGCGTACTCTTGCACAGAGTGGCTTGTCGTAATCTCTGTTCCCAGACGCTGCAGCTTTCCACCAACCCCCCAAGTGAAACATATTCCTTAGAACCAGGCAATTTGAATCTCATTGAAAACATAAATATTCTTCAGAGGTGCAGAGAAGAAGAATTATTGATCCTTTGTCGGCCCATGAATCCGTTTTCCATGTACAAGTGTGCAGTTTTTATAGTGAATGTTGTAGTTGTCACAGTAAATTTCACGGGGAGACTTAGTCGTAGTTATGTCCAGAGTGAGACACTGCTTATAGCCAGAGGTTACCACAGTGAAAATGTGTTAATGATGAAAGTTTGCCATGGTCAAGTCAGTAAGAAATTCTCCATTGCAAACTTTCAAAGTGAGGTTTTGTCAATGAGAAAATGAACAGGATAAGGCATTGTCTTTGGTGGGCCACTGCCTATGGTGGTAAAACTGTGTCCATGGTGAGGTTTCTTCCAAGGCCAGATATTCTCCATGGATAGATTAGTGAAACATTGGCCAAGACAGGAGATGCAATAGGGTGAAAAGCTGTCCATTATTGAGAAATTGTCTGGGGTGAACCATGGTGCATCCAAATACAACGACACAGTGTCCATGACAAGGCACCATCCATGATAAGGGATTGCCCAGGGTGAAAGATGGTCTACAGTGTATAACTAACCATGTAAAAGTATGGCCCATGACAAGTGTTTATCAATGATGAGAGAATGATCAAGTAATGCACTGTCAATTGCAAGAAATTGACAAGGTTATAAGCATTGTCCATGGTGTGATGCTGTCCATGGGATTAGATGGTTTACTGTTGGACTTGTCCATTGAGTGAGATTGTCCATGGTAAGCATTATCCCTGGTGATGGCTTGTCTATGGTGAGGCATTCTCAATTGTAAAAGATTGTTTGTGGTGAGTAATTGTCCTTGGCAAAACAGTATCAATGGTTGTCCATGTTAAAAGATTGTGCATAAAACATTTTCTATAAATGAAACAGTTACCATGGTAATACAATGTCCATGAGGAGAAATTGACTTTGGTGAAGCATTGTCCATGGTTTGACATTATTTTTAGTGAGGTCCAAGGTGCAACATTGTCCGTTCTTTAACATTGTCCATGTTTAGATGCTGTTGTTGCTGAGACATTGAGTGCTACTTGATCCTGGTTGGGCAACTGACAGGATTAAGGCAGACATTGATTTCACAACATGCCTAATTTAATTCCATATGTAAATCAATGACAAATTATCTTTGATAGTGAATGAATGACAGTTGCTCAAAGACCATTGGTTTAGGCAAAAATGACCCACATTCTGACACCCAACATAATTTAATGTTTGTACTATCACTTTGTCAAAAGAGCATATGCTTCGACATTATTTGTATTCTTTAGAACACAACCTAACTCAGACATTAACACAACAACAAATGCAATGATACGCACTTTGCATATAGATGATATTCTGATGATGCAACAAAACTGTATAATTTACTGGAAAGCAAACACAAGAACAAAGAAGTTGGCCTTCAAACTCTTTGAGCCTGCTCTGCCATTCATTCAGATCGTGGCTGATCACATGCCTCAGTGCCACATTCCTCCACTATTATCATATTCCTTGATCCAGAAATCTATCAATCACCATTTGAAAAAAACGTATTGATAGAACCTCTACCATCTCCATTGTAGAGAATCACAAATATTCACCACAATCTTAAAGAAACCTGGTCTTGATCCCTCCTCTCTCATTAACTACCGCCCAATCTCAAACCTCCCCTTTCTTTCAAAAACCCTGGAGCGTATCGTTGCGTCGCAACTTCATTCCCACCTCCTTGCGTATAACCTACTTGAACCCCTCCAATCTGGCTTTCGCCCCCTCCATAGCACAGCAACTGCTCTCCTCAAAGTCCTCAACGACCTCCTCACCTCTGCTGACACTGGTTCCCTCAACATCCTCATCCTCCTCGACCTGAGCGCAGCCTTCGATACAGTGAACCATAACATCCTGCTCACCAGACTCAAAGACCTTGGCATTGAAGGCTCTGCACTCAGCTGGCTCCGTTCCTACCTTTCCAACCGATCCCACTTCATCTCTCTCCACAACCACACCTCTGCTACAGCCACAGTCACTCAAGGCGTTCCCCAAGGCTCCGTACTCGGCCCCCTCCTCTTCATCATCTACATCCTCCCCCTTGGTCAGATACTCCGCCACTTCAACCTGGACTTCCACTGTTATGCCGATGACACCCAGATCTACCTCGGCACCAAATCCCCCCACAACCCCCCCCCCCCCCCCCTCTCCCATATCAACTCCTATTTGTCAGCTATAAAAACCTGGATGCAACATAACTTCCTCAAACTCAACAGCGATAAGACAGAATTCCTCCTCATAGGCTCCAAAGCCACACTCAGCAAAATAAATAACCCCACTCTCACCATCGACGGCACCACTGTCTCCCCATCACCCCAGGCCCGCAACCATGATCTTTGATTCCACCCTCTCCCTTGAGTCTCACATCCGCCATGTCATTAAAACCTCCTTCTTTCATCTCCGCAACATCGCCAAACTCAGACCCTCTCTCACACCTCCCGCTGCTGAAAGACTCATCCATGCCTTCATCTCCTCCCGACTGGACTATTGCAACTCACTTCTCCTTGGCATCAGCTCCACCTACATCAACCGACTCCAACTGGTCCAGAACGCAGCCACCCGACTCATCACCCACACCAAATCCTGGCATCACATCACTCCAGTCCTCTAACAACCTCACTGGCTTCCCATCTCCCACCGGATCACCTACAAAATCCTTATCTTCACCTACAAAGCCCTCCACCATCTGCCCCCCCCCCATATCTCACTGACCTCCTCTCCCCCTACCAACCCTCACGGTCCCTCAGATCCACATCAGCTGGTCTCCTCTCCATCCACAAGTCCAACCTCCGCAGTTTTGGGGACAGAGCCTTCTCCAGGGCAGCTCCCAGGCTCTGGAACTCCCTCCCCCAACTGATCCGCAATTCCGTGTCCCTCACCATCTTCCAGTCCCGCCTCAAGACCCATCTCTTCACCTCTGCCTATCCTTAGCCCCACGTCCCCCTCCCTTTTCATCTGTGCATTAATTGCCTCATATTGTGTTTTGAATTGAATTCTGTCTTTACTTTGTGTACTAGTCATGTCTCTACTATTTATTTCATTCCCCTTACATGTTTTTCCTCTACCTGCTAAATTTTTGTAAGGTGTCCTTGAGACTCTTGAAAGGCGCCCATAAATAAAATGTATTATTATTATTATTATCCAAAAGAAGAAAATTCTCATATCGGTCATAAATAGTCTACCTCTTTTTTTGGTGATGTCTGGCTCAAGACCCCTCAGTCTGGGGAATCATCCTCTGTGCATTTGCCTTGTCAAGCCCTGCAAGAATTTTGTAATAGTCTATGCAATCATCTAATTCTTCTAAACTCTAGAGAATACAGACCTAGTTTACTTAATCTCTTTTCGTACAGCAAATCTATCTCAGGAATCAATTTGACAATCCTCATTGTATTCTCTCTAGGGCACGTTTCTTTTTTAGGTAAATAGATCATGCACTATTACAACCACACTAAAGGAAGGGTAGATTGTTTAAATGTAGGTAAACATGTTCAAATTTGGGGACAATTTGTAAGGAACCTCAACAGGCCCTTGTAGAATATAGGTACTAACATAGATGAACATAAATAGGAATTTAGTGATATTTAGGACTGTTTCAATCTCTCTTTATTAATTTGAAATGTGAGCTAAAGTGGCAGTGAAATAGTTTTGCTCTGTGGTGTACCGAGGCAGTACCTGGGTGAGATGCTGAGTTGTCCCAAAACCTTATTTGCATAGAACAAACCACCAGATTTCAAAGGAACGAGAATTCACAATAAAATAAATACTTAAAATGGACAGTGTATTTGAAACACAACCAAGAATAGACAGAATAAAATTCAGTCACAATGCTCAGGTTTTGCAACGCTACAATAACTTAATATTAGCTGGGCCAAATCAAAAAAGGATGGAATACTGATCAGGACTTTCAGCCTCTTCAAAACAGAAACAGGATAACATCGTATAGAAGATTGAGGGGGGATCTTATAGAAACCTAAGGGGTTGGACAGGCTAGATGCAGGAAGATTGTTCCCGATGTTGGGGAAGTCCAGAACAAGGAGTCACAGTTTAAGGATAAGGGGGAAATCTTTTAGGACCGAGATGAGAAAAACATTTTTCACACCGAGAGTGGTGAATCTCTGGAATTCTCTGCTACAGAAGGTAGTTGAGGCCAGTTCATTGGCTATATTTAAGAGGGAGTTAGATGTGGCCCTTGTGGCTAAGGGGATCAGGGGGTATGGAGAGAAGGCAGGTACAGGATACTGAGTTGGATGATCAGCCATGATCATATTGAATGGTGGTGCAGGCTCGAAGGGCCGAATGGCCTACTATCAGGGTGTCAGGTAGTGAAATCATAGCAAAAATCATAAACTTTGTGTAAAATGGATTGTGTGGGGAAATAGAAAACAAAGTGCCATAAGCAAAGAGATCAACAGGAGTTAGGCAAGAGTTGTTTAAATAATAAGCCATGGTAGAAAGGACAGTAAAATACCATTTATTTTAATCTGGACAAGAAGACAGAATTTTGAGCAACTTTGAGCAATCTCTTGGATAAGACATTGTGCATATCTTAACAACTCACTGTAACGTGTGAATGGGATGTCAGCTAAGGATCTTCTATGGTGAATGTATACGACCCAGTTGTATGGAAAACTGGAAAACAAGAGTGGTCATATTTTGAGGTCATGCAAAACTGAAAGGCTATAACGGGGTGCATGACTTCTCTAGGAGTGGCGATGTTACAAACTTCTTGCAAAGCGAAAATTAATGCATTTGAGAGATTCAGGTTTCGAACTGCAAGCAAGTTTAAACTCAACTGTACCCCAGAACTCTCTCTATCTCTCTCTCTCTCTATATATATATATATATGTATGTAGAGAGAGAGAGAGGCCCAGGAGCGGGAGGAGCGGCGTCTGGGCGGTGAGTTTAAAAACAGAGCGCGGGACTTTGTTTCACAGAGGCCCAGGAGCGGTTGGAGCGGGAGGAGCGGCGTCTGGGCGGTGAGTTTAAAAACAGAGCGCGGGGCTTTGTTTCACAGTGGCCCAGGAACGGTTGGAGCGGGACGAACACATTCTGTAACGTTCCATCACATTTCAAAATAAGTGGGCTTGACGAAGCCGCTGATTGGTTGAAGCGGACTAGAGGAAGCAGCTGATTGGGAGTCAGATCCCTGCTGATTTCTTCCAGCACTTTGTATTGTATCCTGGGTAAGGGGGGAGTATGAGGGCCAGGGCAGTTTACTGTTCTGGATGTCAGATGTGGGAAGTCATAGAGTCTCATAGCCTTCCAGACGTCCACATCTGCGCCAGGTGTATCGAGGTGGGGCTCCTAAGGGACCGTATTAGGAACCTGGAGCAGCAGCTCGATGACCTCTGTCTGGTCAGGGAGAGTGAGGAGGTCATAGAGAGGAGTTACAGAGAGGTGGTCACTCCAAGACCACGGGAGGCAGACAACTGGGTCACAGTTAAGAAGGGCAAGGGGCAGAGGCAGGGACTAGAGAGCACCCCGGTGGCTGTACACCTTGGAAATAAGTACTCCTGTTTGAGTACTGTTGGGGGAGACAGCCTACCTGGGGGTAGCGATAGCGGCCGGGCCTCAGGCACAAAGACCGGTCCTGTTGCTCAGAAGGGTAAGGAAAAGAAGAGGAGGGCATTAGTAATAGGGGACTCTATAGTTAGGGGGTCAGATAGGCGATTCTGTGGACGCAGTCAGGAGACCCGGATGGTAGTTTGCCTCCCTGGTGCCAGGGTCTGGGATGTGTCTGAACGTGTCCAAGATATCCTGAAATGGGAGGGAGAGGAGCCTGAGGTCGTGGTACATATAGGTACCAATGACATAGGTAGAAAAAGAGAAGAGGTCCTGAAAGGAGAATTTAGGAAGTTAGAAAGAGAGTTAAGGAGAAGGACCGCAAAGGTAACAATCTCAGGATTACTGCCTGTGCCACGCGACAGTGAGAGTAGGAACGGAGCGAGGTGGAGGATAAATGCGTGGCTGAAGGACTGGTGCAGTGGGTGTGGATTCAAGTTTCTGGATCATTGGGACCTCTTTTGTGGAAGGTGCGACCTGTACAAAAAGGACGGATTGCACTTGAACCCGAGGGGAACCAATATCCTGGCGGGGAGATTTGCAAAGGTTACCGGGAGACTTTAAACTAGAACGATTGGGGGGAGGGACTCAAATAGAGAAAGCTAGTAGACAGTGTGTGTGGCAGGAGGCAGAGAAGGGAAGCACTCAGACCCAACATGTCGGGGAGAAAGAAGAAAAAGATAATAAACAGAGAATAAGAGGTGGTGGGTTTCTTAAATGTGTATATTTTAATGCTAGGAGCATTGTAAGAAAGGTGGATGAGCTTAGAGCCTGGATTGACACCTGGAAGTATGATGTTGTGGCGATTCGTGAAACATGGTTGCAGGATGGCTGTGATTGGAAACTAAATATTCCAGGATTTCGTTGCTTCAGATGTGATAGAATTGGAGGGGCAAGAGGTGGAGGTGTTGCATTGCTAGTCAGGGAAGATATTACAGCAGTGCTTTGGCAGGTTAGATTAGAGGGCTCGTCTAGGGAGGCTATTTGGGTGGAACTGAGAAATGGGAAAGGTGTAGCAACACTTATAGGGGTGTATTATAGACTGCCTAATGGGGAGCGAGAATTGGAAGAGCAAATATGTAAGGAGATAGCAGATATTAGTAGTAAGCACAAGGTAGTGATTGTGGGTGATTTCAATTTTTCACACATAGACTGGGAAACACATTCTGTAAAAGGGCTGGATGGTTTGGAGTTTGTAAAATGTGTGCAGGATAGTTTTTTGCAGCAATACATGGAGGTACCTACTAGAGAAGGGGCGGTGCTGGACCTCCTGTTAGGAAATGAGACAGGTCAGATGGCGGAGGTATGTGTTGAGGAGCACTTCGGGTCCAGTGATCACAATACCATTAGTTTCAATATAATTATGGAGAAGGTCAGAACTGGATCAAGGGTTGAGATTTTTGATTGGAGAAAGGCTAACTTTGAGGAGATGAGAAAGGATTTAAAAGGAGTGAATTGGGACATTTTGTTTTATGGGAAGGATGTAGAAGAGAAATGGAGGACATTTAAAGGTGAAATTTTAAGAGTACAGAATCTTTATGTCCCTGTTCGGTTGAAAGGAAAGAGTAATAATTGGAAAGAGCCATGGTTTTCAAGGGAAATTTGACACTTGGTTCGGAAAAAGAGAGAGATCTACAATAATTATAGGCAGCATGGAGTAAATGAGGTGCTTGAGGAGTATAAAGAATGTAAAAATAATCTTAAGAAAGAAATTAGAAAAGCTAAAAGAAGATATGAGGTTGCTTTGGCAAGTAAGGTGAAAGTAAATCCAAAGGGGTTCTACAGCTATATTAATAGCAAAAGAATAACGAGGGATGCAATTGGTCCATTAGAGTGTCAGAGTGGACAGCTATCTGCAGAGCCAAAAGAGATGGGGGAGATATTGAACAATTTATTTTCTTCGGTATTCACCAAGGAGAAGGATATTGAATTATGTGAGGTAAGGGAAACAAGTAGAGTAGCTATGGAAACTATGAGATTCAAAGAAGAGGAAGTACTGACACTTTTGAAAAAATATAAAAGTGGATAAGTTTCCAGGTCCTGACAGGATATTCCCTAGGACATTGAGGGAAGTTAGTGTGGATATAACAGGGGCTATGACAGAAATATTTCAAATGTCATTAGAAACGGGAATGGTGCCGGAGGATTGGCGTACTGCGCATGTTCCATTGTTTAAAAAGGATTCTAAGAGTAAACCTAGCAATTATAGACCTGTTAGTTTGACTTCAGTGGTAGGCAAATTAATGGAAAGGATACTTAATATATATAAGCATCTGGATAAACAGGGTCTGATTAGGAACAGTCAACATGGATTTGTGCCTGGAATGTCATGTTTGACTAATCTTGAAATTTTGAAAAGGTTACTAGGGAAATTGATGAGGGTAAAGCAGTGGATGTTGTCTATATGGACTTCAGTAAGGCCTTTGACTAGATTCCACATGGAAGGTTGGTTAAGAAGGTTCAATTGTTGGGAATTAATAGTGGAGTAGCAAGATGGATTCAATAGTGGCTGAATGGGAGATGCCAGAGAGTAATGGTGGATGGTTGTTTGTCAGGTTGGAGGCCGGTGACTAGTGGGGTGCCTCATGTATCTGTGTTGGGTCCACTGGTGTTTGTCCTATACATCAATGATCTGGATGATGGTGTGGTAAATTGGATTAGTAAGTATGCAGATGATACTAAGATAGGTGGTGTTGTGGATAATGAAGTAGATTTTCAAAGTCTACAGAGAGATTTAGGCCATTTGGAAGAGTGGGCTGAAAGATGACAGATGGAGTTTAATGCTGATATGTGTGAGGTGCTACATCTTGGCAGGACAAATCAAAATAGTACGTACATGGTAAATGGTAGCAAATTGAGGAATGCAGTTGAACAGAGGGATCTAGGAATAACTGTGCATAGTTTCCTTAAGGTGGAATCTCATGTAGATAGGGTGGTAAATAAAGCTTTTGGTGTGCTGGTCTTTATAAATCAGAGCATTGAGTATAGAAGTTGGGATGTAATGTTAAAATTGTACGAGGCCAATTCTGGAGTATGGTGTACAATTTTGGTCTCCAAATTATAGGAAAGATGTCAACAAAATAGAGAGTGTACAGAGGAGATTTCCTAGAATGTTACCTGGGTTTCAGCAACTAAGTTATAGAGAAAGGTTGAACAAGTTAGGTCTTTATTCTTTGGAGCGCAGAAGGATAAGGGGGGACTTGATAGAGGTCTTTAAAATGATGAGAGGGATAGACAGAGTTGACATAGATAAGCTTTTTCCATTGCGAGTAGGGAAGATTCAAACAAGAGGATATGATTTGAGAATTAAGGAACAGAAGTTTAGGGGTAACATGAGGGGGAACTTCTTTACTCAGAGAGTGGTAGCTGTGTGGAATGAGCTTCCAGTGGAAGTGTTGGAGGCAGGTTCGATTTTATCATTTAAAAATAAATTGGATAGGTCTATGGACAGGAAAGGAATGGAGGGTTATGGTCTGAGTGCAGGTAGATGGGACTAGGTGAAAGTAAGTGTTCGGCACGGATTAGAAGGGCCAAGATGGCCTGTTTCCGTGCTGTAATTGTTATATGGTTATATATAATATATTATATATATTCATAAGCAGAGTTTACACAGAATACAAGTTGTGGATTTTATTTAGAGTTACCTACATCAGTTGTACTGTCCATAACAAGGATGTAGAGTCGTAGTGAAATACAGCATTGAAACAGGCCACTTGTCTATGCTGACCAAGATGTTCATTGAAGCTAGTTCCATTTCCCCATATTCACCCATAACCCTCTGCTTTTCTATCCATGTACCTGTCAAAATGTATTTTATTATACCTACCTCAACCACTTTCTTTGGCAGCTTCTTCCACATACACATCACCCTCTGTGTGAAAAAGTTGCCACTCAGGTTGCTTTTAAGTCTTTCCTCTCTCCCATTAAACTTATAACCTCTAGTTTTTGATTCAATTTCCCTGTGTACAATTATCTATGTTCTTCATGATTTTATACACCTCTGCAAAATCACCTCTGTCTCCTATGCTTCATGGTACAATCCTGGCCTGCCTAATCTCTTGAACCACTGCAATATAATGTCCCAAAGCATTGACTCAATGCCCTGAGTGATGAAAGCCAGGGTTCCAAACATCTTCTTCATAACTCTGTATACCTGTGATGCCATTTCCAGTAATTAAATTTCTATTTACAAACATTTGACTAAAATTATTTATAATCTTTTACAATGCCTACCATTCTCAGTTCACACCTGTCTGTAGAGGTCGATGCTGTGACCAACTGTTATTCGCTGCCTATCCTTTTAATATATGGCTTTTAACTTAAAATAATGCAAGATGGACCTGCTGAAAATGAGCATTGAGGTAAATTGACAGCTTGGAAATTGAGGTTTATATTTTGAGGCTTTGAATATTCATTTCAGACTCTCAATTGGACAATTAGGGATTCAAATGCATAAAGTATTAAGACCGAGTGCAGAAAGGATTCTCAAGAATGTTGCCACGAATCAAGGTCTTGAGTTATGAGAGGTTGGCGAGACTAGGACTTTATTCCCTGGAGTGTAGGATACTGAGGGATGATCTTATAGAGGTGGGCACGGATAGGGTGAATGATGCACACAGTCTTTTCCCCTGGGTTGAGGAATCAGAAACTAGAGGACATAGGTTTAAGGTGAGAGGGGAAAATGTAATAGAATCCTGAGGGGAAACCTTTTCAGACAGAGTGCGGTACATATATGGAATGAACTGCCAGGCAGAAAGGCTGAGGCAGGTACAATAAGAAAATGTAAAATATATTTGAACAGGAACATGGATAGAAAAGATTCAGAGGGTTAGGGATCAAACATGGGCAAATGGGACAAGCTTAGTTGGACACTTGCTGGATGCATGAGTTAGGATGTAGGACCTGTTTCTGTACTTGTATGAATCTAGGACTGTTGCAAATTTAATTTATGCGATTCACACGTAATACCAAAGATTTGGATAGATGTTTGGCATCTCTAACTACTATCGACTAGAGCAGAGATGCTGCACAGCTAAAAACATCTACCTATTCAAAATCATCTACCAACCTATATCATCGTCAGTGTGGATACAGGCCATTGTATTGTTATTAAGCAGAAATGGAAAGGGCTGAGTGGTGCAGTAATTCAGTATGCTCTCTGTAATCGTTGCAATTTAAATTTAAAATCGAAAGAGCCAAAATGTAAAGAATAGGTTTAGGGCAGATGACATACCAGAGGTGTATAGATTTATGAGTTGAGTAGATAGCGTAATATTACTTTAAATAGGAGACAAAGGTAGAAGAAACAAAGGATTGGAAAATATTTCCACAGTGTAGAGGACAGTCATAATGTCCACTAGCTTTTGCTCCATTGAGCTTTCCATGCTTTGGGGCTAATTTAAACATTACCATGATGAACAACTGATATGCCGTAATCTACAAAGATATGAACTGAGATTTGGAAAATGAATTAGGTCTCATTAGCTTAGATTTTCAATGAGAACAAGAAAGGTGAGCTAAATGGATTTATTTTCTCTTTGATAACCTTTTCGCAATTTAAAGATCAATGTAAATATCTTTGACCAAATGAATTAGACATTTCCAACAAGTAACGGCTGGGAGATGGGAAATTGACAGTGAAAATCCAACTGTATTAAGGGTTATTGAGATGGAAAAGTGTTTTTTAAATTATTTTTCTGATGAGGGTATTGCCAAAGTTAAAAGACCGGCATTATACTTCCAAATCAGGATGGTGTGTGACTTGAAGGAGAACTGGCAGGAGGTGGGCTTTCTATGATCCTATCGACCTTTTCCCTCATCATGGTAGAGGTCACAGATTTGGCAGATGCTGTCACCGAGCAACTGCAGAGTGTATTTTGTATATGTGGTAGACACTGCTTAAGATATGCACCAGTGGTGCAGGGTATCCATTTTTAGGGTGGTTGATAGAATGCCAATCAAGCAGATTGCTTTGTATGGTATTGAGCTTCTCGACAGGTTTGGTGCTGCATATTGTACATCAATGGTATTGATTTATTATTGTCACGTTTACCAAAATTACGTGAAATTCTTTGTTTACTGTGACAACCAGGCAATTCATACTATACATGAGTACAATCAAACCATACACAAGGAGTGCAATAATAGAAAGGAAACAGAGTGCAGAGTTTAGTGCTGTAGCTGCAAAGAAAGAAGGTTAACAAAAATGCAGGGGAAGCAACAAGGTAGATTGGTACATTCTTAGCTTATGAGAGGTCCATTGAATAGTCTGATGACCACAGGGAAGAAGCTATTTCTGAATCTGGTGGTCCGTGCTATCAAGATTTGTATCTTCTACCCGACAGGAGAGTGGAGAAGAAGGAATGTAAGTGGTGCTTGATTAAGTTGCCTGCTATCCGGAGGCAACATAATCTGGTTTTGTTGGGGCTGGTTTAAGAGATGTACGGGACCAGTGGAGAGTTCCATCACACTCCTGACTTGTGTCTTGTAGATAATGGGAAGAATTCTGCATGAGATGTGTCACTCCCCACTGGTTACTCAAACACTCACCTGTCTTGTGGGCATGATATTGCATGTGGCTGGTTAAGTTGAATTTCTGGTCAAGGTGAACCCCAGAATATTGATAGTGTGGTACTCAACAATGGTGAGGCCAGTGAATGCCAAAGATGGGTGTAGATTCTCCCAAGGGTATGGAAACAAAGAAAAAATATATAGTTTGGTTCAATAGAAAATAAAAACAAAAAATGGTCTTGTCAATAGATATGGAAGCTGTCTGATTCACCTCTATTCCATTTTGGACATTGGACTATGTCTCTGGAACTTATGCACTACAAAGCTGAGAACTATATTCTGCACTCTGTATATTCCCCTATCTACAGTATGTAGTTGAGTTTGACCTGATTTTATTTATAGATGGTTTCTCTGATCTGTTTGGGCAACATATAAAACAAAGCTTTTCACTGTACCTCGGATCATGTGATAATAATAAGCCTAAACCTAACAGGCGATAAAAATTCACCTTAACTTTTTTTTCACCACAGATGATGTCTGACTTTCTGAGTATTTTTCTTTTATTTTGAATTAGTACATTTTTAATGAAAAGTGGGTTGGTTCTCTGCTTGAGAATAAAGAATGGATGGTATGGACTGTATTTTAATTTTGGAGCAATTCATGTTGATACAGTTTTGTGTGGGTGTTTTGTTCTCCTGCACACATATTCCTCACCTAACACCACATCATCCTTCCATCCATCTCTGTGCAAAGCAAATAATAAATTTGCCTGAACTCCATTGTCGTTCACTATTTCTAGTTATTTCATAAATTATTTACCAAACAGGAGACTGTTCAGATCAAAGTGTCCATAATTTTCAAAAAGAGCAAAGCAACCTCATCTCCCCTTCCAGCACTTGATTCGTAGCCTTGCAGATCATGGATCTTCAAGTATACACTAGCTACTTTTAAAAACGTGGGAAGGTTTTTGATTGTACCATCTTTTCAAGCTTTTTGTTCCAGATTCCATCTTTGCCGTGACAAGAATTTTCACCTGCCCTCTCACTTTCCATCAATTATTTTCAATCTATGCCTATGATTTTTTTTAACCTCTCAGAGCTAACAAAATAGATCCTATCCATTTAATCTATCTGAAATCTTCTTGTTTCATACACTTTAACTAAGTGACCCTTCAGCCTCCTCCTCCAAAGAAAACATCTCCAGTCCACCAATGTTACTTCATTGCTATTGTTTTCCAATCCTGGCAGTCTCCTCGTAAACCTTCACTGCATCCTCTCCAGTGTAATCTCATTTTCTCTATGACATTGTGATCAGATCTAAAAAACATTTCTGAGTTGTGGCCTTATGTGAAATTCTCATATAATCTGCCTGGTTTTATAATCTTTGCTTTGGTCAATAAGTGAAAGTATCCTTGTGCACTGTACCTATCCACCTACTAAGTTAAGTCTGTGTATTCTCTAAGGTTTTTGTTTCTCCATATTTCTCAATTTCCTAACATTTAACATAAATTTCCCATGACAAGTTCCACCTTTCCAAATGCACTAGCTCACCGTTTACCAGATTAAATTTCACTTAGTCATTGTCATAGAGTGATACTGCATAGAAACAGGCCCTTCAGCCCACCTTGTCCCAGCTACACTAGTCCCACCTGCTTGGGTTTGGTCCATATCCCCTCAAACTTGTCCTATTCATGTCCTGTCTAACTGTTTCTTAAATGATGGGATAGTCCCTGCCTCAACCACCTCCTCTGGCATTGTTCCATACACCCACCACCCTTTGTGTGAAAAAGTTACCACTCAGATTCCTATTAAATCTTTTCCCCTTCACCTTAAACCTATGTCCCCGGTCCTCGATTCACCTACTCTGGGCAAAAGACTGTGCATCTATCCGATCTATTCCTCTTATGATTTTGTATACCTCAATAAGATCACCTCCATCCTCTTGTACTTCCCACTTTTATGCCTATCTGACCAGATGGTGTATATCTTCTTGCAATCTAAAGCTTTCCTCCTCACTGACAAACACCCAGGCAATATATCTATTATCGTCAAACTGCTTGATACTGCCTACTAATTTGTATTTATTAATGCTTAATATGGATATTACTTGGCTAATCTGATGAAATTCAGATAGAAGACTGCATGAGAGCAGGATTATGTAGGAACAAATACAAAATAGTCTTCTAGAATAGACTTTTGAAATGAGCTATTGTAACAAAATATGGAATAATTTATTTGAAAGCTGCAATGTCGGCTGTTTTTGCATATGGAGATGGGCTGAATGGCCTTGCTTATCCATGAATCTATATTAAGAAGCTGATGATTAATCCTAGGAGCATGAAAGACTGAATGTTCACCTTGTTTGCTGTTTAATCACTACATATAATTTGTGAGAAGTGCAGGAGGAATAGAAATCTTTGCTGAAGCAATCATAAAGGTTTTTTCTCAAAGAAGTGGAACACTTCACCTTGGATTACTGATTTTGTACTGTGTAGTTTACACTATACAGGTTTTGAAATATATATTATTGTTGGGTTACATGCTAGTTACACATCATATATATGGGAGGTATACATTTTCCAGTTTATTTGAATAACTAAACAAATGAATTGTCATATCTCCATCATTACAATAACACCTTTAGTTTAATATTGCTTTCAGTGAAATGATTAGCAATAAGTTATCATCTGCAAAATATGTGAAGTGTCCTTGGCATAATCTTGTGTGTGTGCTGATAAAGATTAAGTACATTACTGAATCTTACCTGACAGGAAAATGAACTACAGATTAGGGAAAAAATGCTTGGTCTCTTAAAATTTCAGGATTTGTTTACAAAGGGAGCTTCTTGTCAAATTAATGTATGTTATATGCTTACATGTTTTAGCAGTTTTCCTATTGAGACTACTCAAGGTACGTGGTTCAGTTGCCCAATGAATAACATTGTCATAAAATGTGGGAGTAGTCAGGATTTAACCAAATCTCTCGAGTTAAACCATCTCAACATGAATAGTAGGCACACAACTATAATTGACTTTGGCATCTTAGTTTAAGGAGATGAAATTAAGCCCGGGTACATGCCATTGCTTCTCTCTATTTATTGAGTATTGTAAGAAGTATTTCCATGTGCATTCCTTTTGGCGGCAAGAATGAGTGTAGCCGTAATGATGAGATGCCAACAAAGCATTTTTCCCAGAATATATGGATTAAAGTGACAAAAAAAATTAAGAAACGAAAATGAAACTTTAAAATATTCTATTTGGATATTTAAGATTGACCAGGTCTCCCACGCATAAGAAATAAGTAAGGGATGTGATGAAGAAGTCTCTATCAGCAATGAGCATCACGATGCAGGAAAACCAGGCTATGTTTGACCTACTGTAAAATGCACTGCAATGGCATGCAAAGTTCTCTTCAATAGCATCTTTAATAACTCTGGCCCAAGGGTAGGAGACACATGACAACACCACCATCTCCAAGTTAATTTCCAAGTCATACATCACGCTCAATAAAACAGAGCTCCGGGAGTGGAAACAGAAAATGTTGACATACTTGGCAAGTCAGGCATCATCTGTGGAGAAACATTGATGAAAAGTCAACAAATTGAAACAATAATTTTGTCCTTTAACATTTGTTGCCTGACTTGCTGAACATTTCCAGCATTTTTTTTAAATATTTCAAATTTCCCTCATCTGCATTTTATTTTTGGAGCATTCTGGTGAAATTTTGAATGTACTGAGTGATTGAAGAACTTAGCTCACTGCTCTCATCATTAAAGATGGCCCATAACCTTTGAGCTTGCCTTCATAAACGTGATACCTATATCCTCTGATACTTACATCTTGTGCCTTTCTTTTTTAATAAGCCACTTTATTCTGAGCTGAGAAAATTGTTTGCCCCCTACTTCCAATTAAAATCTCAGTTCATGCTTTCATCATCTCACTACTCAATTTCTTCCTCACTCAGCTGATAGCACTCCCAGCTTCAGGTTTCTTGTAATCTCAGCCAATCCAAGATGTAGACACTAAACTACAAATGCTGGAATCTTGCCCACAATAAAACAAACTGCTGAAACATAGAAAATAGGTGCAGGAGTAGGCCATTCGGCCCTTCGAGCCTGCACCGCCATTCAATAGGATAATGGCTGATCATCCAACTCAGTATCCTGTACCTGCCTTCTCTCCATACCCCCTGATCCCTTTAGCCACAAGGGCCACGTCTAACTCCCTCTTAAATATAGCCAATTAACTGGCCTCAACTACCTTCTGTGGCAGAGAGTTCCAGAGATTCACCACTCTCTGTGTGAAAAATATTTTTCTCATCTCGGTCCTAAAGGATTTCCCCTTTATCCTTACACTGTGACCCCTTGTCCTGGATTTCCCCAACATCGGGAACAATCATCCTGCATCTAGCCCCCCCCCCCCCCCCCCCCCCGCCTCCCTGATCTATCTTCTTTCACTCCCAAGTTCACTCTTCCTCCTACTTCTACTCATCAACCCCCACCCTCATTGTTCCCATCTTCCCGTTATCCTTTCCTCTGGTTCTACATTTCACTCACCTTACCTTTCTTATCCGATTCCACCATCTATAGCACATTGCCTTCTCCACATCAGTTCTGGCCTCACCCTTCTCTCCCCCACCTCAATCATCTGCCTATCAACCCCTCCTCACCTGGATCCATCCATCACTTGCCCCACCCCTTTCTCTCACTTCCCACTACTAACATTCTCCCCTCTACTCCAGTCATGAAGAAGGGTTGTGACCATAAAAGTCTTACATAAATGTTGCCTGACCCACTTAGTTCCTCCGGCAGTTTGCTGTTTTTAATCCAGGAAGATGTTAGCTCTATCTATACTGCCATCAACTTTTACATTATACCTTTCTATCATCTCCAGGCTCCACTGGTTCGATTTATCCCAAAATAGGCACGAAATGCTGGAGTAACTCAGCGGAACAGGTAGAATGGGAGACCTTTCGGAACGAGACCCTCCTTCGGATCTCGACCCGAAATGACACATTTCCTTCTATCCAGAGATGCTGCCTGTCCCGCTGATTTACCCCAGCATTTTGTGTCTATCTTTTTATGTAAACCAGCATCTGCAGTTCCTTCCTACATATTCCATTTATCCCAACCTGGGAGTTTTATTTTTGCTTTCCACTGATACCTTGGTGTAACATCATACTGACCTTTCCCTGCTTTGGACCTTCTGCTCCTCCAGGTTTCTCTCAACACTCCACCAATAGTGATAAATTCAGTCTGTGCCTTGAAAGTGAATACATTTTACTCCCCGCCCCTCATCTCAGCCCCATTATCATCATTTAGCCTCATCTGAGACAAAGATTAGAACTATTTCTTAATTTTTACATTTACTAAAAAATGTCTTAATTATAAAACATCAGGTGACCTGTGAACTGAGTGTTCATTTTAGATCATAAATCCAAGCCTAAAATTTGCCTTTGGTTTACCTTTTAGGACATTGAATAGTACAGCACAGGAACATCCCTTCAGCCCACAATGCCTGTGCCTGCCAAGATGCAAATCAAACTAATAGCATCTGCATGCACTTGGTCTACAACTCTCCATTGTCTAAATGCCTTTCAAACGTTGCTATCATATCAGCTGTCATCACCCTTTCTGGCAGTGAGTTGTAGGCACCTGACATAGTCTGTGTAAAAAACCTTGTGTCATAAATCTCTAATCTTTCCCCCTATTTTCCACTACCACTATTAACAAAATAGTAAAAAATAGCATCTGTGATCTGTCAGAATCAATTCAAATAGCAGTATCACCAATTAGATTGTCCACAATTAATGCTTTGTCTATTTTACATTTATATGCTATTATTTATTTTTCCTTGATTTTACTAAATATAGTTTTAATAAAATTTGTGACCTTCCGTAGAAAAAAATAATCTAATTAATTTATGTTCCACAGTGAATGGATGAGGGTTATGTGTGATTTTTTGGAATAAAACGCAAAATGTAGGTATATAATCGAAGGTTTCTGGTGGATGTTTCCCGCAATTGAATTGCAGTGAGACTTTCCAGAATGTGAGGGGTTAAGATTTCCATTTGGCTTAAGCCCATTCTGCAAGTTGGATGCTATGTTATATCAGGCCTGAGGCATGTCATGTTTATGTGTAATTATTTCCTGTCTCCACTAAATGGTGTTTGTCTCTTTGTAAATACCTAGTTTTCTGTCTGTCAGGTGTAATGACTCTTTCTCTATTTCTTAGCCACATAGATTAAGTTGGTCAGAGTGCCAATTTCTCCCACATTTAACTTCTGGTTTGTGATTAAACATATACTAATTTATGTCCTGTAAGTAGCCCCCAAGGAATTAAAGATAATCAATTAAACTAACACAAGGGTTACTTGCCTCTTATGAAATCCCATGGCTGCCAAGCATGTTCTTTGATATTTTATGTCACTTTTGTTTGAATATCTGAATGTGCAAAAACCTTATTTTTAAGCGGAAATAAATTACTGCCATTTTCAATAGTCAGTAAATAATGCTGATTATTATTTTTAATAAGCTGCAAATTGAATGTTGAACATACAGCAACATATTCCTTATTTGGCTGTCACTTAGTTCATTTATTCATGAATTCATTGTTCACTTCTGGAATATGTTCTTATATTGTGAATGCATTCCCTTATATCACACGTGTAATTCTGCATCAGAGCATGATTTCTATGGTGAAAAGAAGTTACCTAAATTTACAAATAGTCATTAACACAAAGTAACTTAAAATTCCTCTGAGAAGTGCAGATGGAAAGTTGCACTTGACAATCTTTACTCTGCATGTGTTTTTGACAATGGACAATAGATGCAGGAGTGGACCATTCGGTCCTTTGAGCCAGCACCGCCATTCCATGTGATCATGGCTGATCATCCACAATCAGTACCCCGTTCCTGCCTTCTCCCCATATCCCCTGACTCCGCTATCTTTAAGAGCTCTATCTAACTCTTGAAAGCATTCAGAAAACCGGCCTCCACCGCCTTCTAAGGCAGAGAATTCCACAGACTCACAACTCTCTGTGTGAAAATGTTTTTCCTCATCTCCGTTCTAAATGGCTTGCCCCTTATTCTTAAGGGGTATCAACTGGTATCAACCATCTACATATCATTGTTTCAAATATATAGTAATCAATCTTTGGGGTAGAATAAGGAGAGAGCTGTTGTGAATGATCTCCCCCCCCATAAGTTTTTGAACAGTTTTTTGTCTTATAGTGATGCTGCTTCAAGATATAAAGAACAAATCTGTGCTAAATTTGTTTCAAAGCAGTTTACATACATGAATTAAATTAAGTTCCACGGAATTCCAGTTCATTTTGTTATTCATTTAAAATACAGTAAGGAAAACTCTGCAGCACTGGAAACCTTGAAACAAGTACAAAAATCGCTGAACTGGCCACACCATCTGCTCAGAGAGCGGTTACATTGGATGAAGTCTGCATTTAAAATGTTAATCGGTAACTTCTCACTATAGTTGGAGATTGGCCTGATGAATATTTCCAGTATGTCCCAATTTTGGAATGCTTCTATATAGATGCCATCTATTTATTCATGAAATGTGCTAATTTGTACAGTTTTTCTGAAACTCTCAGGATAACGTGGCTGAAAATGTCAAATACCAGAAATGCTAGGAATCTGAAATAAAACAAAAAATGAGACAGACAGCAGTGGTAGAGAGAGAAAAACAGTTAACATTTCAGGTTGCTTAATTTTCATCAGAACTGTAATTTATCTTTTAACAAATAGACAGTATTTATGTAGCTGCATTACAACATTAAAAAAGGAAATATTCCTCAAGCTAGTCTCCAACTGTGGCGAGTCCTGACCATTAAGAATTAGCAGCATTTTCTGTTTTTTTTAAATGTTGTAATGGAGCATATTAGAGAAGATTCTTGTTTTGCAACTGCACTTCCTTCAGTATGACAGAACCACATATAAACTGAAGATTCATTCAGGATCCCCTGTACCATATGATCTCTCTCTGTTTTGTTCATCTGTTTACCAGTGTGAGACCAGTAAATTGCAGCCTTGTATATTTGTTGTGGATGATCAAAAGAACTTGGAAAACAAATTATGCTCCATAATTCAACATGGACAATTAAAACATTTGACTGATCCTGATGGTGATATATTGGTAGATTCAGGATTGTCATTGAAGTTTTGACTCGTATCTGCATTAACTTTAACGTGAATATTTTGATTAGACTTTCCCATTGGTCCATGCCTCATGCAATAAAAGTTGTTTTCACAAAAATTGGTCCCACCTCCGCATTCATTTGACATGGGTAAACACATGCAGTACAAAATGAGCTTAAAATGTAATTACAGGGTACCAGTTAAATGGTTGTAAGTTTAAATACCAGCTTCAACTTAAACATGTCTGCATCGCTGGGGAATGTTGCCATGTATTAATGAATGGTCGCAAAGTATTCCTTCTTAGGATGGGAAAAGGAGGAATGGGCAAGACTGTCACAGAGCAAGCACACATCAGTCAGCCGGTAGAGGGTACGTAACACTCATAGAGAGAAGTCGGCGGTCCAAATCATAACGTCTTGCTCATTTCAAGAAAAAGGCAGGATAATCGGGGACTTGCACCCGAGTGCGCGTAAATTAAACAGCCCGAAAAAAATATTGCAAAACGTGACAAAAAAAAGTACATTTTAATCTCACACACCTGCACATACACATTATAATAAGTGAACCCAAAGATAAACACGTGTATACCTTTTTATGTATGCGTATCTAGCATCTCCATGCAGATTACCGTTCACTGCGTGTATGTTTAGATCTATGTCCGTGTGCAGGTGCAAGTGTGTGTGTGTGTGTGTGTGTGTGTGTAACCATCCATCTGGCCGCCTCCCGCGGAACAAACCCTATCATGTCTTCATGCAAGAAATAATTTCCAGTCCTGTTTGGCTTTTGACTGTTCGGTGTTCCTGCTCCGGTCAAGACCATGTCCTAGTCTCACCCGCTCCATACTTACAGACACACCGACAGTCAGTGCCGATAGCATGCGGTGACGAGTTAAAAAGCTCCTCCTGTTTGTTGTTGACTCGCCCCCCTCCCTCCCTCCTCTTCTTCTTTTCCAGCCCTGAGGCTGAGCCAGTGCTATAATTATTTGATCATGTGGTATTATTATCTGTAATAAATGCAGAGCCGTCTTACAGTAATCAAGCTGATTAAAAATTCTTGCGCGCCTGCCGGAAATTGTCCTCTCTCTCTCTCTCTCCCACCCCCTCCCTTGTTTTTATTATTATTTTCTTCAACAAATTACTCTGACAGTTACAAGGAGTGATGCAATCGAAAAGCAGTCCGGAGGGCGGCTGGAGTGTCGGTGCCTGAGAGCGGGATGTTTTGGAAGGGTTATTTTCTCACCACTGAGAGGAGAAAGCGAAGGGGAGAGGAGAGGAGTGATGAGTCTCAAAGCAACTAATAATTTAATGTGAAGCCCCTTGGCTCCGTCCTGACTGAGGAGGAGAGAAAGAGAAAGAGAGAGAGAGAGAGAGAGAGAGAGGGAGAGAGAGAGAAAGAGAAGCCCAGGCAGAGACAGCCGCCTGCCAGCCACCGCCACCAAACCCCACAGCCCGAACTGGACTTTTCAACAGCAGCAACAACAAAGTCACTGACTTTTTGGGTTGGAAACAATATATATCACGTCCGCGTCCCAAGTTGCCCTTTAAAAAAAACCCTTAATATATTTGCTGTCTCCCCCCCCCCCCCCCCCTTCCGCCTAGTCAAATACTTTCCCCCTTCCTTCAGTACCCAAAGAGCGAAGAAGATATTTTTCTTATTTTTAACACACAAAAAATTCTCATTCAGACAGAGGGAGAAAGAAAAAAAATATTTGGGAGCTAAATACTGTCCAGAAACCAACCCGTCCGGCTGTTAGTTTTCATGAAGAGTCCGAAGCGAAGAGTTGCTATTTTTCTTAAGCCTTGGAAGTTTGGCTTTTAGCTCTGCGCATAAAAGTGGGTGAGTTGCTTGCAATCGAAATTCTATTTCTTGTAGTTTTTTTTGCAAAATATAGATGCCACCCGACAACGTTCAGCGTTTTTTTTGTGTGTACCCAGACAGCTTTGGTTAGTTTGTTTCTTTGTCTTTTTTTCTAAATAAATGTAAACGTGAAATCCTGGAGTGGAATTTACAAAATACGCGGAATTGGTAACGCAGAAAAAAAGTTGTAAAGTAGGCTGGGGGGCGAGACCGTGCTATGTTTGCCCGGAATAGCACTGGGCTGCAGGTTAGCAGTTCAATGCTGGGATGAGGATGTCTGCTTTAGCAATGATTCTATGTCACAGTGGCAATTAAGCGTGGAATTTGCTGTAGTTGATAGAAAAATAGAGTAGTAGAAATCTTTATGTTGTGTTATGCTGCAATAGATATTTTTATATTTCAGTTATAATTATAATTACCTTATATCAAGCCAAAATTGGAACACTTTCAGATGTGACCATTCATTTTGTGATGTACACTGGCCTGACGTCTATGCACTGGCACCAACACTTGGGAAGTGTATTCTGGTTTTACAGAATGTTCTGTAATTTGAGGATGCATTTACCTTAAAGTGATTAAAAATTCTCACTTTAGCAGCTTCAATTCCAGATGATGTAGTCGATCATGCATTTTGACATCCATGAAGCCTTTCCTGAAGGACTAGCATTTTCTTTTGTCTTTCTGAAAAGCTACATGGAATTATTGTGCTGTAAAGTTTCAGAGATCTTAATTTTTGAATTACAACAGCTGGTGTTAGAAAATCTGGACATTCCACATTAATTAATCCTCTATATTTGTTGTCGAGTCTGACCTCAGTAATATCTTGAAGTGGTTTTCTTTGAACTTGGTAGGTTATCTCTGAGAGTTGATGGTGAGCATGGAAAAACCCAGTGAAACAGTGCAAGTGAAGGAGAATTCAGAAAAAAGCAACAATCTCATTGATCCTAAAAGTCCCCCGGCTAAGATCCCCCGCTTGGAGCAGAATGGAAGTCTCTCCACCCGCAGCAGACTGGGTAGCATGGGTGCCAAAGTGACTGGAGGCTCACCCAAACACATGGGCCAGCTGGTGAAAATCGGTAATAAAAAAGGTACCAGTGTGTGCAACCTGCTTTCACTAGTATAGAAGTAATAATAGAAATATAGGTAGTATAAATTCCCATAATAAAGCAAAGTTGACTGCACAGCAAATTTCCTTCAGAGCGCAGTATAAATGTATGCAGTCCGTTCATTTGCCAAGATATTTATGAAAATAAAATAGTTTGAAGGCAGGAGAATTTATTGTTCAAGCTGCCATAACATTTATCGTACAATCATTTAGTTTTCTTCTATTTGCAGACAACAAGGAATGTATTATTTATGAAATGAATGGACACAGCAGCCTGTATTGTTAGATCTTTATCTATTAGAACTGGAAAAAGGCACTTCAGCAAATTCCTTGGCCTCTGCTTATGATTACCCTATTTATTGATTGTTCGCCAAGTGCATATATGTATAAAGGAAGCTAGGTTAAAAGCACAAAAATATAATTTATTACAGTTTTCAAACAGAGTGTATTAACATTTGCCATCAAGAACTGGACTAGAATCAAACAGTCTTATGCTTCCTGCAAAGTTATAAGCACCATAAATTAATGAAAAGAAGATTTCACCTGTCTCCGGGTTTATGTGATATTTGCAAACTGTAAGGACAGTACAGTTTTGGACAAGGAATCTATGCGCTTGATCACTTCTTACAGCAGATGTGTTGTTTACATAGACTCATAAAGCGAATATGAAAGTTTCATGCTGCTTTTCCCATATACATCATTGAGTATTTATAGAACTGATCAGTGACCATCACTTACTGCTTTAATACTAGAAGGTTATGAAGTTCCTGGCCCTGGAAATTCAGCCAAGTGTTAATAATACAGAGCAGCCAGTGAAGTAAAAGATCCTTTTTAAATGTAGGAAGACAACGACAGTTAGAGAAAAATGGTCGTGAATGTCATATATTGTCAATGTCCTAAAATGTTCAAACAGATTTTAGATTTTCCAGAAATTTAACATTCCGAGAAATAAAATGGACTAACTTCCGTCTTTCTCAAATGCAATAATGATGAATAAAATGACATTTTAAAGACAGGACATCATTTTATGCAATGAATGATCTGGAACAGATCTAAATTAGTTCCCCGATTTATAAATAGTAAGTTACCAACTATTCTGTATACTTACAGGCAACTAAATCTATTAAGCAAAAAGACATAAATATTATTTTGAAAAATGCAGCTTTTGTTTACTTGAGCTATGCGGTTTTATCAGATGCATATACGTGTCATTACGTGCATCAAAAAACAAAGAACTGTTAGAAATGATAAAAAACAGAAAATAGGATAAATACTCAGTAGGTGAGCCCGCATTTTAGGAAGCTGCCAATACGACTTATTTTTCCATGGATGCTGTCTAACCTTCAGAGTATTTCCATCAACCTGCTTTGATTCCTATACATGTTGAGATTAATGTAGTATAGTGTGTTTAAAAGGCAGATTTTTAAAAAGTAATGTACAACTAATACATAACTAATACTTAATCATGTTTAAATTATAATTGCACCTCCTACGTTTTATTAAAATATGTAAGCCATGTCTTAATTGTTTGTAGGAAATATGCTCCCTGTTTTCTGTGTGGTGGAACATTTTGAAAGTCCCATTGAGTATGAAAGTAAAGAAGAGCATGCAGAGTTTGTTCTGGTACGGAAGGACATGCTGTTTAACCAACTAGTGGAGATGGCACTGCTTTCTCTTGGATATTCCCATAGTTCCGCAGCACAGGCAAAAGGTACATCATTTTGCAATTCCACCCTGATCTAGACTGTTTCATTTTGCTAAATTACATAGATTTTGTTTATGGACACATTTCAAAAATAATGTTAAATATTTGTCATTTTATTTTCACCTGTAATTATAAAAAGATCGATCACATCCATGTCAAAAGAGAACAGTACATTACCACAAAATACCGTGGCAAGAATGAAAAGAGTCCAATAATAATGGTATTTCATTGCATAAGCAAGAAAATAATGAAAATATGCACATTTTACATGTACATTACATATCTTGGAATCATTGTTTTCATTCAAATTAAAAGACATCGTTTCTCTAACAATTTGATACTACAGTAGAAAATGATGGAATTCTTCACACAAACATCCAGATTTTAATGGAATTACTCTAGGTAAAGATTAATGCTCTTTTTGATTTGGTCGTGAAGAGGAAACATTAAATGTTTATTATGTTTATTTTGTCAAGATTTTTTATCGTGTCAATCCAATGATTTTGTCCACGCAAAATATTGCTAAAATGCATAAAGATGCAAGATAATTTTGAGTTGGGGGCTGTAGTTTTAAAAAGAATGCATGTCATCTTTTTTTTCTGGGAGAAAATGATTTAGTATTTAATTGATTATCCAAACAGGAAAAGAATTATAAAGGATTTTGTTCAGTTTCTCAATTGTTTGCATTTAATGTGAGTTTAGGTATTAAAATATAAAATACAATATTGCTTTCGTCCCTTATTTTAATTTAATTTTCCACTGACTCTTATATGTATTTATCTCTAGTACACCAAAAGAGCTTTCAGTAATGAAAGTTGTTAAGTATATTTGAGCCAGTTAATGGGAGAGCAGAGGGAGAGTAATAGCTCATTTATATCAATCATTAAGGCAAATTTGAGCTTTTCTGAATTTTTCTTACATGTAAAAATGATGGATGAAATCTCAAATAATGTTAAACCCGATCAAAATAATTTAAAAAAGAAATGTAATTTATTGCCTTTTAAAAAGTATTAGCAAATGCAGGAAAATTGTCAGTTGAGGTTTCTCACTCTACCTGATGTTGCCTATCGCAGGCCTGATCCAGGTTGGGAAATGGAATCCAGTCCCTCTCTCATATGTGACAGATGCACCGGATGCCACAGTAGCAGACATGCTGCAGGATGTGTATCATGTGGTCACACTGAAAATTCAGTTGCACAGGTTAGTGACAACATGCAAGTGCCTTGGCCTTGATGATTGCATGGCATCATTATTATTTCATGTCTGTCTTTAACTTCCACATCTCTAAATGCCTGAATTATTTTACCAAACGCATTGGAGCAAGAAGGTAGAAGTAACAAGAAATAATAGTCGCCACATGCAGCTGATGTATAATTCATGCATCAATACAGCAGATGTGTTGTATAAAGTAATTAACTAATCAGAACAATCAGGAGACTGAGAGCAATCTCTAGATGCATCTGCTTGATGTGCCAAATGAAATCTGTCTGTCTTGAAGGAATGTTGCACCAGGAACTAGTTCTGAAATGTCCTATGTTTTTCCCCCCCTTTATACGGTATATTCTATCATGCAGTTGCCCAAAACTGGAAGACTTGCCACCTGAACAGTGGACACACACAACAGTCAGAAATGCTCTGAAGGAACTACTGAAAGAAATGAACCAGAGCACACTGGCAAAAGAATGCCCCCTCTCCCAGGTATTTATGGGGCTTTATTAAAGTAGTTTAGAAAGAGTAATAATGAATAAAATATGAACTGCAAAAATATTATTTAAATGTAGAAGTCTGTAACTACTTTCACACCAATATCAAAAATATATGATTATATTTAATTTCAAAACTCGTACAAGTGGTCAAAGGTTTTGCATTTCTCTGATTCTTGTTTATAATAGTCAGCATTGCAAGTTTTTTAGAAATTTATCTGTAATATTCATAATTGGGAACTTATATTTTTGTACATTGTAAGGAATTTCCATATCGTTCACTGCAGATTAATTCCTGGTAGCCAATAGTAATTACATCCTAAATTAGAGGATCATACAGTATGTTACAATTTTGGCATTGAATTACGGAGGAAAGTAACTAGAAACCTGGAAATGTTTTATCTTACTTGAAATTTTCTATACAATGTACATTTAAAAAATAATCAAATGGTGAATATTAGAACAGGGTTCAGTAATCTTGGGGCTCGACTAACATTGATATGGTTGAATTTTTAACTTGCGTCCGATCAAATCTTTAAATTCGATTATCATCATTTAACTAATTTTTTAATAAAATGAAACTATTTAAAAACTGGTTGATGCAGAAGCCTACCATTGTTCAATGAGTTAATGTTAGATACATTGTTTTTCATTGCAATAGAATGACATGTTCTGCAGAATTATATCACTTGATGTTACAGTAGCAACATTCTTGACAGTGGTATGCTTCTCTTTCTAAGGAGTGACAGATAAAGTCAAGGTTTTTGTGCAGATTAAATGATTTCAAAAGACTTGAATAGTTTTGGATTCACACCCATGCTCATTATATAAAGCTTAGAATCCTTTCCAGACTATCATTATGCTAGAGAAACATCTGCCACCGAAAGAAGAGTTTAGCACTTTTGTTTTATAACTTAGCGTTTTATTTATGTACAAAATGTACTAGTACCCTTTCGATAATACAGAATCTACTAACTGATCATTAAGGCAAAAGATGGAATTTCAATGTTTAAGTAAAATAAACCATGCAGGAAAATATCCATAACATAGATGATGTAATATGATGTATCTCAAGGAAAAATGCAGGCAAACACAAAAAATATCAATTTGATAAAGAAGTAACATATGTCCAATCCGCACAATTTCCTCCTCTGAAAACATGGCGATTTCTCGCAATTTAGCTTAGTACACTGATAAAGCCTATGCCGATGTCCACCTATCCTCTTGCCTTTAGTTTGGCAATATAGATTTTAAATTGTAATTTAAAATTGCAAATTCTGTAAGTATATGGTATGGACTAGCTATTATTTCAATACAAAAGCACCTTATAAAATTTTCAAGTTTTAAATTGAAATATCTAGCTAATAGCTGTAGCTACAATATTAACATATTAAGATAAATTCCTTTTATCATTTTAATTAATATATCAATTATGCTTCAGCAGCTTTTATCTTTGTAGATGGGAATGTTTGTAGTAAGTTCCTGAAGTGTAGATCTCATATTTGCAGTGACAAGCCTAAAGTATAAGTACCTCAGTAACCAAATCTAGAGTATAAGCACCTCAGTCACTGATTCTTAAGTATGTAGACAAAAATGCTGGAGAAACTCACCGGGTGAGGCATCATCTATGGAGCAAAGGAAATAGGCAACGTTTCGGGTCGTGACCTTTCTTCAGACTTATGTAAGGTGGGGGGGAAGAAGAAAGGAAGAGGTGGAGACAGTGGGCTGAGGGAGAGCTGGGAAGGGGAGGAGAAAGTAGGGACTACCTGAAATTAGAGGTCAATGTTCATACTGCTGGGGTGCAAATTGCCCAAGCGAAATATGAGGTGCTGCTCCTCCAATTTACAGTGGTCTCACTCTGGCCATGGAGGAGACCCAGGACAGAAAGGTCGGATTTGGAATGGGAGGGGGAGTTGAAGTGCTGAGCCACTGGGAGATCAGGTCGGTTAGTGCTTGGCGGTGGTGTTGGGCGAAGCGACCGCCAAGCCTACGCCGATGTAGAGCAGCTGACATCTAGAGCAGCGGATGCAATAGATGAGGTTAGAGGAGGTGCTGCTTGGGTCCTTGAATGGAGTCAATTGGGGAGGTAAAGTGACAAGTGTAGCATTTCCTGCTGTTGCAAGGGAAAGTGCCCGGAGAGGGGGTGGTTCGGGTGGGAAGGGACGAATTGACCAGGGAGTTATGGAGGGAGCGGTCTCAGTGGAAAGCAGACAGCGGAGGAGATGGGAAGATGTGGCAAGTGGTGGAATCACATTGGAGGTGGCGAAAATGTCGGAGGATTATTTGTTGTATGTGACGGCTGGTAGGGTGAAAGGTGAGGACAAGGGGGACGCTGCCCTTATTATGAGTGGGGGGATGGGGAGTGAGAGCAGAGTTACGGGGTATAGAAGAGACCCTGGTGAGAGCCTCCAGTGAGGTTCGACAGGTCCGGTGAGGCGTCGAGGTGAGTAGGCCCTGGTGAGGCGGCGAGGTTCGGCGGTTACGTTATGGTGGCGATAGTCGGAGGAATCAGGGAGATAGCGAGGGTCGGCGTAATCGGTGAGGGGGCGATAGTCAGAGTTACCAGCGGCAGCATCGGCGTGGAGGTCGGCAAAGGCGGCGTCCTCGGTGGTCCGGGCCTGAGGTCGGTCTGGGAGGCGGTGAGTGCTGGTGCTGCTCCCCGTGACCAAGATGACGTCGCGGGACTCGGGCAAGCGACGCGGGTCAGTGTTGGGGCCCGGGGCCTGCAGGCGGTCGAGTCGCGGAGTGTCGGTGGTAGGAGCGGCCTGGAGGTGGGCGAGTTTAAGGTCCTTGGTGGAGTCCAGTTGAGCCAGGAATCGTTTGTTGAAGGCGTGGATCTGCCATAGGATGAGTATAGGTACCTCAGTCACTGAGCCCAATGATTAGGAAACTCAGTCACTGCGCCTAAAGTGTAGAAACCTCAGTTACTGAGTTGAGTACAGGTATTGCCATCAATTCATAGGATCTCTGCTTCAGGAACTTGGGGCACAGACATCTCAGCAATCGCAATACAAATTAAGATGTAGCTCATTTCTAGATCATAAATTCTGAATTTGAACTCTGTGTAAGTCTTGAACATATAAGTGGGCTGACACTCCAATCTAGTATCGAAGAGCACTATTGTGGCTGTTGTCCTTTAACCTAAAGTTTACATAAAAATTCCATCCACTTAGGAGTGCCCATGATCCCGCAGTAAAGCTTAGCATTGTTCGTGTTTCTTGTATTCCCAAGTATTCTTTTAGAATAAATAGAAAATATACCAAAACAATCCAGTTAAGTCATTAATCCCATTGCCATAGGTGGGATGGGTGTTATGTATGGCGACATAACCACATAATTACATCTCATACACCCAAAATAATTAATGTGTGAAGCACTTTGAGAGTTTTTGTTTGTGATAAAATTATGTGAATACTTTTTTTTATTTACTCATCTTACCACTGTCTTCTCATCAGTTTCTTCTCAAATTCCTTGCATCTGGTTAGCCTGTACTGCATCCCTCTTTCCAAATTCTTACATATTTATGAATATATAGGTTCACGGGTATGGTGGTGGTGTAGCAGATGTGTTATCGGTTAGTGGTCCGGAAACCTGAGTTCAACGTGAATTGGCAGCTTTAGAAATCAACTTCAAATCAATAATCTGGAATAAAAGCAGGACATTAGTCATCGTTGTGCTGACCACAAAACAACTGAATTGCCTTAACCATTACTCACTTTATTCACTACAATTCTTCAGAAAAGGCCATTTCACCTCATCTGACATATATGTAGCTCCAGACTCTTTGGTTGTCTCTTAGGTAGCCTAGCAAGCCACTTAATTATAACATAGTCACTCACAGCTTTAACAATAGAGGAAGAATTAAACTGCACATCAACATCGGCATCAACACAGGCACCGAATTTGGACATGGCAACGTCATTCCTAATCCAGTCATCCTTGCAAAGTCCTCTTCACAAACATCTGGAGGCTGCTGCCAAAATAGGGAGAACTGTTGCACCAGCTCGTCATTACAGCCAGATGTATTTGTCTTTGCAGACAATCTGCCCCACTCCTTCAACACAATCCCTGGGCATGTCTTCTTTCATAAGCAGGATGGACCCATCAGAGATGACCTCACAGTGTTACTGAGGCAGGAGGGAAAAGTCCCCAAAATCTCCCCAAAACATACAAAATCACACTGCAGGAGGTCAACCTGAGGGAAAGAAATCTGATACCACTTGCAACCTTCTCTGAACTGATAAAACTCTGCTCCTTCATGTTGGATGAAGCACTGAAAGCAGCAAGGGCTCTGATTGGGTGGGGACTTCAATGTCCATCACCAGACATAGAAACATAGACAATAGGTGCAGGAGTAGGCCATTCGGCCCTTCGAGCCTGCACCACCATTCAATATGATCATGGCTAATCATCCAACTCAGTATCCTGTACCTGCTTTCTCTCCCTACCTCCTGATCCCTTTAGCCACAAGGGCCACATCTAACTCTCTCTTAAATATAGCCAATGAACTGACCTCAACTACATTCTGTAGCAGAGAATTCCAGAGATTCACCACTCTGTGTAAAAAATGTTTTTCTCATCTAAGTCCTAAAAGATTTCCCCCTTATCCTTAAACTGTGACCCCTTGTTCTGGACTTCCCCAACATCGGGAACAATCTTCCTGCATCTAGCCTGTCCAACCCCTTAAGAATTTTGTAAGTTTCTATAAGATACCCCCTCAATCTTCTAAATTCTAGCGATTACAAGCTGAGTCTATCCAGTCTTTATTCATATGAAAGTCCTGACATCCCAGGAATCAGTCTGGTGAACCTTCTCTGTACTCCCTCTATGGCAAGACGTTGCTTGGTATTGCCACCACTGACCAAGGTAGTCGAATGCTGAAGGACACTGAAGGTCTTTGTCTGTAGCAGATAGTGGGTGAGGGATAAACGTGTTTCATTATATCCTCCTGAATCATCTGAAGCAGATGCTTCGGTCACTGGGAGCATTTGTAAATAAAACTACCACACAGTCCTTGTGGAGACAAAGACTGGTCACACTGAGAACAAATGTAATTGGAGTGTGTGGTACTTTACACAGTGTTGTTATGACAGATTCAGAGCAGAACTGACAGCTTAACATTAGCTATCCCTGTGGCACAACACAACATCATATGATATTGAAGTGTATACCACAATCTGTAATCTCATGTCCATGCTCATCCAACACTTTTCCATTACAACCAAACCAAGAGAACAGCCCAGTAGGAGAGAGGGGCATGCTGTGAACAGAACCATCCATACCTAGAATTGAGGTGAAGCTGCATAATAGAATCACTTGTGTGCAATTTCAATTTCAATGAACTTTATTTATCCGTTAGGAACTTCATTTGAGCAGAACATCAGTGTGTGTACAGTTCACATACCGAGCAACACAACACAATATACCACACACATCACATACCAGCAGTCCAACAGTGGTCAGTAGGTAAAACTTGCAAAGCACAATACATGAAGAATAGGCAATAAAAACATTAAAAGAATGTTAAAAATGTGTATATATAAATGAATAAATAAATAGATCAACTATTCATGAGTCTAATGGATGTCGGCACGAAACTCGACATGGCTCTCTTAATCCTGAATGTGAGAGCCATGAAGAGCTAAAGAGCAAGCCTGGCATGCAATGGACAGAGTGGAGAGATCTTGTAAATGATGAGTCAGATAATAGCTCTGCAGCCCTGTTACATTTAGTTATGAATGGTGGTAAGCAGTTGAGCAACTAACAAAATAGACTGCAAGAACAATCCACCTTCAATGATGGTAGGGCCCCACATCTGAGTGCTGAAAATTCCTACCATCAAACTAATTTTGTATCCAATTAGCAATCTATTCCTGGATCTCATGCAATCTAATCTTCTCAGAGTAGTCTACCATATGGGACCTTGCTACTGTACACATGGACATCATCCACCAACCTGCCCTCATCAATCCTCTTGGTTGCCTTTTCGAAAACGAGCAGTTTGTGGGATGCTATTTCTCACACACAAAGCCATGTCAATTCCAGTTTATCCAAATGCTCGTAGATCCTGTCTTTCAAAATCCCATTGAGTGACTTGCCCACTAACCATGTTAGGCTCACCATCTCTGGCATGTCCTTGCTGCTCTTCTTAAATAGCAGTACAACATTAGACGCCCTCCAGTCTTCCGGGACTTCATCTTTGGCTACAGATGATGCAAATATCTCTGCAAGTCCTCTGCAGTTTCTTCCCTTGCTTCCCCAAGGACAGAGAGAGAGAGAGAGAAAGAAAATGGATGCAGGGGGCAGAAAGTGAGAGGAGAAAACAGTTTTATCAGCAGTACTTTGGGATAAAACATCTAAACAGATTCTACATTTTTAACATCTGAGGACCTAATCATACAAAATGGCCGGGAAACGTGCAAATCTTGTGTACTCTCAGTGTAATCTACCATTCCTACACTCGCAGTAAGATTTTACTGAACTATGCTAAAAGGGAATTTCACCATATCCAGGTACATATGATAAGAAAATGCCATTGAACCATTTGAAAAAGTTGAAGTATTCAGAAAACAATCAAGTGGAAGTGCTGAGCACATGATCCATCTTGGCTTGTTTTTGAGATCCTCACCGTGACAAAAATAGACTTCAGCCAATTGGATTTCCTCCATGCGATATCAAGAAAACATCTGTTAGCTTTGAATACAACAAGGTTTAGAAGCCAGATAATGTCTAGGCTGTAGTACTGAATGAGGAAAATTGTGTAGGCAGTTCCTTTTTGCAAAAGCTGGACAAATATAATCCATCTAATTATCCCTCAGTGAATCTATTCTCAATCATTAGCAAAGTGATAAACGGTGTCATTAACAATGGTATCAAGCACACTTACTCTACAATAATCTACACAGTAATACTATTCAATGCTCTCAGATGTGTCTTGAATTTCCGCAGGACCACTTGGCTCCAGACTTCATCTCAGCCTTTTTCAAACAAGCACTGAGCTGTAGAGGTTAGTACTCCAGCTTCAGGAATACTGGGAAAACTAAAGCCAGGATGACAAGGAGTAAACAGTCAGACCTCCCACAACAGAAGATGATTTTGATTGTTGGAGGTCAATCATCCCAGCCCCCCTCTGTGGGATATCGCTGCAGAAGTTCCTTAAGGAACTTTGGTGGCTGCAACGATCATCAACTCCTTCATTCACCAGTCAAAAGTGTACATGGGTATTGATCATTGTACTATGTTAATTTCCATCGCTGTTGCTCAGTAAATTATTCAGTCCACAGTCATGCTTGTATACAGTAAGGTCTAGCCATTGTTTAGGAAGGATCTGCAGATGCTGGTTTAAACCAACGATGGACACAAAATGCTGGAGTAACTCAGCGGGACATGCAGCATCTCTGGAGAGAAGGGATGGGTGATGTTTCGGGTCGAGACCCTTCTTTAGACTGATCAGTCACAACCCGAAACGTCACCAATTCCTTCTTCAGAGATGTTGCCTGTGCCACTAAGGTCTTGCCATTGGTCAGATATTGTCAGATAAGTGGCGAGTAATATTTATCAAGTCAAGAGTGTTTAATTGCCATTTGCACTGGGACCAGAACAGTGAAATTCTTACATGGTGCAACTTTACAGGCACAACATTGCAACAACATATCAAAAAATTTATTGTATTATTGCTTATTTTATATTTATCAGACATATTAAAGAAGCAGATTGTAACAGTGCGAGCTAAGTATGCAGTGCAACCTTATACAAAGTCCATAGTAATTTGGTGCTGTGGTTGGGTTGTGGTTAGGGTTGTGCAGCATAGTTCAAGCGTCTGAAGGTTGATGGGAAGCAGCTGTTCTTCAACCTGGAAGTCATGGTTCTTTGGTTCCTGTACCATCTTCCTGATGGTAGCAGCAAGACGAGCTGGGTTGTGTGGGTTGTGTGGGTGTTTGATAATATTTATTTGCTGCCTTGTTGAGGCAGCGCTTCCTGTAAATTCCTTCGATGGGTGGGGGTGGGGGGGCAATACCCATGATGGACTAGACAATGTCCATCATTTTCTGCATGCCACAAAAGTGCAGGCAATGACCATCTCAATCAAGGGAGTCTAATCACCTATTTGTAACATTTTGAAATAAAAGCAGAAAATTCAAGAAATTGTGAGCAAGTCAGGCAGAATTTATGGAGAGAGAATCAGAGATTACTTTGCAAGATAACCTTGCAGCTGATAACCTTTCATTAGAACAAGGTAAAATTAGAAATCAAAACGAGTTTGATCTGCAGAAGGAGAGGGCGTGATAAGTTGGAGGCTAGGATGGACTGGGCAGCAGCAGAAGAGGTGACGATGCTGTCTAAGAGATGTTGGTGAATACTTGTTAGTGGCATTCTGGAGAAGATGTAAGTAGAAGATGAATGAAATCAAATGAGGCAGGGGGAAAATAAAGTGAGATACAGAACACTGCAGTTGCTAGAACACTTAAATTTAAAAAAAATACTGGAAATGCTGAGTTAATGTTTCTGGTGGTGGCAATTTTGACACCACATTGTCAAGGCTGGTTAATTGTGTTGTTGAATTCGCTGTTGAGTCCTGAAGGCTGTAAAATGTCTGAATGGAAGAAACAATGCTGTTCTTGTGTTTAAATTAGACTTCATTCGAACGTTAAAAGAGGCCAAGAACAGAGGTCGGAGTCTGATAAAGAATTAAAGTGACAGGCAGCTAGTTTGGTTTCTCTAATGCACAGGAGACCACATTTTTTATGAGCATTGTATGTGGTTTAAGTGCTATTACATAAACAGAAAATACTCAGGTAATATCTGTTGAGAGAGAAACAGAGTTGACAGTTTAAGTCGATGATCAGATCTGAAATGTTAATTCTGTTTCTCTTACCACAGATGTGATTTCCAACATTTTTTGTTTCATTCTGCATTTCCAGGATCTGCAGTTTTTTGCCTTTTAATTATGTTGACATTCAGCTGCATTACCATTGCTGAAGAACCAGATTGTAACAGATTAAACGTCTGAGGATTGGCTGTAGTCTGTAAAACAGTTAGATTTAGCTCTTGGGGCTAACGGAATCAAGGGATATGGGGAAAAAGCAGGAACGGGGTATTAATTTTGGATGATCATCCATGATCATATTGAATGGCAGTGCTGGCTCGAAGGGCTGAATGGCCTACTCCTGCACCTATTTTTTATGTTCCTGTGAATCTCCTATCATCAGCATCCAGGGAGTGACCATTGATCAGCAATTCTCCTAGAAAAGCCACATAAAATACTCTAGCTTTAAGTGCAGCTCATTGAATGACTTACAGTGCATTCAGAAAGTATTCAGACCCCTTCACTTTTTCCAATTTTTTTTTAATGTTACATCCTTATTTTAAAATAGATTGAATTCATTGTTTTAATCATCAATCTACACACAATATCCCAGAATGATGAAGCGAAAACAAGTGTTTAGAAATTTTTGCAAAGTAATTAAAAATAAATAACTGAAATATCACATTTACATAAGTATTCAGACCCTTTGCCATGACACTCAAAATTGAGCTTAGGTTCATCCTGTTTCCATTGATTATCCTTGAGATGTTTCTACAACTTGATTGGAGTCCACCAGTGGTAACTTAAATTGATTGGACATGATTTGGAAAGGCACACACCTGTCTATATAAGGTCCCGCAGTTGACAGTACATGTCAGAGCAGAAACCAAGCCATGAAGACGAAGGAATTGTCCGTAGACCTCCGAGACAGGATGTTTCGAGACACAGATCTGGGGAAGGGTATAAAACAATTTCGGCAGCTTTGCAGGTCCCGAAGAGCACAGTGGCCTCCGTCGTTCTTAACTGGAAGAACTTTGCAACCACCAGGACTCTTCATAGAGCTGGCTGCCCGGGCAAACTGAGCAATCGGGGGAGAAGGGCCTTGGTCTGGGAGGTGACCAAGAACCCGATGGTCACTCTGACAGAGCTCCAGAGTTCCTCTGTGGAGAAGGGAGAAAAAAAGGCACATGACAGCCTGCTTGGAGTTTGCCAAAAGGCACCTAAAGGACTCTCAGACCATGAGAAACAAGATTTTCTGGTCTGATGAAACCAAGATTGAACTCTTTGGCCTGAATGCCAAGCGTCACATCTGGAGGGAAACCATGCACCGCTCATCAAGGTGAAGCATGGTGGTGGCAGCATCATGTTGTGGGGATGTTTTTCAGCGGCAGGAACTGGGAAATTAGTCAGGATCGAGGGGAAGATGAATGGAGCAAAGTACAGAGAGATCCTTGATGAAAACCTGCTCCAGAGCGTTCTGGACCTCAGACTGGGACGGAGGTTCACCTTCCAACAGGACAACGACCCGAAGTACACAGCCAAGACAATGCACGAGTGGCTTCGTGATAAATCTGTAAATGTCCTTAAATGGCCCAGCCAGAGACCGGACTTGAACTCGATCGAACATTTCTGGAGGGACCTGAGAATAGCTGTGCATCGACACTCCCCATCCAACCTAACAGAGCTTGAGAGGATCTGCAGAGAAGAATGGGAGAAATGACCCAAATACAGGTGTGCCAAGCTTGTAGCGTCATACCCAAGAAGACTTGAGGGTGTAATCGCTGCCAAAGGTGCCTCAACAAACTACTGAGTAAAGTGTCTGAATACTTATGTAAATGTGATATATCAGATATTTATTTTTAATTACTTTGCAAAAATTTCTAAACACTTGTTTTTGCTTTTTTATTATGGTGTGGAGATTGATGATTTAAAAAAAAAAAGAATTGAATCCATTTTAGAATAAGGCTGTAACGTAACAAAATGTGGAAAAGGTGAAGGGGTCTGAATACTTTCTGAATGCACTGTAAGCCCTTTCACCTCAAAACTTCCCAGGATCTACAATGTACACGCTAGGAGCACCATAGAACACTCTCCGATTGCCTGGATGCTTGCAGCTCCAACAACACTGCAGAATCTCATCACCATCCAGCAGAGCAGCCCTTTTCATTGACACCTCATCAACCACCTAAACTGCCCCACCAACCACCGCAATGTTCTTCACCACCAATGGCTACAGTGTGTACCTTCTACAATATGAGCAGCAGTTACTTGTCTGAGCACCTCTGAGATCTCCCAAACTCCCTGCCTCTGTTATAAAGATAGCCACCAACGGAGGTTCCCTCCAAGTCACTTATCATTCTGATATGGAAGTATATTACTCGCCCTTAATTGGCATTGTGTCTAAATTGTGGAACTCCCACTAACAGCACCTTTGACAGAAGGACTGTAAGTCATAAAAGATGGCTCAACATAACTTTCTCAAACATTGTTAGAAATGGGCAGTAAATTATGGTGTGCCAACAATGCCCAAATATCAAAATATGGATAACTTTGTTTTAAATGGACCAACAAGTAAGGTTTTACATTTTATTTAACTCTGAAAAGCAACTTAAAAAAAATATCTGCAATTCCCTTCTGCAATTTTTTTTCCTGAAGTCAGAGAAGGCAGTCGATTAAAACTGATCTGTATCATGGAATGTTGCTTGCCTAATTAATTGGAGTCACCAGTAGCAACAGCCAAAGCATTATTTGTGGTGGATGTGGGTCAGTTGTAGATCCTTGGGAATTGTTAGCCTTTTTAATTTATTTGTAATAGCAAGTCTTCAGACTTTTCCACTGCAGGTTTATTGTCAATGTAATAGGAATTCACAATTGCATTGACATTGATTTGGCAATTCACCCTAAGTTAAGAGGCCAAACTAATTGAGGAGGATATAACATCTAGTTCTTGAATTGCTGAGTCATTCATAGAAGGCATCAGAGCTATTGCAGGTAAATGGGATAGGATATGTACAATGGGAGGCATGGATATGGTGGGCTAAGGATCTGTTTGGGTTTTGGACAACTCTCTGATTATGTGAATGTGAAGAGCTGTGAATTGGGAATTGGAAAGGAGAGAGGAACAGGAAAATTACAACCTGGAAATGGTACCTGGTAAATAGTTGGTGCTGCACGTTGGCTCACATTGGCAGCTAATTCAATGCTGACCTCCGGTAATATTTGTGTGGAGATTGCATGTTTTCTGTGGGAACATGGGTTTCCCCCAGGTGCATCAATTTCCTCTCACATCCCAAAGACATTCACTATGATTGGTTGCTGTAAATTGCCCCTGATGTAGGAAGGTGGTAGTAGTATTTGGGTGAATTTATTGGTATGTGGAGGAGAATATGCTACTGAGGAAATAAGTGAAGGAATGGAAGCGATGGGGTTGCTCTGAGAGCTCGGGGTCGAAAACAAACTGGCCAGTAAAATCCAATGTGCTGGTTTTACATTTCCAAAGATTCTATTAAATTGGTAAATAGTGAATGTGCTTCCTTTATTTTAAAAAAAAGATGGGGGGGGGGGGGGGGGGGGGAGGGCAGGACAGAGGCAGAAAACAAAAAAATTGGCAGATTACCATCTGTCATGGAAAATTGTTAGACGCCGTTATTAAAGATGTTAAAATAGTGCATATTGAAAAATTTAAGGTAATTAGTCAAACTGACGTGAGCCTGTGAAAGGGGAAACATGTTTGACCGATTTATTAGACTTTTGTGAAGAAGCGACGTATGCTGTGGATAAGGTTACTGATGGATGTGCTGTACATAGATTTCCAGATGGCTCATGATAAGTTGCCACACCTAAGTTTATTATGGAAAATAAGAGTTCATGGCTAATGTCCTGGTGTGGATGAACAATTAGGTGGCAAATGTGGAACAGAGTAAGTCTAATTTAATGGTTGTTGTGTTGGCAAGATGTAACAAGTGAGGTGTCATACAGTTCATTGCTGGAGCCTCATCTTATTTCAATTTATATATATATGACTTGGATGAGACGCCAAAGATATATTCGCTGAGTTTACTGACAGATAGGAAACTAATTTGTGAAGAGGCTGCAAAGGGATATAAATTGGTTGAGATCCAGCAAGTGGAGTGTAATACATAAAAATGTCCAATTGTTCATTTTTTCTGCGGGGGCAAAAAGAGTTTATTATCTAAATGGTGAAAGATTGTGGAGATTTGCGATCAATGATCAGGAATCCCAGTGCTTGATTCACAAAATAACACTATGGAGGTATGTTTGTGTAGAACATTATTGTTTATTTGCAAGGCGAATTTAAATACAAAAATAGAAAGGTTTTGCTTATACAAGGCATTGATGGGCCCACGTCAAGACTATTGTACAGTGTATTGGGCTTCTTGTTTAAGGAAGAACGTTACTGTACTGGATGCAGTTCAGAGAAGGTTTACTAATACCCGGAATAGCTAAATTGTCGTATGAGGAAAGATTGGGCAGTCTCAACTTGTATCCACTAGAGCTTAGGAGAATGAAAGGAGACTTCATTTAAATGTAAAAAATACTAAAGGGTCTTGTCAAGGGTAGATGTGAGGACGGTATTCTCCTTTGTGGAAGAAGCTCGAACTAGTGTCATCGATTAAGAATAAGCTGTTGTGGGTTTAGCTGAGAGATGATGTGAAATGTTTTAATCTCACAAGTCTTTGGAACTCTTGTCCCAAGCAGAGTCAGAACTCCCAGAAGCAGAGTCACTGGATATTGTTATGATGGGTGCTTGATAAACAAGGAGGTAAAATCGGGACATTACTGGGGACAGGCAGGTTTGCAGAGATGATGTTTGAATCAACATCACCATAATTGCAGAGCAGGATTGACGGACAGAGTGGTCTGCTCCTACTCCTTATTTATGTTCATAAGCAGATCACATGCTATTAGTAGTCCAGTTTAGGTTCAAATCTGAAGTATAATTGCTCAGGAGTTGAGCAATTAGTTAATCTATCTGACCTTAGTTTAAATGTTTAGGAAGCATAAATCCTCTTTTCCTGCTGTCAAACAATTTAATTTTGTAATTTTTGGGGAAATTGCCTTTACTAACAAGTATCCAGACACATTTAGAGCCCTGTCTTTAACAGGACAGTTAAAGTTCCAGCCAGGCAGGAGCCACACAACATAAACATGGTTCTGCCTAGTTAGAACCTGTTCTGAGATTGGGAGCTGTTGTGTAAATTCTTATTAGATGAATGTTGTACTGACAGTAAAGTCATGTTTTTGAACATCCTCTTATCTGGAGGATTGCGTGGCAGCAGTTTTACACCAAACAAAACAAGTCATAATTTGTTCATTACAAGGCCATCTAATATTTGTTTTTCATTCCTTGCCTTCGTGTACCTGGTACCTTATACCCCAGCAGTTTGGCAAAAATATGTTTATATTTGAGAAACAAATTCTTCAGGATTTGAATAAAAATCAAGCAAAAATGTAACAGTCAAACCAAAGTTAACACTTTTTCAGAACAAGCTTTTCTTGTGTAAAAGGAGATATCCATTTGAATTAAAAAAATTACTAGTTGTATTTCTTTTGTATTTGAGAAACCTAGCCTATTTATTTTGACTACAAAGCTGAATATTTGGTAACAATGAAGCTGAACATAAACATTACTTTGATTTCATTAAAATAAATCTAGAAAAAGCATGCAGATTTTTTTTAAATGTTCATGGTATTCTTATCAACATTCTCAATTTTGTTTCTTTATTTAAAAATAAACTTCCTGGGTTCGAATAACATAAGTAAATCTGCATCAATCTTGCATAAATACCACTATACTCTTTTCCGTATACCCCTTGCTCTGTGTAAATCTTGGAATGTACACTGGGATATTGGTAGTTTTATTTTTCTCCATAAAAATTAAATTGAAAAAAAGTTTACTTTGTAATACCCAAGAGCTTAGTAAAAATCCTTTCTGATCTAATGATCCTAAAGCCTTCTATAGCTCTCTCGACTTGCATAGGTCCATGACATGCCTGTCTTTCTTTCAGTCCTCCTGAATCTCTGCCCCTCAGTTCCGTTTTTGATTTAATACATCTGTAATTGTATGGATGGTTCGAGCTTCTATCCTACAAAATTAAAAACATGTCATTACTTTTGCTGCTAACTTCCAACCTGCTCTCACCTTCACATCGGGCCATCTCTGACTTTTCCCTTTCAGGATCTCTGCCTCCCATGCTAGGGTACAGACTAGCGACAAACATTTATCACAAACCTACGGACTTTTGCCTCAACGATCAACTTCTATCTCAATGGCTTCCCCACCCTATCCGCAACTTAAACCCAACTTGTTTTCTCTTTTTCCCAGATCTGGTTATATGGTTATCTGAGGAAGTATCCACTGATATTCCCCGAACTGCTGAGAGCTTGTAGGTTTTCTTGTCTTTATTTCTGTTGCAAATGCTGAGCCAGTAATGTTTTCTTCAGCAAAAGCCTTGTGCACGACTAAGCTCGTTTCTTGGCTTCAGAATGCAGAGAAAATGACTAATCTTCTGGAATTTTTTGAGGATGTGACAAGTAAAATGGATGAAGGGGAGCCAGTGGATGTTGTGTATCTAGACTTTCAGAAAGCCTTTGATGAGGTCCCGCACGGGAGACTGGTGACTAAAATTAGAGCACATGGTATTGGGGGTAGGGTGTTGACATGGATAGAAAATTGGTTGGCAGACTGGAAGCAGAGGGTAAGAGTGAACGGGTTCTTTTCAGAATAGCAGGCGGTGGTGAGTGGAGTGCCGCAAAGCTCGGTGTTTAGGTCGCAACTGTTTACCATATATATTAATGATTTGGAAGAGGGAATTAGGAGCAATACCAGCAAGTTTGCTGATGACACAAAGCTGGGTGGCATTGTGAACTGTGAAGAGGATGTTAGGAGATTGCAGGGTGACCTAGACAAGTTGAGTGAGTGGGCAGATGCGTGGCAGATGCAGTATAATATAGATAAATGTGAGGTTATCCACTTTGGTGGCAAAAACAAGGGGGCGATTATTATCTCAATGGGGTTAGGTTAGGTAAGGGGGATGTGCAGCGAGACATGGGCGTCCTTGTACACCGGTCATTGAAAGTTGGCTTACAGGTACAGCAGGCAGTGAAGAAAGCTAATGGAATGTTGGCCTTCATAACAAGAGGATTTCAGCATAGGAGTAAAGAGGTTCTTCTGCAGTTGTATAGGGCTCTGGTGAGACCACATCTGGAGTATTGTGTACAGCTTTGGTCTCCTAATTTGAGGAAGGACATCCTTGTGATTGAGGCAGTGCAGCTTAGGTTCACAAAATTGATTCCTGGGATGGCGGGACTGTCATATGAGGAAAGATTGAAAAGACTAGGCATGTATTCACTGGAGTTTAGAAGGATGAGGGGAGATCTTATAGAAACATATAAAATTATAAAATAACTGGACAAGCTAGATGCAGGAAAAATGTTCCCAATGTTGGGCGAGTCCAGAACCAGGGGCCACAGTCTTAGAATAAAGGGGAGGCCATTTAAGACTGAGGTGAGAAAAAACTTTTTCACCCAGAGAGTTGTGAATTTATGGAATTCCCTGCCACAGAGGGCAGTGGAGGCCAAATCACTGGATGGATTTAAGAGAGAGTTAGATAGAGCTCTAGGGGCTAGTGGAATCAGGGGATATGGGGAGAAAGCAGGCACGGGTTATTGATAGGGGACGATCAGCCATGATCGCAATGAATGGCGGTGCTGGCTCGAAGGGCCGAATGGCCTCCTCCTGCACCTATTTTCTATGTTACTATGTAAAATGATTGTGGGGTATAATTATGACATACTATATATATGTAGAAGTGGCATGGTGGTGGCAGCATTTAGTGCCTCTTCTTCCCAGTTCTATCCCAGATCGATCATGACCATGGGTGCTACCTGTTGAATCCAGAAAGTGCAGCTGCTGCTTTACATAAAAGGACACAAGGTGCTGGAGTTGCTCAGCGGGTCAGGCAGCATCTCCGGAGTACATGGATGGGTGACAGACTGATTCCTATTGCTAACTATCAGTTGCATGTTCTCTGGTTGCTCCAGTTTCCTCCCACATTCCAAAAAACATGCTGGTGGGTTAATTGGCTACTGTACATTATTCCTTAGTATAGGAACGTGACAAAATAATTAAGAGGGTGTGTTGTGTTTGAGAGAGTAACATTTGTAGGGTTACAAGGAAATATGGATGTGGAAATGAGACTAATTGGATTCCTCTGTTGGGAACAGGCATGAACCCGAATAGCCTCCTTTAGAATTGGGATAAGTTTAAATATGTTAAAGCAATACACAAGATCTAACTCACTGTTTTCCATTAATATTTCACATTCATTAGAACATTATTATCTATTTTTTAATATCCACTATTTCAGAAGGGTGATGCTGAAAGAATCTTCATTAAAAATATTCTGAATCATTCAATTACTGAACATCAATAATTAACCTATTCACACAGATTTTTGAACCCAATGAAACTGTGAAATAATCATTGTATCAATGATTTCCTTGTAATGATTCAATGAAGCAACATACTGTATAAAAAAATCTAGTTCACTGATAGTTAATTAATCTCCAATGGTAAATGTTGTAAATTTGAAATGTTGCAACATACTGTTATTAGGACAGTACCCTCTTGTTGATGCTGCCTTGGATTTTAATAAATTTGGCCCTTGATATTGTTTAGTCTAGTAGAATCTCGGGACAGAATGTGCCAAGCCAGTGTTATTAGAGCACAGAACAAAACACATGGAATTAAGCAATAATGTTCAGTTAAGTTTTGACTTAATTTTACATGAAAAGTTAATTGCAGATTATCACATTTTCAATATAATAGAATAAACATTTGAATGCAAGTTTAAGTTTAATTTTTGAAAATTGCTTTGCAAAATGTATGCAGTAAGTTTAGAGAGGGTACCTTGAGCAATGGTATAATCTCGTGCTCAGTGCAAAGATGGATAACTATAGTAATTGTGGTGTTCAAATAGATATAAAGGTTGCATTCTATTCAGTTTTAATCAGGTGGTCTCATAACTGAAATTAATCATGATCTCATTTGTTAAAATTAACGTGATTACATAATGTAGAAATATTCTGAATCTATTGCCATCTATCATGAATTAGATATTTTCACCAAAAAAAAATCACAATTACTTCCAACAGATTCAGATTTCTTTTGTTTAATTCTGCGTATTACTGGCAAGACCAGCACTAGACCATTCCTAAAGAGGAAACAGGCAGCCATCTTCCTGAACCATTATAGACCTTGTGGTCAAAGAACACCCACAATGTTGTTTGTATGATGTTCCTGGTTGTTGAGCCAGAAATTATGAGATAATGATTTTTTCCAAGGCAGATTGTTGTGTAACTTGGAAAGAAACTTAGACATTGCAGTGCTCACGTAAACCTGCTGCTTTTGTCCTAATTTGTAAGGATGGGAATTTGGAAGCTGCTACAGTAGAAGCATTAGTTGGGTAGATACAGTGAATCATGTAAATGCCATTCAAGGATTGAACATTTTGGACAACAGGTACATGAAGAAAACCTTTTCTACTCGGAGAGTAGCTGGGATTTGTAATTCTCTACCTGTAAGGGTGGTAGTGAAAGAACCAGTCAGTACTTTTGAATAGGAAAAGGATAGACATTTGGGGAAAAAGTAAGTTTTAGGGCTGTGAGGAAAGAACAGGGAAATGGGACTGATGGGATTGCTTTGCTGAGAACTAGCTTGAGCTCCTTCTGCTATCCTGCAGATGTAACGTGCTGCAAAATATCAGTTTGGAGTTGCTGCTGGAGCCACATAACTAACGTGACTGTTCCATGTTGGTTCACAGGAAGTTGGTTGGTGTTCAGTGATGGCCATGCCATTGACTGCCACAGGTTGGTAGTGGGGATCTCTCCTGTTGGAGATGGTTACTGCCTGACTGTCGGGTGGCATGAATGTTGCTTGTCACTTAGCAATCATGCCTGCTTGTCGTTTGGGCTTCTTGAATTGAGTCTTGGATTTCCTCATCCTTTGAGGCATTGCAAATGGAATAATCATCAACAAACCGCTCCACTTATGACTTTCTAAAATAGGGATTGTTCACGATAACTAGCTGGTGAAGTTGGGCTTAAGACATGTTGAGAGCCAGAAAACAGTCCCAACTCCCCCTTATTGACCCAGATGCCTCAACAAAGGTACTCACACTTGCCTGCACCTGGCCGACACCTCCCTCTAAACCTTTCTTATCCATATACCTGTCCAAATGTATTTTAAATATTGATATTGTACCTGCTTCAACCACTTCAACTGGGGTCAGATAATAGCACTTTGATGAGTAAAATCACCTGAAAACAAGCACCTGCAATGCTGGGGATATGAGAAGGAAACTGTGATGGACCATCCACTTGCGATTTTTGTTTCAAGATGATTGTGAACACTAGCAATGTGGTTTGCATTTATGGTCTAAAGAAGGGTCTCGACCCGAAAGGTCACCCATTCCTTGTCTGTCTGCCTGTCCTGCTGAGGCACTCCAGCATTTTGTGTCTATTTTTCAATTTAAACCAGCACCTGCAGTTCTTTCCTACACATTATTTCTGCTCCACTGCAAAATCTCCTCAAGGTAAGTTTACTTTGAAGAAGTTCTCCTCCTCTCACCGACGAGAGTTCAACAAGAGTCTGAAAAAGGGTCTCGACCCGAAACGTCACCCATTCGTTCTCTCCAGGGATGCTACCTGTTCCGCTGAGTTAAGGGCCTGTCCCACTTTCCTGAGTTTTTCACGAATTCTCCCGAATTATTCCCGAATTCTGCCGAATTATTCGCAAATTCTCCCGAGTTTTTCCCTTGATTCAAACTCGCAGAATGTTCGTAACGAGCCGTAGGAGGCCGCAGGAGTCCGTAAATATATCGTAGCGGCATGTTATTCCAGCAGTAGGCACTCGGGGCATCGGGTAAGTCGGGACGTTTTTTCCAGCCTGATAAAAAATGTTCACGAGTAAAAAAATAGCCCCGAATACCTACGACTGGCATAACGAGCCGCTACGATATATCTACGGACTCCTACATCCTCCTACGGATTCGTTACGAACATTCTGCGAGTTTGAATCAAGGGGAAAACTCTGGAGAATTCGTGAATAACTCGGGAAAGTGGGACAGGCCCTGTACTCCAGCATTTTGTGTCTATCTTTGATTTAAACCAGCATCTGCAGTTCTTTCTACACATTGTTTGCATTCATGTTCTCTGGACTGTGCCATTAAATCTTAAGTCTCCATAAGCTGTTTATAGACAATAGGTGCAGGAGTAAGCCATTCGGCCCTATTTACTTCCAGCCTGTACCTTAGGCACAACCACCTCATTGTAACTTTTATCAATGATAAGAATTATCTTATCTACAATTCCTTGTTGCTTACATTTTTTTTAATACTATAGATTTCAGCTCCGACCTGCATTTTACAAGTTTAATATGTTAGACAATAGACAATAAGACAATAGACAATAGGTGCAGGAGTAGGCCATTCGGCCCTTCGAGCCAGCACCGCCATTCAATATGATCATGGCTGATCATCCCCAATCAGTACCCCGTTCCTGCCTTCTCCCCATGTCCCCTGACTCCGCTAGTTTTAAGAGCCCTATCTGGCTCTCTCTTGAAAGCATCCAGAGAACCTGCCTCTTTGAGTGGAGGTGGAGGCGGTTTAGTTGTCCACTAAAATTCACAATGGATTTGACAACTACAGAGATTTAATCAAGTCATTGGATGATTTGGTTTATGTCCATAGCATGCTACTTTGTTTGATGGAATTCATGTAGCCTTTGTTTTAGATTGAAGAAATGTTCACGTTGTCTGTATTGCTCCACTATAACCCTGATTGAACTGGATTTGTTTATCTGGCTGAGGAAAAACAGGCCATGGGATTGTGCTAGAATATAGTTCTGGCTTACAATGTCTCAGAGAAAATGTTTGGGCACCAGGTTGTAATCTGAATATATTATTTTCAGTGTTGTGATAATCCAACACTTCTTAATGGAGGGTGAGCTCAGTGTGAAGAAGATAGACCTTTGCTTCCTCAAATTCTGTAGAGGTCATTACTGCCAACACTGTCTCAGGCAAATTGAATCACAACAGCCATGATAGAGAGTGTATGGTCCGGTGTGTTGTCTGTGCTGGTTCTCCCCGTGTCTGTTGCCAGCCTGGTCTCATGGCCATGTCCTTCAGGACTCGGCCAGCTGCTTAAGGACTGGTACTACCACACTATTCTTGGTGATTGATATCGAACTCCCCCACTCACAGTACACTCTGTGCCCTTGCTTCTTTCAAGTGATGTGAAACATGGATGAGCACTGATCCATCAGTTAAACAGAAGTGATATATGCCAAGCAGCAAGTGATTATATAACATCCTTCAGACTTTCTTTTTCACGGTGAGCTTGTGTAATGGTATGCAATACCTCTGAAATTCATGTGCATAAAAATAAATATATAAGATCACTGTCAAGTAGGGTTGCCAACTGTCCCGTATTAGCCGGGAGACCCCATATATTGGGCTAAATTGATTTGTCCCATACGTGACCGCCCTTGTCCCGTATTTGACTGCTACTACTCGGATCTAGGGGACTGTCGGGTCGGAGCACTGCGCCCAGCCCCGCCTCCCCCGTCCTGACGTAGTGCAGTCCATGGAGTGCAGCAGCAGCGCCTCGCCTGTGGCACCATCGATCTGACCTTCGGACCTTCGCTTACCGCCAACACCACCACCCCTTCTTCTCATGGCTGATCATCGGCTCATGAGTTGGATGGGGTGCCTGACTTAGCAAGCGACGTCACGCGTTAAGTCCGGTGCCCGGGCCAAAACTCCTCAGCTGGCCCACCGGCTGGGATTTGTGTGCAGTCCAGCACCCGGGCCAACTCATCATTCACCCAGCTACGGCCGAGTCGGTCAACGAATTGCCATCGGGAATTTGTCCCTTATTTTGATCTTTTGTCCCTTATTTGGGAGTGAAAAAGTTGGCAACCCTACTGTCAAGTGAACAGATTTTTTTTTTAAGGAATATTGAAAGGAACAGTAGGTATTTGTTGGTACACAAAATTGCTGGGGAAACTCAGCGGGTGCAGCAGCATCTATGGAGCGAAGGAAATAGGCGACGTTTCGGGCCGAAACCCTTCGTCAGACTGATGGGGGGGTGGGGGGGGGAAAGAAAGAAGGAAAAGGGGAGGAGGAGGAGGAGCCCGAGGGCGGGCGGATGGGAGGGTGGGAGGAGACAGCTAGAGGGTTAAGGAAGGGGAGGAGACAGCAAGGGCTAGCCAAATTGGGAGAATTCAATGTTAATGCCATAAGGACGCAAGGTCCCCAGACGGAATATGAGGTGCTGTTCCTCCAATTTCCGCTGTTGCTCACTCTGGCAATGGAGGAGACCCAGGACAGAGAGGTCGGATTGGGAATGGGAGGGGGAGTTGAAGTGCTGAGCCACCGGGAGGTCAGGTAGGTCTTGAAGAAGGGTTTCGGCCCGAAACGTCACCTATTTCCTTCGCTCCATAGATGCTGCTGCACCCGCTGAGTTTCCCCAGCAATTTTGTGTACCTTCGATATTCCAGCATCTGCAGTTCTCTTTTGAACAGTAGGTATTTGTTAATTGATGAGAAGCTCCTGGAACTCTTAAGACAAAGTCATCAAGGCACACGTTGAAGGATTGATCACTTATGAAAGAAACATCACTTTTGATGAGATTTTAGGGATTCAATAGCTTTAAATTAAGCAGTCCTTTTAAGGTTGCATAATGCTGACATTTTGTGAATTCTAACACACTTTCCAATTTAATTCTCTCTAAGTCTGGCTCCAGTTCCTTTTTAGTTCCCAATGTCGAGTGTTGCTTTTCCCTTCAGAGCAATGAGTCAGTTATGTGGGCGTGACAAAGATCACAGGCTCCACTCTTCCAGAAACTTGTGGTTCCAGTCTTGCCCACATTTCTGACTGACTGGCCACTTTAATAATAAACAAATACTTCAAATGTCACTGTAATCTTCCTCAATAATTGAAAGGGCTAGGTGTTTTTTTTTTTTACCCAGCATTAAGGCTATTTTGGGATAGATTTCTAGATGAAAGCTATCTCTTGGCATTTATGGGTTTGAAGTGAGTCCAAACAAATTGTGGAACACTTTACATAACACCTGACCAATATGTTGAAGGTTACAATACTTCAGAATTTTATATTGTGGCCATTGAAATCACTAATGAGTGCTATAGAATGATTGAATAATATTTACTTCACCAACTTTGAAATAAAGTTATTTATGTTTGTTTATTTATTAATGTTCCCCCAATCAGTTGACCTCCCTTTAAAGTTATTTTTTCTTTCTTTTTAGAATACTTGAATGGCAAGCTGCCTGGTTATGCCAGGTCAGGTGCATTGACAAGGATAGTGGTGAACCTCTCATATCTATCCCAATGTAGGATCCTGTTATTGAAATGGATAACGCCTATTTATATCCCGATGATTAGAACCACAAGTGTTAGAAAGACAATAAAATCGTCAGGTGAAGCAGTCATCTTACTCCTCTGTCCCCGACGTACAAAATGTTAAGAACATTAAAAAAAACAGTTCTTTTATTTTACTCTTTAAATTAGAATTGTATCTAATTTATAGCAACATCTTTCACTACCTTTGCAAAGATTCACCACACTGAATGGAAAAAATCCCTCCTTATTTCATTTTCCTAAATGGCCAGTCCTTTAATTTGAGGCTGTTGCACATAGTTCTAGAACCCTTAGGAAGGAAAAAATTACCCTGTAACCTATGTACCTATGTCTGAAGAAGGGTTTTGGCCCAAAACGTTGCCTATTTCCTTCGCTCCATAGATGCTGCTGCATCCGCTGAGTTTCTCCAGCATTTTTGTGTACCTATGTACCTTGTTGGACTCGTGAATAATTTTTTATAGATCCCCTATTGTTCTTATAAACAGCAGATAATGGAAGCAGAGTAAGCTCCTCGTAAGACAGACTTGTCATACTAGGAATCAGCAAGATTAATATTTGCTGCACCATCTGCATATGTATCCCTCCATAGCAAAAGTATCCTTATTTAGGTAAGCACACCAAAATGATACACAATAACCCAGGTATGGTCTCACCAAGGCTCAATATAATTACAATAAGACATCTTTACTTCTATTTGAATCCTCTTGCAGTGAAGGCAAACATAACATTTCCTAATTGTCTGCTGCAACTGCATGTATGTTATTTTTCAGTAACTTCTGTACAACGATTCCTTGGTCCCTTTGAACATTGCATTTAACTATATGCTTTTTGATTTATTTTCTACCTCGTATGTATAATTTCACATTCTTTTTCACTTCACATTCCATCACGATACGATACGATAAAACTTTATTCATCCCCAGAGGGAAATTGGTCTGCTGACAGTCACAACACACAAGGTACACAAAAACTTGAAATTAAAAGTGATAACAAAAAGCAAAATACAAGCGCCTGTTGGCTGGCTGCCATGGGCACAGCGCCTTCACCGGAACAAATGACCAAACAAACACAGACTTATCCCCTGGATAGAGGATTCTAAACTAGAGTGCCCCTCCCCTCCCCCACACTGGATCCCCCTTTGTCTTCCCCTCCCACCTCACGCTCATCGACCTCGAGGCCCCACTGCCGCCGATGCCCACGTTGCCGCCGATGCCCACGTTGCCGTTGAGGCTACTGCCGAGGCACCCGCTGCCACCGCTGAGGCTCCTTCGGCCCAGACATTCACCGCAGTCCCCTGGGAGGCCTGTGTGGCGAGCCGGGCCTACAGGGGCGCGTTCCGCTCTTCAGTCGCGTTCTGGTCGTCGGCGGCAGCACAGTTGTTCGGTGGGTGGATCGTGCCCGCGTGGCTCCCCGGGACACTACTGTCACGCGCTTGGGTCTCCGGGACCCCGGACCATCACCACGTTAGTGCTCACTCACCTAGCCTTTCAATACGTTCTTGACATCGTTTTGTATCCTCTTCATTACTCACATTCTTACTTGATTTTATGTCATCAACAAACTTAGAAATATTACATTTTATCCCCTCAACCAAATCATTAATAGCGATTATAAACGGCTAGTGCTTCACTAGTCACAGCTGGTCACCCTGAGAAGGAAGACCATTTATTCCAAGTCTTTATCACTGTCTGTTAACCAATTCTCTTTTCACACAGGTATATTTCCCCAATTTCATGTGTTCCTTTGTGGGACCTTATTGAAACACTAACCACATTGCATCCACTTATTCCCTCACATCTATTAGATTTCAATATAAGATGGACAGCAAGTTTACTCATAATTTAAGAAGCTTTTAGTGCTCCTGGTCCATTTAAATATCCATTCCATGTCATGTGTAATAGGTGCTGTTGTGATATTTGCAATGTAAAGTCAACCATTGACTCGATGTTAAAAAACTCTGTAAAAGGTAAGGGATTCTCAGACTGGAGACCACGAGGGCATGAAACACCTCTTGTCAGTAGATTTAGCGAAGTGCTGCTTATAAAATAAATACTTCTTCATCCCCATTACAACTCACATTATTACAAGAAGAATTAAACTCAAGTTTTCCTCTTCTCTGAGACCTATCATGACTGCAGTGTTGAATTTGGATCACCTGTTCCGGGGAATGGATCAAGCTGCTAACTTCATTCAGTTGTGACGGTGAACAGCTGGCAGCAGGGAAATGACAATTGTTTTCCTTGGGACTGATATGGACAGGAATGCAGTGCCTGATAACCCTTTGTGCCATGGGTGTCTGTTCTGTTTTGTTATTTCATTTCAAATATTAAATAATAAATGTTGTCCTCAACACCCTATTTCTGGTAACGTAATAAAATCTGCTGCAAATCACTGAGGCTAAGTAATCACTGTGGACATTTGCTCTTTAACGTTGTTTTCATTAATAATATTTATTGGTTTGTTTTTGGAGTCATCCAGTATACTTGTTAGTACACCTTGAAAGGCTAAGCTCTGTATGTTAACATAACACATTGCAGTTAATAATTTGATGATTGAAATATATTGTAGATAAAATATTGGTATAATATTAACTAAGATTTCAGTTTTAAATGCTCTGCAAATCTGCAGTTATTTAAATAGCTGCTGACTACTGTAACAAAATTCCCACCATAAAATCCTTTCATCATTTTCACGCTTGTAAACTTGGTTAGGAAATTAATATGCTTTGCGTTAACCATTTCTAGAAGAGAGAGACCTTTAATTCATTTAATGAATTTCATTTTTCCTAAAATAGTTTTCCATTCAATAATTTACGTTTCTATTGCAAATGGTAGATTTTTTCATTTTATTTAAATTATTTTAATATTTTCTTTATTTCTGTTTGTTTTTCCTTGTTGTGAAGTCGTGTTTTAAATAATGCCTGCCCTCTAACAATGTGATTACAGTAAAGAAAGCTGTGTTATGAATATGCAAACCTCCTGGGGACAGGACTAATAACTGAGAGCTTACAGTATTGGATATTATTTATCTGACCTCTTTTAATTATATTTTTATTCACTTCTTCATACCATATTAAAACATACAAACTTCCAGATTGGGAATTGGACAAAAAAAATAAAAGAAGCTTATTCTGAAACTGTAAAAAAAATATATACTTTAATCTAGTCCTCTAATTCATTTCAAAAGAATGCAAGAGCTTACTTGCTAAATTCATCTAATCTAATAAGGAATATGTGTGCACATTTGCATTAATTTTCTGGAAACCATTGAAAAACAGCAATTCAAAATTCTTGGCTCAGATATGTAGTCACATAAAATGTCATTAAATAAATCATGAACTTATCGAATGGATTATCAAGTCCATGATTTTCTTTGCTTGTTCTCTGTGGCAGATGACCCTCCTCCATTCACGCCACAAAACGATCCCACTGTCCCTGACCTCTTCTCCACCATGCCCCTTTCCCTGCATTCTGAATCGGATACTGACCTACTTGTTTTCTCTTGTGAACTCTGTAATGAAGGAAAAGCCTTTTAGTACATACATGTGCACAGTGTGGTTGGGGCTCATGTAGAATTTTGCAGCCGCAGATTCCTGAAAAATGTCCCAGAAAATTTTAAATGCTTTTCCGATGGCAAAGAACTTTTAGACCATTAGGTTTTAACTATAGCTTGAAAAAATGCCATTGTGCAAATATATAACACGGAAATATATCTGTTTTCTTCAAGTTACGAGTAAACATCAAATGTATACAACTTGGAATTTGTTTGAAATACTCAGCAAGTTCTGATAACCCATTAAACCCCAAATTTAACAAGAGTTCCTGTGTGAGAAAAGTTAATTCTGAATTATATTTGCATTTGCAGTGATAAGTATGAATGTACATTGGAAGAACCATTACAACCATAGTTTTGTGTCTTATCAATTTTGCTTGTCTTTTATAAGCTATTTTAGAGTACTTGACTTTAAGCAAATTACATGTAAAATTGAAAAGAAAGAAATGTGTAAAATTAAAAAGAACATGTTAATTCATACAATAGTTATAAATAAAGTTTAGTTAAAAAAAAGATTTGGATTTAAATAGCAACTTTCTTGACCTCAGGATGTCCTAAAGTCTTTTACGTTTAAAATAGTTACAAAGTTACAAAGTGAAGCATTTCTCATTGACTGAGAAATTAATATTGGTCAGTACAGCAAGAATAATTGCTCTGGTCTTCAATGTATTGGGATCTTTAGTTCATCTGATGAAAGAGATTGAGCCTCATTTTAACTTAACCAAAAGTCAGTTCACCTGACTGTCCTGCACTAATATGCACTGGTTTCTCAGCCTGGATTTTTATGTTCAAATCTTTAGAGCAGAGCTTGAACAATCTTCCGACTCTGAGCCAACAGTACTCCCGACTGAGTCACAGCTGAGGTTTATAGTGTATCTGCTCTAAATGTTTACATTAATCATTTTCACCGCTTTGGGCATTTGAGGTAGTATGTATACCTGTGGCTGAAACCAGTTTTAAGTTCATTTGTTACTGACTGAAGGTTTTATTTTTTAAATGCAGAGTATGATTTCCTCCATTGTAAACAGCACTTACTATGCAAATGTATCAGCAGCAAAATGTCAAGAATTTGGAAGATGGTATAAACATTTTAAGAAGACGAAAGACATGTTTGGTAAGCAAGGAAAATAACCGTTCAGTTCATTATGATGGTAATGGCGGGCACGTCTTTTTCCAGTTTAGATCTAATATTGTGCCTTATTAGTTTATGAATGAAATTTTAACCACTCGGCAATTACTTTGAAGCATTTTTAGCTAAATATGAAAAGACAAGAAATTTTAGTTATTAAAAAAAAAATTAGATCTTAATTGAGAAATATCTGCTGTGCTCTATGTAGACATATGCATGACTGTTAGCTGCTAACCTATTTATTTATTTTAGTTGAAAGCTATAGGATGCTTAAAACTTTAATGTTTTAACTTTTAGAAAATGATCCATGGTTATTTCTCAATAATTGTTCATTGAGATGAAGTAACAAATATTCTTAACTAATTACAACAAGTTGGTGACTGAGTGCTTTAATTGTCTGACGCGTACACTTCAGCATTAAAAAATCGCAGTACCATTTCGATTTGAGAGAGATGATATTTGGACAATGGAGATCACATGCACTGAACATGAAAGCACTTGTCTGAGGTTGCTTTACAGTACCACTGTCATGACTGGATCAATGTCTGGCTTTGATGGTGGTAGCACTGTACTTGACCTTCTAGTGATAGCTATATTCAGCACCTGCATAAAAGTGAATGCACAAGTTCTGTTTTCCACTATTGTCAATGCTGCACCCTTGAAACCAAAAGAGTGGAATAACAGAATGTTGAATTGTAAGGGGCATGAGTTCAAGTGCATCATGGTCTGGAATAACACTGGTTTAGACACTATAGTGAGATAATGAGAAACCCTCTAGAGATTATGACATTTTCTCTATAGTAAATTTTGTCCTTTTTGTTTTATTCTGAGCATCTCAAATATGAAATATTTTTAGACTAATTATTTTTCATAGCCTCAATATTATTCATCAGAGTACTGAACTACAAGAGGAAAATTGCTGTTTTAAGACCAAGAGGTGAAGCAACACTTTTCAGAATAATTCACAGCCAAAATGATCATTGTTAACGACTGGAATCAGCAATTATGATGAAAAAATGATTGCAGATGCGTTTTCAGATACGAACCCCAGGGGTATTACATAACATACAATAAATAAATTACACGGACATTTTCAATGTGAAGTGAAGCATTAACAAATTCTACTACAGCCTGTGATCTGGCACTGTTTTAATTTTAAAATAGATTTTATTTATCAAGAAAATTGAGAAAATCTGACAGTCTAAATTCCTTTAAGGGACATTGGAAACTCAAACATTGCTCGTCACTAATTATCAGATGTTCATGGGAAGACCTCTGGAAAAAATAGTAACATTGCAAAATGTAATGGCTATATTTTGTTTATCAGTCCAGTGTTGTGTTTGGAGTTTTAGATTAGACTACATGGTAAATACATAAAGATGACATAAACACTGAATCTCTGCTGCATCAAGAATAATAAGACTTTTTTTACCCCAATGCTGTAGTTTACAGCATTCATTTCCCAGAGAAACATATCACTTCAAAATATTTTGTTTCGGAAACCATTGTTTGAAAAAAATATTTGCAGCTGCTAATTGTTTTACATTGATGAAGAAGTAAATTGAACAATTCTAAAAATTCTGTCCAAAGAAAGTTTATACTTTTTAATTGGCTATATGTGGTATTTTATAATTTGAAATCATTCTTATTTCTCATGAAAATGATTACTTTCTGGCTCAACGTCCTTTTTGTGTTTTATGATATTTAAGTATTAATGGACTGCTGTCTGCAGTGCACCCAAGAATTGATGGCAGCTTAGTTGGCTGAAATGAAAGTCAAAGGCATAGGGCAAGTGGAATAGCAGTTGGTTTGATTTGTTTTAAGGCTTACACTGATTTTTCAGTAAGTTTTAAATATTGTTGCCTTTGTTAGAACTGTGATTAGGAAATGGCTTTGGTGATGCTCACAAACCTCAGAGCTATTTTGGACTCCCGCATCTTAAAGTGTTAACTGGGGGAGTGTTCGGTCAAGCTGGTCTTCTCTCAGTTAGAATTTAAATTTGCCATGCTGCTTTAAGTCAGAGAGAACACAGGAATTTTGATGATTTGCCTGAATATATGCTAGCTTGGCTTGTGAGTATTAAATTCGGGCTTTGTTCAGAATTTGGTGAATTCACAACCCCAATCCTGACATGTAGTGTTTATACTGGTGCAGTTAGTTCTATTGGAAAACTTGGATGACATCTTTATTTTAATGGCTATACCAGCAGAGATAACATACATTGAAACTGACTGATGTCTGGCTGAGGGATATAAAATGCTGGAAATGCACTGCAAGTCAGTCAATATTTGAAAAAAGAAAAGTTAACTAATATTTCAGGTGGGACCCACGGACATAAGTTAATGAATCAATAGACAATAGGTGCAGGAGTAGGCCATTCGGCCCTTCGAGTCAGCCATGATCACATTGAATGGCGGTGCTGGTTCGAAGGGCCGAATGGTCTACTCCTGCACCTATTGTCTATTGTCTATTAAACACAACGAATAAGCTATGAGCTCTGAAATGCAAAAGACTATATTATTATTTGTTATTTATTGAACTTTTTCTTTTTTTTTCCCGTTATATACAATGTTTACATATTCACATATTCTGTTGTGCTGCAGCAAGTAAGAATTTCATTGTCCCGTCTGGGACATATAACAATAAAACACTCTTGACTCTTGAGGAATTCATACTGCATGGCAGTACTATCATGGAAGATGAAGAATACTAAATATTTTGCCCATCTACATAATACTATTTGCCTTGTGTCTTGCATATTAATCGCCACTTAAATATAGCAACTATCTGATTCACCATCTACTCTGGCTGTGTGTTCCAGACATCAACCACTCTTTGTGTGCTAAAATAAAACAACGTACCTGTTAGATCCCTTTTAAAACCCTTTCCTCTTGCCTTAAACCTATGTAATCGTGTTTTTGACTATCTATGCTATCTGTTGTCATAATCTTGCACACTTCGATCAGGTCATTCCTCACATCAGCTTTTCCAATCTCCCCATATCTAAAGTCCTCCTTCATTTTACGTTCAGGCTTCCTGGAGGTTGTTGCATAACTAATATTTATACTTAATTGTTTTCATCTGACAACTATTCTGTTTGAAGCAGGAGTAAAACATTTGGCTTCTGTTTTCTTAAAATGTTGCTTCATAGTTTAGGTGATGATGGTGTGACTTCTCCAATTTTCGATGTTATTTTTATCCATAATACTCTGCGATTACCCATCAAGTGTAGTTAATCTGCAGCACAAATTATTCAAAATTTGCCAATTGCTGATGGCATTGCACTTGAGATGTCAAGACTAATAGCTCTGTCCCACGGTACGAGTTCATTCCAAGAGCTCTCCCGAGTTTAAAAAAAATCAAACTCGTGCTAACTACGGAGAATGAATGTAGCGGGTACGTCGGAGCTCGGGGACGTCTCTTAGCGGCTCGTAACGCTAAAGGCAGGTACTCGGGAAAACTTGCTAATGGCAGGTAAGCTCGGGAAGACTCGTGAAGATTTTTCAACATGTTGAAAAATGTCCACCAGAGCCCCGAGTACCGATGAGCGGCCGTTACCGTATATCTCCGAGATCGAATCAGAGCAAACTCGGGAGAGCTCTTGGAATGAACTCGTACCGTGGGACAGGGCCATAAGCCTTTGTGCAAAGGGATTAGAGGGTAGGATTAATTTGATTGGGATATGTGATCTCATTTTGAAACATAGAAACATAGAAAAATAGATGCAGGAGTTGGGCATTCGGCCCTTCGAGCCAGCACCGCCATCCAATATGATCATGGCTGATCATCTAAAATCAGTACCATGTTCCTGCTTTTCGCCATATCCCTTAATTCCTTTAGCCCTAAGAGCTAAATCTAACTCTCTCTTGAAAACATCCAGTGAAATGGCCACCATTGCCTTCTGTTGCAGAGAATTCCACAGATTCACAACTCTCTGGGTGAAGAAGGTTTTCCTCATCTCAGTCCTAAATGGCCCACCCCATATTCTTAAACAGTGACCTCTGGTTCTAGACTCCTCTAATATCTGGAATAATTTTCCTGCATCTAGCCTGTCCAATCCTTTAAGAATTTTATATGTTTCTATAAGATTCCCTCTCATCCTTCTAAATTCCGGTGAATACAAGCCCAGTCGACCCATTCTATCATCATATATCAGTCCCGCCTTCCTGGGAATTAACCTGGTGAACCTACGCTGCACTCCCTCAATAGCAAGATTGTCTTTCCTCAAATTAGGAGACCAAAATTGCACACAACAGGGCCCAGTACAAATGCAGTAGGACCTCCTTGCTCCTAAACTCAAATCCTCTTGCAATGAAGGCCAACATTACATTAGCTTTCTTCACTGCCTGCTGTACCTGCATGCTTACTTTCAGTGACTGACGAACAAGCACACCCAGGTCTAGTTGCACCTCCCCTTTTCCTAATCTGGCACCATTCAGATAATAATCTGCCTTCTAGTTCTTGCCACCAAAGTGGATAACCTCACATTTTTTCGACATTATACTGCATCTTCCCATACACTCAACCTATCCAAGTTACCCTGCAGCCTCATAACCATATAACCATATAACAATTACAGCACGGAAACAGGCCATCTCGACCCTTCTAGTCCGTGCCGAACACGTATTCTCCCCTAGTCCCATATACCTGCGCTCAGACCATAACCCTCCATTCCTTTCCCGTCCATATAACTATCCAATTTATTTTTAAATGATAAAAACGAACCTGCCTCCACCACCTTCACTGGAAGCTCATTCCACACAGCCACCACTCTCTGAGTAAAGAAGTTCCCCCTCATGTTACCCCTAAACTTCTGTCCCTTAATTCTCAAGTCATGTCCCCTTGTTTGAATCTTCCCTACTCTCAGTGGGAAAAGCTTATCCACGTCAACTCTGTCTATCCCTCTCATCATTTTAAAGACCTCTATCAAGTCCCCCCTTAACCTTCTGCGCTCCAAAGAATAAAGCCCTAACTTGTTCAACCTTTCTCTGTAACTTAGTTGCTGAAACCCAGGCAACATTCTAGTAAATCTCCTCTGTACTCTCTCTATTTTGTTGACATCCTTCCTATAATTAGGCGACCAAAATTGTACACCATACTCCAGAATTGGCCTCACCAATGCCTTGTACAATTTTAACATTACATCCCAACTTCTATACTCAATGCTCTGATTTATAAAGGCCAGCACACCAAAAGCTTTCTTTACCACCCTATCTACATGAGATTCCACTTTCAGGGAACTGTGCACAGTTATTCCCAGATCCCTCTGTTCACCTGCATTCTTCAATTCCCTACCATTTACCATGTACGTCCTATTTTGATTTGTCCTGCCAAGATGTAGCACCTCACACTTATCAGCATTAAACTCCATCTGCCATCTTTCAGCCCACTCTTCCAACTGGCATAAATCTCTCTGTAGACTTTGAAAATCTATTTCATTATCCACAACCCCACCTATCTTAGTATCATCTGCATAATTACTAATCCAATTTACCACACCATCATCCAGATCATTGATGTACATGACAAACAACAGTGGACCCAACACAGATCCCTGTGGCACCCCACTAGTCACTGGCCTCCAACCTGACAAACAACCATCCACCATTACTCTCTGGCATCTCCCATTCAGCCACTGTTGAATCCATCTTGCTACTCCACCATTAATACCCAACAATTGAACCTTCTTAACCAAACTTCCGTGAGGAACCTTGTCAAAGGCCTTACTGAAGTCCATATATACAACATCCACTGCTTTACCCTCATCAATTTCCCGAGTAACCTCTTCAAAAAATTCAAGAAGCTTAGTCAAGCATGACCTTCCAGGCACAAATCCATGTTGACTGTTCCTAATCAGACCCTGTTTATCCAGATGCTTATATATATTATCTCTAAGTATCCTTTCCATTAATTTGCCCACCACTGACGTCAAACTAACAGGTCTATAATTGCTAGGTTTACTCTTAGACCCCTTTTTAAACAATAGAACAACATGCGCAGTACGCCAAACCTCCGGCACTATTCCCGTTTCAATGACATTTGAAATATTTCTGTCATAGCCCCTGCTATTTCTACACTAACTTCCCTCAATGTCCTAGGGAATATCCTGTCCGGACCTGGAGACGTATCCACTTTTATATTTCTCAAAAGTGTCAGTACTTCCTCTTCTTTGAATCTCATAGTTTCCATAGCTACTCTACTTGTTTCCCTTACCTCACATAATTCAATGTCCTAGGGAATATCCTTGGTGAATACAGAAGAAAAGAAATTGTTCAATATCTCCCCCATCTCTTTTGGCTCTGCAGATAGCTGTCCACTCTGACTCTCTAATGGACCAATTTTATCCCTCGTTATCCTTTTGCTATTAATATAGCTGTAGAAACCCTTTGGATTTACTTTCACCTTACTTGCCAAAGCAACCTCATATCTTCTTTTAGCTTTTCTAATTTCTTTCTTAAGATTCTTTTTACATTCTTTATACTCCTCAAGCACCTCATTTACTCCATGCTGCCTATAATTATTGTAGATCTCTCTCTTTTTCCGAACCGTGTCCAATTTCCCTTGAAAACCATGGCTCTTTCCAATTTTTACTATTTCCTTTCAACCGAACAGGGACATAAAGATTCTGTACTCTTAAAGTTTCACCTTTAAATGTCTTCCATTTCTCTTCCACATCTTTCCCATAAAACAAACTGTCCCAATTTACTTCTTTTAAATCCTTTCGCATCTCCTCAAAGTTAGCCTTTCTCCAATCAAAAATCTCAACACTAGGTCCAGTTCTGACCCTCTCCATAATTATATTGAAACTAATGGTATTGTGATCACTGGTCCCGAACTGTTCCCCAACGCATACCTCTGCCACCTGACCCATCTCATTTCCTAACAGGAGGTCCAGCACCGCCCCTTCTCTAGTAGGTACTTCTATGTATTGCTGCAAAAAACTATCCTGCACACATTTTACAAACTCCAACCCATCCAGCCCATTTACAGAATGTGTTTCCCAGTCTATGTGTGGAAAATTGAAATCTCCCACAATCACTACCTTGTGCTTACTACTAATATCTGCAATCTCCTTACATATTTGCTCTTCCAATTCTCGCTCCCCATTTGGCGGTCTATAATACACCCCTATAAGTGTTGCTACCCCTTTCCCATTTCTCAGTTCCACCCAAATAGCCTCCCTAGACGAGCCCTCTAATCTATCCTGCCAAAGCACTGCTGTAATATCCTCCCTGATAAGCAATGCAACACCTCCACCTCTTGCCCCTCCAATTCTATCACACCTGAAGCACCTCATAGCATCCTCCTTGCAGCTCACACTGCCACCTGCTTCAACTGCAAACTTGGAGATGTCACATTTAATTCCCTCATCTAAATCGTTAATATATACTGTAAATAACTGGGGTCCCAGCACCGAGCCTTGCGGCACCCCACTAGTCACTACCCGCCATTCTGAAAAGGACCCATTAATTCCTACTCTTTGCTTCCTGTCTGCCAACCAGTTCTCTATCAATACCCCCAATACAATGTGCTCTAATTTTGCACACTAATCTCTTGTGTGGGACCTTGTCAAAGGCTTTTTGAAAGTCCCGATGACCACATCCACTGGCTCTCCCTTATCCGTTCTACTTGTTACATCCTCAAAAAATTCCAGAAGATTAGTTAAGCATGATTTCCCCTTCATAAATCCATGCGGACTTTGACCGATCCTGTTACTGCTTTCCAAATGCGCTGCTATAACATCTTGAACATTCGACTCGAGCATCTTCCCGACTACCGATGTATGGCTAACTGGACTATAATTCCGTTTTCCCTCTCCTTCCTTTCGTAAAAAGTGGGGTTACATTGGCTATCCTCCAGTCCACAGGAACCTGTCAAGAGAACATTGGAAAATTATCACCAATGCATCCACGATTTCCAGGGCCACCTAGATAATATATTCAGTTATTTATATAAAAAAATTACGACAACATTTACAATGTAAACTTTCGGTGTTATTCTAATTTAATGACACTTTTCAGCCAATGATGGTGAGAATATTGTATGTTGTAGGGGTGTGGATATGGTGGGTAGCAATAGGCTTAGTTCCCTGTCAAATGGGGAATTAAAACCAGTATAGACTTGCAATCTACCATTGTTATCTCTTTTTCAAAAGAAAGCAAGCCTTGAATCTACCATCTGTTTTACAGGATTGTCCATCGCTAACCTTCTACTCCTCACCAAATTCTTGAATGTGTTGAATGCTGAACTCCTTGCTTGAACCTTCTCAAGCAGATATCATCTCTGTACTAAAAGTCACTAATAACACTTATTGTCAACTTTTCGCATCATTTTCAGCTTGACTCCAGCCTCTCATATGTCTGACTACATTATCCTCCTCCAATGTCTCATCATGATCATCCTGCTGGCAGAGACTGCACTTGCTCGGGGTTTCATTTTTTCTAATACATTCATAGCCAGAGTATCATCAGTAAAGGTTTCTCTTCCTGTGCCCTTTGGTGTCTCTCGGGGCGTTCTCCTGGGCCTCCTCCCAATTCTCATGTGGTGTTTTCATCTGAGAACATGACATCTGATTCCAGTGCACAAGGATAATACCCAGCTGCATCTCATCATCACTTCATCCCTCCACTAATTGTCAAACTACTTCACCACATCTAGTGCCGGATGAACAGAATTTTCCACCAACTAAATTTTGGGAACTAAAGACATCACTTTGATCCTCCGCACAAACTAGGCTCTCTAATCCCTCTCCTTGACAATTGTCTAATACTGAACCAAATCCCTTGCAATCTCAGTATCTTAAATCAAAATAGAACATGCTGGAAATGCTCAGCAGGTCAGGCCATACACCTCAAGTATTTCATTCTGAAATAGGTTTTTATACAATTATTATGGCATCCTGATTCCACCTCCATGACTCACGTTTATTTTTAATATAGTTTAGAGATACATTGTAGAAACAGGCCCTTCGGCCCACCGAGTCCACGCCGACCAATGATCTCTGCACACTAACACTATCCTACACACATTAGGGCCAATTTACAATTATACCAAGCCAATTAACCTATAAACCTGTACGTCTTTAGAGTGTGGGAGTAAACTGGAGATCCTGGAGAAAACCCACGCTGGTCAGGGGGAGAACGTACAAACTCCATACAGACAAGCACCCATGATCAGGATTGAACCCGGGTCTCTAGCACTGTCAGGCAGCAACGCTACCGCTGTGCTGCTGTGCCGCCAACTGTTGGTCCTTACCACATCTGCAGTTACAAATTATTTGTGCCTTTGTTACCTCTAGATCTAATTATTCCCACACACTTATGGTCACCCTCATTCATTCTGCCCTCCATAAACTTGAGGTTGTCTAAGAGTCTATGGAAAGGTGGGGGGAGCAAGAAAATGCTAGTGTAGTTAAGGATGCAGTTTGCGCCTAAATCATTGATTATTCCTAAAGCAGTAAATGTTGCTTGATAGTATGAAGTCAAGTTTGATTGTCACAATTACAAACACACAGGGTTTTTTTTGTGTTGATGGATTTGGAATGACTAGACTTTTCCAGTCTCTGAACTGTATATTCCCAGTTTATTTCTTATGTGTGCTTAGCAGTGCCCTGATGAAAGCAGGTTTACCCTTATTCCTCTTGATGCATACAATACCTATTTGCTTAAAAATATTTTGCTATTATTGTCTGAATATGAATTATGAATCAATCAATTCCAATGTTTTTTAATATTCATGCGAATATGGCATTGAAGTGTGACCCAGATTATGGGTTGTGATAGGCAGAATGCATGTTAGGCACTTTCTGTTTGATGATAACCATGATAAATGGCATGCATCTCACTTTTGAAAGGTGCTCTATATGATTATAGGACAGAAACATAATGCACTATATATGGGTATACTATATTTTCAAAAGCTTTTTGCTCTATTTCATTATTGCTGACAGCCTCAAAAACTGTGCCACAATTTGATAAATTTCTGCAATCTATGACAAACTTTTTGTTGTGTTTTTCCAACCTATTATTAACAGTAAAACATATATTTAAAATGTAATATGTAACACATAAAGTAACAAAATGCATTTTTGTCAAGGATTGATTCATGTCACTGGGTGGATTTTCAATTGATTTCTTACTGGTTTTTTTTCTCATTGCTCTAGCTGAAATGGAGACCATGTCTGAATTGTCTATTTCACAGCCAGGAACAAATCATGTAAACTTTGGAACACAAACACTTCCTAGGAATGGTACTGATCTGCCCCAGCCACCGTCACCTGCTCAACTTCCCCACAGTGGCCAGCCAACTACCAGGCCCCAGCTTTCTAATTTGCATCCTGGACTTGTCTCTGCACCTCTTAGTCCACAGCTGGTGAACCAGCAGCTGGTTATGGCCCAGATATTAAACCAACAATTTGCTGTCAATAGACTTCTGGCACAGCAGTCCCTTAATCAGCAATACCTAAATCACCCTCCGGTCAACCGATCAATGACTAAACCATTAGAACAACAGCCTTCATCAAATGCTGAAGTGTCTACCGAAATCTACCAGTGGGTTCGTGATGAGTTGAAGCGAGCTGGCATCTCCCAAGCAGTGTTTGCTCGTGTGGCTTTCAACCGAACTCAGGTAAAACAAAACATCTCTTCCTTTTGTGTACTGGGCAAAACTTCAAAATAGCGGGTGGGACCATGTCACGAGTCTGCATCATCAAGGGCCTGTCCCACTTGGGCCGTCACTTACACGACAGGCCGGCAGTGACTGACGCGCGACGGTCCCGCGAGAGTCGCGCGCGTCATCATGCGTCCGCACAGCCATCTGGAGCGCGTGACATCATTTGAAGATGGACACAAAATGCAGGAGTAACTCAGCGGGACCAGCAGCATCTCTGGAGAGAAGGAATGGATCATGTTTCGGGTCGAGACTCTTCTTCAGTCTGAAAGAAGGGTCTTGACCCGAAACGTCACCCATTGCTTCTCTCCAGAGATGCTGCCGGTCCCGCTGAGTTACTCCAGCATTTTGTGTCTATCTTCAATCTTCTTGGCCCCACTGGGAGTAGGAGTGAGTGCGGATCCGGATCAGCAACGGCCGTGAGCACCAGGCTGAGTTCAACGATCGCTTGCCTGCTTCTGCTGCTATTGGAGGTGAGACGTTGTGCCGCGCCAGGCCGGTGGAGTGCAAAGATTTAATTCAGGGCGAAATCCACACTCCTCCACACCACTCCACACTCCTCCACACCACTCTATGCGCCCGTCCCCGCGCTACCCACACGCTAGCAGGCCGCGTAAATGGCGCGCGAAAGACAGCCAAGTGGGACAGGCCCTTTAGAGCATTTAATTTTGTTGTGTTGATGATGCTGAGAAGCTCTTTGTTTTGCTTATGGTTTTGGTGTACCACAGCCCTTAGCAATGTTATAGATATTGTAATCAACAAAATATTTGAATCAATACATTTGTTTTTAAACTTGTGTACTGATTCAGATTTTTTGTACTGAATCGGTATATAAATTGCACATAAATAAATGTTCTTCTGAATATTGACAGAAATAATTGATATATTGCCTGTAAGAATTTTCCTATTTAAAGAACTGAATGTTTATTTCACAGTTTTTGCTATTTAATATAACCCATCCGTAGCCACTTATGCAATAAACAAAAGGATTTATGAATCTTTTTTGGCTATTCTATTGATGCAGAATTGATGCTGCACAGAATTCACAAACTCTGTTTATAGGATACTCCCACAAGATCAACTAAAAATGTGTATTATATTTCTCATTTACTGGATAACGTGACATTTTGGTTATGGTTATTTTAGATCAATAGGCTTCAAATAGACATGGCGCTGCTCTTGTAATCTAGGCATATTTCAAATGGGGTGAATGTGTCTTAAAGATAAATTTGTTGTTTTATATTTGGTTTTCAACTTGCCAGGAAAACATTTTGGTGAAAAACTGTCCTTGTAAATTAGTGTGGGTTTCTATGGATGCTTGGGTTTTCTCCCAAATCCCAAGAATGTGAGGTCTGGTAGGTTTTTGGCCACTGTAAATTGCTACTAATGTGAAAGTGAATGGAAGAATCGTGGGATGAACCAAGTTGATGGGTATGTGGGGAGAATAAAATGGGTTTGGATAAGATTCATGTAAAATGGGTGTCAAATGGTCATTGTAGACATGATGGGCTAAATGGCCCACTGTATCTATTTATTACTCTCTTGACTTGATGTACTTACTGGCTATGCCTTAAATTTGAGAAACTTTAAAAAAATAAAGCGGCCAGGGATGTTTATTCGTCTTGTGGAGTAAAATGTTTTAGATCATAAGTGTTAGGAGTATAATTAGGCCATTTGGTCCATCGTCTACTCCGCCATTCCATCATGGCTGATCTATCTCTCCCACCTAACCCCATTATTCTGCCTTCCCCCCCATAACCTCTGACACTGTACTAATCAAGAATCTATCTATCTCTGCCTTAAATATATCCACTGACTTTGCCTCCACAGCCTTCTGTGGCAAAGAATTCCGCAGATTCACCACCCTCTGACTAAAGAAATTCCTCCTCAACTTCCTAAAAGAATGTCCTTTAATTCTGAGGCTATGACCCCTAGTCCTAGACTCTCCCACTAGTGGAAACATCCTCTCCACATCCAAGCCTTTTATTATTCTGTACGTTTCAATAAGGTCATTCATTCTTCTAAACTCCAGCGAGTATAGGCCCAGTGCCATCAAATGCTCTGATTTAAAATTTGATTAAACATTTTCTTTGCCTTGCCTACAATTTTTTTTTTCAAGGATGTTACCTTAACATCCAGAGAATTGCTAAAGGATAACGTTAAATGATGTCTTAAAAAATGACAGGCTGTAATATAAATGTTGATTTAAAACATTTCAACATAAGACCCTGAAATTTCACATGTGGTTTTCTTCCCCCAGCTCCTCACAGCTTCCGCCTCGTCCCCATAAGGAGGCTGTAGGGATTTTGTGCAAATAACTTTGCGAGCTCTGTAGTTTCCTCATTAGAGTTGAACCCCTATGCTCCCTGTGATAAATATGTAGGGAAATCTCAAGAGACAGTTTCACCCAAGGTATATATCAGTTTCACCAGTGTATATCTTTACTGGGATTGTTGTCCAGTAGACTTAGTGAGGTGAGGTTTGTTAGATTCCACCACTGGTTTCCAAGATGCTTTATACCCCACAAGGAGCGCACGGCCATAGTCAGCATGGATTTACGAAGGGGAAATCATGCTTGACTAATCTTCTGGAATTTTTTGAAGATGTAACTAGGAAAATGGGCATGGGAGATCCAGTGGATGTAGTGTACCTGGACTTTCAGAAAGCATTTGATAAGGTCCCTCATAGGAGATTAGTGGGCAAAATTAAGGCACATGGTATTGGGGGTAGAGTGCTGACATGGATATAGAAGTGGTTGGCCGACAGGAAACAAAGAGTAGGGATTAACGGGTCCCTTTCAGAATGGCAGGCAGTGACTAGTGGGGTACCGCAAGGCTCGGTGCTGGGACCGCAGCTATTTACAATATACATCAATGATTTAGATGAAGGGATTCAAAGTAACATTAGCAAATTTGCAGATGATACAAAGCTGGGTGGCAGTGTGAACTGTGAGGAGGATGCTATGAGAATGCAGGGTGACTTGGACAGGTTGGGGGAGTGGGCAGATGCATGGCAGCTGAAGTTTAATGCGGATAAATGTGAGGTTATCCACTTTGGTAGCAAAAACAGGAAGGCAGATTACTATCTAAATAGCGTCAAGTTGGGAAAAGGGGAAGTACAACGGGATCTGGGGGACCTTTTACATCAATCTATGAAAGTAAGCATGCAGGTACAGCAGGCAGTGAAGAAAGCGAATGGCATGTTGGCCTTTATAATATAGGAGCAAAGACGTCCTCCTACAGTTGTACAGAGCCCTAATGAGACCACACCTCGAGTATTGTGTGCAGTTTTAGTCTGCTAATTTGTGGAAGGACATTCTTGCTATTGAGGGAGTGCAGCGTAGGTTTATAAGGTTAATTCCCGGGATGGCGGGACTGTCATATGCTGAGAGAATGGAGTAGCTGGGCTTGTACACTCTGGAGTTTAGAAGGATGAGAGGGAATCTCATTGAAACATATAAGGTTGTTAAGGGCTTGGACACGCTAGAGGCAGGAAACGTGTTCCCGATGTTGGGGGAGTCCAGAACCAGGGGCCACAGTTTAAGAATAAGGAGTAAGCCATTTAGAACGGAGACGAGGAACCACTTTTTCTCACAGAGAGTGGTGAGTCTGTGGAAGTCTCTGCCTCAGAGGGCGGTGGAGGCAGGTTCTCTGGATGCTTTCAAGAGAGAACTAGATAGGGCTCTTAAAATAGCGGAGTCAGGGGATATGGGGAGAAGGCAGGAACGGGGTACTGATTGGGGATGATCAGTCATGATCACATTGAATGGCGGTGCTGGCTCAAAGGGCCAAATGGCCTACTCCTGCGCCTATTGTCTATTGTCAAATCAAAGAATAATCATTTTTATCAAATAGAATTTGGTTCCAACTGTCCTGAGCACCTATTCCCTACAATTTGGAGTCAATAGGCAACCTGATGCTAATGGTGCAAGTACCTAACTGCCACTTAATAAACTTGTATCCCATTCATTACGAAAGTCACAATGACACAGAACTGACAGTAAATAGAAGGCTAAATACTAACCATCATGTGATAATTATGCTAAGAAGCCTTGGTCCAAAATATTTGCTAAACGCACTAAATTCACTGAAGCTGTGTCAATTTGAAGTGACTTTAGTCAGTAAATGTGTCCCTTGTTATATATTGAAAGGACAGTATAGATCTGTCACTTTCAAACGTACTTTCCAAATATTTTACACTAGCTAGGCAGTTCTGTATGTAAACTACTATATATGCATGAAGAAAGCGCGAGTTGGCAGCCCTGTTTAAATGCAGATAAATATGAATATCCATGATGACTTTTAGAAATGCAAAAATAACTTACTAATTGCAGGTAAAATGTTCCCGATATTGGGGGAGTTCAGAACACGGGGTCGCAGTTTAAGAATAAAGGGTGGGCCAGTTAGGACTGAGATTAGGACAAACTTTCTTCACGCAGAGAGTTGTGAATCTGTGGAATTTTCTGCTACAGAAGGCAGTGCAGGCAAATTCACTGGATGTTTTCAAGAGAGAGTTACATTTAGCTAACGAAATCAAGGGATATGGGGAAAAAACTGGAAAGAGGAACTGATTTTAGATGAATAGCCATGATCATATTGAATGGCAGTGCTGGCTCGAAGGGCCGATGGCCTATTCCTGCACCTATTTTCTATGTTTCTATACTTGAGTATATGGCAATAAAACTCGATCATTTGATTTTGAAGCATTCACGCATGGTGGAGGTATAATGTAGTCATAGAGTGATACAGTGTGAAAACAGGCCCTTCGGCGCTACTTGCCCACACCCGCCAACATGTCCCAGCTACACTACCTGCTTTTTGGTCCATACCTCCAAACCTGTCCTATCCATGTATCAGTCTAACTGTTTCTTAAATGTTGGGATGGTCCCTGCCTCAACTACCTCCTCTGGCAGCTTGTTCCATACACCCACCACCCTTTTGTGTGGAAAACGTTACCCCATAAAAAGTTACCTCTTAAAAATATGTCACACAAAAAACATTGAAATCATACTTCTACAAGGCACTAAAACATGATTTTAATACATCAAATTTCAAAAAGTCCCTACCATGGGAGGGGGGACACCCTACTTCCACACCCTCTCCCGACTCGGTCGCTCCACTCCCTCACCGGGTACCCCCAAGGCCAGTGAAGAGTGATCGCTCAGCCTCCCTACTTTCAAAAACGTTCCGCGGCCCCTGGTTCAGACGGAGAACACTGCCAGATGTGAGCGGTGAACTGAGAGCAGTTGTCCGTGATGTCTGGATTCCAATGCTTAGTGCTTCGTGTTTCGGAGTTGGCTAATGTTATTGATTTGTAATTAGCCTGATTTGTAATTAGTTGACAAAATCTTAATTTATTAATCCGGAATATCCAGGGGGACGGGATAAGAGTAATATTAAAATGACATGCAAAGTGTCAGGCTGTCTGTCACAACATACAGCCCTGATGACCCATTATTTCCTTCAGTTAAATATTGGGAAGGTAGCACTATTGACATTTGCCACTCAATTATTATGTTTGTTTACCTCACTGACTATTTCTAATTCCTTTGACAGGTTGAATAGAAATGTCCCCAATCTCGTTGTTTTATTAATTGAACACGTAGATGAACATCCTCAATGAGTGTAATCAGATGGAAACTGATTCAGATGCGATATTTAAGAGCTTGTTCAAAGAAGGGGCATATTTTAAAGGAGTGACAGAGATACTTGCAGGGGAATGTGTGAGGAGATTATTATTGTCTTTAGTTTTAGCTTGAACCAGGACATCTGAAGATTCAAAGTTTAATATAGTAATTGTGCTGATACTGACCCCAACCAACCACGTAATGAATATCATCCATTCCGTAGGTTTTACTTTTATGATGCCATTTAAATTTCACTTGGATTTCAATCACTTCAATGTAAAAGTAATTGGGAATGGGGAGCATTGGAACAAAAAATTGCCCTCGGTACATATTAACTGTAATATAATAATGTATGCATGTTGGTAGGTGCAATCAAAACAAAGATCTTTTTATCATTGTTGTGTTATGAATACCACAGAAAATATTATGTACTCTCAAGATCACATTTAATAGAATAATATTGCTTAAATATATAGTTATTGGACTTTGCATTTCGGAAAAGTCCCAGCTGAGAGGAAGACAGCAAAATACTGAAAATATTGGGGGTGAAAATGACTTCAGGACAGTTTGTTACAAAAATGAAAGAAATGGACAATAGACAATAGGTGCAGGAGTAGGCCATTCGGCCTTTAGAGCCAGCACAGCCATTCAATGTAATCATGGCTGATCATCCCCAATCAGTACCCCGTTCCTGCCTTCTCCCCATATCCCCTGACTCCGCTATTTTTAAGAGCCCTATCTAGCTCTCTCTTGAAAGCATCCAGAGAACCTGCCTCCACCGCCCTCTGAGGCAGAGAATTCCACAGACTCACCACTCTCTGTGAGAAAAAGTGTTTCCTCGTCTCCGTTCTAAATGGCTTACTCCCTATTCTTAAACTGTGGCTCCTGGTTCTGGACTCCCCCAACATCGGGAACATGTTTCCTGCCTCTAGCGTGTCCAAGCCCTTAACAAATGGTAACAGAATACTTATACAGCTGAGTGAGTATAATTTTATGGATGAGAAATTGTGTTCAACCAATTGATGACTTCTTTGACAAAGTAACTAGCATGTTAGATAACAAGGAAGCCAATGAATGTAGCAAATTTTGTTATCCATATGTGAAGTGCCCCATAAACATAGAAACATAGAAACATAGAAATTAGGTGCAGGAGTAGGCCATTCGGCCCTTCGAGCCTGCACCGCCATTCAATATGATCATGGCTGATCATCCAACTCAGTATCCCGTACCTGCCTTCTCTCCATACCCTCTGATCCCCTTAGCCACAAGGGCCACATCTAACTCCCTCTTAAATATAGCCAATGAACTGGCCTCGACTACCCTCTGTGGCAGGGAGTTCCAGAGATTCACCACTCTATGTGTGAAAAAAGTTCTTCTCATCTCGGTTTTAAAGGATTTCCCCCTTATCCTTAAGCTGTGACCCCTTGTCCTGGACTTCCCCAACATCGGGAGCAAACTTCCTGCATCTAACCTGTCCAACCCCTTAAGAATTTTGTAAGTTTCTATAAGATCCCCTCTCAATCTCCTAAATTCTAGAGAGTATAAACCAAGTCTATCCAGTCTTTCTTCATAAGACAGTCCTGACATCCCAGGAATCAGTCTGGTGAACCTTCTCTGCACTCCCTCTATGGCAATAATGTCCTTCCTCAGATTTGGAGACCAAAACTGTACGCAATACTCCAGGTGTGGTCTCACCAAGACCCTGTACAACTGCAGTAGAACCTCCCTGCTCCTATACTCAAATCCTTTTGCTATGAAAGCTAACATACCATTCGCTTTCTTCACTGCCTGCTGCACCTGCATGCCCACTTTCAATGACTGGTGTACCATGACACCCAGGTCTCGCTGCATCTCCCCTTTTCCTAGTCGGTCACCATTTAGATAATAGTCTGCTTTCATGTTTTTGCCACCAAAATGGATAACCTCACATTTATCCACATTATACTGCATCTGCCAAACATTTGCCCACTCACCCAGCCTATCCAAGTCACCTTGCAGTCTCCTAGCATCCTCCTCACAGCTAACACTGCCCCCCAGCTTAGTGTCATCCGCAAACTTGGAGATATTGCCTTCAATTCCCTCATCCAGATCATTAATATATATTGTAAATAGCTGGGGTCCCAGCACTGAGCCTTGCGGTACCCCACTAGTCACTGCCTGCCATTGTGAAAAGGACCCGTTTACTCCTACTCTTTGCTTCCTGTTTGCCAGCCAGTTCTCTATCCACATCAATACTGAACCCCCAATGCCGTGTGCTTTAAGTTTGTAAACTAATCTCTTATGTGGGACCTTGTCGAAAGCCTTCTGGAAGTCCAGATACACCACATCCACTGGTTCTCCCCTATCCACGCTACTAGTTACATCCTCGAAAAATTCTATAAGATTCGTCAGACATGATTTACCCTTTGTAAATCCATGCTGACTTTGTCCAATGATTTCACCACTTTCCAAGGATAAAGGATTACTGCATTAGATAAGCACATGTGGGCTTGAATGTAATAGGTTAAGTCCAAGGGGTCAGATATGGGGCTTTATGTGTGGGCCAGATATATTGTCAGTGCAAAGGGGCTAGGAGCAAGGCCAAGTGTGCATCCAGAGTCAATGTCTGGAATAGTAATAGGTGTGCAGTCAAAGCTGGGACCAGGGGAGTGTTCAGCACTGGGAACATAAGCAGGGAAGCAGCTATGATCAGGGTAGAATAGAGGGCCAGATGTAAGGCTGGACTCAAGGACAGGGATGAGAGAAGGTATGCAACTGGAGTCAGGACCAGGAGCAGTACCAGGTGTGCAGTGAGACCCAGGTTGGTCAACATGGGCCAAGTGTTTGATTATAACCTGATATCCATACATGTATAAACTAAGATGCGCCATATGAATACAGTATGCACCATATTGCACAATTTCAAGCCGAAAAATGCAAAAGTGCCATACCAATGGGAGGGGGGGGGGGGGGTGTGGGAGGAGGATGTCCCTCTCCCCCCCCCCCCCCCCCCCCCCCCCCCCCCCCCGAGTCTCTACGCTCCCTCGGGCTTGGTCTCGCAATTTCTCACTCCCAACTCTCACCCAATGTTAGTAGCCCTGATTTAAGATTATGTATGTACTGAATGTTTGGATGTAGTTGTTAGAAAATAATCTCATCGATGTTAACGACAAAATGATAATATTGGCCATTTGGGCAAAACTGGTTTGTACCAGCCATCTATGTTGATGACTTGGTTTCCTTTAAAATGATTATCATGTATTCGTTGTTTTAAATGATACATGCTGTATTGTTTGTAGGAAATGGTTTTTGCATTGTTTTTTGTTGAATGGCTGGTGATGTAGTCAACAAAGGCAAAAATATCCTGTTAATGAGTTAGTGAATCTGTTGAGTATCTGAAAAATAGCAGTGTATATCTTCAAATGCAGGGTAGAGAAAAGACTTTGCCTTCCATCACAGTGAGGAGGAGATTCACTGTGATGGATGTTTCTGTAAATTGAATTGTGTGTGTGTCTTGTAGGAAATTGTCTTTGTTTGTATGGCTGTGGAAACAGAGTTTCGTTTGAGCCTCACTGAGGTTCAAATTACGTAATAAATATTGTATTGTATATTGTATTGTATTGTTAACAGCATTCTGACAAATTTGGCAATGACAAAGGTAGAAGGAAAACTTTAATTCACTTAAATGAGTGGATTAGAGAGGGGTGACATTAAATCCACCCAAAGTGAAAGTTCAGTTTAGTTTACTTTATTGTCACGTGCACTGAGGTACACGTCCAGGTCAGTTTCCACATGGGAAACCTACACGAATGAATGGAAGGAGACACATTTAGTAAATGGCAATGAATGGGAGTGGATACACATTTAGTAAGATTATTTTCTAACAACTACATCCAAATATTCAGTACACTTTCCTAACTTTGAAGGCATCAGGTATAGCTCTCCCAGCAATAACACCATCTGGGCTGCCTGTGTTACAATTTGCAGAACCCATAGAGGGACCGCATTGAGTGACAGCCAGAGCCTTAGGAGCATTGCCAGCTGCATGAGAGAATATGGGCTCATTTGGGTGGCACAGTGGCAGAGCAGTAGAGTTGCTGCCTTACAGTGCCAGTAACCCTGGTTCGATCCTGACTACTGGTGCTGTCTGTACAGAGTTTGTACTTTGTCCCTGTGGCCACGTGGGTTTCCCCTCGTTGCTCCGGTTTCATCCCCCACTCCAAAGATGTACAGGTTTGTAGATTAATTGGCTTCAGTAAAACAAAAAAGTAAATTGCCTTTAGCGTGTAGGATAGTGCTAAGTGTACGGGGATCGCTAGTCGGGGCGGACTCGGTGGGCCGATGGGCGTGTTTCTGTTCTGTATCTCTAAAATCTAAATCTAAATGAAGCCATTCCCAGCACACATGGTACTCTGACAGCAGAAACGTTTCTTTGTCATGTGTGGAGCATATATCAGGTGATTGGAAATACTTGTGGGATCCTGGCATGATTAGTTCTCTGCTGGACCTAATAGACATACGTCAGATCTACAGCCTGTCAAAGCAACCACTACCCTTGGGCTTCTTTTTATCTGAGATCCTTCCTGAGCATTATTGGAGATTTATGAAGGATGATCAATCATCTGCAGATGGATAAAGCTGGTAACCTTGTTGGCAAGTTGTACAATTATATCAGCTGTACATGGGATGAGGGAAGTTATGATGAACTTATGGGGAGAAGGCAGGAGAATGAGGTTAAGAGGGAGAGATAAATCAGCCATGATTGAATAGCGGAGTAGATGTGATGTGTCGAATGGCCTAATTCTGCTCCTATCGCTTATGACCTTATGACCTTATGAATATGTGTCCCTGATTGACATTCTTCCAGTGTTTGAAATCACTTATGGTGTTGAAGGCACACCAGAATCATAAGGAGTGTTTTTCAACCAGAACAGCGTAGAGTAGAGTTGGAGCAGATGTTAAAATGCCTTTTCTCCAGTGTTAGTCAACCACCCTGATTTCCAAGTGTGTTAACAGATTTATGGGATGGGTGCTGTATGTGAAGGGATAGGCATTTAAAACATGGCTAATTACATTTGTGAGGCATCAGAGTAATTAATCTCAAGTGCTATATTAATGAATCCAAGAGTCTTTATGGTCACATGGATAGACTGGTTCTGGTGGTTTGTATTCTCCTTCCCTTCAAGGAGAGAAAGAAGAGGCCAATGCATTGAACAAATGTGATGTGATCATCAGATGAACAGGGAACTGCGAGAGCAGGGCATGATATTGTAAATAGATGAGACTGAATACTGGATGGGGGTGGGAGAGATTTACAATAATAATGGTTGCAATAATGTACCCAGAAAACATAAGAGGTCAGATCAAGGGGCTATATAAGGAAGTTACAGAGTGTGCTACTGTGCTCGCTTTTTTCTGTTTGACGTGCTCATTGATCTACTTGCAGTACTGAATCCTGGACCGTGACCACATTCCTGCTTGTTGTGTATCAGCCTCTAGCTGTATTTTCTAGTTATCACAAATAGGTTTCTTCCTCAGAGTAGCAGACGAGTATTTTCCATCCCTATCATGGCATCCAATAAAGGATTGTTGAATCCTGGGGCACCCATAGCATATCTGCAATTATTTTTTTGAGTCGTTTATGCTGTATTTCCCACCCCAGACACGTATCAGATGTCAAGTCTGCAATGTGTTATATAGAATAGTAGAGATAAAATCAGATTCTCTGTGTTGCCATCATATTCATTTGGCCGAGAGCCCTGAAATAATATGTTAATATTAAGGCTGGGTCAAAGCGACTCTGGCAAACATTTTTGAAAATACAGTGTTTTGTGCCCCACCCCTTCCACCTGCCCTGTCCCCCAGTTCCCAGCACAATGCAAATTAACATCCAACTAGTAATTTTTGTTTCAACGTGCATGCTTAATTCAGCCCCGTGATACTAATGTGGATTTATTTTTAAATTGCGGCTTTTACTGGACATGAAGGCAGGTATTACATTTATATTTATATTATAAGTAATCACAGGGTGCTGAGTTAAACGATAATTCAGACTATTTTCTATTTGTCAAATCCAAATTTTGTAAGTTGTGGCAGCCCACACAATTATATTACTTGTGCTAGTTAATTGCCCAGTGACAAACATTTAAAGAACTTCACGGATTTTGGGATGCAACCAAGGTGACAGAAAATAAATGTAGAAAACCATGTGATCAAACATGTGAAAGTTGTATTATATACCTTTCATACCTCAGGATATCATAAAATTATTATCACAAACAGTTCAAACCTTTGACATATAATCACTGTTTATCTGTAAGGAGTCGCTTCAGACAATTTGAAAACTTTGTCCAGTGGCAAGGAACATTGTAATTTGAATCTAGTCCAAAATTTGAGGTAAAACTTTGTGGTGTTCGTATCAGTATATGTGGTTACCTAAGTCCATCCACCTTGATCCATAATGAACCCTCACTGAGTTCTGAGTGAAAATGCTCTTCGGTGTAAAACGTGGATACCTTCACCAGGATCTCTTTCCACTGGGGAAAAGATTGAGTCTTTTACCCGGCTAAGACAGTACTTTTCCACCGAAGGTCTTAGTGGACTGCAAACTGATGCAGTTACAATTTGTCAAGTATACTTAGAAAACATAGAAAATAGGCGCAGGAGTAGGCCATTCGGCCCTTCGAGCCTACTTGTTTGGGATGTCCAGGTAAAGTGCTGAATTTGTGTAAACATACATCAGTATTTTCAGGCATTTGAGTGATTGATGTAATTGCCATGCTGCCTTCTGCTAGCAAGCTTGAAGCGCTCATTTCAATTTCTCCTAATCAAGTTTCAAGTAGTGTGACTTCTTACTGGGTTCAGCATGTTCCATTGACTTTTTTTCAGAATAGGTTGTTTCAGTGTAAAGATTCATACTCCTCTCACCCACGTAGACACAATGGCAGATTACCTTGTTGCTTACATTTTTATTTAATACTGCAAATATCTGTAAATCTAAAACAAAGGCAGGAAGTGCTTGAAACACACAGCATTTGTGAAAGGAGGAACACGGTTAATGCTTCAGTTTGAAGCCCCTCATTAGAACTAGGGAGTTGAGAAAGCAAGTTGGATTGAGCTGTACAAAAGATGGGAAATTGGATGGATAGCATTGAGAAAATATCTCTGACAGGGCGAGACCAACGTTGCCAAGATGCTTTATCGAGCTGCTTTATCGAGCTGCCTGGATGATACGTTAACGAGGAGAGTTAGAGAGAAAACAAAAGAAAATATTAAACTTGTAAAATGCAGGGCGGAGCTGAAACCTATAGATCTATTCTATGTTCGCTCTTCTGGGGAGATGCTAACTGCATTTCGTTGTCCCTGTACTGTACACTGCACAATGACAATAAAGTTTGAATCTGAATCTGAATCTGAATCTATAGTATTAAAAAAAAATGTAAGCAACAAGAAATTGTAGATAAGATAATTCTTATCATTGATAAAAGTTACAATGAGGTGGTTGTGCCTAAGGTACAGACTGAAAGTAAATTGGTGACCATTAGGAAACTATGTAGGCAGAAAGTGCAGGAATCCCCAGGGGTTGTTCCCCTGGTCAACAAGTATGCTCCTTTGGATACTGTTGTGGTGAAGGACCGTTCAGGGTAGAGCAGCAGCAGTCGTCTGACCTGCGGTGTCGGCCCTGGTTCTGAGGCACAGCAGAGAAGGGAAAAGTCAGACTGAGCCATAGTGATAGGAGACTCGTTAGTTAGAGGCACAGACAGGAGATTCTGTGGCATCAACCGAGACTCCAAGATGGTGTGTTGCCTCCATTGCACTAGGTCCAGCATGTCTCAGAGCAGTTGCACAAAATTCTCATGGGGAGGTCGAGCAGCCGATGACATTGTGCACATTGGCACTGATGATATAGGTAGGAGAAAGGATGAGGTCCTGTGAAGTAAATATATAGAGTTAGACAGAAGATTAAAAAGTAGGACCCCATGGGTAGTAATCTCTGGATCACTCCCGGCGCCAGGTGCTAGTGAGGATGGAAATAGAAAGAAAGGACGGATGAAAGTGTGGTTCAGGAGTTGGGGCAGGGAGCAGGCTTACAGATTTTTCGATCAATGAAGTGTCTTCTGGGACAGAGATGACCTGTACAAGAGGGACGGTTTGCATCTGCACTGGAAGGCGGCTAGTATCCTTGCAGGATAGTTTGCTTGTGCTACTCGGGATGGTTTCAACCAGAGAGGCAGAGGTGTAGGAACCAGAGTAATAGGTCAGAAATTGGAAGGAGTGATGGGAAGGTAGAAATTCAAAACAGTAAGTCTGAAAGGAAGGACAGGCAGGGGAGGTAAAGGAATATGCTGATGGGCTGTAAATGTTTATTTCAATGCAAGGAGTATTGTGGAGAAATTAGATGAACATAGAGCCTGGATTGGTAGATACATAGAAACATAGAAAATAGGTGCAAGAGTAGGCCATTCGGCCCTTTGAACCTGCACCGCCATTCAATATGATCATGGCTGATCATCCCAACTCAGTATCCTGTACCTGCCTTCTCTCCATACCCCCTGATCCCTTTAGCCACAAGGGCCACATCTAACTCCCTCTTAAATATAGCCAATGAACTGGCCTCAACTACCTTCTGTGGCAGAGAATTCCACAGATTCACCACTCTCTGTGTGAAAAATGTTTTTCTCATAAACGATTTCCCCCTTATCCTTAAACTGTGACCCCTTGTTCCGGACTTCCCCAACATCAGGAACAATCTTCCTGCATCTAGCCTGTCCAACCCCTTGATGCTTTGGACTATGATGTTGTGGCCATTCTGCAAATGTGGGGGGGGGGGGCGGGGGGATGGGGGGGGGGGGGGGGGGGGGGCATGACTGGCAGCTCAATGTTCCAGCATTTCGATGTTTCAGATGTGATCAAGGGGGAGGAGAAAGAGGTGGAGGAGTTGCACTGCTAATCAGGGAGACTGTCACAGTGGTGAACATACTGGATGGTTCATTTGTTGAGATGGTAAGGGTGGTTCTTAGAAATAAGAAAAGTGCAAACACTCTAATGGGATTGTACTACAGATCCCCTGATAGTGAGAAGCAACAGAGAAGTAGACAGATTACCAAAAGCTGCCAATGCAACAGGGTTAACTTTCCGAATATTGACTGAGATATGGCCTGCGTTAAAGGCTTATTCAGGACAGAATTTATCAAGTGTATCCTGAGGGTTTCTTGAAATAGTATATGGATAGTCCAAGCCGAGAAGGGAACATATTGGACCATGTGTTGTGAAATGGGCCTGGCCAGGTGACCGGTGTTTCAGTGGAAGAGTATTTTTGAGGATTGTAATCACAATTGCATAAGTTTTAAGATAGTTTTGAATAGGGAGGTAATTGAGGCAGATAGAATAACAATATTTAATAAACATTTAGACAGCCACATGGTTAGGGAAGATTTAAAGGGATGTTAGCCAAACGTAAGCAGACTAGTTTAGATGGGACATAGAGTCTGTTTCCATGCAATGAGCCATTTGATTAGTAAGGGTGTCATGCGTTATGGGGAGAAGGCAGGAGAATGGGGTTGAGAGGGAAAGATAGATCAGCCATGATTGAATGGCGGAATAAGCTCGATAGGCCAAATGGCCTACTTCTGCTCCTGTGACTTATGAACATGACTCTCTGAATGCCGGAAATGCCCAGCAGATGAGAGCGTATGGGAAGAGGCACATTGAGTTAATAATACACATCGAAAACCTTGCAGCAGGACTGTTTGCTCCTGATACAAACATAACAAAGTGAGTTATCTAAAATTGTTGAATTCAATATTGGTCCAGAAAGCTGCAAAGTGCCTGTATGGAAGATGGAATATTGAGATTTTAAAAATCAAGTCTGCAATTTATCCCATCAGATAAAGCATAAAAATAAGTTTAATTTGACACCTAATTCACTTTCATATCTTCAGTATTCAAAGTTATGGCCATTTTCATACTTGGAAATTAGCATCTTGTTCCCTATTGCTTTTCCATTGACTTAACACAAAAGCTGTGATTGAGGACAGTCAAAAGCCCATAACGTTCTTAAAAATTAAGAGAACTGAATGAAATTTTCAGTTATTATAGATTGAAGCATTCTGAAACAAATATAAAACATGTTACTTGGATGACCTGAAATTAAAGCATATAATTAGTTAATTACCTAATTGTAGCTAATTACAAAATTGACCGTTGTGACAGAAATAGTAATAAACACCCAGACTGCCTTGAAAATTCAAAAATGTGATATTCTCAAGATCAGAACTTTAATATTATTGTATTATATGATGTATGTCCGTAACAGATAGGTAAATAAATTACAATTTCTAGCAATAGACCAAGTCTTTATGGAGAAGATCAGTTGCTAGCTGGTACATTGGCATATCATAATCAGTAGCATCATCATACTCCTCAGATTGTAACCAATAAGCAACTCTGTACACCTTGTTTCTCCTCAACTTTTCAATTTTGGCATTGTAAACTACAGGCTTTTGCTCTTCAAACCACGCATGACATGCCTTTCTGCCCACTACTTTCCCATTAAGAATGTCCTGTAGATTCCATTTCTTAAGAAAAGGATGTTTTTTAAATGGCCTAAGTATCCAAATAACAAACTAATCCCATTCACACAAGAATTCACAATATAACATGATTTTTAAATCTCACTGTCATGAATTTATATGCCAGATGGAAGGAATTTAATGTTTAATTCCCATAAATTAATCCAGAAACATCCACTCAAAATATAATCAAAATTATTGTTTTTTGCACGATACATGTGACTCAAACTGTAGTGAATATTTAGTCTAAAAATAATGATCATGGAGAGAGAAGAACACAAAATATAGACAATTTAGACAGCTTATGACATGATTGTCCAAAAAAAATGGGCATTTTAATCATCTTGCTTCTGGAACACGATCGATTGGAATGTTGTATTTGCGGTGAATTTGAAGCCCATATCGGCAGGAAAGACACTGGCGGTTCGTATGGGGCCCAAATAACATTTTTGCAACGTAAAATTAGGTTAAAGCCATCCCAAGAAGCAAGATTATATGTAAAATAGACGACTTACCCTTTGTTTTGTCCAGTTCTTGCGATCCATCACGTTGTAGGCATTGACGTTGTTAGAAGTCGCTTTTTATTTTAATCTAATTATTAAATTGTTTAGCGATTTAAAAAAAAAAAAAAAAAAAAAATCGGTAACGGAAGTCCGATCGATTTTTCTTCAGCAGCTAGCAGCCCGAGGAAATCCGCCTCCGACGTGCAATACAAACCTGGATTTTAAACCCGCCCCCTCCCCCCCCCTCAAAGGTGCCAAAGTTGCGCACACAGCCAGTGGCAGAACTGCAGCGCCGCTGAAGGTAAGTTTTGTAACATCGCTACTTTATTGGAATTGTGTGAGAGACAATGGATAGGGGGGGTCATATTGAGTGTGTTGTGGAGCATTAAAGTGACAGGCAACTGACTCATTCTGCTGCAGTGTTATTCATCTGCAATATTAACTTAGCTCTGCTCTCTCTCTCTCTCTCTCTCTCACTACATACACTATCTGGTCTGCTGAGCATTTCCAGCATTCTCTATTATCCAAGGACATTGTGGGAAACTAGAGAGGAAATTGCGGGAGCCCTGGTTGAAATTTACGAGTACTCCTTAAATACAGGAGAGGTGCTGGAAGACTGGAGGGTGGCAAATGTTCTGCCTCTTTTCAAAAAGGGCTGCAGGAAAAATGCTGGAAACTATAGGCCAGTGAGCTTAACGGTTCTGTAGTGGTTAAGTTACTGGAGAGTATTCTGAGTGATAGGATATACAGGCATTTGGATGGGCAAGGACTGATTATGGATAGTCAGCATGGTTTTCTACTTGGGAGGTCGTGTCTCACAAATCACATTATTTTTTTTGAAGTCATGACCAAAAAGGTTGATGAGGGCAGAGCTGTAGATGTTGTGTAAGGCGTTCGACAAGGTTCCGCAGGGTAGGCTGTTCTGGGAGATAAGCTTGCATGGGATCCAAGGAGAGATAGCTGAATGGATAGCTTATTGGCTTCATGGAAGGAAGCAGAGGGTAATGATGGAAGGTTGCTTCTCAGACTGGATGCCTGTGACTAGTGATGTGCCTCAGGGTTCAGTGCTGGGCCTGTTACTGTTTGTCATCTACATCAATTATTTGGATGAGAATATGCAGGGCATGATTAGCAAGTTGGCTGATGTTAAGGGGAGTTGCCTGAAGTTAATAGTTTTGCAGATAGTGAAGATGGTTATGAATGATTGCAGCAGGATCTGGATCGATTGGCCAGATGGGCGGAGGAATGGTTGATGAAATTTAATACAGAGAATTGTGAGGTGTTGTATTTTGGGACGTCGAACATGGGCAGGACCTACACAGTAAATGGTAGGCCTCTGGGTAGTGTTGTAGACCAGAGGGATCTAAGAATACAGGTGCATGGTTCCTTGAAGGTCGAGTCGCAGGTAGATAAGGTGGTCAAAAAGCTGTTGGCACTTTGTCCTTCATCAGTCAGAGTATTAAGTATAGAAATTGGGAGGTCATGTTGCAGTTGTATAAGACGTTAGTGAGAGCGCATTTAGAATATTGTGTTCATTTCTGGGTACCATGTTGTAGGAAAGATATTGTCAAGCTTGAAAGAGTTCAGAAAAGATTTACGAGGATGTTGCCAGGACTAGAGTGTGTGAGCTATAGGGAGAGATTGAGTAGGTTGGGTCTCTATTCCATGGAGCGCAGGAGGATGAGGGGAGATCTTATAGAGCTATACAAAATCATGAGAGGAATAGATCGGGTAGATGCACAGAATGTTTTGCCCAGAGTAGGCGAATCGAGTGCCAAAGGTCGTAAGTTGAAGGTGAAGGGGAAAAGATTTAATAGGAATCCGAGGGGTAATATTTTCACACAAAGGGTGGTGGGTGCATGGAACAAGCTGCCAGAGGAGATAGTCGAAGCTGGGACTATCCCATCGTTTAAGAAACAGACAGGTACATGGATAGGACAAGTTTGGAGGGATACGGACCAAGCGCGGGCAAGTGGGACTAGTGTAGTTGGGACGTTGTTGGCCGGTGTGGGCGAGTTGGGCCGAAGGTCCTGTTTCCACACTGTATCACTCTATGAATCGCTATGTTAGCAAAAGTTCAGACCTGCATTTCACATCATTTAAACACCCATGACTTTCTTTCTCTTCAACCACCCCACGAATCTATCAACGAGACATCCCCTTAAACAATGTATAACATACCAACCCTGCGCCACCTTATCAGAGATATTCTCTTTGCCCTGTTCATTCTTCTTCCATCCATTCTGCAACTTACAAATAAATAGTTTTCTTATTTTCTATGTTGCTATCAAACTCCCAAAATGCAGCACCTCACGCTTGTTCGGTCATTAGGCCAGAGGTAAGGAAGGGCATTGAATATGTGTCAGGAAGTCATGATGCAGCTCTGCAGGACTTTAGAGGCCGCAATAGAAACATATAAAATTATAAAAGGACTGGCCAAGCTAGATGCAGGAAAAAATGTTCCCAATGTTGGGGGTGTCCAGAACCAGGGGCCTCAGTCTATGAATAAAGGGGAGGCCATTTAAAACTGCGATGAGAAAAAAAAATTTTCACCCAGAGAGTTGTGAATTTGTGGAATTCTCTGGCACAGAAGGCAGTGGAGGCCAATTCACTGGATTAATTTGAAAGAGAGTTAGGTAGAGCTCGGGGTTAGCGGAATCAAGGGGTATGGGGAGAAGGCAGGCATGGGTTACTGATTGGGGATGATCAGCCATGATCACAATGAATGGCGGTGCTGGCTCTATTTCATGTTTCAATTTCCCAATTCTAACGAAGGACCTTTGAACAGAAACATTAACACTCTCTCTTTTCAGAGAGGCTGCCTGATTTGTTGGGTGTTTCCAGTTCCCTCTGTTCTTGTATTATGTTGTTCACTTTGCAGTAACAAAAATAAAAGTTCTGTTCTTTGCAGTTTTTAAGAGGAAAGCTGTAACCCAGTGGTTGAAACTTTTCGAGAAGCATTTTGCACAAAATAGTGCATTACAGTTGCTATTTATAGTGTTTTTTGGAAGACTAAAAGTCTACCAAAAACACCTATTACAAGTAACAAATGCTGCAGGGCAATTGATACGAAGCTTGAACAGATATAAGTCATCCCAGTCCAATTGTGCTCCACTGATTCCTGTTAGAACAAGCATCTTACCATGACACACCGTTTGGATCACTTCCAGGATGTGCATTTTAGAAAGGGCACACTGTACATGCCTTGTAAATTTAGGCTGCAAACAATTAACATTTTTCATGCTATTGAATTTTACATATTTTGAAGTAAGTCTGTTCACCAAGCATCAAAAGTTAGTCAATATAAACCTGCTGCCGGTCATATGACACCTGGTGAAAGTACCTCTACTGGTTCTTTGATTCACTAAATTATTTAACTTCCCATGGCACAGATCTTAACATAAATTGATATTATTTTGTTAATAAAAGTTTTGTTTTAATTAGTTTTTATGTACTTCAGAATTGAATATTAAATTGAATACAATTTGGTTTACCATGGCTTGTCTATGTGTCAGAGTTGGTATAAAGCAAAAAGGTATTTTGAGTCCAAAGCACAGGCAAGCAGAGCTGATTGAGAAGGCATGGACCAATTTCTCCCTTGGGCGAAATGCGCAGAACTCTATTAACATTTTAGTATTTCTTGAATTTCCACAAAATACTAAAAGCTCGGACAATGTCTCCCTCATTTTGTTTATCTTTCAACACATGAACATTTCTCAATTGACTAGTCCATGAGTAAATTTGACATTTGGGGCTTCGGTGTGTGTTCCCATAATTGGCACGTATAATCTAATCACAAATAAATAGCCCTATGTTCAATGGTTGGAAAACAAACATAACTTCTTCCAAATGTGTGCTATAGCTTTGATATGGTGACAACTAGATCCCATTTCATCTTTGCTCTACTTCATCTAGAGGTTGTTGGTGTGCAAGACTGTTGATATCTCTTTACATTGTAAGACACAAAGGTGCCATTTTGGGTCAGGACCCTTCTTCAGATTGCTCGTAGTGGTTGGGGGGGGGGGGGTGGAGGAGGGGGAAGCTGGAATAGTGGAAAGGCAGGGCTAAGCCCTGGAAGTGATAGGTTTATACAGGTGAGGTAGGGTTTTGATAGGCAGATGTTTGGACAAAGGCCAGAGATGAAAAGGCAAAAGGTGTTGAGATAAAAATGGAAGCATTGCAAATTGTGAAGCTAGAGGAATAAATTAATGTTGGTGGAAGGAGAGGGGGAGGGGTGAAATAGGTTCAAGTCCAGGTGGGTCACAGGTGTGCCAATACACCATCTGTTCATTTCCCACCATTTGCCTGACCCACTGAGTTCCTCCAGCAGTTTATTTTTGTGTGCAAGTATTGGTATGTTTACGGAATATATTTGGAGTAATAATGAATGGCTGCAAAACCTACCTTACTAAATACCATTATAACAATGTAATATCATATTGCTAGTAGTAAACTTGGAATATATTAATCATTTAATAGTGACGTGACCCCCGAGCTTTTGTCAGGTCGGGATGAGTTCCCTCCGCCACGGGTACCATGTAATCCTGTGCTACCTGCTCCATGGTCGGATAGTCGGCGACTAAACCATCTCCCCCAGCAGGACCAAAAAAAAGACCTGTCAAAGGGCGGATGAGCTCCTAGCGAGACAACAGCTATCCACACTTCAGTAGAAGTTGCGATCACTGTCGTACATAGCATTGTAAGGAATGCCCATCGGAAACCTGCACCACTGCATCGCTAATGTTTTCAACAATTTAATAATTAATAATAAATTAAGATAGACACTGTTTTAATTTAAGATTTCCAGCATATGCAGTTTTTAGATTTTCATATATTAATAACTTATTATATAATAAAATCAACGTGGAAAATCGCTGAATATAAATACATTGGCATTATGAACTGAATTCTTAATGAAATATGTACAAATCAAGCAATGTACATAAACTTGTGAAAATTGTTATTTGCTTACAACATGACAACTGCAATTTTATTAGTGAATTTGAGAGGAAGAACTTGTTATAAGCATATAATGTCATAGGATGTAATAGGAGCAGAATTAGGCCATTCGGCTCATCATGTCTACTCCGCCATTCAATCATGGCTGATCTATTTCTCCTAACCCCAATCTCCTGCATTTTCCCCATCATCCTTGACACCCGTATCACAGTGCGACGGTCTTCTCCATTCTTCCGTTATTCCAGAAGCCTGTGTGCTGATTTTAGTGTGCTGATTTCAAACCTTTTTTTACCGGACAGAAAAACGATTCCCCTAAATGTATACTCTTGAATATTAAATCTATATAATAAATCAAGAGCATTATGATAACTCACTGACTGGTTCTAAAGCATAATGGCAGAAAATCAGTATAAAATGTTTCAATTAGGTATTTTACAAATATTCACTGTTAATATAAAGAGCTTTCTCAATTTTACATCAAAATATTATAGGTCAGGATTTAAAGGATATGGTTGGCCTATACGAAAATCAAGGGTGTTCAAATGGATAATTTTGCTAATTAGGTCCAGTAGCAGATTATTTAAATAATAAATGTAGTTAAAACCAAATTATTTCATTTTTAGTTTTGAAACAAATAATCCAAAAAATAAAAATCATATTTGGAATGAGCAAAACACAAAGGGCTGGAGGAACTCAATGGGTCAGGCAGCATCTGTTTGTGCTGAGTTCCTCCAGCACTTTGTGTTTTGCTCAATAACCTAACATCTGCAGTTTCCTGTGACTACACTTTTGAGAATGATTTGGTGTGTGTGAACAGTATTATAAGAGATCTGTAGAAATAGGTTTGAACAACTTAACGGGAGATTTGCAGTACCATATTAATGTCATGCTCAGAAGTATTGGCTTGATGACAAGTAGATGAATTGATTACAATTTGTTAAAAAATCGATTGGCACAGCCCTGTATGAAAGATTATTAAGCACGGGTGAAGTGTGAGGATTTCTTTGCCTGGGCAGCTGTTTTATAAATCCACAGAGGAATAAAACTATTATCCAATGTTTGAATTTGCGTAGTTAGTTTCATCATGGTAATTTTTCTTTCATTTAAATTTGATTGCAACAGTCTCTATACTGGGAGTCTGATTTGTAAATCAGTTTGAGTACACAAAGAAATCACTGCTGGTTATTTTCAATTTTATGAAATTGACAAGAGAACAAATGGGAATTGTATTTTTAATAACTTGGAGATATTACTCAAATTCTGTGTTTCACAGTTCTTCTCTTGTTGTTGTAAATCTGATAATAGTTATACATACAGCTGCAACCATCCATAAAGTGGTTGAAAGCACGGTGACTGTTCCAAAATGAACATTAAAGGTAGTCAGCCATTTTATGCACAGTCAGGCCTATAGGGAACAAATCTTTTTTTTTTTTTTTTGCAGATTCAGTACTCTAAGGTTTATTTGGCATCTGCTTAGGAATTACTGAAGTGTATTTTAACAGTAAACTGGTGTTACGTTTGCAGCAATGTGGTACCTGTGTTATATGAAAAGTTGATCAGTTTGTATAAGTAATGCAAACAGCGCCATTATGAAAAATCTTTAAAATTTTTCTCTTGCCAATAATATCCACCTGAAAAACAAAGTTGTGCAGCATCAGAAGCTGGTGCATACAAATATTTGCATCTATTAACCCAATAGCAGTTATTTCTTCCTTCGTGTGTGGATATTCTTGCAGCTAACACAGCATCTGTTAACAGATGGCAATGAAATGCGCATTAACATTTACATCTGAGTGCTCCATACTCATCAGGTCTGTGAAGCTTTGCCTCATACAGATAGTCTGAAATATTGGTAAACAGTTATTTTAACTTCTGTCAAATATTTTTATATTGACAGAGGTTATGTATGGAGAATACATTTTTACTGTTTGAAAATGGAAATGACAATGTTAATTAAAAATGTATTGAAAGTTCTGCTTGAATAAAGAAAGATCTGTATTGTATTTATAAAACAACCGGTAACAAGTTGACTGCAAAATTAGTCATGCACTATTGCTGCAATATCCTTCATATTTAGCTTGCCACAATTGTGCAATTTGTAGATTTACCACAGCATGCTTTGTTTAAGTTTTGTGTAGTGATCTCCTATACTCTGGTTTGTATCACGAATAGGAATGTACTGCTGGAGAAGACAGTTATAAAATTAGAATTACAATTGAGTCTTTCTTCCAAAACATCTAATTGAGCTTTAATGTATTCTCGCTATCATTGATGGTTGACTCTGAAACTCCAGCAAAGCAGTGAGTGAATATTTAGTGGTCTTTGGTCAAGTTCAATTCACAAAAATATCTGAATGATGTTTCTGCTTTTTCCTTTATGCAGGGTCTACTATCTGAAATACTCAGAAAGGAAGAGGACCCCAAGATTGCCTCACAGTCTTTGTTGGTCAATTTGAGAGCAATGCAGAATTTTCTAAACCTTCCTGAAGCAGAAAGGGACCGTATTTACCAGGATGAAAGGGAGAGAAGCCTCAATGCAGCCTCAGGGATTGGAACTGCACCTTTGATAAGTTCTCCTAACCGTACCCAACAGGTAACCACTAAATAACAACTCCCAATTTAATGTATTTTCTGAAGCTGCTTGTGTGATTAAATGAATGTAATTTATTTAAAAAATACTTCATTTTGAGTTGTTGTGAACTTTTTTTTAAATTTGGCATTTGGTTCAGACTATCCAATTTCAAATAATATAATTTTTTTGTCAGATTATTTACTCATATGTCATATTTTACACAATTTTAAAAAATATTAAAAGGAAGGCTTTCATAAATGTATTATCCATTGTGTGGAATTTTCTGATTCTTTGCTCCAAAGGTTGAATCTTAGTCAATCCGAGAAAAGGTTTGTAAAGGCATGGAATTCAAGGTTTAGGTTTATTATTGTCGCATGTACAGTGAAAAGCTTTGTTTTGCATGCTGACCAGACAGATCATATAATACCACACATCAATAAAATCGTCAAACTTGAGTGCAATATCGGTGGAGTGTCGAGTGTAGAATATAGTTCGCAGCATTGTAGCACTTCAGCTTCATAAACTAAGTCCAATGCCAACAATGAGGTAGAGGTGAATCGAACAGTACCTTATTTGCAAAATTTTATATTTTTTGATGATTACTTTAATGGCCATATAACGAGGAATGCACAAACTTGATCTGCTAATCTCCATGTGCTGATCTCTCTGATCCATGCTCTCACTGCACAAATCTCTGCTTTGTAGACAGACCGGTGACACATTTGCTCCTATTACTTCCTGCATTGGGAAAAAAAAATAGAAATTGATCATTTTGGAATAGAAATGTATCCACAGTTAATGCCCTAAAAATTTAAGTCAATGGAAACTGAAGTTTGGAAGTGAAATACAGTGCAAATATAATCATTACTATATATGATTACGGGACATTTTAAATGTGATTTTTACCCCATAGTTTTCGACCTCTGAACCAAACACAAATGGCTTCCCACTCTACTGACAGTGAGCTCACAAAGCAAATTTTGCAAATGCTCAGCCCATTTATTGTTGATCCATTGCACCAAGCCACCCACACTTTGATCCAGACAACACCAACAGTCTAAATCCAGGGAGAGCACTGGCTAACAATACAGAATTGATTTCACAGTGGAAAGCAGAGGATGGTGGTGGAAGGTTATTTTTCAGACTGGGGCCCTGTCATTAATGGTGTGCCTCAGTGATTGGTGCTGGGCCCATTGTGGTTTGTCATCTATATAAATGATTTGGGTGAGAATGTGCAAGGCATTATTAGAAAATTTAGTTCCTTTTGGACAATTGGAGATTAGATGAGGATCTACTCATACTCATACGGGATTTCATGAATATACAGGCAAATAAATTTGAAATCAATGCATAGACTCATGAAGTTCATCGTCTTGAGAAGAAGAGAAAGAGTAGAATACGAATACTAAAAATATAATTAGTTGGTGTATGAGCTTGTATTTTTTTCAATTAACCACAATGCACACATCATTTCTTTAAGTCCACGGGGAATTGTTTTAACAAGTTGAGCAAAGGAAAAGAAGCGGAATCAAATCTTGCCATCCTTATTAAAATGGCTTGCTGTGATTTTTAAATGTTGCCTGATGGGTTTTTTCATGGGACCATCTACTCAATGTCATAAAGAGCAGACTTTCAGCCATTATTTTTTTTGAAATCATATAATTATACGTTGGAAGAAATCCACTGTCCTAGAGCCATCATACAATGCATTATTTTATGACTTTGTTAATAATGATGCCAATGTTTATGCTACAAAAATGTTTGAGATACTCTTGGATGAATGGCAGTCTCAATGTCCAACCCACAAGTAGTCCACATGCGTGTCATCCAGAAAGCATAATCAATGCACATGAAGTTTTATGTTTGCGATTGATGTTCTGAATTTTTTTTAAAGATTCAATAAGATTCCTGAAATTATTTATTAGGTTGAATAAAGTTGAATTAATATTAAGTTGTAACGTTATCCGTGATGTACCTTAGTGAACAAATTCTAGTACCACAGGAATATATCTGTCCCTCTGTCTTTGTATTTCAACTTATTTCCCATTGTACATTATTAACTCAGATTAAAACTTTATCTAGGTCAAAACATCGTCCATTACAACTGAGTGGAATGGTAAATTGGAAGGCTGTGCATTTAATATTAATGCTTCCATTTACGATGAGATTCAGCAGGAAATGAAGAGGGCCAAAGTGTCCCAAGCACTATTTGCTAAGGTTGCAGCAACAAAGAGCCAGGTAAGGAATTCTTGCATTGCACAGATATTTTTGATATAGAAAGACTAATTGGTCAAGATATGCATCCTGTAACATACAGTTGTTTAGTTTGCAATCGTTTATCAGCAGGAAAGGCTCAGTGTAAAGGATCTGGAAATTAGTTATACCAAGTAGTTCTGCCCTTTTTATAGATCACAGTAGTATATCAAATTGGTTTAATTTCATTATTATGCTTTTATACTATTACCAGTAATTTTCTTATGACTTTGAACTTTGATATAATAGTTGATGATGTACAGATCTTTCATTATTTTGCATGATTTTTTCCTGATTCCTATTGTGACAGAAGTAGACTTGCTTCTGAGAAGAATGAATGTTTTTATTACATGGTTTTGTTAGATGCCATTCTGATTTATTGACATCAATAAGCTGAGTTGAATTGTGTTCATCTATAGTTAGACCACTTCTCTCTGCCCATTCATTTAGGTAGGCATGATGAATTTACTGAGGATGCCAGTTTCTTCCAGTGGTCTCATCCATAGCTTCAGACTTGTGAGATTTTGGTAAATGTTGAAGAATAACTGATGACACTCTTTTTTCCCTTTATATTTTCCCGCTTACATGTAGGTATTCAGTGTACACGAGTGTCTGCGAGGCTCAATTGGTGGCATTCTCCACTTTCATTTAGGACTTGGGCTTGCAATTAATGTGACACAAGCACAATTTTGCTGCAGTGCTGCCTCCTTCCTGTCTTTGGGAATATTTCTATTCCCAAAAGTTCTTGCTTATTCAATTGGATGTAAAAGTTTGAGTTTAGTTTATTGTCAAGTGTACCGAGGTACAGTGAAAAGCTTTTGTTGCGTACTAACCAGTCAGCAGAAAGATAATATATGATTACAATCATGCCATCCACAGTGTACAGATACATGATAAAGGAAATAACGTGAATAGCCTTTAGTGTAAAGAAAAAGCCAGTAAAGTCTGATCAAAGATAGTCCGAGGGTCTCCAAGTAGGTGGATAGTAGTTCAGGACTGCACTCTAGTTGTTGATAGGATGATTCAGTTGTCTGAGACGTCTGATTTCAGTTGGTGGAGCGCGTCTCCAACTACAAATTCCTCGGGGTACACATCTCGGAGGATCTGTCCTGGTCCCTCAACACCTCCAAGCTGATCAAAAAGGCGCAGCAGCGCCTTTACTTCCTGAGGAGGCTCAAGAAAGCTCACCTGTCCCCCCCAGATCCTGACCAACTTTTACCGCTGAATCCATCGAAAGCATCCTGACCACCTGCTTCACGGTATGGTACAGCAGTTGCACCGTAGCGGACAGGAAGGCACTACAACGGGTGGTGAAAACCGCTCAGTACATCATCGGTGCCCCGCTCCCTGCCATGGATGCCCTCCACCGAAAATGGTGTCTGAGACGGGCCGGGAAGATCATCAAAGGCCCCTCCCACCCTAACCATGGACTGTTTGCCCTCCTCCCATTAGGGAGACGGTACAGGAGCCTCAGGTCTCGTACTAGTAGGATGAGGAACAGCTTCTACAACAACACTATCACATTGCTGAACTCGGAGTCCCGCCGATAGATTTCTCCAGTCTCTCAGTCCACATTGTTTGCTTATTCTGTATTTTTTATTTCTATATTGCACCATTACTACGGACTGACGCTAAACTGCATTTCGTTGTACCCATACTTGTATCTGTGCAATGACAATAAAGTTGAATTGAATTGAATTGAATTGATAACAGCTGGGTAGAAATTGTCACTAAATCTGGAGGTGTGCATTTTCCCCCTTGAAATTGTAAGTTGCCCTGACTCTATGAGCCAGGAATGGCCATTCAGATCCTCATTCTTGCACTGTTATTCATTGAAATTGTGGCTGACCTGCGTGCCTCTTTACTATACCAATCCTATATCCTTCGATATTCTTACCTTGACTTGAATATCTTAAAGATATTCTTATTCTTAACTTGAATGTACTTGGTGATTGAGCTTCCTCAGCCCTTTGGGAATATTTCAAATAAGTCTTTGCCTTCCATCACAGCGAGGAGGAGATGCGCTGTGATGGATGTTTGTGTAAATTGTGTTGTGTCTTGGTTCTTTCTTGTGTGTATGACTGCAGAAACAACATTTCGTTTGAACCTCAGTGGGGTTCAAATGACAAATAAATTGTATTGTATTGTATTTAGGGTCAAGAATTGCAAAGATTCATACCTTCTGAGTGAATGATTTTACGACATCTTAGGCCTGAACCTTAATCCTGTAATCCTGGTTCTAGATAGCCAATCAGTGGGAACATTTTCCCTGGATCAAACCTGTCAAATGCCCTAACAATGTGTATATTTCAATAAGATCATATTTTATTCTTCTCAACTCAGGACATCATAGGCCCAGTTTGCTTAATCTTTCCATCAAAGAATATTGTTTTGGGCTCGATATCGGAGGGATGTGCTGGCATTGGAGAGGGACCAGAGGAGGTTTATGAGAAAGATCCCAGGGATGATTGAGTTAACATGATGAGCATTTGACGGCTCTGGAACTGCACTCGCTGGAGTTTGAAAGGATGAGGGGTGACCTGATTAAAACTTAACGAATAGTGAAAGGCTTGGATAGACTGGATGTGGAGAGAATTTTTCCAGTCAAGGGAGAGTCTAGGACCAAAGGGCACAGCTTCAGAATGAAAGGACGTACCTTTAGTCAGAAGGTGGTGAATCTGTGGAATCTATTGCTGTGAAGACCGTCATTTAGTATTTTTAGTGAGATTGCAGGTTCATGATTAGTAAATGTGTCAAAGGTTATGGGGAGACGGCACGAGAATGGGGTTGAGATGGAAAGATAGATCAGCCATGATTGAATGGTGGAGTAGACTTAATGGGTCGAATGGCTTAATTGTGCTCCTTTGACTTATGAATTTATGAACTTATTCCCATCTCAGGAACCTGATTAATATTGGTTGCACCCCCCTTTGACGTACTTGCCTTTTCTTAGTTACGAATAGCAGACCAATACACGATGTTTCTCATGCAGTCACACCAGGTACCTATATCATTTCAGTCAAACCTCTTGTTCTTAAATTCCTACATCTTAACTTTCAGTGATTCTCACACAAGGAAAGCCAGATCCCACTAAACACCAACACCGTTTCAATCTCACCATTTGAAGACAATTAAAAAATATATATATTTTTGCCAAAGTGAATGATTTCCTGTTTTTTTCTGCATTATATTCATCATGCAATGTCCTTCGTCATTCACATAACTTGTCTGTATTCCCCTGAAGCCTCCCTCCATCCTCCTCACAACTCACATTGCTGCTCAGCTTTCTATCATCAACAAACTTGGATATAATACAGTTGGCCCCTTCATCCAGATCATTGATATAGATTATGGACAGCTGGGTCCCCACCATTGATCCCCTTGGCATCTTGCCATGCATAACTCCTGACCCAAAGACAAAGTCTTTATTCCCACTCTCTGTTTTCTGTCTGCAGCATCTTCTGTTTACACCAGAAGTTAACCCCAGTCCAATATGTTTTAATTTTATGTAATAACCTCTTTCATTTACTTATTAAATGTCTTCTGAAAGTTCAAGCGATGCTCTAAAAGTAGACTGACTTCCCCTTTATCTATTCTGCTGGTTACAACCGGAAAAATCTCCAACAGATTTATCAGCCATTACTTCCCTTTTATAACTCCATGTTAACTCTGCACTGTCCTATTGTTATTATTATTATTATTATTATTATTATTTATGTGCTGTCTTTTACCATATAAGTATAGAAATATAGGAAATGGAAGCAGGAAAAGGCCAATCAGTCCTTTTGAGCGTATTCCACCATTTGGTGCAATATGGCCGATCCTCTCTTAGACTACTTGATATTTTTCGTGGCTATATATTTTTTTATCTCCTCATATGTCCAGCTGCTTTCTCCAGTAGAAAATTCCATAGATTCCCCACTCTCCAAGTGAAAAAGTATCTCCTCATCTCAGTCTTGAATATATTACACCACATCCTGAGATTGTGCCCCCTTGTTTAGTTTAGTTTAGAGATATAGCATGGAAATAGGCCCTTCGGCCACCGGGTCTGTGCCGACCAGCGATCTCCGCACACTAACCCAATCCTACACAACACTAGTTCAGGCAGAACCTCCTTCCTGCCTCCACTCTGTTTCATCATGTCAGAATTTTCAATGAAATCCACTCATATGTTCATTAACAGATTACAGCATTTTCCCTGTATCAGTGTCAACCTAAAGAGCCTTTTGTTCTCTCATATAGTTATAGAACATGGAAACTGATCCTGTGGTCCAACTTCTCCGTACCGACCAATGTATCTTTCCGTACTGTGTAGGAGAGAACTGCAGATGCTGGTTTAAATCAAAGGTAGACACAAAATGCTGCAATAACTCAGCGGGATAGGCAACATCTCTGGAGAGAAGGAATGGACCCGAAATGTCTACAATTCCTTCTCTCCAGCGATGCTGCCTGTCCCGCTGAGTTACTCCAGCATTTTGTGTCTACCTTTCCGTATTCATCCTATTTGCCCACATTTTACCCAAACCCCTCTATAAACTTATCAATGAACCTGTTCATATATCTTTTAACCATTGCAATTATACCTACCTCTACCTCTTCCTCTGGCAGCTCGTTTCAAGAACCCACCTTCCACTATGTGGAATACTTGCTCCTCAATTACCTTTTAAATCTTTCCCCATAGCTTAAACCTATATCCTGTAATTTAATTCTCTCCTAACCTGACATTTCACCTTACCTCTCGTGATTTTCTAACCTTCAAGGTCACTCCTCAGCCTCCTTTGCTGCAGGGGAAATAGTCCCAACCTATCCAGTCCCCTTTGACTCAAGTCCCCCAGTTCCAATAAAATCGTTATGAATCTTTTCTGTGCCCCCTCTACTTATTCGCATCCTCTTCATATTTTGGTAATCAGAACTCCACATGATATTTCAGGTCTGGTCTACCAATGTCTTGCACAGCTGTAATTTTGAAAGATGATTACCTGTGCATCCAAAACTTCAAATGCAAATTTTCAGGTACTGAAGATCTATCTGTTTTCTGTCCCATAATATATATTTTTAAACTGAATCTAGTTCCTTTTAGTTTCTCGTTCACTATGGGCATGGTGCTCTCCAGTATTTCCTGCAGCTTCGTGTGGCTTCTGAGAAGGAAGACACAAATTGTTGAATGATTTCTCTTCCATTTCCTTATTCTCCAATATAATTTATCCTGTGTCAGACTGTAAGGGGATCACATTAACTTTTGCTAATCTTTTCCTTTTTGCATATCCTAAGAGGCTTTTACTGTCTGGTTTCATATTTCTCACTAGATTAATCTCGTATTCTACTTTCCCTTTATCATATAAACATTTTGGTGCTCATTTTGCCAAATTCTGAAGTGTTGTGAACAATATTCCTCCTTCACCCAAGGACACCAAAAATAGTTTAGCTGGGGTGATGCTTCTTTGGGTCTTTCTAATTGGCAGCTAATTTTTCCTGCATTACTTCTGTGATGGTGCTTAAAAGTAACTGATTGGGTTGTAAAGTGCTTTGGAACATCCCAAGGACGTGGTAAAGTGCTATTTGAATGCGTTTTTTTTCCACTGGAGCTTTTTCTCATCATAAATAAATAAGAAATATGATAATAGTTTGACCTAGATATGCTCCAGAAATTATTGCATTTGAGATCCACGCCAGAAATAACTGGTTTTCACTACATGATTATGACACCGTGCTTCAGAAAAATTAAAGTTGCGTTTTGCTTTGAGAAGGTTGTTGAATGGATTACTCCTGTGTTCTTTCACCAATCACTCTGCTTCTGATTTACAGTGCCTTGTTCAGGTTAAAAAAAAGTGTTTTGTGCAATGTTATAAGTGATTGGCATTTATAAAGAGATATCTCCACAAGCTGTGAGAGTTATGATGTTATTTTCCTCATGGTACCATGAGGTGGAAGTACGTTGTGCAATTTTCAGATTGGTTTATTAGTTACTGGCTTATTGTGGAAGTGAGTTTAGCTGTTAACATGGGTCTCAGCATTTAAGGATATGTTTCAAGAAAGGATAATTTTATAAAACATGGACTTACTTTCCAGGTAGTGTGCTAAGAAATTCATGTATAAATTGAAAATCATTTGATTAGACACTGACAATTCAACCATGAAATATTCTTAGATCAGGATGTAACAAAGGAATTTTCGGTGGACTATATCTTCATCTGAATGTTGTACATTTTAATCTTCTTCCTCAACCTTGTCTTCTTGCCACAGGGTGGTGCAGTAAATGAAGTTTACCTTAGTAACTTGCTGCATGAACCAGATCTAGACAATTCTTCAATGTGTCTCACAGCATCCTGCAATATACACTCCTTTTCTCCAATACAGACCTGTCGAAGCACACAATGGGAGACAAATTGCTATTTATATAGGGTGCTTGCTGTTTTTTAGCCTTCATACAATAGGTCTCAAATGCAATATGTAGCTCCCTTTTCAAGGACGTAAACTATATTTGCAGAATAGATTTTATCGTCGGGAAACCATTCTTCTTCATGGAAAAAATTGGCTAACGTCTCAAACTAGAAGTATTGCAGGTACTATAATGGACATTTGCAGGTGTTTCCTAATCCAGCAGTGTCAAGTAACATTGAAGATGTTACATTTTTATTGTATTTATATTAACTAGCAGAATATGGATAGAGTTCAAATGGACATGTGAATGCGGGTAATCATTCCCTGTGTCCTGGGAAATGCACAGTCATTGTTCTAGTCTAATTGTTCATTTGCAAAGGTAATTTAGATGCCACTCCCAAATAAAAATTCCTTTCACTTCCTCACATAGCAGCCACCTAATCCACTGCGGACAAATTAATGATTACATTTGCATTCACTGTTTTTGTTAGTGCCTTGATTTGGTGGATTAATGGTAGATCAAAACTGTAGACTGTTGTAACCAAAGACAGTACATTTTGGGAACTCAAAAAGGGTAGAACTTTCAGATTTATTTTATGGCTTAGATTCAGATTTATCTTATCGCCATAAACAACAAGGTGCAATGAAATCCCTCATTCACATGAAGCTCATAGAATGGACAATAAATGCAAACAGTACACAATAAGTACATCACTGAATGCAAGAACATCTGAATGGTGCAAAGATGGGAGTACAAACTGAAGTAGTACAAAAAACACAGTAAAGTGCAATAACACAATAACTAAATGAGGTAAGAGTAAGAGTACGTGCCAGCACCATGAGGAATGGAGTATGAAAGGTGAGCTTGGGTCATGTATCAGATGGCAAATGGGGAATATGCAGTTCTTAAGTCTAGACATTTAGGCTTTCAAGGTCCTGTATCTTGTCCCAAAAGTTAGAAGGGAGACTTGGGAACGACCAGAGTGACTGACATTCTTTACGATACTTCCAGCCTTCCCCGAGCACCCTGGATGGAAGTAAGTAGTAGCATGTGATGGACTCGTCTGTATATACTTGTCGGTAGGTTCAGGCAGTTCAGTTGCCATAGCAGCTGAGATGCTTTCCATCAAAATATTCAATAGCCCATCTTTAGAGGTTTAGGAGATCCTCTTGGACATGGTGAATCTTTTCAGATGCCTTAGAAAGTAAATACGCTGTTACGCTTTTTTTAATCACCACATCAGTACGATGGGACCAGGTTAGATTGCTGGTGATATGGATGCCAATGAACACACTGCCCTGAGGGACACCAGTGTAAAGGGTCAGGGTGGAAGAAATGGTATGACCAAGCTGCCAGGTGTCTGTCTGTCAGGAAGTCCAGGAGTCAGTGGCATATAGAGGCCCCAAGAACAAAGTCCAGAAGTTTAGAGATGAGATTATTTGATATTATGGTGTTCACGGATGACGTCCAGGCAATGAATAGCATTCTGATACTGGTAGACAAAAATGCTGGAGAAACTCAGCGGGTTTCTATGGAGCGAAGGAAATGGGAAGCGTTTCGGGTTGAAACCCTTCTTTAGACTCATTCTGATACTGGTGTTCTTATTGTCAAGGTGCTTCAGAGCTGATTGTAGTGCAGGGCAGATGGTATCCTCCATGGAACTATTCTTCATGTATGTAAATTGCAAGGTGTCTAGATTGTCCAAAAGACTGGTGTAGATATTGGCTATAACCAATCCTTCAAGACTCTTTGTTTTAGTCGATGATAGAGTTATTGGGCAATAATCAGTGAGAGAGGTCACTTTACTTTTCTTGGGCACAGGACAATAGACAATAGGTGCAGAAGCAGGCCATTTGGCCCTTCGAGCCAGCACCCTCATTCAATGTGATCATGGCTGATCATCCACAATCAGTACCCTGTTCCTGCCTTATCCCCCAGAGCATCCAGAGAACCTGACTCCACCGCCCTCTGAGGCAGAGAATTCCACACACTCACCACTCTCTGTGAGAAAAAGTGTTCCCTCGTCTCCGTTCTAAATGGCTTACTCCTTATTCTTAAACTGTGGCCCCTGGTTCTGGGCTCCCCCAACATCGGGAACATGTTTCCTGCCTCTAGTGTGTCCAAGCCCTTAACAATCTTATATGTTTCAAGGAGATTCCCTCTCATCCTTCTAAACTCCAGAGTGTACAAGCTCAGCTGCTCCATTCTCTCAGCATATGACAGTCCCGCCATCCAGGAACTTAACCTTGTAAACCTACGCTGCACTCCCTCAATGGCAAGAATGTCCTTCCTCAAATTAGGGGACCAAAACTGCACACAATACTCCAGGTGTGGTCTCACTAGAGCTCTGTATAACTGCAGAAGGACCTCTTTGCTCCTATATTCGATTCCTCTTGTTATAAAGGCCAACATGCCATTCGCTTTCTTCACTGCCTGCTGTACCTGCATGCTTACTTTCATAGATTGATGTACATGGACCCCCAGATCCCATTGTACTTCCCCTTTTCCCAACTTGACGCCATTTAGATAGTAATCTGCCTTCCTGTTTTTGCTACCAAAGTGGATAACCTCACATTTATCCGCATTAAACTTCATCTGCCATGTATCTGCCCACTCCCCCAACCTGTCCAAGTCACCCTGCATTCTCATAGCATCCTCCTCACAGTTCACACTGCCACCCAGCTTTGTGTCATCTGCAAATTTGCTAATGTTACTTTGAATCCCTTCATCCAAATCATTGATGTATATTGTAAATAGCTGCGGTCCCAGCACCGAGCCTTGCGGTACCCCACTAGTCACTGCCTGCCATTCTGAAAGGGACCCGTTAATCCCTACTCTTTGTTTCCTGTCTGCCAACCACTTCTCTATCCATATCAGCACTCTACCCCAATACCATGTGCCCTAATTTTGCCCACTAATCTCCTATGTGGGACCTTATCAAATGCTTTCTGAAAGTCCAGGTACACTGGCTTTCCCTTGTCCATTTTCCTAGTTACATCTTCAAAAAATTCCAGAAGATTAGTCAAGCATGATTTCCCCTTCGTAAATCCATGCTGACACGGACCGATCCTGTTACTGCTATCCAAATGTGCGGCTATCTCATTTTTATAATTGACTCCAGCTTCTTCCCCACCACCGATGTCAGGCTAACTGGTCTATAATTCCCCGTTTTCTCTCTCCCGCCTTTCTTAAAAAGTGGGATAACATTAGCTACCCTCCAATCCACAGGAACTGATCCTGAGTCTATAGAACATTGGAAAATTATCACCAATGCATCCACGATTTATAGAGCCACTTCCTTAAGTACCCTGGGATGCAGACCATCAGGCCCTGGGGATTTATCAGCCTTCAGTCCCATCAGTCTATCCAACACCATTTCCTGCCTAATGTGGATTTCCTTCAGTTCCTCTGTCACCACAGATCCTCTGGCCACTATTATATCAGGAAGATTGTTTGTGTCATCCTTAGTGAAGACAGATCCAAAGTACCTGTTCAACTCATCTGCCATTTCCTTGTTCCCCATAATAAATTCACCTTTTTCGGCCTTCAAGGGTCCAACTTTGATCTCAACTAATTTTTTCCTCTTCACATACCTAAAGAAGCTTTTACTATCCTGTTTTATATTCTTGGCTAGCTTACCTTCGTACCTCATCTTTTCTCCCAGTTTTGTCTTTTTGGTTATCTTCTGTTGTTCTTTAAACATTACCCAATCCTCTTGCTTCCCGCTCATCTTTGCTACGTTGTACTTCTTCGGTTTAATATTTATACTGTCCCTGACGTCCCTTGTCAGCCATGGTCGCCCCTTTCTCCCCTTGGAATCTTTCTTCCTCCTAGGAATGAACTGATCCTGCACCTTCTGTATTATTCCTAGAAGCACCTGCCATTTTTGTTCCACTATCATCCCTGCTAGTGTACCTTTCCAGTCAACTTTGGCCAGCTCCTCCCTCATGGCCCCATAGTCCCCTTGATTCAACTGCAACACTGACACCTCCGATCTACTCTTCTCCCTCTCCAATTGTAGATTAAACCTGACCATGTTATGGTCACTGCCTGCTAATGGCTCATTAACCTCGAGGTCCTTTATCAAATCCGGTTCATTACATAACACTAAATCCAGAATTGCCTTCTCCCTGGTAAGCTGTTCAAAGAATCCATCACGAAGGCACTCTACAAAGTCCCTTTCTTGGGGTCCAGTACCAACCTGATTTTCCCAGTCTACCTGCATGTTGAAATCTCCCATAACAACCACAGCATTACTTTTGATACATGCCAATTTTAACATGATTCAACTTGCGCCCAATGTCCAGGCTACTGTTTGGGGGCCTGTAGATTAGTCCCATTAGGGTCTTTTTACCCTTACAATTCCTTAGTTCTATCCATACTGACTCCACATCTCCTGTTTCAATGTCACCCCTTGCAAGGGACTGAATTTCATTCCTCACCAACCCCCACCCCCTCTCCCCACCTGTCTGTCTTTTTGATAGGAGGTATACCCTTGAATATTCAGTTCCCAGCCCTGGCCCTCTTGCAGCCATGTCTCAGTAATTCCCACAACATCATACTTGCCAGTTTCTAACTGAGCTTCAAGCTCGTCCACTTTATTCCTTATACTTCGCGCATTCATATACAGTACTTTGACCTCCGTATTCCCTTCCCCCCTCGCAATTGGCCCTGACCTTACTCTGTTGTCCATTCTCAAGCTTTCCTTCCCATTAATTCGAGAATCTTTTGTAATTTTTCTTGTAGCCACTTCCCCTTCAACTCCATCTTTATATTCCCAATTTGTCAATCCCTCCCCCCCACTATTTAGTTTAAACCCACACGTGTATCCCTAGTAAACCTGCCTGCCAGAATGTCGGTCCCCCTCCAGTTAAGGTGTAACCCGTCCCTTTTGTACAGGTCACCCCGACCCCAGAAGAGATCCCAGTGGTCTAGAAATCTAAATCCTTGCTCCCTGCACCAGCCCATCAGCCACACATTCAGATCCCCTATCTCCCTGTTCCGATCCCCTATCTCCCTGTTCCCTCCCTGGAATAATAGAGGTTTCCTTGAAGCAGATAAGTAAAGAAGATGGTTGAAGAGAGGGGGTGAAGATAACGACAATTGCTGTTGCCAGTTGATTTATATACGATTTGAGGACCTGTTCACGGACTCTATCTGGATTGGCTGCTTGCCGAGTCTTTACCTTAGCGAAAGCTGATCTGATTTCCACTACTGTGATGTATGGGACAGAACGGCTGCGGGGACGGGGACGGGGACGGGGACTGGGGGGGTGGATGCGCCTTGGTGGAACTTGGTTTGCCTTTTCTAAATGGGCATGAGGGGCATTGATGTGTGGCTGCCAGAGGTAGCCCCCAATTTTGGCTTGTGCCCGTGATGGTATTCAGGTCCTGCCACAGTCCCATGGCATCCACTATTGAGCCACTAGCATGTTTTGGAATTATCTCTTGGCATAAATAATTAAAATACTTCCATCTACACATCAAAGTAAAACAGAATAACCAAGGGAAATGTTTGTAAATTAGCAGCAAACTGATTATTGTGATATATTTTGCTTCAATCTATCGCTAATTTTGAGCAGCATTTCAACCAATCTTGGTGGAGAAGTTCTGCTGCTAGTTACGTGGAGTGGTCAGACTACTGTGGGCAAAGAGAATATAAATCTTTAAATTAATAATGCTGACCAGTTTAAATGTTCTTATCCTCATAATGCCCTGGAAATTCAAATGCGTGGCATTGTATTGTTTTGGATGAGAATCAGTGACTGTTGATCTAAGATACGATTATGAAGCTTCATGGTCATTTTTATTTTTATTTTTTTGAAACCCAAACTGGTTCTTCCTACCAGAAAATATTCTTGCCTGGATGTTGAGGTTTTGGTGCAAAGCAATTGTTCGTCATGCGAAGCTTCCACATTTAATCTTTGTCATACCTCAATAGTGTGTTATTCACCACAGCTTTAGATAAGTCACTTTTGGTGTGCACTCAAACAAATTTCCTTTACTTTCCTTCACGTGAAGCTGAGTGGGTGTGCGGATTTGCCAGCATTGCAGGTTTCCCAAGGTTCCGCTAACAATGTATTCCATTCATATGACTCCAGCATCCTTTTAGAATTTTAAACTCTTCCAGAATCATAAGACCTTTTATAGAAACATAGAAACATAGAAAATAGGTGCAGGAGTAGGCCATTCGGCCATTCGGCCCTTCGAACCTGCACCGCCATTCAATATGATCATGGCTGATCATCCAACTCAGTATCCTGCACCTGCCTTCACAAGTACTGGTGACCATGAGTGGAGGTTCCTCATAGCCAGTATAGGTAGTCCATCTTGCCAACTGCGTATCATGGGTATCACTACCCTATTGAAAGGGACCATCCCTTTCTTCCTTGGTTTCTGTCTTACAGTATGTCGCTTTGACTGAAAGCTGCTAGAATGAATATGATTGGCCCATCAATTATGAAATAGTCTCTATTCCAGTTTTCTACATCTTTATTGTCTATGATAAATGGGGAATTCACAATTTAAATTCAATATTCATTTATACTTCTTTCTCCAGTGTGAATGAATATATATATATATGCAGTTCTTTTGAAGATCATTAGGTGATAATTAGCTAAAGATATGGCAGATGAGGCGAAGTGTCACAGGTTATGGGGAGAAGGCAGAAGAATGGGGTTGAGAGGGAAAGATAGATCAGCCATGATTGAATTGCAGAGCAGACTTGATGGGCCGAATGGCCTAATTCTGCTCCTGTAACTTATGAAGTTATGAAAGATAGTGATTCTCCCTATCAATAAGCAATTTAACAATATCTGTAGATTATTAAGTGGCTTCCGCCGGCAATCTTTGTGCATGGTTCACATTAATCCCTTAAAAGGTGGAAATGTACTTCTTATTGATAGTGAGGGAGTGCTTTAAAATGTGTACCTAAATCATTTATCTTCTTCCTCCCTGATATTAGGAGTAATTGAATGGTTAAGGTTGGCATTTCAATGCTTTTAAAATATATTTGGCTGTCTCTCACAAGCCTGCATACTCATTACACTGGGAACGAACATCAGAATCATCACAATTTTATGTTTAGACATCGATATGTAGATGAAATGTTTGTTCTATGTGAGGCTTAAAACATCCATGGTTATAGCCCTCTTCTGTCTTCCTCTACCTATTTTTCCTCATCTTGAATTTGTATGTTGGTATTGGTGTAGTAGGTGTTTCTTTCTGGAGTATGTACAATGATAAATACAAATGAATAGAGTAGCAAAGCTGATTTAACACTCGCAGTGGCGAATTTCATCATCGATTGCCCTCACTGGGACAAGGCTCCTGAGATTTGGTAAATGGTCCAGGTGTTTCAGGAGTGTCACCACAAACCTTAATGAAGGGTGGTTGGTGAAGGACACTTGTCTTGCATATATTGAGGGTAAGGCCAATTTGCTTGCAGGCTTCAGTGTATGTGATTTGGAGCTCGTCTGCTGAACGTGCACAAACATAGGCATCATCTGCACAACTTCTGAGTTAGGGGTAAGCTTGTTTTCTGCTATCACCTGCTGCTGAGTGGTAGCCCTGCTGTTACCTGAGCAGTCAAGTGGCAGCAACGGTATGAAAGTGAGTTGATAATGATGATCATGAACGCTGCTTCTTTCATATGGGATGGGTGCTTCGTGAATGCACGTTTGTGCTGTTGCACTGGAATCACATTTGAAAACCACAGCCCTATTGCAACAGCATGAACCACGCAATGAAATGTTAATGTTCCTATTAAAGACCTAATGAATTTTCTAGGCCAATGTGTTACTATGTGGTCTGACATTTAACTTACAGGAAAATGTCATGATGGCTTCACAAATGTGATGTAATAACAATAACACAAATTACTCAGCCAACATTTACAATGATCCAGAGAAACCTACATTTTTTTTTCTATCTGCGAGCTTCCAGTTTTTCATAACTTAAATTTCTGATGGTGTGGGTGAGACAGTTTTGCTTTTTATAACCATGTGGAGCTGACACCCACAGCCTTTATTCCAGGACGAAGAAAATATATTGCTCTTTTTGGATATGAGAAACGGACAAAGGAGAATCACCCACTGTCCCCCACTGGTCTAAATGGATGTGTTTCTTTTTGCATAAATAGTCTTAATTTGTTAGGCATCCTGGTAACTTGTGGTGCAGGTCTGTGTTCTCCAGAGATTAGTCGCATGAATTCTGATCTCAGGAGGGTTTTTCTCTCAAAATCAACTGGAATAGTTTAGAAAAATGTAGTCAATTCTCTGCTGTGTTCCTAGTGATGGGATTCAGATTAGCATGATGCTACATCAGGTAGAGATTAAACAAAATAACTTGGCTTGGCAGTTTTTCATGATGTAAGTGCATCTCCCTGTTTCAGTGGCAAATAAATCTTTCATTATACTCATGGGGAAATGTACAGATTGATCTAAACCATATTGAACTCTTTATGCATAGTGATGTGTAAAAGTAGTGAGCAGCCTGAACAGTTAGTAAGACTGACAATATTGGCTGAAAGCAGTTTCATAATATTTCAAAAAATGTATAGCATTGAATATTATCTAATGTAATAACTATGCTTCTGACAAAATAAATTAGTTTTTCAGGCAGCGTGTTGCTGTATAATCCTTATTATCAGTTTGTTGATGCAAAACTCCTTTAAATTGACCATTTCAACACATGGTTTCCCCTGAAACTAGCTGTGATAATTAGCATGGGTCTAATGAGACAGAATATCACTGATCCTGTGCTGAACTGTTGTGTATCAGCGCCACAGACAGGAACTGTCAAGCCTGCCATCTGTGACAAGTCATGTGCAGGCCTGGCATGTTAAAATTAGAGGCTTGAGCATGCTCACTAGAGTGTGATGAACCAGTAGCTTATCTTCATCTCTGCAAAAGCTGTGTTGCATATTTTTTTCCTGCAGCAGACCACACAGGGGCTTGTTCTGAAGAACATTTTCACTAATCTGATCAGTCAGCCAAATACTTCGGGAAAACTGCTTTAATGATCCACTAATTACCACAAGTCAATATGAACTATATTATTAGTCTGAGGGAAAATATTCCATTAGGTTTCCCTCTTGGGAGTTCCTCTGCTTTGTGATGTCACAGAGTCATAGCCCCTTCTTGTAATTAATTTTATTTAAACACACAGACTCAGAAGGTCACACCTGCACAACCCAAGTCAACCAGGGAGCTGGTGGCACTCGGGTTTAATCAGATCTGTCATTATTACCATTATGCATGTTTCTGACACATGCTGTGAAATATTTCAATTTAACTGCCGCTAACAGAAGAACCAGATGTACTGTGAGTACAGCAGCACTGGAAATATTATTCCTAAAGATAAGCTTTCCCTTTCCTCTGTAGTTAATGTGCCACAGTAGCTAAAATATCCAGTAAATTATGATCTAGAAAGCAGAGTCGGGTTGATAACAGCCGATTAGACAGTTTAACCACAAACGCTTGTACATTTTTCAGAAATGCAAACCACATGTTCCAAATAATTATGTGTTTCCTGAGTTTTTATAAGTTTTATTACTTTTGCTTTCTATGCTACCGTTTCCTCTACCCTTGTGTTTTTTTTTGGTAAATTAATCTTACTAAATTCTTGGATAGTGAGAACAAAAGCTCAATTTAATTTAACCCTTTGAATACTTGAAGTCTATATTTCCTTTATGACAATTTAGAGTGAGAAAATATCTCTGGTGAAGAGTTGCTTTTGTTTAACCTACTAATTATCCATGTGATAAATCACACTAGAAATGTGCAACTTTGTGTACATTTTCACACAATAATTCCATCTTTTGATTTAGATTCTACAAATAATTGCGACTAACATCAAACTAAATTTGGCATCAATATGTAGTTTCCTAGACTCGGTATAACAGTGGCAGACGATTGGAAGATGCCTCAACAACATCTACATTTGGATGACCAAAGGCTTTCCTGCATGAAGTCATGCTTATTTTTCACCTCACTCCTTAAGGGCCTGTCCCACGAGCATGCGACTGCATGCGGCGAGCGCGACCAAACCGGAAGCGGGGACTATGCGGAGGTCGAGTGATCCCGTACGAGTTGACGTGAAGTTTGAGCAAAGTCCGCGGGAAGTTCGCGCGTGACGTACGGCGTCAAGAAGCTGCGCACACCTGTCGAGGCGGTGCGTACGGCCTCAGTGCGGCTGCGGGCCGGCAGGCTGTTGCCGCATGGAATTTTTGGACAGTGCCAGTTTTTCGGAGCCCCGCGCAATGTCGGGACCAGCTCCGCACAACTCCATATGGCACCGGCAATCGAAGTGGGACCGACCCCGCGAGGCCGTATGGCTCAAGCGACCACGTTAGGTCGCGCTTGCCGCATGCAGTCGCATGCTCGTGGGACAGGCCCTTTAGGAACCTGCACAGGCATCCTGCCACAGAATGCTTGTGTCCAGGTCTTTGGACCCCTTCAAAGAGGAGGAATTTTGCATCCCTACTTTTATCACCTCCCGTGTTATATACTATGCCGCAGATTTAGTATTCTGATGTTGAATTGTACTACATTTCAGCACTATCCCACTACACCATAATTGGCAACACAATTGTCAGACACCTCGGTTAAATTTTGTGGACCTCCCTTGTACAAATCACAAAAACCTTACCATATCTCATTGTTTATTTTAAACTTTTTATCACCTTTCCATCATGTACAGCTCTAACATAATATTCTGCACTCTGTTGATTTTCCCTTTACACTACCCTTTGTTCTTGTGCATGATTTGACTGTACTCATGTATGGCATTCGCTGGATAGCATGCATTATCACACGTGATAATGATAAAACAATGTCCCACTACAGTCCACCATTTGCACTTTTGTTCCTTGCTTTGTTTGTTCTGAAAAGTACCCTGGAGCATTTTCTATCTTAAAGGCACTTCATTACTGCAAAGTATTATTCACAGTGGGTCAGACCCAGATATTTTTTGGAAAAGTATCTGAGCCGTACACTCCCTTGTAATTATGTACATTGTCAGTGACGTTGGGATAAAGAAGTACCCCAAGAATTACAAATCAGAGAACTAACTAATCAACTTTTTATTCTCTACTGTTCACTTCCTGGGAAAACTATTTCATATGCTCTGCTTGGTTGTGATGTTTCATTAATTGCTTATTAATTGGGTGCCATAGTACCGCACCTGGTAGAGCTGCTGCCTCATGCGCCAGAGACCCGGGTTCGATCCTGACTTTGGGCACTGTCTGTGTGGAGTTTGCTCATTCTCCCTCTGACCACATAGGCTTCCCCTGTATGCTCCAGTTTTGTCACACATTCCAAAGATGTGCGTGTTTCAAGGCTAATTGGCCTCTGTAAATTACTCCCAATGTGTGGTTATGAAAGTGGGAGAGCTTAGAACTAATGTGAAAGGGTGATTGATGGTCGGCATGTATTCAGTGGGGCAAAAGGCCTGTTTCCATGCTGCATCAATCAATTCAATCAATTGCCTATGAGTTTACTGTATAAGAATTATCTTTTAACAGCACAATGGCTAGAAATTCTTACATTCTTAAATCCACATGAGAGCTTTATCCCTGTGATAACAAAGGGCATCATATACTTAAGTATTGTGACATGCCAACTTGAAACATGATATTCTGTCAAGGCCAGATCTCTTAAAGAAATGATTCTCAATGGGATCGATCCCTAGAAATAATAGAGGTGATTTAAGGCAGCCATCCCTGTGAGAGAAATATCGGTGAATGGAAGGTACACTGCCCGCTTCCAACAGATGATGGCACATTGAGCTGTCGGATTTTGGTACCAGGGGTAGAGTCAGCAGGCCCTGCACCACTCTCCCCAAAGAAATAAAGCAGTCATACCAGAAACAATGAAGAAATTGGAACTATCAAGGAGAATTCAGTGTTCAATCTGTATGACAAACTCCTGACTATGGCTCAGGGAAATATGGATCCTTTCCTTACACTCAAGTAGGCTGCCTTTATATCATTATGATAGGCACAAAATGTTGGAATAACTCAGCGGGTCTGGCAGCATATCTGGAGAAAAGCAATAGGTGACGTTTCATATTGAGACCCTTCATCAGACTGATCAAAGTCTGATGAAGAGTCTCGATCCGAAACATCACCTATTCCTTTCTCCACAGAGGCTGCGTGACCTGCTAAGTTACTCCAGCATTTAATGCCTATCACCGGTGCAAACCAGCATCTGCAGTTCCTTCTTGCACATTTTGCCTTTATTTCAATGTTTTGCTTCAATGTTTTTGGGCATTAAGGGACGTGCATCGTTGATCATTGTAGCAGCAATGCAAAATATATTTTGTAGCTTGATTGAATTTACTCGCTTCAAGCATAAATACATCCCTGGCATTGAAAAATAGTAGAATTTCCCACCACAGAAGTGACTTTCACCTTGAAAAGTCAATTTTACATCTCAGTCCTATTGAATAATGCAGAAAAGGCCATGCACTGTGCAGTGCCATTTCTAGCAAGAAATATAAAAAATTGTAATAGTTCCTATAAGTGAGTGAAAAGGAAAGTACCAGAGAGGACACATCATCCCATCACACCCAGAAATAGATAATTTTCAAGGGAAAATAATAAATAGCTGAAGTATTTTGTGTCTGTTATCATGGAAAAGGCATGAAACACTTCCCTGTGAGTGATACTGTGTGAACTAAGGCCTAGTGGCTCGAAGGGCCAAATGGCCTACTCCTGCACCTATTGACTATTGTCTATTGTCTAGTGCAAATAGGCAAATTAATGGAAAAATATTCTAGAGAAATTACATAGAAACATAGAAAATAGGTGCAGGAGTAGGCCATTCGGCCCTTCGACCCAGCACCGCCATTCAATATGATCTTGGCTGACCATCTAAAATCAGTACCCCATTCCTGCTTTTTCCCCCATATCCCTTGATTCCTATAGCCTTAAGAGCTAAATCTAACTTGAAAAATGCCTCCACTGCTTTCAGTGGCAGAGAATTCCACAGATTCACAACTCTCTTGATGAAAACGTTTTCCTCATCTCAGTCCTAAATGGCCTACCCTTTATTCTTAAATTGTGACCCCTGGTTATGGACTATGGCCCTATGGACTGATATTCTTTATTTCTTAGAGTTTGAGACAATTCGTCAATGTAAAACAGTTCTTAAAAGGTTCAAGGGAGCAGATAAAAATAAATTGTTGCCCCTAACAAAGGAACCTGGAACTGGGAGTTAGATTCTCAAAATCGGGATTAGGACTTTACTTAGGAATGAAATAAGGAGATGATTAAATAAGGAGATAAGCCAGAGGTGGATAATCTTTGTCATACTCTAGCACATAGGAAGGAGCCTCAGTCAATGATTGGATTTAAAACCGAGACCCATAGATTTGTGAATAACAAAGAAATTAAGGGATATAGACACAGGGCTAGAAAACTGATGTTTGAGGAATTGGATCAGCATGATTTTTTTTTTGAATGGCTAGCTTGAAAGCCAACTCAAATGGCCAACTCCAGTTCCTATCTATGACCAATAATCTTTGAGTAAAAAGGGAACTCGCATTCTATAACGTGGTGAATTAATTAAAACATTTTCAAAAATAGCTTTTTTGTCTTTAATACTCGATTTTTGGGCATTAACGCCATGGCATTTCCAATGGTTATTTAAATATTTTTGAAATATTCTTAGAGCAGCTTGTAATGGAGCCGACCAGAGAAAAGGCAATTCTGGATTTAGTGTTGTCCAATGAACCAGATTTGATAAGAGAACTCGAGGTAAAGGAACCGCTTGGAGGTAGTGATCATAATAAGATTACAGGGCTCGAAATTAGCGGTTTGCCCGGGTGCCAATGGCAACCTACAGTCCCGCTGGGCAACCTAAAAGCCATGCCATTTTGCCCGGCTTGGCAAGCACCTGGGACACCTATCGTTTAATTCTGAGCGGGCCCCCTCTCTATCTCTCTTTCTCTGTCACCCTCCGTCTCTGCCCGCCATCCGTGTCCGGGTCTCGGGTCTCCTATCTGCTCTCTGGTCTCGGCTCTCCGGTCTCAGGTCTCCTATCTGCTCTCTGGTCTCGGCTCTCGGCTCTCCGGTCTCAGCTCTCCTATCTGCTCTCGGCTCTCGGGTCGGCATGGCCAGCCGCCTTACACATGAGCACTGTCACGGCCAGCACATCCTCCCCCTGCACATGCGCACAACCACGGCCAGCACATCAGCGGCCGTGGTTGGGCGCATGTGCCGCCTTACACATGCGCACTGCCATGGCAACTGGTCGGCGTCAGCCACTTTCTCCCTCCCTTTGCATTGTGGGAGATCTGGCCGCCATTGCTGTCCGGTCGCCTCCTCACCGCAACCGCTGAAAACCAACGCAGAATCACTCCCTGGAGCTGGAATAACTCCCTGGAGTAACTCTTGCTTCTTGGTTTCCTGGTCCTCCAAAAATATTCGGAATAGAATTTAAACTGGTGGACCCACCACCACCAAACTCCAAACTCTGAAAAATAACAGCCTATTGCATTTTATCTGTTTATTTATTGTGTATATATATGGTCTATAGTATATAGACACACTGAACCTTTATCTCCTGTTCTGTATTATGTTTACATATTCTGTTGTGCTGCAGCAAGCAAGAATTTCATTGCCCTATCTGGGACACATGACAATAAAACTCTCTTGACTCTTGACTTGGTCTTAAGCAAAAAAGGGTTCTTGGGGGGGGAAAAAAAAGCTACCTTAAATTTAGTTGCGTCTGGTTGGTACCTATGGTAGGGTGAAGACTATTCCATGCTTTAATTGTGCGGGGGAACTCCATGGAGCAGCCAGCATCTCTGGATAGAAGAAATTGGGTGACGATTCGGGTAGAGACCCTTCTTTAGATTTCCTCTGGTTTTAGTGTTTTTAGATTAATTTAAAGATACAGCGTGGAAACAGGCCTTTCGGCCCACCGAGTCCACGCCGACCACCGATCACCAGTACTATAGTTCTATCCCACACATTAGTGACATAAGTCAAGAGTGTTTTATTCTCTCATGTCCCAGTTAGAACAATGAAATCCTTACATAGTACTCTGTAATTAATGTTATAAACGAGAAAACAAAACTCCATACAGACAGCACCCATATTTAGGATCAATTCCGGGTCTCTGACAATTTTAGGCAGCAACTTTATGGCCAATGTACTGCCCCATAGTCTTGAACTGAATTAAAACATAGAGTAGCTGTAAAGGGGGACATAGCGTCACTTATAGATTTAAGACTGAAAATGGACAGTTTCTTTTTTTTTATTAACCAAAGTTATCAACGTATAATTTTTTGTGTGTTGGAAAATAAAACATAGTGGCACAGCTGGTGGACTTGCTGCCTCACACGCCAGAGATCTGTGTTCGATCCTGTTCTCGGGCACTGTCTGTGTTGAATTTGCACATTCTCCCTGCAAGCGTGTGGGGTTCCTCCCATATCCCAAAGACGCATTGGCTTTGTAGGTTAACTTGTCTCTGTAAAATTGCCCCTAATGTGCAGGGAGTGGGTGAGGAAAGTGGGATAACAGAACTTGTGTGAATGGGTAGACAAAAAAGCTGTAGAAACTCAGTAGGTGAGGCAGCATCTATGGAGCGAAGGAAATAGGCGATGTTTCGGGTCGAGACCCTTCTTCAGACTGATGTGAGGGTGCAGGGGGTGGGCGGGAAGAAGAAAGGAAGAAGCGGAGACAGTGGGCTGAGGGAGACCTGGGAAGCGGAGGAGAAAGCAGGGACTACCTGAAATTGGAGGTCAATGTTCATACCGCTGGGGTGTAAACTGCCCAACATTAAATACGCGAAATATGAGGTGCTGTTCCACCAATTTGCGGTGGGCCTCACTCTGGCCATGGAGGAGGCCCAGGACAGAAAGGTTGGATTCGGAATGGGAGGGGGAGTTGAAGTGCTGAGCCACCGGGAGATCAGGTTGGTTATTGCGAACTGAGTGGAGGTGTTGTGCAAAGCAATCGCCAAGCCTGCGCTAGGTCTCACCGAGGTTGTTCATACGCTGAATAATCCAACCAGATTTTTGTTTAGAAGTGGAAAGAGATAATAGAAATTTCATTCATTGCAATATGTAAAAAGAGATGAGATACTGTATTGTAATTTTGCTGCATGTCATTGTGGTATATATCATGTCTTGATTGGTGAATATGTTTAGTTTGCGACTTTATTTGAAGCAGAAATAATATGTGAATGCTTCATTGACCATAATTCCGACTGGTAACTACGCACTTCGTCCGAGCACATTATCGTACGCGTCATGCAAGCCGTCTTAAATGACCACCTAAACTGTCATTTGGCAACCTAAAAAGCTGCCGAAGTTGCCTGGCTGGCAACAGGGGAAAAAAGTTAAGTGAGAGCCCTGGATTAGTTTTAATCTGCAATTTGAGAAGGAGAAGGTTAAATCGGAAGTGGCAGTGATGCAGTTGAATAAAGGGGACTATGAAGGCATGAGAGAGGAGCTGGCCAAGGTAGACTGGAAAAGGATCCTAGCAGAAATGACGGTGGAACAGCAATGGCAGGAATTTCTGGGCATAATCCGGAAGGCGCAGGATCATTTCATTCCAAAAAGGAAGAAAGATTCTAAGGGGAGTAGGAAGCAACCGTGGCTGACAAGAGAAGTTAGGGATAGAATAAAACTAAAAGAAAAGATGTATAACACAGCAAAGAGTAGCCGGAAGCCAGAGGATTGGGAAAATTTCATAGGACAACAGAAAGAAACAAAACGGCCAATGCGGGCTGAAAAGATGAAGTACAAGGGGAAGCTGGTCAGGAATATAAAGAAGCACAGTAAAAGCTTCTCTGGAAGGGAAAAAGAGTAGCAAAGTCAAATGTGGGTCTCTTGAAGGCAGACATGGGTGAAATTATTATGGGTAACAAGGAAATGGCAGAAGAGTTGAACAGGTACTTCGGATCTGTCTTCACTAAGAAAGACACAAACAAGATGTACTGGAGGACAGAGGATCAAAGGGGGTAGAGGAACTGAAAGAAAATGTCATTAGGCTTGAAATAGTATTGGGTAAGCTAAGGATGATAAATCCCCTGGGCCGGATGGACTGCATCCCAGGGTCCTCGGGGAGATGGCGCTAGAAATAGTGGATGCATTGGTGATCATTTTCCAATGTTCAATAGATTCAGGATCAGTTCCTGTGGATTGGAGGATAGCTAATGTTATCCCACTTTTCAAGAAAGGAGCGAGAAAGAAAACGGGGAATTACAGACCAGTTAGCCTGACTTCGGTGGTGGGAAAGATGCTGGAGTCAATTATAAAAGAGGTAATAATGGGGCATTTGGATAGCAGTAAAATGATTAGTCCAAGTCAACATGGATTTATGAAAGGGAAATCATGCTTGACTAATCTTCTGGAATTTTTTGAAGATGTGACAAGTAAAATGGATGAAGGGGAGCCAGTGGATGTAGTGTATCTAGACTTTCAGAAAGCCTTTGATAAGGTTCAGCACGGGAGACTGGTGACTAAAATTAGAGCACATGGTATTGGGGGTAGGGTGTTGACATGGATAGAAAATTGGTTGGCAGAAAGGAAGCAAAGAGTAGGAGTGAACGGGTCCTTTTCAGAATGGCAGGCAGTGGCGAGTGGAGTGCCGCAAGGCTCGGTGTTGGGGCCGCAACTGTTTACCATATATATTAATGATTTGGAAGAGGGAATTAGGAGCAACACTAGCAAGTTTGCGGATGACACAAAGCTGGGTGGCAGTGTGAACTGTGAAGAGGATGTTAGGAGGTTGCAGGGTGACCTGGACAGGTTGAGTGAGTGGGCAGATGCCATGGCAGATGCAGTATAATATAGATAAATGTGAGGTTATCCACTTTGGCGGCAAAAACAAGGGGGCAGATTATTATCTCAATGAGGTTAGGTTAGGTAAGGGGGAGGTGCAGTGAGACCTGGGTGTCCTTGTACACCGGTCACTGAAAGTTGGCTTACAAGTACAGCAGGCAGTGAAGAAAGCTAATGGAATGATGGCCTTCATAACAAGAGGATTTCAGTATAGGAGTAAAGAGGTTCTTCTGCAGTTGTATAGGGCTCTGGTAAGACCACATCTGGAGTATCGTGTACATTTTGGTCTCCTAATTTGAGGAAGGCCATCCTTGTGATTAAGGCAGTGCAGCGTAGGTTCACGAGATTGATCCCTGGGATGGCGGGGCTGTCATATGAGACAAGATTGAAAAGGATGAGGGGGGGGGGGGGGATCTTATAGAAACATATAAAATTATAAAAGGACTGGACAAGTTAGATGTAGGAAAAATGTTCCCAATGTTGGGCGAGCCCAGAACCAGGGGCCATTTAAGACTGAGGTGAGAAAAAACTTTTTCACCCAGAAAGTTGTGAATTTGTGGAATTCCCTGCCACAGAGGGCAGTGGAGGCCAAATTACTGGATAGATTTAAGAGAGTTAGATAGAGCTCTAGGGGCTAGTGGAATCAAGGGATATGGGGAGAAGGCAGGCACGGGTTATTGATTTGGGACGATCAGCCATGATCACAATGAATGGCGGTGCTGGCTCAAAGGGCCGAATGGCCTCCTCCTGCACCTATTTTCTATGTTTCTATGAAAGGTCGTGAGAGTACATGCCTCCACCCTCCCCTCTTCTCTCTGTTCATGTCTCAATCGTACAATCTGATTGACAAAGAAAAAATATTGTCCTATTGTTCACCAAATGTTCAGCTCCATGTTGTAATTGGATACCTACTAATACACTTCTGAATACAAGAAATTCTCCAAGGACTTAACCTAGATACTGGACTCATCCCTTGCCTGTTATGAAATGTTGTGGATCCTTTTTTAAACTTAAATGTGCACTAACTAGTCCTATCAATGTGATGCATGCCAGGATGCACAGCTCCAGCACCGGTTAACCAACTGCATTTGCAGCACTGGTTTAATATTGAACTGATGAAGTTTTAGTTCTACAGCAAATGCTTACATTTTTAATTGTGCAGTCCCGGGTAGGGGTAAACAAGCCAACTTCACATTAGTATAATTTTGAATAAACTTGAAGCAATACTGAAGCAGCCGAAAAATAATTTGAAATCAAATTTGATGCAAAATTTCAAAGTAAAGAACATATTTAGAGGTAATCAGTAAATATAAAAGGAATCTTAATAATTCTGAGTTGAGAAGCCAAATATAACTGACAATTTGCAATATTTGCCAGTAATTTTTAATTTTACCAACTGATCTATGTGATAATAAAAAAAAATCTCCAAAGCAATCAGTACAGATCGGCACAGTGGATCTTGTGTTTAAGAAGGAACTGCAGATGCTGGAAAATCAAAGGTACACAAAAATGCTGGAGAAACTCAGCGGGTGCAGCAGCATCTATGGAGCAAAGGAGATCGGCAATGTTTCGGGCCGAAACCCTTCTTCAGGCTGAAGGGAAGGGGGGGGGGGGGGGGGGGGGAGGCGGGGAGAAGAAAGGAAAAAGGAGGAGGAGGAGCCCGAGGGCTGAGGGAGAGGTAGGAAGGGGAGGAGACAGCAAGGGCTAACAGAATTGTGAGAATTCAATGTTCATGCCACCGTGATGCAGACTCCCCAAGCGGAATATGAGGTGCTGTTCCTCCAATTTCCAGTGTTGCTTACTCTGGCCGTGGAGGAGGCCCAGGACAGAGAGGTCGGATACGGAATGGAAGGGGGAGTTGAAGTGCTGAGCCACCGGTAGGTCAGGTTGGTTAATGCGGACCGAGATGAGGTGATTTTGGCACAGTGGATCTTGTTTGGATGCATCCGAGTAGGAATTTTATTTTCTGTATCGTACAAAATTGATACATTAAAGTCAGGTAATAGTACTAAAGTTCAAACTCTGTATAAATTAATAATTTCCTCAAGGATAGAATTAAATTTGACATAATGAAGTAAAATCTTAAGCATTTGAAATAATGTCAAGCTTGTAGAATTGCTGTTTTCACTTGGCTCAAATGTTTGGAAATATTGCAGTTACTCACATATATTTGAAAGTCTTTTTCAGTGACTTTGTATGTAAAGTTGCTTATAGATTTTTCCTTGAACTTTCATGAGATTTATGCATTTAGGACAAAATCCCTATCAATTGTGGCTATTTTTTAGTTTAGTTTAGAGATACAGCGCGGATACAGGCCCTTCGGACCAGCGACCCCACACATTAACACCATCCTACACACCAGGGACAATTTACACTTTAAACAAGCCAATTAACCTACAAACCTGTACGTCTTTGGACTGTGGGAGGAAACCGAAGATCTCGGAGAAAACCCACGGGGAGAACATAGAAACATAGAAATTATGGTAACAAGCTTGATGGTGGTTGCTGACTATTCAGCTTGTTGCCATAGATAAATCTCTGGGCTGGAGGAAGCTGGGCCTGCTGACCAGCTGGCTACCCCAAGACCACATCTCGGTGCCATGCGGCAGCACAGCACACTCCCCCGTCACCTCATCCCGCCCAAACCCCCGACCCACACCCCATCCCACCCAACACAATCTCACACAGCTCACCTCTCCTTCTGGAGCAACGGGCAATTCATTGCTGGATGCACTGTTCCTGGCATCAGCTGCAAGTTTCAGACTTTAAATGTAAAAATTGTAAGAAATTTGCCACTAGTACACAGCAACAGGAGAGCAGGGGTTCTTGCCAGACTCCCAGCACAGTACTGCTGTTAGTAATGTGCCTCTACATGCATAATGTATAATGACCCGCTTTCACGCTGATTCCATTCTGTTCCTGGAGATCATTGTGTTCCTAGTGCTCCTGGTGATCATCCTGTGACTGAGTGCACTAATACCAAAAAATCAACTACTTGATCAACTACATTAGTTGATATGCCTACCTCACCTTCACTATATTCAATAGTCTTGCAGTAAGTTGCATATTGTGAACAAAATTAGTTAAATCGAATAAAGATCTTTTTGGAAAGGTGGAAGATTTATCCAAGCGGCAACTTAGTTTCAGATTTCTACAATTTTTTTGGTAGTGGCACAGCTCCAGACCTTATCCATTGCAGCACGTGAATCGCTTTAGAGATATTTTGTGAATATTTGGTGGTAACATTCTTAAAATGTTTGCATTTAAAATCTATAGTCATAGATTGGGTTTTTTTTTTTCCTTTTAAAAAATATGTTAAAATGCACGAAGTTCCGAGTCATGCCAGCACATCTGAAGTAAATTCAGCCGTCTGCCCCTTGGTAAGTCCCAGATTTACATAATGTCATGGAGTTACGCAGCACAGAAACAGACCCTTCGGCCCACCATGGCCACACCGATCAGGTTGTTTACCTGAGCTCATCCCATTTGCCTGTGTTTATTTTGAGTGTTGCAAGTGTAACCGCCACTAGCAGCTTGCAGGCATACCCATCACCTTCTGCTGCTCATGATTATATACACCTCCATAACACCACGTCTCTGCCTCCCACAGTCCAGGGGGAAAAAAGCCACAGCCATCCAGTCCAGTCTAATAGAGTCATAGAATGATACAGTGTGGAAACAGGCCCTTCAGCCCAACTCGCCCACACCGGCCAACAATGTCCCAGCTACCCTAGTCCCACTTGCCTGCGCTTGATCCATATCCCTCCAAACCTGTCCTTTCCATGTACCTGTCTAACTGTTTCTTAAAGGATGTGATAGTCCCATCCTCAACTACATCCTCTGGCAGCTTGTTCCTTACACCACCACCCTTTGTGTGAAAAAGTTACCCATCGGATTCCTATTTAAATCTTTCCCCCTTCACCTTGAACCAATGTCCTCTGGTCTTCGATTCCCCTACTCTGGGCAAAAGACTGCATCTCCCCGAGCTATTCCTCTCATGATTTTGTATACCTTTATAAGACCTCCCCTCATCCTCATGCGCTCTGTGGAATAGAGACCCAGCCTACTCAACCTCCCCGTATAGCTCACACCTACTAGTCCTGGCAACATCCTCGTAAATCGTTTTTGAACCCTTTCAAGCTTGACAATATCTTTCTTATAACATGGTGCCCAGAACTGAACACAATATTCTAAATGCGGCCAATATCTTATACAACTGCAACATGACCTCCCAACTTCTGTACTCAATACTCTGACAGATGAAGGCCAAAATGCCAAAAGCCTTTTTGACCACCTTATCTACCTGTGACCTGACCTTTAAGGAACCATGCACCTGCATCTATTCTGCATCCTTTCCAGCTTAATGACCTCCTCCGTATAATTTGGCAACCAGAACTGTGCACAATACTTGGGTGTAGTTTCACCAACGTCCAGTACAGTTATAATATGATGCCCCAACACTCGTACTCATTGTCCCGACTGAGGAAGGCCTGGCCAAATACTGCCTTCACCAACCTATCTACCTGTATCACCACTATCAAAGAACTAAGCACTGTGTCTTAGGTCTCTCTGTTAAACAACAGAGTCCTACGATTTACTGTGGAAGTCCTGCCCTGGTTTAACTTCCTGAAATGCAAATGACCTAAGTAAATTCCATCTGTGAATCCGTGGACCACTTTTTCAGTACATATAGGTCCTGTTGTAATCTTGGATAGCTATAGTCACTGTCCATGATACCACCAATTTTAGTGTTATTCACAAACTTACTAAATATGCCAACTACCTTCTCATCCAAATCATTAATGTGGATAACAAACAACAGTGGACGCAGCATTGATCCCTGCAGCACACTGTTGGCCACAGGCCTCCAATCTGAAAAACAACCCTCCACTACCACCTTCTAATTCCTACCACCAATTTTGCATACAAATAGCTAACTTGCCCTGGAAACCATGCGATCTCCTTATGGGCCCCTTGAAAAAGGTCGTGCCAAAATTCAACCTTCATTGCCTTACCCTCATCAATCTTCTCGATAACCTCTTTAAAAATTAAAAATAAATTCACAAAACATGATTTCCCACAGACAAAGCCATGGTCACTGTCCCTAATCAGCCTTTGCCTTTGCTTGTTTTTGTATAAACTTATTTTTGTAATAATCTTTAAGTTCTTAAATTATTTTAATCTATGTGAATAGTTTTTAAGAGTTTTTAAATAAAATCTATTTTATTAAAAATATCTTTCTCAGCTGACAAACTGCCAAAGGTTGTCAGGAGAATACAGGGGCTGGACCTTATGATATGATACTTCAAGGCAGCTCACAATGGAGTCTGCTCTGTATTGCTGGAGGTCTTTCTGTTGAGGAGCATCAGCTCAATTTGACTGGTCATCAAGTCAAAAATGAGGCAATCCATTGTTTCGCAATCAAAGTCCCAAATGACTTGTGTGCAGCTAAGGATAAGTAGAGGCACTGAAGCCTTCCTTTAATGATCATTGAAAATGTCATGAGGTATAATTTCTTTATGATGTAATATTAAGGATGCGTGTATGTGCCCCACCAAATCCTAGAACATGAATATTCCCGTATACACCCCTGAGTACAAAGCAAAATAACCACATATTCAGTGGCAGGAGTGGTCTTGTCTGAAGAAGGGTCTCGACCCGAAACGTCACCAATTCCTTTTTTTCCAGAGATGCTGCCTGACATGCTGAGTTACTCCAGCTTTTTATGTTTATTTATGGTCTTATCTTTTCAGGTTTGGTTGCATCCTCGGTGCATGTCATAATTATACTGGAGAAATACAGTTCTCAATAAATATTATTTCACCAAAGTATTAGTTTTAAGAATATCAGAATTATAAATCAACTCTTAATCAAACATTTATAGGTGGTTCATATGGTTTTGCAATTAATTCTGACTATAATAGAGATACTGTCAAGACACTCAGAACCAGTAATAGAAAATTATTGCTCAGTATTAAAAGGCATGTGAATTCTGGATTTGATGCTCTGATAAAATTTTGAAGCTGAAAAGGTCTTAAAAGCTTAAAGTAATTTTATGTAAAGGATACCTTTGGGGGGCATGTTAACTTTGCCTATATAGCTCCATTGTAATAAATCTTCTCATTCTAAAGGCATCATGTTAATTTAAGCAGGTGGATAATTATTACAGAAATTCGTAAGCAGTGAGCTTGGAAAATCCTAACTGCGATCATCCGGAATATTGTTTTTTTCACTTTTATTTCTTTTTCAGGGTCACAGTTTTATTTTTAAATGCAGCTGTTTGAGTTATTATATTTGAACATTTCACACCTGCCTCCCCATCAAAAAAATAAACTATTATTTTTTACCTTAGATTTGTAATTTTGAATCTGCTGCTACATTACCCTGATAATATTGGTTTAAAGTGATAGAATCATTGTCAGCTAATTAACATGCTCTCTGCAGGTGCATTCATTTTCCTTGGCAATTAAATATCTTTCTTAAAAAAACCCGACACAGACACAGGCTGAGGCAGTTTTATAATGGGCTGGATGCACTTTGCATCTGGCCCATAAGCCCTGTCTGGAGTTAATGGAATCATTAACTTGCATGAAACTGGTAGATATATATTTTTTATTCATTACTCTAACTGTTTTTATTTAGATGTTATTTAGATGCTTGATTTATTGTTTATGTTTTTATTAAATCAATTTTTTAAAGTTTTACATTTTTTCAGTCTGCAGATGGGTCTCAACCCGAAACGTCACCTATTCCTTTTCTCCAGAGATGTTGTCTGACCCGCTTAGTTACTCCAGCTTTTTGTGTCTATCTCTGAGAATATGCGGATTTCCATGTTTAAATGTTCTTGTGTGGATACTTGAACATGGTACATGCCTTATTGCCTTACTGATTTTTTTTGGGGGGGGGGGCAAAAGCCAGGTTGTAAGCACTGCAAGATGTTAATTGATAAAGGCAGATAAATAACCTATTTGCTTATAAATCTCTTCTATATTTGTGGAATATTGATTGTCTAATCATTGATTTTTTTTGCTAACTGAATTTTCAAATCTCCCAAATATTACAATACCAATCTACCAAAATACCTGCATACCCAAAATTGCCTTTGAAAGTCCAGTTCATTAACATGCTATCACTACCATTCTTGATAAAATCATAGAACCGAGCAGACCATTTCAGCCTACTGTGTCTATCCCGGTCATAGTCCCTGTAATTTCCATGCATAGGTTCAAGCATTCATCTAAACATTTATTAAAGGTTGTGAAAGTACTTGTCTCCACCACCTCCTGTTCCAGATTTTAACCTCCCTCTGAGTGAAAAAATTCCCTTTAAATCTCGTACCCCATACATTGCACCTGTGCTCTCTTCTTATATATGCATATGTTAAGGGGAAAGGTTTCTCATACCTGAAACAATCCTTCCTGGGCATGTTTGGTGAATCACCATTGCATCTTCATCATTGAAATCACATCATCCTTTAGTGTCGGGGCCGGAACAGAAAACAGTACTCCAACTGTGACCTAACTAATATTTTAAAGAGTTGTGTGCTAACCTCCCTGCTCTCATATTTTATGCCCATGCAAATGTAGGGAAATATCATGCATGTCCTCTTAACCATCTTTGTCTACTTATGCTGCTTCCTCTGGTGATTCTTGGATGCGTACACTGAGATCCCTCTGTTCTGCAATATTCATAGATTCCTTCCATCCACCTCACTTTTAATCTGGGTTAAATTCCATCTACCATTTCCCTGCTCATCTTACCAACTAACCAATATTGTTCTATAGCCGAAAACTAACTATTAAAACCATCAAACTTCATGCCATCTGCAAACTCAACTAATGATATCTGACGGCATCCCTGGGCGCGTCCTCGGGGCCTGTGCTGCGCAGCTGACAGACGTCTGGACTGACATCTTCAACCTGTCACTTGCCCAAGCAGTTGTCCCCACGTGCCTTAAAGCCACCTGCATCGTGCCGGTGCCAAAACACTCCACTGCGGCGAGCCTCAACGACTTCCGCCCAGTTGCACTTACTCCCATCATCACTAAGTGCTTCGAGAGGCTGGTCATGGCACACCTCAAAGGCTGCCTACCCCCCACATTGGATCCCTATCAGTTCGCCTACTGCAAGAACAGGAGTACGGAGGATGCCATCTCAACGGCACTTCACTCCGCCCTCTCCCACCTCGACAACAGAGACACCTACGTGAGAATGCTGTTCATCGACTATAGCTCAGCATTTAACACCATTATCCCCTCAAAACTGATCACCAAACTCAGTGACCTGGGCATCGACCTCTGCAACTGGATACTAGACTTTCTAACTAACAGACCCCAGTCTGTTAGGTTAGACAACCACACCTCTTCAATCCTCACCCTGAACTACCGGCGTTCCACAGGGCTGTGTGCTGAGTTCCCTCCTCTACTCCCTCTTCACCTACGACTGCACACCTGTACATGGTACTAACACCATCATCAAGTATGCAGATGATACAACGGTGATTGGCCTCATCAGCGACAACGATGAGTCGGCTTATAGGGAGGAGGTCCAGCTCCTAGCAGCATGGTGCGCTGACAACAACCTGGCCCTTAACTCCAAGAAGACCAATGAGCTCATTGTGGACTACAGAAGGTCTAGGAGCGTACACCCCCATCCATATTAACGGGACGGAGGTGGAACGTGTTTCCAGCTTCAGGTTTCTGGGGGTCAACATCTCTGATGACCTCTCTTGGACCCACAATACCTCAACTCTGGTCAAGAAGGTTCACCAGCGTCTCTTCTTCCTGAGGAGACTAAAGAAGGTCCATCTGTCTCCTCAGATTCTGGTGAACTTCTACCGCTGCACCATCGAGAGCATCCTTACCAACTGTATCACAGTATGATATGGCAACTGCTCTGTCTCCGACCGGAAAGCACTGCAGAGGGTGGTGAAATATGCCCAACGCATCACCGGTTCCTCGCTCCCCTCCATTGAGTCTGTCCATAGCAAGCGATGTGGGCGAAGGGTGCGCAGCATCATCAAGGACTGTTCTCACCCCAGCCACAGACTGTTTAACCTCCTCCCATCTCTCCGTTGTCGGACCAGCAGGTTCAGGAACAGCTTCTTCCCTGCGGCTGTTACACAACTTAACTCTGCACCTTGGTGATTGCCAGTCACCAAGTGGATCAGAAAGTGGATTAATTGCCATTGAACATAAACTTTAAAGCATAATATAACAATGAAGCTGAAGTGAGAGATACGGAATAAGTAAGTTAGATAAGTACTCATCTAAGTTGTCGAAAGTTCTGGAGAAACTCAGCGGTTGAACCCGCTGAGTTTCTCCAGGACTTTTGTCTACCTTTGATTTTTCCAGCATCTGTCTTAAACATCTAAGTTGTCAAGTTGCTTTGTGTCTTGACTCTGAGTTCTTTTTGAAATGTGCACACTAACAAGTGTGTGTCATTTTGTACATTCATAAATATTAACGTATGAATGTACAAATAATTATTCAATATTTATAAAATATTTTGGCAGATTGTCACGAGGCTGGAGTTATTCTCAAACAAGTTGCTTTAATAATGGGCATCTCAGGATTTTTCATGGAAGTCAGATGATTCATGCCGTGTGTAAAATCAATAGGGCAAACAACCAACCCCCAATTACAGGTTCATCAGTTGATATTTAGGATCATCACCTTTCCTTTGATCTAATTCCAGTGAACCCAGATAATTCGTTGCATCTTTTGGTTATAACCAGAATCAACTGACTGTAATTCTAAAGTTCTCTGCAAGAATCATGACAGAAACAGTTTTTCATTTTAGTGCTGTGAAGAAGCTTGGATTTAAGGGCCTGTCCCACGAGCATGCGACTGCATGCGGCAAGCGTGTCCAAACCGGAAGCGGGGACCGCGCGGAGGTCGAGTGATCCCCGTACAGGGCCTGTCCCACCAGCAATCAACTGCATGCGGCGAGCGCGACCAAACCGGAAGCGGGGGCTGCGCGGAGGTCGAACGATCCCATACGAGTTGATGTGAAGTTCGAGCGAAGTCCGCGGGAAGTTCGCGCGTGACGTACGGCGTCAATACGCTGCGTACGGTGTCAAGAGACACTGCGTATGGTGTCGAGGCGCTGCGCACACCCGTCGAGGCGCTGTGTACGGCCTCAATGCGGCTGCAGAGCCGGCAGGCCGTTGCCGCGCGGAATTTTTGGACAGTGTCCGTTTTTCGGAGCCCCGCGCGATGTCGGGACCAGCTCCGCACAACTCCATACGGCTCCGGCGATCGAAGTGGGACCGGCCCCGCAAGGCCGTACGGCTCAAGCGACCACGTTAGGTCGCGCTTGCCACATGCAGTCGCATGCTTGTGGGACAGGTCCTTTAGTTATGCATTCTTGGATTTTCAATTTGCTGTACTATTTTCCATCTTGCACGGTGTACTTTTTAGTGACTCCTCTAAAGAGAACTATTTATAACCCTTCTTTGTGCATGAGAGAATGTCTGAACATAATATTAGATGTCACAATGCCATTTGAGTTTTATTTCAGTGTATAAAATTTAAATTCATCCATTAAGGCGGCCATGTCTTCACAGCTATCCCACTCTGCATATATCACAGGAAGGTCTAGCTAATAATTTCTAGCTCGTGGCTAAAGGTCATTAGCTCAATCTGTGATATATGTGGAAGAATGTTTAGTCTGGTCACAGGGTTCCAAGCTGAAGTATGTAATCATGTACAAATCTGCAAATCAGGAATATCCATTCCTTTTAAATAAATGAGTTCCATAAAAAGATTTGCGTTAAAATATTAATATTAGGTAAAAGCAGGCCTTTGGAAAATCTTTGTAATATTAATATTTCAACACAACAATTTAGCATTTACAATCTTCAAAAATATTCTAAAAATCAACAGGAAATGTTATTCTTTGATTCATCCTTGCAATAAGGAGCTGCAGAAATATTGCCAAAGTATTCTATTATGACCCATGCTGCCATCTCTTGAGAGATTTAATATTGGGTCCAATAATTAGTCTGCGTGGCTCTTCAGTATTATAGCAGGATCATGTTTTCATTCAAATTCCACTCTTTATTGATTCACAATCTATTCCTCGTAAAGCATAATGACATATCCATTTCAGCTGCTCTTTTTGCACGACTTCTTTGTATGAGTGGAAACTTCTTGTTCCATTCCTTCTTGTTTCATGTGTGGTCAGTGCAGTTGCATTGTTTATTTCCCCTCACGATTTAATTATTTCCATGGATCATCTCTGCATTTGTGTTTTAGGGTTACATTTGTCGTAATCAAATTATTTTGCCTACATAACTATTAACTATCAGTCTGCATTTTCCTATCTACAGCGTTGTGCATCTGCTAAACCAGGGCATGGTAGATTTATGTGCACACTGCTTAAGCACCAAGAAAATACAGTTGCCCTATTTTATTTATAATACCTATATCATTCATATGAAGAAGTTTGAAGTCTGTCATTCTTCATTCCCTTTAGCAGTGACCCAAAATAGCTCCCCTGTCCAAGTAAAACACAAAAGGTTTGTCTCTATATTCAATTGCTTAATTCTGTCTTTTCAGTATTATCCAACATAAAATCCATTTTGAATCCAAGTGAAATGCAATAATGACCATTTCTGGGTCATTGGTGTCACTCCAGATATTAGAGCAGGCACTTGAAGGAATGCTTTTTCCCCGTACCTCAACACCATTTCAATACCAGTCACATGATATAATTCCACATTCTGTACTCCTTCTGTAGTATCATATGGAAGCTTTGATTACATTATCTCAGGAATGCCTATCGTTGAACCAATAAATAGGGAAACAAAGTTTTCCTAATGTGGTGTTGCACTGGAATTCTTTGATCCTTTGGGTCACCCACTTTGGATGGAACTAACTTCCGATGATTCCAGATCTTTCTCCTAAACTACGTCCATCCCACTGTCCCACCTTGGGCCTTGTCCCCGCCGATCCATCCTCCCCCCACCTTTTACCACCTTACTTCAACTTTGTAATTCCCCCATTAAAACTGCCAATCCTGATTTTATTTTTATTCTGCTCCTTCCAAAGTGCCAGACTGGATTGAGAAAATAGGCCAAAGAAAAGGTCAGTAGATGGACAATGGCAGAATTGGTGTCTTGCTGTTATCAGTGGCTGCTGGGCCGTTATCTTTCAGCCGCAAGGAAAATATATTCTTTCATCCCATGTTTTTGTTTGCATCGGCTGTCATCAATGACAAATTGAAGACAATGAGGATTCACAGTGGAGTAGGAAAAACAGAGTCACCACCCATTTTACTCCAAGGCAATAGAATTCTCTACCTGAAACTCTGTCTATTATGAAATGTTTCTCCATCTCCAGGAGCTTAATCAATATACTTTATCAATATATGCTACATAAGTGCAAATGCAACTAAATTCCAAATGCGAGAAACAGAAGTAAAACTAATCCAAACTTGTATTGGCATGAGGACATGTAATAGAGGATCTAAATTGTATTTTATTAAATGTGCATGTATTTTATCAGCGAAATGAATATAGAACCATTTTACATGTAACCCAATAATTTACCTAGTCTTTGTAATGAAGTGATGTTGCTCAGCCATATGTTCAGCTCCTTTATCATTGCCAGGTTTAAATCCTAGGGCTCCCAAAGCCACAACATTGTGGAAGTTACCTTTGTCAGAAGGACAGCAGTGGCTCGGGGCAGTGGCTCAAGAGAGCAATTAGGGAAGGGCCTTTCCACCATTTTCCTGTGAAATCATGAAATACGAATAAGTTTAAAAACATGGTGTGCTAGAATGCTCTGAAAAACTAACACCAATTTCTGCATTGTTCACATTTTCAGAAAAGCCTTTCATCCACCTCATTATACAACCAAAGTGGCCAGCAATTGATTATTGGACAGCCAAGGAAATAATGATTCTCTAGTATCAGTCACAATTGCACATTTTAGCACTTTATATCAATATCAGGAGTTCTGTACCAATATTTTAGATGTTGGACCCTGCAGTTGTGGATAATGGTCTCAAAGAGAAAAATTGCTGTTTATGTGACCTTGTTTCTTGTTTGTGGAGTAGCTGTTTAAATAGAAAACAGTATTCTGCTTCCAGTTTAAAGAGGAGGAATGGCTTGGGCTGTGACATAAAATAGGGAGAAATACTCTAAAAATAGGCAGTTATTAAAATATTTATGCACTGCAAGTTACTAAATTGAAATGTAACATTCAGGCAGTGGAATACATTTAAAGTACTTTTGACTTAAAAGGAAAAGTGGAAGTGTAGTGGTATCCAGGACTTGTCCTAATTTTGGTAAGTTACCAATGAAATTCCACAGATATTACAGCAGAACTGTACTAACAGACTGTAGATTTTCACCCTCATTATTACAACAATGAACCATAAATGGTTACAACACAGGAAATCATTCAATCAAAACTACTCTCCAGTTGTACATTTCTCCGTGGCCTGACAAAATTCTCTCCACCAAATGTTCACGTGTCTCTTTAATGTCACAATATACTAGGCCTTCATCACATCTGCAGATGGTGTATTAGAGATTCTAACTATGTTGCCTAAAAATACTTTTATCTTCTTCCCCCCCCCCCCCCCCCTCAGTTCTCGTTGCTCTACAATGTCCTTGATCCATTCAACAACGGGACAACTATCTACTTTTTACTTTATCAAATATCCACTCAGCTTTCTCTTAGTCAGAGTCATACAATATGGAAATGAGCTCTTTGGTCCACATTGACCATAAGTACTCCTTTAAACTAATCATACTTTAATTCTATTTTGTAATATCTCCACATAACCTTTAATATTCTCCTATTCTTCCACTCACCTATACACTAGGGTCAATGTATATTGGCCAGGGACCTTCCAACACACGTCTTTTGGAATGTGGGAGAAAACTGAATCAAACCCACTTGGTCACAGGGAGAAGAAGCACTGGAGGTCTGGAATGAACCCGTGAGGCAGCAGTTTTGTCAACCGCACCATTGTGTCAGCCAAATGAAACAATGCTTCTCTCTTTAATATATTTTATAATTGTTTTCCTCTTCTAAGAACCATCTTCTTAAGTATTTTGTGAACATTCTCAAATGCCAACACATTCTTCTAATAATGTAATGATCACATTTTAACATATCACATTTAAGGCTGAATCAGTGTTTTATAAAGATTCAGCATGACTTCCCTGCTTTTACAGTGCTTTTATTGATAAAGCCCAGAATTGTGGATGTCTTATTGTCCTTTCAGTTTACTCTGTCACTTTGAATGTTCTGTGAACACATGTCTCCAGGTCCCAAAGCTCTCTCTTCCCCTTTAGAACAGTGCTTCTCATTGTATATCACCTTTTTTTATTCTCCCTATCAAATTGTATGCCCCAAATTTGTATGCATTAAACCTCATTTGCCATTCCTCTGCCTCTGCCACCAGTGGGTATATCTGCTGCAATCCAGCATTGTCCTTGTTACATTTTCAAATGCTGCAAACGTTTATGTCATCCACAAATGTTGGGGTAACACAGTGGCCCTGACAACAATCCACAGACAATATCGTAATGCATCTTCCTCCAGTCTGAAAACCTTTTTATTCACCAGATTTGTCAGTTAACTGGCCATATCTATATTTAACTACTTACATACCACAAACAGTTAAAGATCTATAATTGCCAACAGTTTCTGGTATTTAAGCTGATTCTAATTTTCTAGAAGCAAATGGTGTGATGCTAGTCTTATCAAGCATAAAAGTTGCATGATCATTAGACTAATTAGCAGCACCTGGAAGAGCTCTGTCAATCGTGCTGCTGTGTTACCAAAGATAAAATATTATCTCCATGTCCTGTATGTGTAAGGAGGAAGGCAATTTCAAAAACATATATTACATGATATCTTGAGAGTTCAAAATCCCAGTATTTCAATCGTAGGCAGCTAGGTATCAGTGCAACTGAGTTATCCACCCAGTCTTTCCAATAATAAACCTAATCTATGTTGAATGGAGCGTAACATCTGTATCTATCCAACTGGATAACTCAAATAAATGCTCCACTGATAGTTTACCAACCTCAAGCCCATTCACTATTCAATAGTGAATGAGCTTGGAAACCAAGCCATCAACAAGCTGGACAGCTATTAAATGCTGACCATGCCAATGATGTTCACATCCAATCAACAAAGGAATTTAGAAAATATGTTCTCAGGATTTCCTTGAGCATGTTACAGTTCTGATGCACATTTTCAGAGGTCTCTGGCCCAGATTTTGCTGCTTTTTTTCAACAGCTGCCCATTCACCCATGCAATAACCTGCAAGCTTCAGGATTCCTGGGCAATAGAAATAATACTAAACCATATCAATTATTGGTTAGGCTACAGTAAGAGTATTGGGTCCAGTTTTAAATGGTTTACTTAACAAGGGTGTCAACGGGTAAGTAGATTGAAAACAGAGTTGGGAAGTTATGGTTTTGAAAACAGATAAAATACACAAGATGTGTAGGAAGCAACAGCGGTTGCTGGTTTACACCGAAGACAGACAGAAAATGCTGGATGAACTCAGCGGGTCAGGCAGCATCGCTGGAGAAAAGAAATAGGTGAGGTTTCTGATCGAGACCCTTCATCAGACTCATCTCACAGTCTGAAGAACGGTCTCGACCCGAAACGTCACCCATTCCTTTTGTCCAGAGATGCTGCCTGACCCACCCGCTGAGTTATGCCCCTGTCCTACTTAGGAAACCTGGACGGAAACCTCTGGAGACTTTGCGCCCCACCCAAGGTTTCCGTGCGGTTCCCAGAGGTTTTTGTCAGTCTCCCTACCTGCTTCCACTACCTGCAACCTCCGGCAACCTCCGGGAACCGCACGGAAACCTTGGGTGTGGCACAAAGTCTCCAGAGGTTTCCGTTCAGGTTTCCTAAGTGTTACTCTTTGTTTTCTTTGTTAGAATGGGGAAAATGCTGATCTGAGAAAGTTATTTAAAATTATGGAGAATTTTTAATGAACTTCTTCCACTCATCCTTATGCACGTAACTCGAGGGCATAAATTATCATGAAAAGAACAAAGGAAAAATCTTATTTTTACATCCCAAGTTGTTAAGGCATGTAATGTCCTGCCAAAAATAGTGATGGTAGAAGTACTCGTAATAGTTTTTAAGAGGGAAGTGAATAAATATTTTAAAAGGAAAAATGTGAAAAGATGTGGGTAAAAGATTGAAGGAATGGTATTAATCAGAGTGCTTTTTCAAAGAGATGGCACAGGCATGATTGTGCTTACATTTTTTGCTTTTAAAAAGTTTTAAATAATCGTATGAAAGAGCGCTTTGCAAATTAGGTTTTTATATTGATAAAAAAAAATATTGTGAATTTTACTTCCCTTTTTCCTATGTTTTATTATTTTATACCTGCAGAAATTGTAAAATGATCAAATAACCTGTTAGGTGCTCATTACTGTGCAGAACCCTGCTACTGTAACTGGAGGTGGACAGGGAGCAGCACTCGAAGCCTCTCTGAAATGATCAAGCTGCTGCTGGGATAGGTTATGATTGAGTGAGCCATTGGGCCAGGAGGACTATTCAGGAACTGAAGTGGCATCAATAACTTATGTTTATTGCAAGGGTCTGCAATTGCACAAAAATGATTTTCTCTTGCTTAACAACGTCACCAACTGCACTGCAGTATAGCACAATGGTAGAGTTGCAGCCTTACAGTGCCAGAGACCCAGGTTGGATCCTGGCTATGGGTGCTGTCTGTACAGAGTTTGTACATTCTCACATTACCACGTGGGGTTTCTCCGGATACTACAGTTTCCTCCCACATTCCAAAGATGTGCAGGTTTGTAGGTTAATTGGCTTCCATAACTTGTCCCTCGTGTGTAGGATAGAACTAGTGTTTGGGTGATTGCTGGTCGGCATGGATGTGATTTGCTGAACGGCCTTTTTCCATGCTATATCTCTTAACTAAACTAAAACTAAAAAATGTAATTTCTTATCAATAATGCCACTAACTGTGTGTCCGATGCTTCTTAAATAACCCATCAGGACATCTTAGAGGTTGCAAAGAGGAAAGGGGGAAAATGTAGAATTTGGGCTGGAGCAGGAACTTAGAAATTGAAGTATAACTTATGCGGGTGGCGGGTTTGATCCTGACTACGGGTGCTTGTCACTACGTATGTTCTCCCTGTGACCTGCGTGGGTTTTCTCCAGAAAAAGTATTTCCTCATCTCCGTTCTAAATGGCCTACCCCTTATTCACTGCCATCGATCACGACTACAGATGCTGTCTGTACGGAGTTTGTGCGTTTCCTCTGTGACCGCGTGGGTTTTCTCCGAGATCTTCGCTTTCCTCCCACATTCCAAAGACGTAAAGGTTCATAGGTTATTTGGCTTGGAATAATTGTAAATTGTCCCTAGTGTGTGTAGGATAGTGTTAGGATGCGGGGTCGCTGGGCTGGAAGGCCTGTTTTTGCACTGTATCTCTAAATTAAACTAAACTTTGGAGCCTGCTGTAGACTCTCCATGGGCAGAGTGGACTCTATTAACTTGCAGGGATAATAATGGAATATCCGATTCAAGATTCGAAATTCAATTTAATTGTTGCACGTACCAATTAAGGTTCAGTGAAATCTGAGTTAATGTAAATATTCTGCTAAATTCCATAATTTCCAACTTTATGGGGCTCATTCTTACCTCTTATCCGGAAATCAGCTTTTTTGTCCATGTTTGGATGAAGTTCAGATAATACTCTCCAGATAAGTAGTCCTGGCATTACCCAAACCAAACATTAGTGAGCAGTTTATTTGTCTGTAATTGCTCATTTTGTATTCCACCTTCCTTCACTTTGATTGCATATAGATTAATCAAACTGTAATGACCAGACTGGATGTGCTCATCTTTTTATGGACAACACATTCCTGTGCAATTTTCCACATTGCCGAACTGATGCCTGTTTCAACGGTGTACAGGAACAACTTGACTGGAAGCACAGATCTTTCTTGACCAATTATACTTAGTACTGCTGGTTAGATAATTATTTTATTCTTTGCTGTGTCCAGTCTACTCAACCGTTTCTTGATGGAATAGACCAAACACTATCATACTCCATATATTTTAAACCTTATCCTATCAGTAAGAAAGAATTTAATGGGAGATGGATGTGATGGCAGTTTGTTCCCCTCGATAGGTTACCGTGGCTAGAAATTATGAGCTGATGATTTGTAGCATAAACCTCAGGGGAATTGAAATAGTACATCCCTGCTTTGGCCATAGAGCATTTCACCTTTCATAATAAAGTAGTGTTTGAAACTACTCTTGCTTGTAATCGTATGGAATGCATGCCAGGTATAGGGAGACAGTCCTTGAACGTGATACCATGGCGATTACTGCAGGGCCAGCCTGCTCCATACACATGTTCTCACATCGGTACTTAAAATCTGAGCCCATCATTGCCTGCATGCACTTTAGAGACTTGTTCAGTCATTCCAAACCCAATCTAAGCCTGAAAATTTTGCTTTCCATTCCTGAACTGAACCAGAGAAAAGCAAAATTGCTGTTCTGCGTTAAAAAGAGGACATGCATAATAATACTAAGCAAAATTCTAATACTAATAATAAAAATAACATCAAGCAAAAACTCCTGATTTAAACAGCCCAGGCCACTTGCACCTGGAACGACTGTTTTATCAGAATGCAGGAATGTACTGGAGCCCTGCCAGTCTCAGATCAGGTGGCCTAGCTACAAAACATTCAATTGAAGATTAAAAACTGAAACTCGGAGACTTTTAAATCTTCTTAAATTAATGCAAGTAATTTTTTTTTAAATTAGTAAATTTGAAAATTACTAACGTTAATTAATTACTACAAGCCTTTGAAAAGATCAAAGTCCAAAAACCCCATATGGAAGTTCCAGCGAGACATGCAGACGATTGGGGCAATGAATTCCACAGATTCACCACCCTCTGACTAAAGAGATTCCTACTCATCACATTTCTAAAGAAATATTTTGAACTTTCTCCTGATGTGAAACATATTATTAATTACATTGAAATGGTCCACAAACTGGAGCCAATATAAAACGAAAGACTCTTGAAGGTGTCCATACATCTTTTTGCCGCTCGGCAACCTACAGTTGAATCGGGTGGCGCCCGTAATGGCCGCCTCGCCGTTCCTTCTCTGTTTTTATTATTTTAAGTATGTCTTAAAAGTATGTTTTAATGTTTCTTGGTATGTTTTATGTGGGGGGTGAGGGGGAAACTTTTTTCAGCCACTTACCTCGACTGAGATGCGATTTTTCTCCGTGTCGCATCTCCGTCCCCCCCTGTGGCCTAACAACGTGGAGTGGTGCGGTCTTTCCCAGAGACCGGTCCGGAGATTCAAGCCGCAGGTGCGGCGCAGACTTTAACATCATGGAGCGGGCGATCCTTTGCCGTGGAACGCCAGTAAAAGGGATCCGACCGCGGGGCCTGTGGACTTTAACACCGTGAAGCCACGGTCTCTGGTAAGAAGAGGCCGGCTCGGGAGCTCCATGCCGCAGAGTATTCCGATCCGTCCCGACGCCGCAGTTTCAGACGCGAGGGCCTCGGACATCGGACCGTCAGCAGCTTTATTGCCTTCCATCACAGTGAGGAATGTGGATTCCACTGTGGTGGATGTTTATGTTAAATTTAATTTTATGTGGCTGTGTGTATTGTTGGTTTCACTTAGTCTGGCAACTCAAATTTCTCTCTGATGTGTGAAGACAGAAATTACTGTTCATAACAAATGCTTGTCTGTAACGTAGTTCTACCCTGGATAAAAATTTAACAATAGGAAACAAATAGTTATAGAAGCTAAAGTGTATGGTTGGAGAAGTTCTTCATTCCAGCATTGTGTAAAATATCAAAACTCCTCCTTCCCGGCAATTTAATACTTCATCTCAATGATTGCATGTATAATTGTAGCAGAAACTATAGAAAATGTTTGGAGCCATTAAGACATCCTAACATGGATTATATTAAGCACTGATTGAAAGTAGGCAGTTAATTATTGATATAGATTTGGTCATTCCATAAAATACGTCAAAGATCTCCTTTCTGACAACGCCAAACGACAGAGCAATGCTATTCTTCCAACACCCCACACTGTTGCCACGCAATGTGAATCATTATGTGTGCATGCTTGCACAAATCATTCATAGTGGCATGCAGATACTTGTTGTTGATCCAAAAAGCTGATAATTAAAGTTACCTTTTTGCTTCCGTTAAAACGTTCAAATATTTTGTTTGACATTCTCAGTCAGGGAATTCATTAAGAAACTATAGTGAATTGCAAAGGCAGCCTTAACTACAAAAGAGTTTTGTATTGGTGTCTAATATGTTAAAAACCTACAGTTTAGCGCTTTATCTATCAGTATAAGCTAGATGGTATGAGCTGATGAACAGCTGGAATCTGGAGACTGATGCAAACTACATGATGGGAGAGTATTATGAGAGTAAAATCAGCATGTTAATTTAATATTATTAAACGTCGGTGTTCAGAGAGACCTGAGTGTCATATACAGCAAACAAAATTACCATACAGGAACATCAAGTAATTGAGAGGGCAAATGGAATATTGACCTTTATTGCAAAAGGATGGAGCAAGAATCAATTTGTATCATTTATCGAATTAAAGTGATTGTAGATAGTAAATAATTCACACACAGTTTGCAATATAAATGCCAATTTCAATGAGATCTAATTTGGCTTGTAAAACTGAGATACTACTCAAATTCATTGAATAGGAAGGCAAAGGCAAGTTACAGGGCTTTGTGAGGCAACGCATGGTGTATGGCATTTAATTCTGGTCTCTTAGTCAAAGAAGGCTTTGCTTTGATTCACTAGATACTGCAATTGATGGAATCTAGAGCATAACAAAACAAAGTGTTGGAAGAACTCAGCAGGCCAGACATAATCTTCAGAAGGAAATGGACAGACAACATTTTGAATTAGAACCCTTCTTCAGACTGTGACATGGGTGGGGGAAGGGGGAGAAAGCTGGTATACACACACATGGATAGGTTCACTCAGTTGATTCTGAGAATGTGGGAAATTTGTCTTCATGAGGAAATATTGAATAGAAGAGATCAGACATATTGGAGCTCAGAAATTAAGAAGTGATCTAATTGACAGGTTGAATGATCACCCCAATAAGGGTGTTTAGAAGAATAGTATCGCAATAAGGGTAAGTGATCAAGCACCTAAAATTAAGATGAGACTGAATTTCTTCTTTCAAAGTATTGCAAACCTTTGAGCTAAAGAAGCTGACTCGAAATTGATAGATTTTTGGACTACATGGAAATCAGAAATTTGAAGGAAACAATCAGATCAGCCGTGATCTTATCCAAAATAGAGATGGCTCACGGGCAAACAAAAAAGTGTGGAGGAAGAAGATCCTTCTTCTTTGGGACTCTTTTTCAGTCCAAAACGTCCTCTGTCCATTTCCTTCCACGGATGCTGCCTGACCCACTGAGTTCCTCCAGCAGTTCATTTTTTGCTCATGATTCCAGCATCTGTAGTCTCTTGTGTCTCAATGCTTGGCGCAAAGGCATAGGGCTTCATCCTGTTCCCATTTATTGTATTCTAATAAGAGACATGCTAAACAAAAAGGTGCAACGCACAAAAACATACCGTGTGATGTAAATATATGACTTTAATTCTTTGAAAGCTCATCGCACAGATCTGGACAAAATCAATACATTTTTTTCTTTTTTATAATACTTATGTAAGAAAGAAACAAAATAATTTGCAATTTAGTAGCACTTTTCTAATCTTCATAAATTCCCAAATCATTCTGAACCGCTTTCAAAGCATAGTCATTAATCTAATTTATGAAACACAATAGTTATTTCCTCCACAACAAAACCCCACAAACATATTAGTAACTGACATAATCTTGGTATTGGTTGAAGGATAAATTTTGGCTTTTGTACCAAGAAAAATACATTTGTACTTCTCTAGTTGAGGCCAGTTCATTGGCTATATTCAAGAGGGAGTTAGATGTGGCCCTTGTGGCTAAAGGGATCAGGGGGTATGGAGAGAAGGCAGGTACAGGATACTGAGTTGGATAATCAGCCATGATCATATTGAATGGCGGTGCAGGCTCGAAGGGCCGAATGGCCTACTCCTGCACCTATTTTCTATGTTTCTAAGTCCCAGTTTAAAACCTTCAAAACAGGATCTGCATGACTAGGAAGAGCATATTTTTCAATTACAGCATATATCCTGATGAGCCAGAGTATAATCAGAACACAAAAGATTACATACACCATATCTGAATATATTTATGGAGTATTTTTGAGTAAATGTTGACGTTAAAATTGTGCTATTATGTATTTCAAGGGAGGGAACCTTTGATTTATAGTACCTATCAGATTGAAATGGCCATAGGCTACATGATTTACTTAGGGTTGTTATAATAATACCGACTTCAATGGGTTCTGATTTGATGAATAAAATGGAATTATCACTGAAATTCATTGAATTATAAGGCAAATTTGGTCAAATAAGCTGTGATAAAAATGGCAAGATAGCTAAAGTTTAACATCATGTCACCTGGTAAGTGATTTACACTTAAATTCATAACCTTTGTGTCTGTTCCGTCTTTGGTCCTGTAATGTATTGTGCTGAACAAATGTTTTACACGATAACATTTAGCAAGGAGCTAGAGCACCGTGACCCAAAAAAAATGGATTTTGATAAATGTTGGTAGAGGGCAAGGTTGGGGCAACTCAGGCATCGCTTTTATTGAGGCATGGTTTATGTGGGAACTATTTTCAGGGTTGGGATGTAAAGAAAGCTGTTCCCCATGCGACAGGGAACCTTCATTAACTTCAAAGTTATATAATTATATAATCAGTCTATCAATTATGGCAAATATTTACTTATTACATTTATCTGGTCATTTTACATATATTCCAAGCAAAGTAGGAAGTTGTCTAATCAGTCCATAAACTTGCTCCAACCTTTCAGTTATTCTTGCAAATCTAGACCCACAAACCTATGTACTGCCAGATCTATTACAGATATTAGTATCCCCTGCAGGGATGGGGATCACCTTTAGAAATATCCTGAACAACTGTATCTGTTTCTAATGAGACATGTAAGGTAATCACCTGTTTCAGGGGCAAGAAATCCACTCAGTTTCCATTGTAAGGGCACTGAAAAATATGATGAAATGTTAAAGAATTTCAGGCATCCAGGCCTTATTTTAACCCAGGGTACATTTCCTATCCAGCAAGATGATTTCCTGCTGTCAATCAGCCATTATGTTCATCGATTGAATCGCAAAATGTAACATTTTTGTGCATCATGCAATGTATTTTAGATGAAAGATTAATATCAATTGAACATCAAGACCTACATGCACAGTGAACAAAGTCTGTGATTTTATTTTTGTCCTGGGTCCTTCATTCATTTCATACATCTTTGAGGACTCGCCACTTCCGAAATTCATTCTTAGTCAATAGAACAAGTGCTGTATAACAGTGGCAGCTAGTTTGACTCTCCGGTGGAAATGTAGTTCCTTTAGCTCTAATGACTATAATGAACTGAATTTTAGAAATGTGTTGCAGTGTACTGCTAATGCAATATGATGTGTTTAATGTTATTAACTAGTCGAAGCTCCAGATGTTGCTTTCACATCTGCTACTTTTATGAACATTTCTGAAGCAATGACAAGCAGAAACTAAAACAAATACTACTTCTAGAATTGCTTTGTTGGCTGAATTTGACATTTTGGAAGACCCTTCTCCCAAATGTTCTCTCACAACTCTCGGGCAAGCTCCACCATTTAATAAAATCGTGGCTAATCAGATTCTAACATCATACTACATTTCCATCTACCCATGGTAACCTTTCAACCCTTTCCTTGTCAAGCACACATCCATGTCTGCCTTAAAAATATTCAGAGATGCGGGTTCCTGCTCCCCTCTGAAAATTCATGAGCTTAAGAGAAAAAAATCATTTTGTCTTCGTCTCCACCTGTGACCGTTTATTTTCAAACACCCAACAAGAGGAAATGTCCTCTCCGCATGCATCCTGTTGAGATTTTAAGGGTTTCATTAAAGTCCCATCTCCCTCTTCTACATTGCAACCTTTCTTAATAAGACAACCTGCCCATTGCAGGTATTAGGCTGAACTGTTTCAAAAGCAATTAGCATTCTTAAATAAATAAACCTGCCACAGTGGACAATGTCATACTTTCCCACATTATGCTCCATTTGCCAGATGTTTGTCTGCTCCATTAACCCATCTTTATTCCTTTGTAGGTTCCCTGTATCCGTCCTGCAAAATTACTTTCCCATCTCTATTTGTTTCATCAATAAATTCAGCAAGCATTCACCGGCTGCCTCCATCCAAGTCATTTATAGAAATTATGTCTCGGGGTACATTTAAGATGGGAATCAGGAGGAGTGTAAAGAGGGCATTAGATGGATCTGGGAGGCAAGGTAAAGTGAAATCCCAAGAAATTCCTATATATGGTAAGAATAAAAGGGTGGCTATGTGGAGAATAGGTCTCCTTAAAGATCAGCATGGCCTTCTGTGTGTGGACCCAGATGAGATGGGTGAGATTTCTAATAAATATTTCTCATCGGATTTTATTGTGGTGAAGATCATGGAAGCTAAGGAAATGAGGCAAATGAGTTGTGTTGAATATATTCCGAGGGCCTGACCAAGTGCAGCCATGGACCTTATGGAAAGCTAGGGAAGAAATTGTCACAGGCAGACAGGATGGGGAAGAAGGCATTTGGCACCCTGGCCATCATCTGTCAGGGACTAAGAATAGGAGTTAGAATGTTACATTACAGTTGTGCAAGTCAAAGGTAAGACTGCACTTGGAGTATTGTATACAGTTTTGGTTAGTCTGCTGTAGGGAAGATGTCATTAAGCTGGAAAGAGTGCAGAGAAGATTTATGTAAATGTTGCCAGACTTGAGGAACTGAGTTATAGGGATGGGTTGGTCAGGAACTTTATTCCTTGGAATATGGGAGACTGAGAGGTAAGCATACAGGGGGGTATAAAGACATGAGCGGCCTAGATAAGGTGAATACAAGCAAGGTTTTTCCAATCGAGAACTAGAGGGCAGATGTTTGTGAGAGAAGAAAGAGAGGAACCTGAAGAACAACTTCTTCAAACACAGGGTAGTGTGTATATGGCTCGAGCTACCAGAGAAAGTGGTTGAGATAGGTACAATGACAACATTTAAAACGTTTGAACAGCTGCATGGATAGAAAAAGGTTTAGAGGGATATATGACTTGTTTAGAAGGGCGGCTGAATCGGCATGGATGAGTTGGGCCATAGGGCCTGTTTCCATGCTGTATTACTCTACAGTGGTCCTCGCACTGATGGCTGTGTCATACCACTCATAAATCTACTGAAAGACCTTTTGTGGCATTAAAGCCCTGTTTACACACTGCATCATGAGATCTCATTTTCAACAATTATCTTTTGTATGCCAAATGCCTTCTGGAAACCTAATTATAGTATATCCTCTGGTTCATCTCTAACCACCATACATGTTACTTCAAAGAACTCCAATAAAGCGGTCAGTCACAATTTTCCTTTCACAAAGCCATGCCTGATTACCTAGAACTTTCAAAAGTGCCCTGTGTCCTGCTATAGCATTTTTAATAATAGTTTTAATGCTTATCTAATGGCTGATGTTTAGCTAATATTTTGTCAGCCTCCCATTTCCCTCCAATTGGTTCTTTTTTAATCTAATGGCAGCCTTCCCAACTAAGTTTCTGAGTCGCTATCAAAATGCATTTTCAAAAATGCATTAAATTAAGTTTGCAGTTACTTAGGAGGCATTGTGCATTGTATTGCTGGAACCAGGAAATCACACATACATGTAAATAGATCACTAGAACATCAATTTGCACTATAAAACCTTTAATACCACAAAGCTGCTGTATAAATGTAAGGCACTGCCTAGAAACATTGTAAAGAATATTTAATATGTATAAAGTGGATATTATGCAGATATAAAGTGATAATATGGCAGATGACTAAAAGCAGGTTCAATTAATTAGGATTTAAAGGGATAGTTTTAATGGAGAGAAGATAAATAGTCAAGGGTGAAAATGTGAATTCCAAATTTAGCATCTTAGTATTTGAAGGTAGAATGTCAGTAATGGAGCATGTATAATCCAATGACCAAGTGGGCATGTCAGAGCTGCCAAGTAGTACGGATTTTCCGTATTTTGTACGGAAATGCGATAAGAATACGGATGTACAATTTTGCTTTGTTAAATACGGATTTTTTTTTAAATCGGCCCGACTCCCTGTTTCATCTTACTGCTTAAAGAATGCAAGGATATAAAAAGTCATACTGTACCACTAAAAATTACAGCAGATTAAATCTATTAGTATTTTAAATTTCAAGATCTGGATGATTATTTTTGTATGCTTTGATCTGCCTGTCCCGCTCCAGGTTTAAACAGCACTGTCAATTTAGCGCGTGGGAATTTAAACAAAGAGCTGTCGGCTACAGCTCTATGGGTTTTAAATATAGCGCTACCTCTGGAGCGCTATGGACTTTAAACATAGCGCTATGGGCTTTACACATAGCGCCAAGGGTCACAAACTGTTCGGGGAGGGAGAGAGGGAGAAGGAGAGAGGGAGTGAAAGGGATGGGAGGGAATGAGAGAGGTAGGGAGAAAAAAAGGAAGGAGAGAGGGAGGGTGGGGGGGTAAGATGGAGGGGGGGTGAGAGAGGGAGGGAGGGAGATGGAGGGAAAGAGAGGAAGGAGGGAGAGAGAGCGAGGGAAGGAGAGGGAGGCTTCCAAAATGGCTTCTACATCATCTGGTGCTAAAAGCAAGCAGCCGTTCAAACAACAGTATCCAAAGAGATGGCAATGAATGCACTGTCAAGTAAGGTGTGTAGAAGACATGTCAATTGGTAGCAAAGTTATGCATTCTTGTACTCTTACATGGGTATGTTCGTACATAAAAAACAACTTTTTTTTCATCAAAATGGCCCCGCGTAAAAATACTGATCTCCTCAGCAAAGTACTGATTTTTAGGTACTGGAATACTTCTTGTGTATGGCGTGCACAGCCTAAAGTTGTAGAACATCTTTTTCTATTTGATCTTATTTGATTGTGCACGCCAGGTTGATTGCATTCGTCGAAACAGGGCGGAACACATGAAGGTTGCAATCTCCCACCCCACTAGAATAATGAAATGCTCTGACAAAACTTAGCAGCTCTGGCAATGTATTACAACTTGGCAATCTGAGAATTTGGGTTGAAATGAACAAAGACACAACAAAAGGATGGTGTAGTGGTAGAGTTGCTGCCTTACTGTGACAGAGACTAGGATTCAGCCCTGACTACAAGTGTTATTTGTACAGAGTTTGTAATTTTTCCCTTTGACTGCATAGGTCCAGGTGCTCCAGCTTCCTTCCTAATTCTAAAGATGTACAGGTTTGCGGGTTAATTAGTTTCTGTAAATTGTCCCTAGTGTGTAAGGTAGAACTAGTGTACAGCTAATCGCTGGTTGCTGTGGACTCAATGGGCCGAAGGGCCTGTTACCATGCAGTATCTCTAAACTAAACTAAACAGGAAGGAGCAGTCTAGAAAAGTCCAAGTGAGCGACCAACGTTGTGGCAGATAGAATTCAACGAAAAAGGCGAGGTCATCCACTTAAAATCTGTAGAAGAAAATTAAAGTCTCCGGATACTAAATTACAGTTAAGAATTAAATAAGGTAACAAAAGGGTGTGCTGATGTGGGAATCAGCATCTTTTGTTGACCAGCTGCAGAGAAGATCATGAGAATCTTGCAAAACAAGTTTTCTCGTCGGTCAAAGTCTTCTTTGAGATAGATAATACTTTTGGAAGATGAAATAGAATAATGTCAGGATGTCCTTGTATTATGCTCAACTTGTATTAACCATCCTTTGTTGAATAAGATTAACATAAACAAAAAATATTAAATGACAAATAGAATAATTAATGACCATGTTGTAGATAATAACAGAAAAACATATAGTCAAGGACAAAGTATATTTTCAGTGAAGGATGAAGTCCATTTTCATATAATTGTATCTAATCGAAAAAAGTTGATCAATGCCCTGTATAAATATCGGCTAATTCTGGTGCAAAGACAGAGTACTGGTGAGCAGTTAGACAGCCACAGTCTCTCCATAATATCATGCAATAAAGCCTCTTGAAGCGAAGCTCGAAGTCTCCGTTTTTCCTTCAAGTCAATTTCCTCGATAGAATCCTTGAAGGACTCTTTTTGGCTTACCGTCGAGAGATTTGGCATTCTTGAGGAATTCAGACATTTTGGACTCCACGACTCACACTGGTAAAAACTAGTGCACAGATGCTAAAAGTAATCAAGAAACTTTATGGAACGTGAGCACCTGCCACACGGGAGTCAGAACTCAAAAGTGAAGAAATTATGCTTCAGTTACACAAAACAGGTCAGGCCTCATATTCAGCTTTTGTCACAGCAACTCAGTAAGAACTGAGAGGCAGTAGATTGTAGATTCTTCAGATTTATAGCGGAACGTATAGGTTACATGGGAAGACACAAAGTACTGGAGTTGCTCAGTGGGTCAGGCAGCATCTCAAGAAACCATGAATAAACAGCATTTCAGGTCAGGACCATTCGGGTGTACAGAAAGCTGGAAGAGATGAGGTGTAGGACACACCTTGGCAGGTAATAGGACAACAGAGGTGAGGAGGGTTATTTGATAGACAGATGAAAAGCATGAAAACACAGAATGTGCATTATAAAAGTATTGAAGAGTTGTGAATATGAAGCTGGAGGAAGGAATGTAGGTGGAAGGGGAGGAAGAGGGAAGTAATCTGGGTGAGTCCAGGTCCGCAGGGGAAAGAGGGAAGAGGGGGGGTCGGGTTGTGAGGATCCATAAACTTCATTCATATTCCCTTAACTTTTGATAACCAGTGTTTTAACAAGATCTTGAACAGGTCCCTTACAATCAGAGACAGGTGAATTTATAATGGGAAACAAGGAAAGGGCAGAACAGTGAATGAGTACTTTGTTTTTGTCTTCCTTAGTGAAGACAACCAATCTCCCAGAAATACTAGGGGATCTGAGGATCTAGTGGGAGGGAGGAACTGAAGGGAATCCACATTAGTCAGGAAATTGTGTTAGGTAACTGTTGGGACTGAAGGCAGATAAATCCCCAGGGCCTGATGGTTTGCATCCCAGAGTACTCAAGGAGGTGGCCAATGTTCTCTTGACTGGATCAGTTCCTGTGGACTGGAGAGTAGCCAATGTAACCCAATTTTTAAGAAAGGAAGGAGAGGGAAAACAGGGAATTATAGACCAGTTAGCCTTACATCGGTAGTGGGGAATATGCTTGAGTCGATTGTTAAAGATGTTATAGCAGCGTCTTTGAAAAGCAGTGACAGGATCGGTCAAAGTCAGCATGGATTTATGAAGGGGAAATCATGCTTAACTAATCTGGAATTTATTGAGGATGTAACAAGTAAAATGGGTTAGGGAGAGCTAGTGGATGTGGTGCATCTGGACTCTCAAAAAACCTTTGACAGGTCCCACACGAGAGATTAGTGTGCAAAATTAGAGCACATGATATTGGAGGTAGGGTATTGACATGGATAGAGAACTGGTTGGCAGACAGGAAGCAAAGAGTAGGAATAAAGGGGTCCTTTTCAGAATGGCAGGCAGTGACTGGTGGGGTGCCGCAAGGCTCGTGCTGGGACCCGTTATTTACAATATATATTAACGATTTAGACGAGGGAATTAAATGTGACAACTCCAAGTTTGCAGATGACACAAACCTGGGTGGCAGTGTGAGCTGCGATGAGGATGCTATGAAGCTGCAGGGTGACTAGGATAGGTTTGGTGAGTGGGCAGATGCATGACAGATGCAATATAATGTGGATAAATGTGAGGTTATCCACTTTGGTGGCAAGAACAGGAAGACTGATTATTATCTGAATGGTGTCAGATTAGGAAAAGGGGAGGTGCAATGAGACCTGGGTGTGCTTGTACATCAGTCACCGAAAGTAAGCATGCAGGTACAGCAGGCAGTGAAGAAAGCTAATGGCATGTTGGCCTTCGTTGCGAGAGGATTTGAGTTTAGGAGCAAGGAGGTCGTTCTGCAGTTGTACAGAGCCCTGGTGAGACCACATCTGGAGTATTGTGTGCAGTTTTGGTCTCCTAATTTGAGGAAGGACATTATTGCTATTGAGAGAGTACAGCATAGGTTCACCAGGTTAATTCCCAAGATGGCAGGACTGACATAAGATGAAAGAATGGGTTGACTGGGCTTGTATTCGCTGGAATTTAGAAGGATCAGAGGGGATCTTATAGCAACATATAACATTCTTAAAGAATTGGACAGGCTAGATGCAGGAAAAATGTTCCTGATTTTGGGGGAGTCCAGAACCAGGGGTCACAGCTTAAGAAGAAGGGGTAGGCCATTTAGGACTGAAATGAGGAAACATTTCTTCACCCAGAGAGTTGTGAATCTGTGGAATTCTCTGCCACAGAAGGCAGTGGAGGCCAATTCACTGGATGTTTTCAAGAGAGGGTTAGAGTTAGCTCTTAGGGCTAAATGAATCAAGGGATATGGGGGGAAAAGCAGGAACGGGGTACTGATTTTAGATGATCAGCCATGTCTATGTTTCTATGTTTCTATCTTTAAAAGTGTAACTGAGCATTAAAATGAGTATGGTTGGACAATTTAGTTTGGTGCAGGGATCCAAAGCAAGAGAGCATAGTTAGAGCTGGCCCATTCAAGAAAGTATTTTGTTCACCCAAAAGATGGTAGCAATCTGAAACTCTTTTCGCAAGAGACTAGAAATTTTCAAACTTGAAATTCTTAGCTTTTCCTTGAGTTAGGATGATATAGAATTTTGATTTTTTTTTAATGCTCCGTTGGCATGCCCAGCATTTGATATCCACGTCTCATTGCTTTGAGATGATACTGGGGCGTGGTGCATCCTTGAACTGCAGTCCATGTGTTGTACACATTCCCCAGAGTTGGAGTAAGAGTTCCAGATTTTTGACCAAATAATGTTAAAGAAGTGCTGATAAATATTGAGTTAGAGCAGAATGTTCAGAGGATGTTTTACCCAAATAATTGATCCTTTGTCCTTCTAGGAGACCAAGGATTCGATAATTTCTGCAACTAATCTTTTAAATGGGGAATATGGAGCCAATAGTGATGAAAGTGAATTCTCAGAATGCCAATCAAATGGCATTTTTCTTTTGTTAATTATAGGTTGGCCTATAATTAACGTTCATAATCATAATCATACTTTATTAGCCAAGTATGTTTTGCAACATATGAGGACTTTGATTTGCCATACAGTCATATCAATAAAAAGCAACAAGACACACAAAATACATTTTAACATAAACATTCACCACAGTGACTCCTCCACATTCCTCACTGTGATGGAAGGCGAAAAGAAATTTCAATCTCTTTCATTTTTTTGTTCTTTCGGGGTCCTCAAGCCTTCCATTGACGGGCCAATCTTGGCTCCCGTAGCCGGCGGTCGAGCCCTCGCGTCGGGACAATCAAGCTCCCACATCGGGGGGATCTCAGCTCCTCGCACCGGGCGATTGGACCCCGAGTCGAGGCTAGTCAGGGCATTGCCCATCCTAAATACATGTAAACTGAACGGGCACAAAGAGAAACCGAGTTAAAAATCACATTGTTGGATCTCTCGTCATGGACACTAATGAACGTGATGTTTTACCACTATTTCATAATTCCGTACTGACATTATTTTGTAGCCAGTTTTTTTTAATTACACAATTAATATGGCAACTTATTTTAACAACATGATGGGATTTGTATTCACATCTCCTGATCTGTGAAGTATGTGGCATTAAAAATGTACAATGTATTTAGAGGGTATATTTATCTAGGTATTTGGAAATATTCCATCATTAACCTAATGTTTGCTTTGTAGATTGTACGGTTTCTGGATGTCAAGGATGTCTTTGCAGATGCCAGTCATAGGCCTGCTTTTGTATTTGTATGACTGCAATAGTTTCTGTTAAATCATAATACTCAGTAAGTGATTGATGATAACCATGTCACTAAATGTCAAATGAAGTTGGCGAAGATGGCTATTGGGTGGCACTTGTATGGCAAATAACATTCATGTCATGTAAGGTAGATACAAAATGCTGGAGTAACTCAGCGGGTCAGGCAGCATCTCTGGAGAGAAAGAATGGGTGACATTTCGGGTCGGGACCCTTCTTCAGACTGATGTCAGGGGAGGGGGTGGGACAAAGATAGAATGTAGTTGGAGACAGTAAGACGAGTGGGAGAACTGGGAAGGGGGAGGGGATAGAGAGGGAAAGCAAGGGCTATCTGAAGTTAGAGAAGTCAATGTTCATACCGCTGGGGTGTAAACTACCCAAGCTGTTCCTCCAATTTGCGCTGGGCCTCACTCTGACAATGGAGGAGGCCCAGGGCAAAAAGGTTAGATTGGGAATGATAGGAGGAGTTGAAATGCTGAGCCACCGGGAGATCAGGTAGTTTAAGACGGACTGAGCGGAGGTATTAAGCGAAACAATTGTCGAGCCTGCGTTTGGTCTCGACGATGTAGAGAAGTTGACACCTGGAACAGCGGATACAGTAGATGAGGTTGGAGGAGGTTAGACCAAGCGCAGGCTCGGCGATCGTTTCGCTGAACACCTCCGCTCAATCCGTCTTAACCTACCTGATCTACAGTTTCAACTATGCTTCAGTTGATAATATTCTCACCTGAGTCAGATTCCCACTTCAACATTCCATCATCTTGGCCACAAAAAATCTAGGTAGACTCTGCAATGCAGTCCTAAGGATGTGTTGTCTCTCAAATGTACCATTAAACCAAGGCCCTGTCGGCTTGGTTATTTGATTGTGAGGAATCCCATGGCTCCATGCAGAAAAGGAATAAGACCTCGACCAATTATTTTTCTCACCATGTAGTTTTCAGTATGGTTGCATAGATGTCGTTGCTGTAACTGATTGGAGCAGCTTGGCTAGAATCGCAGCTAGCTCTGGGCACTGCAGATGGGTGCTCTAGGGTCTATAGTCTTTGCTGCATCCACTGTGCTCAATTGCTTCTTGATATTGTGAGGACTGTATCAAATTGGCTTGAAGGTCCGTTTTAATAACAGGTCATCACTTCAGTTTAAAGATCAACGCAAATGTTTCAGCCTTACCTGCCAGTACTGTTATGGCCGGATGCATCTCGGCCGGAGGATTGCTGAGTGTTTCCTCAAGTCAGTTTTTCCTCATGCAGGTTCTCTCAGCACAGTCTGGCAGTGGTGTCCTTCAGGACTTTGCCAGCTCAGTCAGCAGTTGTGCTAAAAGGCTGCACTTGATGATGGATTTTCCACCAGCATTGTTGTGTGCTTGTGCAAACCTTCTTCCACATGATTCTTCCAAGTTTAGTTTAGTTTAGAGATACAGCATGGAAATGGCCCTTCGGCCTGCCGAGTCCACGCTGACCAGCAATTACCCATACACTAGTTGTATTCATAAACTAGGGACAATTTCCAGAGGGCAATTAACCTGCAAACCTGCAGGTCTTTGGAGGAAACCAGAGTACCCGATGAAAGCCCACGCAGTCACAGGGCGAATGTGCAACCTCCAAGGCCAGTTCCTCCCTGAATATATCATCATTCTGCTGGGCTGTCATAGCAATGAGGCGTGAAGAACCAATAACAGGGATAGAGCATGGGACACCAGCTGAACGCTCTGAACTGACCTGTGTCGGTGATATCCCCACACTAAGGTACACATTTTTAACTGACTGACAATATAAGCTGGGAGTACAAGTTAGAGAGTTGGGAAAGCCATGCGTATTCTGCCTATGGGTCCGATTGTGCCTCTGCAGAGTCATGGCCTTCAGCCCACAAAGATCATTCAGACCTTGATCTACACCAAAACCATTTTATTCTCCCACATTTATGTGTTGAGGGATGTGAAATTATTGAAAGTGGTAGAGACCAAGCAAAATTAGTGTTGAAGAAAACAGAGAGGTAAAGCACTCCTTAACCTGCTCAGTTTCAAATACCTGGCCAGCCCAGCAATCATGCTATAATGAAGACTAAAGGCCCTGTCCCACATTGGCGATTTTTTTAGGTGACTGCGGGCGACTGTCATAGTCGTAGCAGGTCGCCGAAAAACCTATGACAATGTCTACGACAAGCTACAACAACCTACCAACTAATCGACGTCAAGCTACGGTAAGCTACCGACAACCGACGACCCATTAGGACGTCCACCTACGACCACACCTACCACAACCTACGACCACACAGGCGACAACCAAAGTCAACCTACGTCCACCCACAACAAGCTAACACCCTGTCAGCGACAACTGAAGACAATTCAGTCGTCGGTACCTGTCGCCGGTGGACGTAGGTTGATGTAGGTAGTCGCCAATGGAATTCACCAAAGTCAGCATCAGCGATAACCTACATCAGCTGGCAACAACTTACGACAGCACCTACATCAGGAGAAGTCAAGCTACGCTCATTGGCGTCAACCCACTGTCGCCGAATATTTTTGAACATGTTGAAAATCCAGCGGCGATCAGAAAGACGCTACGACTCTTTGGGCGACTGAGGAGACTACTCACAACCATACAGGCGACACACTGGCGGCCATGTGGCGACAACCTAATCACCTGTAGTCGCCTAAAAAATAGCCTAAGTGGGACAGTCCCTTAAGAGTTAACTTTTCTGGGACTCAAGCTAGCAAAATTGTGGCAGCCTCATATTTGACTACCACCCCTTCAATTCCCATCCTAAGTTAAAGTTAAGAGACTTAACATTTATATAGCATATTTCAAATGCCACAATGTGAAAGGCTCCACTGTATACAACAAAAGAAGAAAATGAATTGTAAAGCATTAAATCTGCCAATTTGACTTTGATTACTCGATTCCACTAATCACTGTTGAGGGCTAACTGTACATTGTGTACTGTAAGATATTTTACAGGGAGGAGGATAATTCTTCTTTGAGGAGATGTATTAATTATACCATCCATTGACCTGGGTGCTCTTCTGTTGTCAGGCTTTCTGAAATGAATTATTGAACCTGGATTTACATCATTGTTATTAATGGCCTCACAATTGTCCTGTGAACTCTTTTTATTAAGATGTATAAGCTTTGTGTGCTGCTTTCATTTGTCGCTTTGTACTTCTGTCAAATGTATCATGCAGTGGAACAAGCGTTTGAAATTAAATGGATAAATGACTGTGGTATTAAATAATACGATCTATTGTTTGTTTTGGAAATTTGCTAGATGTCAGATTTAAAGGTTTTCTATTAAAATGTGAATAATATAAGAAAAACCATTTGATATCTTAGAATCAAATGTATTTCTCAACAAATTATATAATTTTGTTATTGCAGTCCTATCAATTGTAATCGGTTGTTTTTTGTCTTTTGAAAATTTCAACTTTAGAGCTTCATCTAATTCCTCTTAAATATGATTGCTCTGAATTTCACCTGATTAACTCTTTATATAAAATTAAAAGCTCCTCATCTGTGGTGCTCGCAATATACAATCCTAGTCATGTCGCAGGAGGGAATTGCAGATGCTGGTTTACACCGAAGATAGGCGCAAAAAGCTGGGTGTCTATCTTCAGCAGTACAGGCAGCATCTGGTGAAAAGAAATGGGTGACGTTTCAGGTCACGACCCTTCTTCAGACTGAGAGTCAGTGGAAAGGGAAACGAGAGATATAGAAGATACATAGAACAAATGAATGAGGTATATGCAAAAAGCAATGATGATCAAGGAAAGGTGGAGCCATTGTTGACTGTGGGGTAGGTGATAATGAATTATAACCATATAGCCATATAACAATTACAGCATGGAAAACAGGCCATCTCGGCCCTTCAAGTCAGTGCCGAACACTTATTTTCCCCTAGTGCCATCTACCTGCACTCAGACCATAACCCTCCATTCCTTTCCCGTCCATATACCTATCCAATTTATTTTTAAATGATAAAATCGAAACTGCCTCAACCACTTCCACTGGTGAAGGCAGGTTCGATTTTATCATTTAAAAAATACAGATGATTGTACAGATGATTATACAGATAGTGAAACTCTCAGGTCGACGGTGAAACTAAAATGAAGACTATGGTAGGGGAGGGACAGAGAGGGTATGTAAGGGTTACTTTCAGTTAGAGAAATTAATATTCATACCCCTGGGTTATGTTGCCCAAACAAAATATGAGGTGCTGTTCCTCCAGAGATTCCTTTTCTCCAGAGACGCTGTCTGACCCGCTGAGTTACTTCAGTATTTTGTGTCTACCTTCAGTCTTATCCCTTTGTTAGTTGTTAATTCACTGACAATCACTGTTCACTCAGTGCCTTTCAATACTTTAGATCTTTCTCTTCAAACCTTTCTTGTGTCACCCTGGCAAACATATCTTAGCATTTCAAGAGGCACAATTGACTGCAGTTGCTGGAACCTACAGCAAAAAAAGAGCACAACTGAAGGTACTCTGTGTGTCAGGCATCATCTGTGGTGGGGAAAAGACAGTCGATATTTCAGGTTGAGACCCTGCATCTAGACCAGTAATCATCAGTATAGATGAAGGGCCTCAATCCAAAATGTTGACTATGCATCTCCCTCCACAGATGCTGGCTGGCGGCTGAGTTCTTTCAATATTCCACCTACGTTTTTGGTATTTCAGAAATATTATAAAAATCACATCAGCTTTTTCCTCACAATGTTTGAAATGTTTTTCTGCAGGAGTGCCCAGAACACCAATCATAAACATCCCTGATCTGTTTTTGAACCAAAGATCTAAGGGCACCAATCATTTACATCCTCAATTCATCAAGTCATTCATATCCTATCTATAATGAGCAATGTTCCTATAAGGAACAGTGTCAAGTATATAGAACAGAGGTACAGAATTGTCTTGACCTATTAACATGCCTTGAAGGGCTGAGTTGCATATTTCTCTGTTACTATCTACATTGCCAATGTTTGGCTACAATATCTCACACTAGCTCTTACAACTTACACGTGGACCCATTCTCATGACATCAGCAAATTTTAATACTCTTACCTCTGTGCCTTTTCCAGATGTTTTCTCTATACAAAGAAAAATGTCAACTGGTTTCTTGAGACATACTCCTGACTACACTTTGCCAGTAATGAAACATGTAGTTTCATTGAACACTCTACTTGAGAAGGTGTTGGAAGCAGATATCTCACTACTGTTAAAAGGCATAAACCTCACATCAGTTATAAAGCAGTTTTAAGATAAGTGCTTAAATTGCCAAGACATGATTAGGCTGTGGACCAAGTGCTGGTAAAGAGGGATTAGGTTAAATATGTGTTTGATCGTCTTGAATACATCCAGTGAATTGGCATCCACTGCCTTCTGTGGCAGAGAATTCCACAGATTCACAACTCAGTGGCTGAAAAAGTGTTTCCTCATCTCAGTCCTATATGGCCTACGCCTTATTCTTAAACTGTGACCCCTGGTTCTGGGCTCCCCCAACATCTGGAACATTTTTCCTGTATCTAGCCTGTCCAATCCCTTAATAATTTTGTATGTTTCTATAAGATCCCTCTCATCCTTCTAAATTCCAGTGAATATAAGCCCAGTCGAGCCATTCTTTCATCATATGTCAGTCCCACCATCCCAGGAATTAACCTGGTGATTAAACGCTGCACTCCCTCAATAGTAAGAATGTCTGTCCTCAAATTAGGAGACCAAAACTGCACACAACCCTCCAGGTGCGGTCTCACCAGGGCTCTGTACAACTGCAGTAGGACCTCCTTGCTCCTACACTCAAATCATCTCGCTATGAAGGCAATTTGCTTTCTTCACTGCCTGCTGTACCTGCAGGCTTGCTTTCAGTGAGTGATGTACAAGGACACTTAGGTCTCGTTGCACTTCCCCTTTTCCTAATCTGACCATTCAGTTAATAATCTGCCTTCTTGTTCTTGCCACCAAAGTGGATAACCTCACATTTATCCACATTATACTGCATCTGCCATGCATCTGACCACTCACCCAACCTATCCAAGTCACCCTGCATCCTCATAGCATCCTCTTCACAATTCACACTGCCATCCAGCTTTGTGTCATCTGCAAATTTGCTAATGGTACTTTTAATTCCTTCATCTAAATCATTAACATATATTGTGAATAGCTGCAGTCCCAGCACCGAGCCTTGCGGCACCCCACTAGTCACTACCTGCCATTCTGAAAGGGAACCGTTAATTCCTACTCTTTGTTTCGTGTCTGCCAACCAATTTTCTATCCATGTCAATACCCTACCCACAATACCATGTGCTCTTATTTTGCCCACTAATCTCCTGTGTGGGACCTTATCAAAGGCTTTCTGAAAGTCCAGATACACTACATCCACTGGCTCTCCCATATTCATTTTACTTGTCACATCCTCAAAAAATTCCAGCAGATTAGTCAAGCAAGATTTCCCCTTCGTATATGCATGCTGACTCGGACCTATCCTGTTACTGCTATCCAAATTACATCTTTAATAATTGAATCCAGCATCTTCCCCACCGATGTCAGGCTAACTGGTCTATAATTCCCTGCTTTCTCTCTCCCTCCTTTCTTAAAAAGTGGGATAACATTAACTACCCTCCAATCCACAGGAACTGATCCAGAATCTATAGAACATTGGAAAATGAACAACAATGCGTCCACGATTTCTGGAGCCACTTCCTTAAGTACCCTGGGATGCAGACCATCAGGCCCTGGGGATTTATCAGCCTTTTGGCTCATCAGCATACCCAACACCAATTCCTGACTAATATGAATTTCCTTCAGTTCCTCCATCACCCTAAATCCTCTGTCCCCTAGTATATCTGGGAGATTGTTTGTGTCTTCCTTCGTGAAGACAGAACCAAAGTACATGTTCAACTCCCCATAATAAATTCAAATGTTTCTGTCTTCAAGAGACCCACATTTGTCAACTAATCTTTTCCTTTTCACATCCTAAAGAAGCTTTTACTATCCTCCTTTATATTCTTGGCTAGCTTACCTTCCTACTTCATCTTTTCTCCCCGTATTGCCTTTTTAGTTACCCGCTGTTGTTCTTTAAATGTTTCCCAATCCTCTGGCTTCCCGCTCATCTTTGCTCTGTTATATGTCTTCTCTTTTCTTTTTATACTGTCCATGACTTCCCTTGCCAGCCACTGTTGCCTTTTACTTCCCTTAGAATCTTTCCTCCTCTTTGGAATGAAATGATTCTGCATCTTCTATTCCATTCCTGTTCCACCATCATCCCTGCTAGGGTCCCTTTCCAGTCAACTTTGGCCAGCTCCTCACTCATGCCTCCATAGTCCCCTTTGTTCATCTGCAATACTGACACTTCTGATTTTACCATCTCCCTCTCAAATTGCAGATTGAAACTTATCATATGTATGGTCACTACCTCCTAATAGTTCCTTGAGTTCCTTTATCAAATCTGGTTCATTGCACAACACCAACCCCAGAATTGCATTCTCCCTGGTAGGCTCCAGTACAAGTTGCTCTAAGAATCCATCTCGGAGGCACTCCACAAACACCCTTTCTTGGAGTCCAGTACCAACCTGATTTTCCCAGTCTACCTGCATATTGAAATCTCCTATAACCACCTGATGCAACTTGCACCCTATATCCAGGCTACTGTTTAGGAACCTGTAGATAACTCCCATTAGGGTATTTTTGCCCTTACAATATCTCAGTTCTATCCACAATGACTCTACATCTTCTGATTCTATGTCAACCATCGCAAAGGACTGAATTTCATTCCTTACCAACAGAGCTACCCCACCCACACTGCCCACCTGTCTGTCTTTTTGATAGGACGTATAACCCTGAATATTCAGTTCCCAGCTCTGATCCTCTTGCAGCCATGTCTCTGTAATTCCCACAACATCATACCAACTAATCTCTAACTGAGCCCCAAGCTCATCCACTTTATTTATTATACTTGCACCTCCTCCAACCTCATCTACTGTATCTGTTGTTCAAGATGTGGACTCTTATACATCGGCGAGACCAAATGCATACTGACCGATCGTTTCGCGGAACACCATAACTCAGCTTGCGTGAACCAACCTGATCTCTCGGTTGCTGGACACTTTAATTCTCCTTCCCATTCCTACACAGACCTTTCTGTTCTCGGTCTCCTCCATTGTCAGTGAGGCTAAATGCAAATTGGAGGAGCAGCATCTCATATTTTGCTTGGGCAGCTTACAGCCCAGTGGTATGAATATTGATATCTTCCACTTCAGGTAGCCCCGGCATTCGCTCTCTCTCTATCCCTCCCCCAAGTCGCACCAGCTTCTCATTTTCACCCTACAATGGTCTGTTTCCTTTATCATCGTTACTTTTTTGCATATCTTTCACTCACTGTTCTTTATCTCTCTACATCATCATCGATATCTCTCGTTTCCCTTTTCCCTGACTAGTCTGAAGAAGGGTCGCCACCTGAAACATCACCCATTCCTTCTCTCCAGAGATGCTGCTTACCCCATTGAGTTACTCCAGCTTTTTGTGTCTATCTTCGGTTTAAACCAGCATCTGCAGTTCCTTATTACAAATTATAATGTGCAACTGGCTTCATCTTGGAGTGCATTCAGTTCTGGGCACAACACCATAGGAAGGTTGTCAAGGACTTACAGTGGATCCCATTCTAATAAATATTTTCCGCACTCTTTCCATTACCTTGGCATTCTTCCTCAGTCAGGTGCCCTGAATCAAGCATGCTTTTCCATCTGCGCTGGTGGTCTCCAAATGCCAGATCTGCAAAAGTCAAGCTCAGATAATGAGAAACTAAAACCAGTCACATTTTACAAGTATGCATGTAAAAAGAATGCAATACTGTGGCAACATTCATCTTTTAAACAGTGTTTGAGAATGTGTCACCCCTCCATTTGTCTACGTATTTTTCTCCTTATCTGTGCTTGACTTTACTTACTTACTTACTGCCTATTATGCCTCCTGGCATGTAGGGCAACAACGAAGGTCCTCCACTCAGTAGTGTTCATTCCTTCTGTTGCTGTTTCTGTAACATATTTGTTTAACGAGACAGGGTTGTTAGCCCTGTGCTCAACCTCCAACCTGGAGGACCAGTGGATCGCTCTTTGTCTCGCCTCTACCCTTCGACCTGTCCAGCAAGGGAGACCCTAACAGGAGACGAATCTCCCGCTGGCATAGCTCTCGGGGTCACTGAGACACACAAGCTCCCCGACCACGACAAGGTTGCAATCCAAGCTTGACTTTAGTACAACTGATATTTGGAGATCCGCTGCAGTTTATTTACTGTTTTGCCGGGGGTTAATATGTGAAACTGAGGAATGATTGCTGAAAAGATTTGCTAGAATGCATGCCTAAGGTCTTGCTAACCATTCTACAGTGTGACCAGAACTGAGTTCAGGCTTCCAGCTATAGCCGTCAGCACGATGACATTTTAACCCAGATATTCCAAACAGATCGCCCTGGTTTTACTTTAAATTAATTCAACCACACACTCTTTCCATCTTCAGCAAAGCACACAAAACAGACTTTGGGGGTAATGTTGCATGGATGGGAAGATAATCTTGTTAGTAAACGTCATGTATAATGCAGAATTGGTTGGTTCCTCAAGTGTTTTCATTAGGGAAGCAGAATGCAACTGACTTAAGAATCTATATTCTGATGTTTCTCAGAGAAAATCTTATATTTTCATGAGATCTGGATGAATCTGTAATTAATTATTGTTTCAAACAAGGTTTACTGGGCCAAGATTACATCTTAGAATTAAATATTACATGAAAAATATTTACCTTTTATTAGGAACTTGTAAAATTATTATCATAATAAACTTGGTTCATTATTGTCACGTGTACCAAGATACAATGAAAACTTTGCCCATGCTGGCTAGTCAACCTTCCATAAGTGTAAAGAATGTAGTTGTGCAGCCTTACAGTGTTATAGCCACAGAGATAATGCAGATAATGTGTTGTTGACATTGTTTGGAATATTTCATATGCCTGCAGCAGTCATTTTATTATGCATGAAAGGAAGTGACATGAGAGGATTTGCAGGTTTAAATTTGACCTTTGAGATTTGAGCACAAAATTGGGACCGATCCACTATATCAAAGGACTTTTTTAAAACCAAATGACGAATATCAGAGAAAAGTTCAAATATCTCCACTTCAAACTGAGCACGTGAAAACCATACCAATGCAACACTTGAGTTCAATAATTCCTGATAATCCACAATTTTAGGATTTGCATTTTATATTTTCAGCAGTCTGATGATGATTTCAGATAATTACTTCCTCTTTCTGAACTACCTTTTACTATTCTCTAATCCTTAACTCCCTCTTTCCATGCATACAATCACTCCTTTTGCCATTTAATCTTTCCTGCCTATCAGAGACCTTCCAGAATGTTATCTAATTTCATCTCATTCTTTGGAATTTAACACTTATTTACATAGATACATAGACAATAGGTGCAGGAGTACGCCATTTGGCCCTTCGAGCCAGCACCACCACTCAATGGCTGATCATCCACAATCAATACCTCGTTCCTGCCTTCTTCCCATACCTCTTGATTCTGCTAGCCCTAAGAGCTCTGTCTAACTCTCTTTTTTGAATGCATCCAGTGAATCAGCCTCCACTGCCTTCTGAGGCAGAGAATTCCACAGATTCACAACTCTCTGTATGAAAATGTTTTTCCCATCTCAGTTCTAAATTACCTACCCCTAATTCTTAAACTGTGGCCCCTGGTTCTCGACTCCCCCAACATCGGGAACATGTTTACTGCATTTAGCGTGTCCAATCCCATAATAATTTTAAATGTTTCTGTAAGTTCCCCTCTCATCTAAATTCCAGTGACTACAACCCCAGTCGCTCCACTCTTTCATCATATGACAGTTCCGCCACCCCGGGATTTAACCTCGTGAACCTACGCTGCACTCCCTCAATTTGTAAGATTGTCCTTCTTCAAATTAAGAGACCAAAACTGCACACAATACTCCAGATGTGGTCTCACCAGGGCTCTGTACAACTGCAGAACGACCTCTTTGCTCCTATACTTAACTCCTCTCATTATGAAGGCCAACATGCCATTAGCTTTCTTCACTGCCTGTTGTCCCTGCATGCTTACTTTCAGTGACTGATGTACAAGGACACCCAGGTCTCGTTGTACTTTCCCTTTTCTTAACCTGACACATTCAGATAATAATCTACCTTCCCATTCTTGCAACCAAAGTGGATAACCTCACATTTATCCACATTATACTGCATCAACCATGCATCTGCCCACTCACCCAACCTCTCCAAATCACCCTACATCCTCATAACATTCTCTTCCCAGTTCACACTGCCACCCAGCTTTGTTTCATCTGCAAATTTGCTAATGTTACTTTTAATTCTTTCATCTAAATCATTAATGTATATTGTAAATAACTATTTCACCTTAAACTTTTACCAGTGTAGATAAGATGTCTTTCACCTGAAATATTAATCTTATTTTTCCACAGATGCTACCAGAATTAATTGAGTAATTTCAGTACTTGCTGATTTACACCAAATTTCCAGCATCTGCTAAGATTTTTTTTCTTGGATCAGAAAAAAGATTTTGCCTCAGAATTTAGTCAGAAATTCTTGTAACCAGTTCCCTTAAATTTAGAGTAATTCCTCAGTACCCCCCCCCCCCCCCCCCCCCCCCCCCCATGAAAATATGTGATTGCACTGGAGCGGGTGCAGATCATATTTACGAAGATATTATCAAGACTGAAAAATTGTGTTAATGATGAAAGATTGGATAAAATGGGCAATCTTCCTTGAAATAAAGGAAGCTGATGGAGATTTAATTGGGATTTACAAATTATAGATAAGATCTAAAGTAAATAGAAAATACATGTTTTCTTTTCTAGATTCATAATGGAGACAATAGACAATTGACAATAGGTGCAGGAGTAGGCCATTATGCTCTTTGAGCCAGCACCGCCATTCAATGCGATCATGGCTGATCATCACCAATCAGTACCCCGTTCCTGCTTTCTTCCCATATCCCATGACTCCGCTATTTTTAAGAGCCCTATCTAGCTCTCTCTTGAAAGCATCCAGAGAACTTGCCTCCACCGCCCTCTGAGGCAGAGAATTCCACAGACTCACCAATCTCTGTGAGAAAAAGTGTTTCATCGTCTCCGTTCTAAATGGCTTACTCCTTATTCTTAAACTGTGGCCCCTGGTTCTGGACTCCCCCAACATCGGGAACATGTTTCCTGCCTCTAGCGTGTCCAAACCCTTCACAATCTTATATGTTTCAAAGAGATACCCTCTCATCCTTCTAAACTCCAGAGTGTACAAGCCCAGCTGCTCCATTCTCTCAGCATATGACAGTCTCGCCATCCCGGGAATTAACTTTATAAACCGACGCTGCACTCCCTCAATAGCAGGAATGTCCTTTCTCAAATTAGGGGACCAAAACTGCACACAATACTCCAGGTGTGGTCTCACTAAGGCTCTGTACAACTGCAGAACAACCTCTTTGCTCCTATATTCGATTCCTTGTGTTATAAGAGACTACGTACTCTTTGGTACATTTTTTAAAGTTATGTTTCCAAATCAAGTTGGAAATTAATCTATTTTCACTTCATTCACAAGGGATGGCTATGTGAACTTTTACGTTGGAAAGAAGATCCTTCACCAGACAATCGGACACTTTGGGAAAACATATCAATGATCAGGAGGTTCTTGAGTCTTCCTATAACTGAGAGAGATACCATTTATGAGCAAGAAAGCAACGTGATCCATCATCATGGAGACCGACCTTCTCACATCATGCATATTTCTGCAGACCCAATTCAGGTTGGTATACTTTGTTTAACTGCAGCATCTTGTTACATAAGATAAGAGGGAAGAGGGCCATCTTATAAGAAGAGTTTACTTTTTGATGAAGATCTCATGTTATTCTTATCAGGATCTTCAGGCAGATATTTTTGTGTACTAATTGCCAGTAATATGCCAAATTTCTATTTAGCGTACAAATCTTTTTAAAAATTGCCATTGTAATAGACGTGAGTATTAATTTTATCTGAACAAACTTGTTTCGCTATTATGTAAATTTATGCACAATGCACTTCCATGCCATGAAGAGTTGGATAATTAGCTATTTTGTGCTTACAGCCACAACCAGCAACACCCCGACTTGCACCGAAACAGCCAACATCAACACCAACAGAAGCAGAAGATGAAAGCCGTCATAAGCTCAGATCTCGCACTAAGATTTCTGTTGAAGCCCTGGGAATATTGCAGAGCTTTATACAGGATGTAGGTTTGTACCCAGATGAAGAAGCAATTCAGACTCTGTCAGCTCAACTTGACCTGCCCAAGTACACAATTATAAAGTTCTTTCAAAACCAACGTTACCATCTCAAGCATCATGGCAAGCTGAAAGACCATGCAGGTTTGGAGGTAGACGTGGCAGAATATGAAAAAGAAGAGTTGCTGGAGGACTCTGAGGACTCAGAAGAAAGTGATGGAGGTAAAAGTTCAAAAGAAATATATTCAGTTAAAGTAGAAGAGACCTTACAGGGAGAAGGGACTACAAATAACTTAGATTCTAATCAGGAACCAAATGACTGACCCTGATATAACAATAATTTCTTTTTGAAACTGTGCCACTTATGTATAATTATTTGAAAAAAAAGCATCTTGTTTCCTGCATTATTCATCAGAAAGACCAACAGGCTTTACAAACTTGCACAAAAAACTGATAAAGAATCCCAGTAAAAGACTGAACAATTCTCCTATGGATAATGCAGACTGCACTAGAAGTATCTTTTTGTTCAAGCAAACTAGCAGCTACATATAAAGCATTTGGAATTGCCTTGAACATTTTTGTAACTGCTGTTTACTGATTAATGGCAGTTTCTGTACAAAGTACCAACAAGGGAAATTGGTACTGTCTCATGTTTGTCTGTAACTGTATTGGCTGTCAGACATAAATTGCAGATTCAGGAGTTTTCCACATATAATCACAGATTACCCAGTTCTAAATGGATGAAAATACTCCAGTTTCAGTTCTCCATTAAAAACCAATCTGTGTTTTGCAACTTACAAGAAAAATTTGGCTTTTTGAAAATAACAAATTTGTAAATGAGGATACAAAAAAAAGGAAGAAACTGCTCACTGCGAAATGCAGTGTTAATGGAAAATATGCCAATAATTGCCTTGTGTAATATGGCACTGCCATCATTCAATTATTCTGCAAGAGAGCAATCACTGTAACTTTGAGTCTTGTCATTACCTGATTTTAAAATGTGAAACACAACTTTTTTTTTAAAAATTGTGTAATTTAGACTATTTATTTTCAGAAAACTTAGCCTCATGATGTAATTAATTTTTTGAAGTTTCTGTTACATGTAACATTGTGCTTTTTCATACTGACTTTTTCTATTTATAAATGTATTTTGATGGGCAGTGATACAAAGTGTCTTAAAAGTTTCAATTGAAAAATTGGGCTTTAAAATTTGCCTAAAACTGCTGTATGTTATCAAAGCAATTCATACCATGGGCTTCAATCTTTATGGTGTATGCAATTTTCTATATTAATGTTAAACCATCATGCAAATGAACATAGGTCAATAAAAATTAAATACATTAGATAACTTATAAAATTAACACAAAAATAGATGTTTTGCAATGTGTCTTCCTTCAGTTTACAATGGATTGAAGCTTTTCTCAGTAAATTTCTGTAAGAAGATTATGTGTATCTGTTTCTCTGAGTTATCTTGCTACGTGGAACTATGAGATCACAAATTATTTTGTTAAATCTGACCATGTTTTTTTTTAAAGCATATTACGTTTTTTCTTTATGCAAAAATGTTCAGATGGGGATGGTTATTAATTGTTAATCGCACAATTAAACTATCTTTGTATAATAACAAAATATATTTGTTGTTTCTTTCTTCATTATTATTTACTATATTTTAAGGATAATTGTTTGTTTGCACATGTCCTCCTATTCTGCTGGCAATCTTTATATGCAATGTTTTTATCCTCCAACATACCTACATGAAAGAAGATTTTCATGTTAAAATAAGGTTGCCTAGCAGTTATTTCCAATGATAATCATAAATGAGGCGTATCTGAATAAGAACATAGGATCAGTCCAGTTAGGGGAAATGTAGACTGTGGGCTGATGACCAATTTTACTTTTGAGTGTAAGGATTATTGACTGCAAATAAACGTGGGATGTGGCTTTGGCGTACACACCCACTCCTAATGAAGTTTAAACTTTGGTGCTCATTGCCTATGATGAAAATTTCACATTAATCTTGTAAAATAGATCACAAACCCCAAAGGTCCTAGTACTGATCCATGAGGGACACTGCTAATCACAGACTTTCAATCAAAACTTCCACCACTATCCTCTGCCTCCTATCATAAAACCAATTTTGGATCCAATCAACTGGCTTACCTTGGATTCCTTGTGGCGTAACCTTGTAGACTAGCATACTGGGAAAGACCACGGCAAATGCTGTTTTAAAGTCCGTTTGGACAACATTCATAAATCTATTTTGTAATCCCTTCAAAAAACTCAGTCAAATTAGTGAGCAAGAATTTCCTCCACACAAAGACATGCAGAATATCCCTAATAAGTCCCTGCCTTTTCAAAATGTATAGAAACCCTATCCTTTAAAATCCACTCCAATAAATTCCCTACCACTGATGCAAGGATAGCTGAATGCTTATGATGACGATTTCACATTAAACATTTAAAAATAATACGGTTTAGAATTATTTAATGATTGATTGAATTAGACTTGCCACAGATCACAATGCTTCACCCGCTGAGTCTCTCCAGCATTTTTGTCTACAGCTCTAGATGTCAGCGGCTCTACATCGGTGAGACCAAGCGCAGGCTTGGCGATTGCTTCGGCGAACACCTCCGCTCGGTTCGCAATAACCAACCTGATCTCCCAGTAGCTCAGCACTTCAACTCCCCCTCCCATTCCGAATCTGACCTTTCTGTCCTCGGCCTCCTCCATGGCCAGAGTGAGGACCACCGTAAATTGGAGGAGCAGCACCTCATATTTCGCTTGGGCAATTTGCACTCTAGCAGTATGAACATTGACTTCTCTAATTTCAGGTAGTCCTTACTTTCTCCTCCTCTTCTCAGCTCTCCCTCAGCCCACTGGCTCCTCCTCTTCCTTTCTTCTTCCCCCCCCAAATATTGCCCAAGTATGTTCAGTTTGCAAATGCCAGCCTTATCCAATGCACCTAATTCCCATCCGATCAGCTTATTCTTTTTCATTAACAAGCGATGAAAGGTATTGTGAACTGTGCTATAAAATATTATTTGTCTTCTAATAATCCACACAGTCATAGAGTTGCACAGCACAGAAGCAGGCACTTCAGTACACCAGTACCATGCCGACCTTTTTGCCTATCTACACTGGCTATTTGTCTGCATTAGGACCATACCCTTCTATGACTTTCCTATGTAAGTGTCTGTCCAAATGTCTCTTATACATTGTGATTGTATTTGATTACATCAAAAACTCAAAGTCTTCAATGCAGGACAAATCAAATTCAAGAAAAACTTCTTCCCCGCTGTTATTAGACTCTTGAACGGACCTCACATATACTAAGGAGGATCTTGCAATCTTCCTCATTGCAGCATCTGCACTTTTTATTTTTTGTAGCTGTAACATTATATTCTGCACTTTATTTATAATTTATTTTCCACCATCAGTTATAACTCATTTATAGTAATGATCTGCCTGGATAGCACACAAAATAAAGATTTTCACTGTTTCTCAGTGCACATGATAATAATAAACCAATAGTATCACCAACCTCCTCAGACAGCACGTTCCACATATCAACCATTCTCTGTTAGAAAAAAATGTCCCAGATCCACTTTAAAATACCTTTCTCTGCTTAACCTTATGTCATCTTGTTCTTGATTTCCCTACCATGGAAAAAGGATTTTAGCTATCTAGTCAATTTATGCATCTTATAAAGTCATATGCCTCTATCGGGCCACCACGCATCCTCCTTAGCCCCAGAGAGAACAAGCCCAATCTATCCAATCTCTCCTCATAAGTAAACTTTTTCAATCTAGGCAACATCCTGGGGAATCACCTCTGCACTCTCTTCAATGCAACCACATCCTTCCTATATCCTTGCACACAATATTTAATTTCCTTTGCAATTCTTCAGTCCATGTCTGCTGTGGTTCAAGAAGCTCATTCTCTATCACCTTCACTACAGACACATATTCTGTCCTTATCAGGGTCAAGCAATAAGCACTGGCCTAACCAGCAATAACTATGCCATGTATTTTGGAAAAAATAGTTCTATACATCTTAACTGGTATTAATTATATTGCTTCGTCCACATTCTATTCCTGTTGATTTAAGTAACGCTCTATTGTTGAATGGCTTAAATATTGACAGGATAATGGATGAATCTGCCTGATAAAAGTGTTTCAAAATTACCACCCACACACAAACTAATTGATTAGTTCCAGTGTGGATAAATGAAATAATTACAGACGTGATTGACAGAATTGTTTATCCAGGTGTGTTTTCTTTGATTCAGTGTTGTATTTAACAGATACTAAAGTAATAAGTTTTCATTTAGTTTTTAAAAGAAGGCCTGCCTTTGTTCAAAACACAAAGTGATGGAGGAACTCAGCGGGGTTCATTTGGGGAGAAGAAAATCTTCTTACTCTTGGCAAATACTCAAGGGTCAGTTTTGCTCATCTACAAACATCATGTTAACAAAACTGAGCAACAGAGCCAGTGAGAAATGGCTGGCGTGTGCAGTTATTTAATGGCGATGTAATTTTTGGAATACATCAATGTAAGGATTAATTTTGAAAGCATTTTAATTAAAAATAATTTAAAATAAATATATGAATCAGGAGGTGGAAGCCAACAACGAAATCCAGCCAATTACATATTTAATGTTTATTTTTAATGGTTGTATTCAGCAAGTAAATGTAACCCTGGCAGCAATGAAGATAGAAGAATGTTCAAGGATTGAGTTACATGGAGTAAAAAACAAATTATTGGAGGAACGGGTTTGGCAGCACTGTGATTGGAAATGGATAGATGACATATTGCATCTTTAGACTGATGTGCAGAGGCAGAATTCCTAGCAGAAAGAGGAGAGGGGGATGGTGGCCCAAGTGAAAGAAGGAACCAGGTACAGAATCAGGTATTGATTGGAAGATGAATAACGATAAAAATTGACATCATAATACAAATAGAAATCCCTGCCATCAGTCACGTTCTATCCAATTCACACCATGAAAACACACTAATGCACAAATACCTGTATTCAATCAAATAAAGACACAAAGTGCTGGAGTAACTCAATGGGTCAGGTAGCATATCTGGAGAACAGGGATAGGTAACGCTTCGGGTTGGGACCCTTCTGCCGATTGATTACAGTAGGGGGGAAGAATGCTCAGAGGAGCAGGGTAAAGCCTGGTGAGTGATAGGTGGATAAAAGTGAGGGGGAGTTTTGATAGGCTGATGCCAGTTGGGCAAAGGCCAGTTATAACAAGACAAAAGGTGTGTTAAGGATTGAAGAAGTGCGAATTGTGAAGCCAGAGGAGAGAATATATGTGGAAGGGGAGAAATAGATGTGAGCCCACGTAGGGCACAGGGAAGAGGGGGTTGGGAGGGGTGGGGAGGGGGGGGGGGGGGGCAGGAGGAAGGGAAAATAAAGAAAAGGCAGGGTTGTTTGTAGATTAGTATCCAAAATAGGATAATTCACTGTTCATACCGTTATGTTTATATACGTTTATTGCCACGTGTACCGAGGTACAGTGAAAAGCATTTGCTTGCATGCTATTCAGTCAGAGGAAAGGCCCTACGTGATTACAATCGAGCCATCCACAGTGTGTAGATTCAGGATAAAGGGAATCACATGTGGTGCAAGATAAAGTCCCGTAAAGTCAGATTAAAGATAGTCCAAGAGTCTCCAATGAAGTAGATGGTAGCTAGTTGCTGATAGGATGGTTCAGTTGCCTGATAACAGCTTGGAAGAAACTGTCCTTGAATCTGGGGCACGTCCTTGATTATACTGGTGGCCTTGTCGAGGCAGCGTGAAGTGTAGATGGAGTCAATGGAAGAGATGTTGTGTAATGGTTTGGGCTGCATTGGAATCAAACTTGATGTTAATCCTTTACATCAGCAAGACAAGTTTAGACTGGACGACCGTTGTGCCAAACACTAGCATTCTGTCCACCATGGCCTGCTGGAGCTCTCAACTTCTAATCATTTTAGCCCCCATCTCATTTCCATATCGCCTCTTCTGTCCTTGGCCTTCCGTAAGGTCTGAATGACAATAAAGGTAATTCTAATTCTAATTCTAATTCTAATTCATTATTGCCAGAGAGAGGCCACGCACAAAATGGAAGAACAGCACCTTATATTCCCATTGGGTAGCTTAAAACCCAACGGCATGAACATGTCAGTCTGAGGAAGGGTTCCCATTCCTTCTCTCCAGAGATGCTGCTTGTTCCGCTGTGTTACTCCAGCATTTTGTGATTTAAATCAGCATCTGCAGTTCTTTCCTACACAGGCATGAAGATTTAATTCTCCAATTTCAGGTTAAACGCCCCAACGTTCCTTCTCTTTGCCCCTTTTCCAGGGTTACGTCTGCGCCCGGGTGCTTTTAGAAAGGGACTACGCGCCCTCCACGGGCGCTCTGGGGGATTGCCGAGACCGCTGGGCACTGCGGGGGGTGGAATGTATCCTCAATAAGGATGGGGAAATAGTTATTTAATATTTAAGAATATTTGTTTATTTTGTATTTATGGTGGTGGGTTTGTTTGTATTTTTGTAAATATTTGATTTAAATTATTTTGGGTTAAAAAAAATCCTTCACCGGTGCACCGACCCCCACCCCACCATCTTCCACAACTGCCGTCATCCTGCCCCTTTCTCTTTCTGCATACACTTCCCACCCCCTAGTCCCATGTTTCCCTTTTATTCCCCCTCTTTCCCCACCCTCTGACCCCTTCCACCCATTTCCATTGCGTCACTTTTCACACATTTCTTTCCTTATTTGTCACCCTCTTGTCTCATTTTCACCTCGCACCAGTGTCACTTACTCCACCCATCGGCCAACCACACCTACTCCTCCCACACCCCCATGCCTGCACCTGTATTCATCTACCAGGGTCTACTCCACCCCCATCTGTCTTTTCCAGGTTTCTCCTGCCCCAACCTACTCCATTATTCCAAAGAACCTGAAACATTGTCTATCCATCCCCTTCCCATATGTGGCCTGACCCGTTGAGTTGCTCTAATATTTTATTTTTTATTGTACATAATGTACTAGATTAGGTATAAAATCAAAATGGAATCCAGTTCCAAGGAAAATAAAGAGAGCAATGTTTGCATTGTTTTGTAATCATACTTAGTGAAATTGGGGTGGTGTTCCTCTACCAGAGATAAAATTTCATTCCAGATTTACTGATATTTTTTAAATTTTTAAATGGTAAACAAAATATTGAAGAATGAATCATTCCAGCCAAATACACAAGAAAGTCTAGCTGGCAGTCGTAACAGCTTAGCTCTGATGGAACAATTAAATTATCAGTATTCATTCACTCGGGAATTTCTAGAAAACCCACAAGATTTTTGTCTCTTAATTACAAATGAAGGCATATTTAAATTACAGTATTAGAGGATTCTTTTCTCCAGTGGTATCTTTTGATTGTAAGTAGCTGTCACAAGCTGAACTGGATAACGGGAAAGGTATTTCAGATTTTATCATATTATTTATCTCTTAATATTACCAACTAAGCATACCGACGAACTAGAATAGATTGAGCAATCACAAAGAAGCCAAAACAATCAGCATGCAAAAAGTACAACATTGTAAAGCCTGTTGAAAAATTATCATTGTGTAACTCATGGATAAAAGCAAGGTACTAGATGCTGTGCCTAATTTTACAACGCATATGTCAAATGTACAAGGTGCATTATTATGTTTTACATGAGAACATTAATTTCAATTATAGAATTCATCATTGTGAATGATGAATTCTTCCTTCCCCTATCACTCCTTTCCCTCCCCCTTCTCAGTTCTCCCACAGTCCTACTGTCTCTTCCTACTTCTTTTCTCCCCCCCCCCCCGACATCAGTCTGAAGAAGGATCTCGACCCGAAATGTCGCCTTTTCCTTCTCTCCATAGTTGCTGCCTCACCCGCTGAGTTTATCCAGCATATTTTGTCTAACTTAATCATTGTGATAAACTATTGCAGCAACTATGTGAAGAAAAAAAAGAGCAGAAAGCAAAAGGGAGAGTATAGGTACAGGAAAAGCTGAGATACCAGGAACTGCAGATGCTTGAATTTTGAGTAAGACACAAAGTCCTGGAATAATTTAGCAGGTGTAAGTGCTGGCATAGACGAGGTTCCTCATTCCCTCCCACCCCCACCATCCACCACAATCAGTCTGAAGAAAGGTCGCAATCCGAAAAGTTGCCTATCCATTCCCTCCACATTCCTAACCTGCCAGACCTGTTGAGTTACTCCACCACTTTGTGTTTTACAGGAAAAGAGGAATTGTTTATTATCGCCAACCAATCTAATGAATGCGCACCTAAAGGGCTGCACTGAGGAGAATGTTGCTTCTTCACAACTTGCCTCTTAATGTTAGCGGTCAGCTCCCTGTGTACACTTTGGCCGGGGTGAGGAGAGCAAGGCACAATAATGGAGAAGGTGTGATGGTTTGCACTCTCATAGCTGCTGTAAATGTAAACGGAAGCAGCACTCATAGCTCAGTGATGCACAGTGAAGGCCAAAGAGATTTCATGAGGTAATGAGAAATACTTTTTTTAAATGACTCCAACAACGCAAACAAAGATTTAGAGAACTAAGCCAATGTAGGAGTTTTTTAATTAAACTTCTCTTGAATTCCCATGAAACTAATAAATAAATGAAGAATTTTAACATTTATTGCAGGCATGTGTATATCCGAATATTTTTGTGTTTACTATAGATTATTTGGATTTCGGATAAACATTATGCATTGCAGTGAATTGAAGGACTGAAGGAAGGTGGCACAAAACTGGGTCACCATTTAACATTCTACCCCTGATACACTTTGGACTTGAATCTGCCCCAATATACAGCAAACACAGAAGGGTAGATAACTCCTTTCCCCACTGCTCTTATACCCCCTCCACTCGATCACTCACTGCCATAGTCCCACCTCTCTATTCTATCCATCCTGATGCCATCACCACACAGAGATTTACCTGCCCTGTATTTTTCCTTTATTGTTTAATAATTTTAGTTAACAAAAATCTTAACACTGTTAGAATGAAGTGTAACAATTGACCTTGCATTAATCGCTACTTGCAGAAATGAATCATTGTTACCTTCCAGGGGATTCTGGAAACCAGGTATTCATTTTAGTTTAAGAGTTCAGAAAGATGCTGATATTCAAGTTAAAATCCGTGGAATTTATGGGCAAATGAAAACTCAGAATATAACTTCAGAAACTCATTGAGCCAATAGACAATTAATAGCTTTTCTTTACCTGAATATTAAAATCATCATTGCCACTACCAACTATTGTTGAACAATTGTTAATTCTGCCTGTTTTACAAAATTCTACAGATGTTGGTGCAAAGTTATGTGGATCATTGGAGCATAACATTTTACGGCAGACCAGCCTGTCTGTCCATGCTAACCAGATTTGAGCCATGTAGGTTATTTTCGCTCTCATCACTCAGTTCATAGCCTTGTGGGCTATGATCTTTCAATGATTATCCAAAATTCAGGTTAAATACGATGAGCCAATCCATTCCCACTATTCTTTCAGCCACTAAATGCCAGAGACCCATTATAATTTGGCTGAAATTTTTTGTCAACTCCCTTCCTGTCTTTCTGCTAATTACGTTAACTTAAACCTAATTCCATTATTTATAAGCTCTTTTGCCAAGGTAAATAAATCCTTCCTTTTTGCCCCCTCTTGGCCCATCATTATCTTCTGCACCTCCAAAAATGCCATCTCATTCTATTTAGTTCCAAAGAAGTCAATTCCAGTCCATGTGTTTCGTCCTTGTAACTATAAATCTCCAGCTTCGACAACACGCAAGTAAAATTAAATGTTGCTCAACTCTGACATTTTGCTTTATTTGCACCTGATTGCAGCATCTGCAGTCTTTTGTGACTCCAATCTTAAAAAATATTACCATTCCTGTATTTGGGTACTATCACATATTTTCTGTAATGGGATTAACTGAACTATGCATAATATTTTAGGTCAGGCCTAACTGGAGTTTAATACAGTTCAATAATATTTCCTTAACTCTCATATCCTGCAGTACAGGTGATAAAGCTTAGATTCCTTCTTAACCACCTGATCTACGTCCTGCTACCTTTAGGGATCAGTGGGGATGCACTCCTAGATACCTCTGTTCTTTAACATCTTACTATTGACCATGCTTGTTTCATCAGTTGGACATTGAGTATAAGAGTCAGGAAGTCATGTTTGAAGTTTTATGGGACCATGGTTAAACCGCATTTGGAGTATTTTTCAGTTCTGGTTTCCCTACTACGGGAAGGAAGTGGAGGCTTTGGCGAGGGTGCAGAAGAGGTTTACCAAATGCTGATCTCATACTTTTTATCCTTTCACCTCTGACTTTTGTCCAACCATCTGCAATTCATAAAGCCCCCTCACCCGTGTCCACTTATCACTGGCCAGGCTTTGCCCCACCCCAGCATTCTCCCCCCACTACAATCAGTGTGAAGAAGGGTGAAGGGTTTCGGCCCAAAACGTTGCCTATTTCCTTCGCTCCATAGATGCTGCTGCACCCGCTGAGTTTCTCCAGCACTTTTGTCTACCTTTGATTTTCCAGCATCTGCAGTTCCTTCTTAAACACTCCTGACTGGAAATGTTGCCTATCCATGTTCTCCAGCGATATTGCCTGACCCACTGATGTACTCCAAGACGTTGTGTCTTTTTTGGTAAACCAGCATCTGCAGTTTCTTGTGTCTACATTTTACCAGGATACTGCCTGGCTTAAAGATTGAAAAGACTAGGCTAAAGATTGAAAAGACTAGGCTTGTATTCAATGGAGTTAAGAAGGATGAGGGGGAATCTTATAGAAACATATACAATTATAAAAGGACTTGTCAAGCTAGATGCAGGAAAAATGTTCCCAATGTTGGGCGAGTCCAGAACCAGGGGCCACAGTCTTAGAATAAAGGGAGGTCATTTAAGACTGAGGTGAGAAAAAACGTTTTCACCCAGAGAGTTGTGAATTTGTGGAATTCCCTGCCACAGAGGGCAGTGGAGACCAAGTCACTGGATGGATTTAAGAGAGAGTTAGATAGAGCTCTAGGGGCTAGTGCAGTCAAGGGATATGGGGAGAAGGCAGGCACGGGTTATTGATAGGGGATGATCAGCCGTGATCACAATGAATGGCAGTGCTGGCTCGAAGGGCCGAATGGCCTCCTCCTGCACCTATTTTCTATGTTTCTATGAGTGGGTGTTAACTATAAGCAGAGGTAGGACAAACTTCCATGTATTTCCTTGGCTCATTTGCCCTCCCCTCCCCCAAAATAAATACTGAATAGGACACTGGTCAGAATGCATATGGATTACAGTATTGTGAACAGTTTTGAGCCCCATATCTGAGGACGGATGTGCTGATGTTGGAGAGGGTCCAACAGAGATTTATAAGAATGATCCTGGGGATAATTGGATTAATACATGATGAGCATTTGATGGCACTGGGCCTGTAGTTAAGGGGGGATCTCATTGAAACCTACCGAATAATGAAAGGCCTTGATAGAATGGAGGTGGAGAAGACATTTCCAGTAATGGGAGAGTTTAATACCCAGAGGGCACAGCCTAAGAATAAAAAGACGCACCTTTAGAAAGGAGATGAAGTGGAATTTCTTAGCCATAGGCTGTGGAGGCCGTCATTGGGTATTTTATAGCCAAGATTGATAGAACAATAATGGTTATGGGGAGAAGGCAGCTGAATGAGGTTGAGAGGGAAAGATTGCCAAGACTGGGGCAATTGTACTGGTGTACAATTTTGGTCGCCTAATTATAGGAAGGATGTCAACAAAATAGAGAGAGTACAGAGGAGATTTACTAGAATGTTGCCTGGGTTTCAGCAACTAAGTTACAGAGAAAGGTAGAACAAGTTAGGTCTTTATTCTTTGGAGCGCAGAAGGTTAAGGGGGGACTTGATAGAGGTCTTTAAAATGATGAGAGGGATATACAGAGTTGACGTGGATAAGCTTTTCCCACTGAGAGTAGGGAAGATTCAAACAAGAGGACATGACTTGAGAATTAAGGGACAGAAGTTTAGGGGTAACATGAGGGGGAACTTCTTTACTCAGAGAGTGGTAGCTGTGTGGAATGAGCTTCCAGTGGAGGTGGTGGAGGCAGGTTCGATTTTATCATTTAAAAATAAATTGGATAGTTATATGGACGGGAAAGGAATGGAGGGTTATGGTCTGAGTGCAGGTAGATGGGACTAGGGGAGAATACGTGTTCGGCACGGACTAGAAGGGCCGAGATGGCCTGTTTCCGTGCTGTAATTGTTATATGGTTAAAGGGTAATGGTTGCAAGGTGGAGCAGATTCGATGGGTTGAATGGCCTAATTCTGCTCCTAAACTAAACTAAACCAAAGTGTTCTCTGATGTTAAGCACTTGTTATCAGCCCGAATCTCTCCTTTTTTGCCTTATTCCACTCTTTATGTTCCTGTGACATAAGAAAAATTACCATAATGCTCTGTAATTCAATGCATGAAATAATAAAGCATAATTCCAGGGCTAACATTTTCTATGACAAATTATAATTCTACTTCCATAACAGGTCCGGGATTAAAATTAGGCCACTTAGCAGGGTAAAGATCAGCAATTATGCTTCTCGATTAAAGATTAGCACTGAATCACATGCTGTCTGTACTACGGTGGGCGGGTTTTCTCCGGGCGCTCCGCTTTCCTCCCACATTCCATATACGTGCAGGTTTGTAGGTTAATTGTCTTCTTTAAATTGTGCCTAATGTGTAGGATACAAATAGTGCACAGGTGATCGCAGGTCGGCATGGACTCAGTGGGCCGAATGTCCAGTTTTGATGCTGTATCTCTAAACTTAACTATTCAAAAGGGGTAGCAAGTCTTAAGAATTCACTGAGTAAAGAAGCTTCTCCAGAATTCTATATTGGATTTATCAGTAACTATTTTATAAACGTTATTCCCTTATCATGTATCTGTACACTGTGAATGGCTCGATTGTAATCATGTATTGTCTTTCCGCTGACTGGTTAGCACACAACAAAAGCTTTTCACTGTACCTCGGTACACCTGACAATAAACTAAAACTGAATTTGATCTCAGTTCCACCACATCTGAAAACATGCATCCATCCTCTTAAAACTTAACGGCCACCCCTCAGCTTTTTCTTTCTCTGAGTTCTTACTTCTATCTTCTTCTTCTTATCGAGTCCACACACGAGATTAGAAGTTGTTCAGCCAGAGCTGAACACACTCCTCGGCATCTGCATACAACGGTGTCTGTCTTGTAGCTTCCTGGGCTTCATGTGCTTGGTGGTGGAAAGATTGGTGGAAACAGGGCCGCGACGTGAACGCTCTTTCCTTGACTTCTATCTTAACATTGTAAATCTTAATTCCACTGTCATCACTGCATTTATATTTGCTTTTTCTAACATGATGATCCAAACTGTGGTGTGCTGCTATATGTGGGCGAGGCAAAAGCAAAAGAGATTAAGATTGATCTATCAAATAACAAGTTTATTATAATGATTCTTAATTTAATTTGACTATTAAGGGATCTCATTTCACTCATAGGACTTCTATTTATTCTGAGTGTTAAAGCTATTGCACACACTAATTGTGTGTTAAGGTGTAGTAATTTTGTTAGCATTAATCGAGTGGGCACTAACCTTTGCCCACACTTCCAAAAGTGCTCCTGAGAGTAATCATACGTTATCACACTGATTTAATGCTAATATTTTTTTAGCTTGTTAAGCAGCAATTAAAATAAATCCATAATCTTACTCAGAGTTTATATGATTCACATTGGGATCATACAATGGATGGCAGGGTAAACATATTCCGGGACACAGACAGAATCAAGGAGTGTGCAAGGGTAGAAGCCTGTGGGACATACACTTTTTTGTAGGATTTTTAACAATGTTTTCTTTTTGACATTTTTTGCCAATTTAGAATTTTACAAATGCAATCATTAAAGTTCAGAATTGTTGCCCTCCATAAATACTTACACCAACTTCCCTGTCACATTCTGGGGCACACACTCACCCAACATGACCGGCCAGGAAGCTGAAGGGGGTAGGGTTGGGAAAGTGATACTGATGATTAAACTGTATTCCTTGGAGCACAGGAGGCTGAGGGGTGATCGTGTACAAGTGCATGCGGGGAACAGATTGGGTGCAACTTCTTCAAACACTAGGCAGTGGGTATATGGAACGAGCTGCTAGAGGAAGTAGTTGGGGCAGGTACAATAACAACATTTAAATGACATTTGGACAAGTGCATGAATAAGAAAGGTTTAGAGGGATATGGGCTAAACGCAGGGAATGAGACTAGTTTGAATAGGGCATCTTGGTCGGTAGGAGTGGTTGGGCCAAAGTATCTGTTTCTGTGCTGTATAACTAAGTTACTAAATTCGGCATGTTTCCTGCGACTCTTACAAACCTCCTCAGTTGCATGATAAAAAGCAACCATTTGGGATAATGGGAAGATGTGACTGGTGGTGGTATTACATTGGAGGTGACGGACATGTCAGAGAGTGATGTTCGATACAAAATGCTGGAGTAACTCAGCGGGACAGGCAGCATCTCTGGAGAGAAGGAGTGGGTGACGTTTCGGGTCGAGACCCTTCTTCAGAGAGTGACGTTGGATGTGAAGCTGCATTGGCGACACCAAGCATAGACTCGGCAACTGCTACATCCATCTTGCAACCATTTTGAGCACACCAGAAATACTTAGCAGGTTGGTTAGCACGTGTACTGTGAGGAGCAGAGTTAAGGGGCTGTCCCACTTGGGCGACCTAATCTGCGAGTTTAGAAGAGTGTTTACGACCTTCAAACTCGCAGCATGGTCGACACGTGGTCCTAGGAGGTCCTATGAGGTCTCTGGAACGCTCCTTCATGCTCGAGGGAAGTCAACTAGGTCGCGGGAAAAATGTCAGCATGTTGAAAAAATTTCCGCAAGTAAAATTTGGTCGGCATGGCTTTTTTTAACTCGTAGTGCAGTGGAGTTCTATGTTCGCTCTTCTGGGTGAGATGCTAACTGCATTTCATTGTCTCTGTATTGTACACTGCACAATGACAATAAAGATTGAATCTGAATCTGAATCTGAGTGGGGTCGCTATTTAGTTACAGGCAGTCGAGGGCAGCCGTAGGCAATCTCCTTCACTGACCGGGCATTCTGATTGGCTCATTGGTGTTTTCAGGACCAAGGAAGACCTACCAGTAGGTAAAATGCCCGCTAAACTTTATTATACTTCTTAAGTGTCTCCACTCCTTCTCCCCCATTCTCTCCCCTTCTCCCCCCCCTTCTTATTTTTTACTTTTCCAAGGATAATATTCAGCAAAAATGCATAATATATCAAATCAAAAACACATTACAAAGGTTACAATACATCAAGCAAACATTATAATACAATGATGCAGTCATTATTTACAATGCTCTCGACCCCACGCAGTGACCAGCGTTCACGGAAGGCCTCCAGAGTCCCTGTGGGACACCGCATGTTCCCTCTCTAGGGACACGAGAGCACGGACGTAGGCCCGGAAGAGGGGCAGGCAGTCGACTTTGGCATGACCATCGACTGCCTGCTGCCTGGACCCGCGAATGACCATCTTGGCCAGGCCCAGGAGCAAACCGACAGGGAGGTCCCACCCACCATATCGGCTCTTCCCACTCCCTGCCTTGTGTCCAAACACCAGGATCGTAGGATAAAATGTAACCAAAACTTGAGGAACAACCCCTTCAGATATTGGTACAGGGGCAGCAACCTCTCACACTCCATATACACGTGGAACACGGTCTCTTCCTCACTGCAGAAAATACAGGCGACCGGCAAGCCCGTGAACCGACTCAAAAGTTTATTACACGCCACCGCTCTGCAACACTCTCCACCCCAGGTCCCCAATGTAAAGGGGGATGACTCCCTTGTAGAGAGCTCTCCACTGGGGACCACCCCCGCCTTCAGGTAGTAACACGGACCGCCAAGGTGTATCCAGACGGAAGACGAAGGCAAGGAGGTGCAGAATGTGCAGGAGCATTTTGTACAGTATGCGTCTCTTCGCATCACGAAACGGCACGTTGGGCATCTCGGAAAGGCGGCACAAGTTGTGTGGAGCCGGCGCCCGAGAAATATCCCGGAGCCTAGGCCCGATGAGTAAATCCGACGGAGTGGGGGTAAGCTCAGTCAATACCACTCTAAGCACACGCCTCTCCTAGACACCCCCCATGACAGAGTGAGGACCGGCCACCCCCGCAGCCATAACACCTCCCTCCCCCTGTGGAGCATCACGCTGGCTGAAAACAACCAAGTTCCGCACTCTTAGCACATCTAGGCAAACCACGTAAGGCGGGTTGACTGATGCCCGCCACCGGGAGCCGCAAAACCCCCCTTAGCAACGACTTTGACGGAAAAAATACGTGGCCAGAGCATGCCCCTTCTCTCTCCTTCTCTCCCCCTCTCTCCTTCTCTCACCCCCTCTAAAGGACTTACCGTTATTGTGCAGCCGTTTTACCTTCATCGCGGGAGTGAATTTCAGACAGCGCTCCCCCGTTTTCCTGCCCCCGCCGTTGGTGTGTGTGTGTGTGTGTGTGTGTGTGTGTGTGTGTGTGTGTGTGTGTGTGTGTGTGTGTGTGTGTGTGTGTGTGTGTGTACTTGTCAGTACAACTCACCCAGAGAGTTGTGAATTTGTGGAATTCTCTGCCACAGTAGGCAGTAGAGGCCAATTCACTGGATGAATTTTATAATGAATTTAAGTTAGATAGAGCTCTAGGGGCTGGCGGAATCAAGGTGTATGGGGAGAAGGCAGGCACGGGTTATTGATTGTGGATGATCAGCCATGATCATATTGAATGGCGGTGCTGGCTCGAAGGGGCAAATGGCCTCCTCCTACACCTATTTTCTATGTTTCTAAATTTTCTATGTGAATATATAGAAACATAGAAACATAGAAAATAGGTGCAGGAGTAGGCCATTCGGCCCTTCGAGTCGGCACCGCCATTCAATATGATCATGGCTGATCATCCAACTCAGTATCCTGTACCTGCCTTCTCTCCATACCCCCTGATCCCTTTTGCCACAAGTGCCACATCTAACTCCCTCTTAAATATAGCCAATGAACTGGCCTCAACTACTTTCTGTGGCAGAGAATTCAGAAGCAGTGTTTCCCAAAGTTGCGTACCCCTGGGGGTACGTGAAAGATCTTCAGGCAGTATGCGGCAGATTTTAAGCCGAATACCAATCTGACGCCGAATGGACACGACGTCAAAAAGCTGCAAAAAATATATAGATGTTTTAAAGTGTTTCAGTCTTTCATACCTATTTATCATTTCGGCTTCATGTGCATTCGGCGTCAGATTGTTTTTCGGCTTAAAATTTGACGGGGAATGAATATGACGTTGGAAAGCCTCTGTGGCAATTGCAGCAGCTTGGAGTCATTGCCACCATTTTACAAACGCAAGCTCAAGCTCCCCCTCACCCTCCCGTCTCCCCCCGGTCAGTGGTGTGATGGACACGGGGGTCTGGACCAATTGCTGACCTTTGTCGATGACTCACATGGTATTGGACCAATCCCGTCCCCGGAGACGTCATGTCCGTTCGGCGGGTTTTCGACATCATGTCCGTTCTGCGTCTTGTCCGTTCGGCGTTGTGTCCATTCGTCGTTGTGTCCATTCGGCGTCGTGTCCGTTCTGCGTCTTATCCGTTCGGCGTTGTGTCCGTTTGGCTTTGTATCCTTTCGTCATCGTGCCCGATCGGCTTTGTGTCCTTTCGGCGTCATGTCCGTTCGTTTTCTTGGCTTTTCGGCGTGATGTACGTTCGGTATCTTGGCTTCCACTTCTTGGCTTCGGCTTCTTGTCCTTCTATGTCCCGTCCAGGTACCGAGTGGGTGAGTGGGCGAATGAGTCGGTGAATGAGTGGGTGAGTGAGTGGGTGAGTGAGTGAGTTGGTGAGTGAGTGATGAGTGAGTGGGCGAATGAGTCGGTGAATGATTGGGTGAGTGAGTGGGTGAGTGAGTGGGTGGATGAGTGAGTGGGTGAGTGAGTGGGTGAGTGAGTGAGTGAGTGAGTGAGTGAGTGAGTGAGTGAGTGAGTGAGTGAGTGAGTGGGTGTGTGGGTGAGTGAGTGAGTGGGTGAGTGAGTGAGTGAGTGAGTGAGTGAGTGAGTGAGTGAGTGAGTGAGTGAGTGAGTGAGTGAGTGAGTGAATGAGTGAGTGAGTTGGTGTGTGGGTGAGTTGGTGTGTGGGTATGTGTGGGTGTGTGTGTGTGAGTGTGTGCCCGTTCTTCGATGGACTGGCCATGTCATCCACATGTCCAATACACATCTCCCAAAACCAATCCTGTACTCTCAATTGAAGGAATGTCGGCGAGCCCCCGTCGGGCCAAAGAAACGCTTCAAGGACTACATCAAGAACAGGTCTGAAGAAATTCTACATCACATTGAGCAACTGAGAGCATATTGCACTCGACAGACGCTCCTGGAGGAAATCCATGCAGGAAGGAGCTGCACGTCATGAAATGGTACTACTCCGTGTCGCAGAGACAAAGCGACAGCACCGTAAGGAGAGAGAGAAGGGGGCTTGACGAGTAACAACCACCGCCATTCTCCACTGCCCACGTTGCACCAAGATGTGTGGATCGCAGATCGGCCTCTACAGACATCTGCAGACCCACAAGTAGACAACCCTATGGAGAGGAGAGGACAGTCATACTCGTTTTGAGTGACTGCCGATGGGGGGGGGGTCTGTCTGTCTGTCTGTCTGTCTCTAAAAGTCGTGTGTGTGTGTGTGTGTGTGTGTGTGTGTGTGTGTGTGTGTGTGTGTGTGTCTGTCTGTCTGTCTGTCTGTCTCTAAAAGTCGTGTGTGTGTGTGTGTGTGTGTGTGTGTGTGTGTGTGTGTGTGTGTGTGTGTGTGTGTGTGTGTGTGTGTGTGTGTGTGTGTGTGTGTGTGTTCGGTCGATCCAGCTCGAGGCTTTCCAGGCGAGTGCCCTCGAGCTGGAAGGTCGAAGACATTCTTGTTAACTCGCGGATTAGATCTCCCAAAGGGACAGCCCCTTTAACATTTTAGGTTGATGACATTCTCAACATTATCTGTTTCGTTTCTGATTTCCAGCACCTGCTGTATTCTTTTTGGCATTTCTAAGCCTTATGTTTCTCTTGCTCCTCTACCATATTCTACCAGGTTAGTTGAACATTGAAAAGTATGGGGCAGGAACAGGTCCTTCGGCCCACAATGAGTTGCCAAAGAATAGGATGGCAGAGAGTTGCAGCTGGTAGAAACATAGAAACATAGAAAAATAGGTGCAGGAGTAGGCCATTCGGCCCTTCGAGCCTGCACCGCCATTCAATATGATCATGGCTGATCATCCAACTCATTATCCTGTACCTGCCTTCTCTCCATACCCCCTGATCCCTTTAGCCTCAAGGCCCACATCTAACTCCCTCTTAAATATAGCAGCTGCCTCACCGTGCCAGAGATCTGAGTTCGATCCTGACCTCTGGTGCTGTCTGTGTGGAGTTTGCACATTCTTTTCTTTTTGAGTTTAGAGGTACAGCATGGAAACAGGCCCTTCAGCCCATCGAGCCCACACCAACTGTCAATCACCCATTCACACTAATTCTATGTTATCACACTTTCGCATCCACTCCCTACACTCTAGGGGACAATTTTTACAGCGCGGCAATTAACCTAAAAAAACGCACATCTTTGGAATGTGGGAGGAAACCGGAACAACTGGAGGAAAACCACATGGTCACAGGGGGAAGGTGAAAATTCCATGCACACAGACAACACCTGAGGTCAGGATTGAACCCGTGTCTCTTGCACAGTGAGGCAGCAACTCTACCGCTGAGCCACTATGCCACCCTTTTTTTACATTTATATCATGAAATTTAGATTATGGTCCGTACACTGAAGGTAAGAGTTATTATACTCCCTATGACCATGTCGGTTTCCTCCAGGTGCTCTGGTTTCTCCCCACATCCCAAAGACGTGCGGGTTTGTCGGTTAATTGGCCTCTGTAAATTGCCCGTAGTGTGCAGGGAATGGAATCAAAAGTGGGATAACATAGAACTAGTGTGAAGGAGTGATCAATGGTTGGCATGGACTCGGTGACTGAAGGGCTTGTTTCCATGCTGTATCTCTAAATTAAACAAAAACAAAAACTAGTTGATTTCTGTGGAGTCTTAGTCCAAATAGAGTTTGTTGCTTCAAATCCTCTGCATAATGTGTTAGATTTGCAGGATTTAGTGTGCCAGATGTTTAAGGGATTTGATTTGAGTTTAGGTTTAGGATTATCATTGTCACATGTACCGAGGTATAGTGAAAAGCTTTGTTTTAAATGCTATCCAAACAGACCAGATATACCATATATAAATACAATCGTCAAACTCGAGTATAATGGATAGAGCAAAGGGGAAGATACAGAATGCAGAATATAGTTCTCGGCATTGTAGTGCACTGTAGCACATCAGTGCGTCGGTTCCATATAATTTGTGAGACTTGTTCATTGTTCTCAGCACAGGTAGTGAACATTACTCTCAGAGCACAGTATGACAAGAAGAATAACCACAAGAATGACCACAAATGGCCAGGCAATCGTCTGGAAGCGAGAGGAAGGTGAGGGAGGAAGGACCCACAGCAGGTATCCATGTCCACCAAAGATTGTCTGATGCGGGTTCGATCATGACCTCAGGTGCTGTTTCTGTGGAGTTTGCACATACTTGCTGTGACTGAGTGGATTTGCTCTGGATGCTCCGGTTTCCTTCCACAACCCAGTGACGTATAGATTTTGTAGTTAATTTGCAACTGTAGATTGCCCCAGTATGTAGGAAGTGGATGAGAAATTGAGATAACATAATATTTGTGTGAATGGGACTCGGTGGACCGAAGAGCCTGTTTACATGCTGTATCTCTAAACTAAACTAAATCAGCAATATGCAAGTCAACTTTGGTATTCTATGGCAATCCCTGAGGTCTGCGGCAAGCAATAAACAGTGAGGAAGATAGTAGTCGACTTCAAGGGGACACTAACAGGCTGGAGGAATGGGCAGTCACATGGCAGATGAAATTTAATTCAAAGAAATGTGAAGTTACATATCTTATTAGGAAGTAGAAGGAATAACAATTTAAAGTAAATAGTACAATTTTAAAGTGGGTGCAGAAATATTCAGGCCTTGGAGGTGTATGTGTGCCATTCATTGCATACCAATCATGGACAAGTTGAGAAGGCTGTTAAAAAAGCATATGGGATCCGTGTTTTTATTACCAGAGATATAGAGTACAAAGCAGATAAGTTGTGCTAATAAAACCCCTGTTGAGAGAGTTGTAATGATCTGGAATATACTGCCTGAAGAGGTGATAGAAGCAGATTCAACGGTAATGTTCTAAAGAGAATTAAATGGAAGAAAATTACACAGTCTAGTGGAAAGAGCAGGGAAATGGGACAAATTGGATAACTCTATCAGGAGCTGGCACAGGCACCATGAGCCAAATGGTCTCCTTTTGTATTATGATGATGTTAATGACGTCCTGCCATTTAGATCAGTCGGACCCCTGCATCCCCAGCCCTGCCAGATTCTTCAGCCATTTTAAGCTTTACCCACTGCTTCCCACGCTCGCCTGCAATTGTCTTCTGCATTACTACAAATTCAGCCGTAAATCCAGCATTTAGGAACGCAGTAATTGCACGAATCTTTTAATCTCATTGACCATGCATGTCACCAAGGTGTAATGTGGACATACGAGCTTTCTAACACATGGCTATTCAGAGATTCACAAATAGCTGCTATCATCAGATTATTAAACTATCATCAGAGCAGGTTTCTTCAAATTAACCATCTGCATCCAATATTTTGCAAGATGGTTTGGTAAATGATATATATTTTTTAAAAGGTCACTTGTTCTGTTTTCAAACACGGGGATATATTGTTCCCTCTCTTCTCTGTTGTGTTATGTCTTCTGGCAGGTGGTCACTGTTTCAGCTAGAGAAAGCCAGAGGAGGAATATCATCTGCAACATGGCTTTTTAGCTCCAATTACATTTTTTAAATTTGAAAAAAAAAGACTTTTTCATTTGTTTGTTTCTTTCCATTTGCCGCATATTGGATGCATCATCCCTATTACCCTGAGGGTATAGTCTGTTAAATGTAAATGCATTTTCAGAATCCTGCATGTTGATTTTAAAGCCAATTTAGTCAAATTTATTCCAGATATGTCTTTAATGGATATGAAACTTAGACCTCTTATTTCTTTCTGACCTCGATGTACAGTGTGCATTCACCACTTAGCTGGTTAGCATTGTGATAGCAAACATATTGAAAGTGGTAAAATAACTCGGTGTAAGACTCTCTGGGGATTTGCAATTGAATGAATCTCTCCAGGGTATGGCCTGTTGGATTGGCAGGACCTGTTATCTGCTGAAAAAAAGGTTTCCAATCCCTGTAATTCAATATTTATGCGATCATTACAATGCAGTAATTCCCTGCGATGCTAAACCAAACTGTATGCATGTGGATTATGAGGTCTGCCAATCTGAATCCATGATTGTGTTCTCTATCACTTCCGTGCAGTGTTCAAACATTTTCCAATTTGCTGGAGTAGATCCAATTTCCTTCTTGACCTATAGACCAAGCACTCCAACTAAATATTATCAAAATGGCACTGTGCCATTGTGTTTTGTGGGGGAGGCATTCCATTTTCATAGTAAGATGAGTGGCATCAGTGCCACAAGGAGCATCATTTGTCTCATGGTACCAGAAACTACAAGGTCTGTCATTCATTCTGAAAGGCAAATGTCAATGCTGGGCATTATGAAAATATTGGTCACTTCAATCAGAGATTGTAAAACTTCTCTCCAGAGTGAGATGATTCTGTCTGCTGCCAATAAATGTGTTAATGTCCCTCCTCCCCCTTCACATTTCCCACAATTATCATTTGGAAAGTGTCCCATTTTGAACAGCCTGTATGGAGTTAAGTAGGTTCTGTGCAGATTTTTTTAGTTGAATGTCTTAATAGTGCAAAAAAATTATCACAAATGCATTCAGCTGCAAAATATTCAAAGTGAAGAAGGTGAGTTGAATGTCCATAATAAACAGATAAGCAGGAAAATAAAATGTGATCATTGCAATAATTTTAAATGGGGTCTGTGTTGACATTTAAATGGAAAGCTTCAAATGTTCTCTAATCCTATTCCAGAAAATACGTGTGAACTGGATATTGCTTTTCTGATAAGAAATATGAACAGAAATTCATGGTACTTCTACTGTTGAACCCAGTAGGTTACACCCACCACACTGCAGGAACATTACCTCCTATATCAGCCTTTCTAAAAACTCGCAGACAAAGCTTTCCAGAATGGACATAAACATAATGGACTCAAATCAGAATGACTTTTGTCATAGTCATAGAGTGATACAGCACACGAAACAGGCCCAACTTGCCTTTGCCAACCAAGATGCCCCATCTACACGTCCCCACCTGCCCATGTTTGCTCTTTCCTGTCCGTGTACCTGTCCAAATGTCTTTAAAGATCAGTGTGAAGGGACCAGGTTAGGTTGCTGTTGAAGTTGTAGACATCTCTGCAGCAGCTCTATTGAGAAGAACAGGGTTGGTGTTCACCCTTAGGTCAACAAGCAACTCTTTCAACTTGCTGACGTTACGGGTTAGGTTAATATCCTGACAGAATTACACAAGGTTCTCAGTCTCTTTTGTCATTGTTGTTGATCTGGTCGACAACGGTGGTATTACCGGCGAACTGAAAGATTGAATTGGCGTTGTACCTAGCCACAAAGTCATGGGTGTACAGGGAGTAGAGCAGGGAACTGAGCACAATGCTGATCAAGTGGTCTATCTGGGCTAGTCCCACTCACGGTGCCTGCATGTGTAAATATGCAAAAATAATTTCACTGTGCAGTTGCATATGTGGGAAATAAAGCACCTTTGAACCATTAAACCATTGCCTGCACCTGGCCCATATCCCTCCAAATCCTTCCCTCCATGTATCTGGCCAAGCGTCATTTAAATGTAATTATTCTATCTGCCTCTACCACTACCGCTAGCAGCTCCACCACATATCCACCACCCTCTGTGTGGAAAAGGTGTCCCCTCAGGGTCCTTTTAAATCTTTCTCCTCTCAACTTAAACTATGCCCTTTAGTTTTAAACTCCTACACCCTGGGGGAAAGACTGTGGCTATTCACTTTCTCTCTGCCCACATATACTCACACTGTTCATCCTTCACCCACAACACCCAACCACTGAACCAGGCACCACCCCTCCCTCCCGATCCTGCCCAACCTCTCCCAATAGCTCAGACCACCGAGTTATGACAACATCATCGTAAACTTCTGCACTTTTTCCAGCTTGATGGCATCGTTCCTATAGCAGTGTGACCAAAACTGAACACATTACTCCAAGTGCAGCCTCTCGATTTTCTTGAACAACTATAGCATAATATCCTGACTTCTGTGCTCAATCAATTCACCAACTGATGAAGGCCACTGTGTCAAAAGCCTTCATCACTGCCCTATCCATCTGTTGCTGCACTTTTAAGCAACTGTGTGCCTTCACTCCTAAATCACTCAGTGCTGCAACATTGTGCAGGTCCTGTCCTGGTTGGCTTCCCAAAATGCAACATCTTACACATCTGCATAAAACTCCATTGTCCATTTCTCAACGTCTTGTTCAGCTGACAATATGCTGCTGTAATTCTTGATAACCATCTTCATTGTCTGCGATACCGCCTACTTTAGTATCATCTGTAAACTTACTAATCTTGTCTTGTACATTCTAATATATAGTATGATTTGACTGGATAGCATGCACAACAAGCTTTTCACTTTTATCAAAACATTTATTCAATTATTAAAAATAATGTTTACAATACAATAAAACAAAACAGAGCCCACCACCATAATACAAGACAAACAAATATACTAAATAAACTACTATACTACTATATTTTACAATCCTTGTCAAGGATGCATTCAACCCCCGCGGTGCCCAGCGGTCCCGAAAATCCCCCAGCGCCTAGTCCCTCTTTAACACCACCCGGGCGCGGACATAACCCGGAAAAGGGGCAGGCAGCCGGCTCGGGCAGAGCGCTCTTCCGCTTGGTGCCGTGACTCGGGCCCAGGAGCAACCCAACCAGGACATCTTCGTCACTACCCTCTCCCCTACGCACAGGGTGTCGAAAGTTGAGGATGGTGGGTGAGAATGCAGCCAGAAGGCAAGGAGCAGCCCCTTTAGATAATGGAACAGAGGCTGCAGCCTCACACACTCCATATACACGTGGCACATGGACTCTTCCAGCCCGCAACAGTGGCAGGCGGCTGGCGAGTCTGTGAACCATGAAGGAAACAGGTTGCAGGTTCACTGTTTCTTGGTACGTGACAATAATACGTAGCGGGAGAGCTACTGCCTTACAGCACCAGAGACCCGGGTTTGATCCTGACTACTGGTGCTTTTCTGCACATAATTTGTATGTTCTCCCCATGACATGATCTCCCCATCTCCGAGATCATTGTTTTCCTCCCACACTCCAAAGACGTACAGGTTTGTAGGTTCATTGGCTTGGTTATAAATGTAAATGTAAAACTGGCCCTAGTGTGACGAAGATAGACACAAAAAACAGGAGTAACTCAGCGGGTCAGACAGTATCTCAGGAGAAAAAATTAGTTAAGACCAAAGTTGGATCCTTGAAGACTGAAAAAGGTGAATTTATTATGGAGAAAAAGGAAATAGCTGACGAGTTGAAAAGGTACTTTGGATCAGTCTTCACTAAGGAGGACACAATCTCCCTGATGTACTAGTGGCCAGAGGATATAGGGTGACGGAGGAACTGAAGGAAATTCACATTAGACAGGAAATAGTATTGGGTAGATAAATCCCCAGGGCCTGATGGTCTGCATCCCAGGGTACTTAAGGAAGTGACTCTAGAAATGGTAGACACATTGGTGATCATTTTCTAATGTTCTACAGATTCAGGATCAGTTCCTGTGGATTGGAGGGTAGCTAATGTTATCCCACATTTTTAGAATGACTGGAGAGAGAAAACAGGAAATTATAGACCAGCTCGCCTGACATCGGTGGTAAGGAAGATGGTGGAGTCAATTATAAAAGATGAAATAGCGGCACATTTGGATAGCAGTAGCAGGATTGGTCCAAGTCAGCATGGATTTACGAAGGGGAAATCATGCTTGACTAATCTTCTGGGATTTTTTGAGGATGTAACTAGGAAAATGGACAAGAGAGAGCCAATAGATGTAGTGTACCTGGACTTTCTGAAAGCATTTGATAAGGTCCCACATAGGAGATTAGTGGGCAAAATTAGAGCACATGCTATTGGGGGTAGAGTGCTGACATGGATAGAAAATTGGTTGGCAGACAGGATTAATGGGCCCCTTTCAGAAGGGCAGGCAGTGACTAGTGGGATACCGCAAGGCTCGGTGCTGGGATCGCAGCTATTTACAATATACATTAATGATTTAGATGAAAAAATTAAAAGTAACATTAGCAAATTTGCAGATGAGACAAAGTTGGGTGGCAGTGTGAACTGTGAAGAGGATGCTGTGAGGATGCAGGGTGACTTGGACAGGTTGGGTGAGTGGGCAGATGCATGGCAGATGCAGTTTAATGTGGATAAATGTGAGGTTATCCACTTTAGTGACAAAACAGGAACGCAGATTATTATGCAAATGGTGTCAAGTTGTGAAAAGGGGAAGTACAACGGGATCTGGGGGGTCCTTGTTCATCAGTCTATGAAAGTAAGCATGCAGGTACAGCAGGCAGTGAAGAAAGCAAATGGCATGTTAGCCTTCATAACAAGAGGAGTTGAGTATAGGAGCAAAGAGGTCCTCCTGCAGTTGTACAGGGCCCTAGTGAGACCACACCTGGAGTATTGTGTGCAGTTTTGGTCTCCCAATTTGAGGAAGGAAGTTCTTGCTATTGAGGGAGTGCAGCGTAGGTTCACCAGGTTAATTCCCGAGATGGTGGGACTGTCATAAACTGATAGAATGGAGCGGCTGGGCTTGTATACTCTGGAATTTAGAAGGATAAGGATGAGAGGGAATCTTATTGAAACATATTAGATTATTAAGGGTTTGGACATGCTAGAGGCAGGAAATATGTTCCTGATATTGGGGTAGTCCAGAACCAGGGGCCACATTTAAAGAATAAGGGGTAAGCCATTTAGAACGGAGATGAGGAAAAAAATTTTCACACAGCGAGTTGTGAGCGTGTGGAATTCTCTGCCTCGGAGGGCGGTGGAGGCAGGTTCTCTGGATACTTTCAAGAAAGAGCTAGACAGAGCTCTTAAAGATAGTGGTGTCAAGGGATATGGGAAGAAGGCAGGAACGAGGTACTGATTGTGGATGATCAGCCATGATCACATTGAATGGCGGTGCTGGCTCGAGGGGCTGAATGGCCTACTCCTGCACCTATTGTCTATTGTCTATAACCTGGTTATGGGATGGGCAGGACTGGCAGCTTAATGTTCCAGGGTACAGGAGCTTCAGGAGAGACGGGTGAGGGAAAAAGAGGAAGTGGGGTGAATTGTTGGTTAAGGAGGATGTTACAGCTGAGGTGACATTACGGACGGTCCGTCTAGTGAGGCTCAATGGGTGGAGCTGAGGAACAAGAAAGGGATGATCACCTTGTTGGGGGTGTACTACAGACCCCTGAATAATCAACGGGAATTAGAAGAAAAATGTGCCAGGAGATTGCAGACAGCTGCGGGTCAAATTATGTTGTTGTAGTAGGAGATTTTAACTTTCCCAATATAGACAGATAAAATCATAGCGTGAAGGATTTAGATGGGGTGCAATTCCTCAAAAGTGTTCAGGCGAGTTTTCTTAAGCAGTATGTGGAGGCCCCCACACGCGAGAGTGTAACGCTGGATCTAGTATTGGAAAATGAGAAGGGCAAGTTAATTAAGTGTTTGTGGAGGAGCCTTTTGGGACCAGTGACCATAGTTTGATTAGGTTTAAGATAATAATGGATAGGGACTGAGAGGGTCCACATGTTAAAATGCTCAACTGGGGTAAGGCCAACTTTGGGGGTATGTGGGAAGGTCTCAATGAAGTTGACTGGAGCAGGTTATTATAGGGGAAATGAACATTGGCGAAGTGGGATGTTTTTAAAAGTGTACTGAAGAAAGCTCAGGATGTATACATTCCTGTTAGAGTGAAGGGCAAAGCAGGCAAACGTAAGGAAGCTTGAATGATTAGAGAAATTGAGACATTACTTTTTTTTAAAAAGGATGCATGGGACAGGTATAGGCAACTGGGATCAAGTGTATCCCTGGAGGAGTTTTTGGGAACTAAGGAGTAAACTGAAAAGGGAAATCAGAAGGGCACAGAGGGGCCAGGAGATACTGTAGCTCTGGCAGGTAGCATTAAGGAAAATCCCCCAAAATGTTATAAATACATAAGGGGGAAAAGGGTGACTAGAGAGAGGGTGAGACCTCTCAGGAATCAAAATGGTCACATCTGTGTGGAGCCACAGGAGATGGGCAAGGTCCTAAATGAGTATTTTTCCTCTGTATTTACCGAGGAGAAGACAGTAGGATGGAGGAAATTGGAGCAGTCACTGGAAGTGTCTTGAGAGCAGTCAGGGTTACTGTCGAAGAAGTACTGAAGGTACTGTCATGTTTGCAGGTAGATAAATCTCCATGGCCTGATCAGATATACCCGAGGACATTGCGGGAAACTAGAGAGGAAATTGCAGGAGCTTTGGATGAAATTTACGAGTCACCCTTAAATACAGGAGAGGTGCCAGAAGACTGGAGGGTGACAATTGTTGTGCCTCTTTTCACGAAGGGCTGCAGGGAAAATGCTGGGAACAATAGGCCGGTGAGCTTAACACTGTAGTTGGTAAGTTACTGGAGAGTATTCCGAGGGATATGATATACAGGCCTTTGGATGGGCAAGGGCTGATTAGGGATAGTCAGCATGGTTTTGTACGTGGGAGGTTGTGTCTCACAAATCTGATTGATTTTTCTGAAGACGTGACCAAAAAGGTTGATGAAGGCAGAGCTGTAGATGTTGTATACATGGATTTCAGAAAGGCATTGCACAAAGTTCCGCATGGTCAGCTGCTCTGCAAGGTTAGATCGCATGGGATCCAAGGAGAGATAGCCGAATGGATAGCAAATTGGCTCCATGGAAGGAAGCAGAGGGTGATGGTGGAAGGTTGCTTCTCAGACTGGAGGCCTGTGACTAGTGGTGTGCCTCAGGGTTCGGTGCTGGGCCCATTACTGTTTGCCAACTACATCAATAATTTGGATGAGAACATACAGGGCAAGATTAGCAAGTTTGCTGATGATACAACATTTAGTGGTTTTGCAAATAATGAAGATGATTTTGAACGATTGCAGCAGGACCTGGATCGATTGGCCAGGTGGGCGGAGGAATGGTTGATGGAATTTAATACAGAGAAGTGTGAGGTGTTGCATTTTGTGCATGTTGAACAAGGGCAGGACCTACACAGTAAATGGTAGGCCTCTAAGTAGTGTTGTAAAGCACAGGGATCTAGGAGTACAGGTGCATGGTTCCTTGAAGGTCGAGTCACAGGTAGATAAGGTGGTCAAAAAGGCTTTTGGCATTTTGGCCTTCATCAGTCAGAGTATAGAGTATAGAAGTTGGGAGATCATGTTGCAGTTGTATAAGGCGTTGTGTTCAGTTCTGGGCACCATGTTATAGGAAAGATATTGTCAAGCTTGAAAGGGTTCAGAAAAGATTTATGAGAATGTTGCCAGGACTAGAGGGTGTGAGCTATAGAGAGAGGTTGAGTAGGCTGAGTTTGATGGAGCGCAGGAGGAAGACCTTGTAGAGGTGTACAAAATCATGAGAGGAATAGATCGGGTAGATGCACAGAGTCTTTTGCCCAGAGTAGGGGAATCGAAGGACCAGAGGACATAGGTTCAAGGGGAAAAGATTTAATAGGAATCCAAAGGGTAACTTTTTCACACAAAGGGTGGTGGGTGTATGGAACAACCTGCCAGAGCAGGTAGCTAAGGCTGAGATATCCCATCGTTTAAAAAAAGTTAGACAGGTGCATGAATAGGACAGGTTTGGAGGGATATTGACCAAGCGCAGGCAAGTGGAACAAGGTAGCTGGGACATTGTTGGCCGGTGTGGGCGAGTTGGGCCGAAGGGCCTGTTTCTACACTGTATCACTTTATGACTCTCTATGACTATTTCATACCACATATAATATTAGTCTGCAGATGTTATGATTTTAAAGTGGAATAGTAGGACATGTCTAAACACATCACCAAATCGCATTCTCTTTCCTCCATTCAGAGTTTATTGAGGACTTAGTTTAAATTAATTTCTTCTGGATTCCTGTGAAAATATTGTTTGTATTCCAAAAGTATAGATGCAGCAAAGAACACCACTGGCAGACCAAACACCGATGATAATTTTCTAATGAAGGCTTATGATAACCTTCCATTTTGGAGAGAACATTGGGTGTACGTGTCCCCAGTCTCTTGTGAGTGGTAATTTGCTGAAAAATAAACAGTCTTACAAAGTCAAAGTAACATTATGCCACGACTGTGTGGTAAACAATCCCAGAGAGATGTTCTGAGTGCATAGTGAAATTAAAGCACAGCCACTAGTCATGGTAATTAGATTATAGTTAGAAAACATTTCTGTTTCAGTTCTTTGGTGTGGTACTGCAAAACAAAAACTCCTTTCTGCAGACTGTATCATACGTATAGAAGCAGTAAAATCTGTGTTAAGTATGTAAGCTCATTATATAAATTCTCAAAATCTCAAGTTAAGAGCCTGTTGCTTCCAACCTTGGCATTTATCTGCTCTGTTCTGCTTTTTATTTCCCCATCCACTCTTCCAACATGGATATTATTGTTTAAATATTTCTCCTGTATGCGGTCAGAAGAGCACGTTGTCTGGCTTGACAGCTGTTCCTGTTGCTTGTACAGAAGATCAAGTGTGGCATTTGGCTTGTCTCATGAGGACCAACAGTAAGGGCTAAATATTGTTTGAAATTTTGTACTGCTACTTCATTTAATTGGTTTTAGTAATATGATGCTATAGATATTTTCTCATATTTATGCACAGTGGGGTGTATTATACATACAGTGCCCTCCATAATGTTTGGGACAAAGACCCATCATTTATTTATTTGCCTCTGTACTCCACAATTTGAGATTTGTAAAGAGTAGGAGTAAACTGGTCCTTTTCAGAATGGCAGGCAGTGACTAGTGGGGTACCGCAAGGCTCAGTGCTGGGACCCCAGCTATTTACAATATATATTAATGATTTGGACGAGGGAATTGAATGCAACATCTCCAAGTTTGCGGATGACACGAAGCTGGGGGGCAGTGTTAGCTGTGAGGAGGATGCTAGGAGGCTGCAAGATGACTTGGATAGGCTGGGTGAGTGGGCAAATGCATGGCAGATGCAGTATAATGTGGATAAATGTGAGGTTATCCACTTTGGTGGCAAGAACAGGAAAGTAGACTATTATCTGAATGGTGGCTGATTAGGAAAAGGGGAGATGCAACGAGACCTGGGTGTCACGGTACACCAGTCATTGAAAGGTGCAGCAGGCAGTGAAGAAAGCGAATGGTATGTTAGCATTCATAGCAAAAGGATTTGAGTATAGGAGCAGGGAGGTTCTACTGCAGTTGTACAGGGTCTTGGTGAGACCACACCTGGAGTATTGCGTACAGTTTTGGTCTCCTAATCTGAGGAAGGACATTCTTGCCATCCGTGGGAGTACAGAGAAGGTTCACCAGACTGATTCCTGGGATGTCAGGACTTTCATATGAAGAAAGACTGGATAGACTCGGCTTGTACTCGCTAGAATTCAGAAGATTGAGGGGGGATATTATAGAAACATAAAATTCTTAAGGGGTTGGACAGGCTAGATGCAGGAAGATTATTCCTGATGTCGGGGAAGGGGTCACAGTTTAAGGATAAAGGGGAAATCTATTAGGACTGAGATGAGAAAAACATTTTTTGCACAGAGAGTGGTGAATCTCTGGAATTCTCTGCCACAGAAAGTAGTTGAGGCCAGTTCATTGGCTATACTTAGGGAGTTAGATGTGGCCCTTGTGGCTAAAGGGATCAGGGGGTATGGAGAGAAAGCAGGTACAGGATACTGAGTTGGACGATCAGCCATGATCATATTGAATGGTTGTGCAAGCTCGAAGGGCCGAATGGCCTACTCCTGCACCTATTTTCTATGTTTCTATGTAATAGAAAAATCACATGTGGTTAAAGTGCACTTTGTCAGATTTTAATAAAGTCAATTTTTATACATTTTTGTTTCACCATATCAAAATTACAGCAGTGTTTATCTATAGACCTCCATTTCAGGGCACCATAATGTTTGGGACACAGCAATGTCATGTAAATTAAAGTAGTCATGTTCAGTATTTTGTTGCATATCCTTTGCATGTAATGACTGCTTGAATTCTGCGATTCATGGACATCACCAGTTGCTGAGTGCCTTCTCTGGTGATGCTATGCCAGGCCTGGGCATAGGCTTGCAGCCATCTTTAGCTGATACTTGTTTTCGGGGCTAGTCCCCTTCAGTTTTCTCTTCAGCATATAAAAGGCATGTTTCGAGGTACGAAGGTAAGCTAGCCAAGAATATGAAGCAGGATAGTAAAAGCTTGTTTAGGTATGTGAAGAGGAAAAACTTAGTCAAGACCAAAGATGGACCCTTGAAGACCGAAAAAGGTGAATTTATTATGGGGAACAAGGAAATGGCAGATGAGTTGAACAGGTACTTTGGATCTGTCTTCATAAGGTGGACACAAACAATCTTCCTGATATAGTAGTGGCCAGAGGATCTGGGGTGACGGAGGAACTGAAGGAAATCCACATTAGGCAGGGAATGGTGTTGGATAGACTGATGGGACTGAAGGCTGATAAATCCCCAGGGCCTGATGGTCTGCATCCCAGGGTACTTAAGGAAATGGCTCTAGAAATCGTGGATGCGTTGGTGATAATTTTCCAATGTTCTATAGACTCAGGATCAGTTCCTGTGGATTGGAGGGTAGCTAATGTTATCTCACTTTTTTAGAAAGGCGGGAGAGAGAAAACAGGGAATTATAGACCAGTTAGACAGAGATCGGTGGTGGGGAAGATGCTGGAGTCAATTATAAAAGATGTGATAGCTGAACATTTGGACAGCAGTAACAGGATTGGTCCGAGTCAGCATGGATTTACGAAGGGGAAATCATGCTTGACTAATCTTCTGGAATTTTTTGAAGATGTAACTAGGATAATGGACAAGGGAGAGCCAGTGGATGTACTGTAGTGTACCTGGACTTTCAGAAAGCATTTGATAAGGTCCCACGTAGGAGATTAGTGGGCAAAATTAGGGCACATGGTATTGGAGGTCGAGTGCTGACATGGATAGAGAAGTAGTTGGCAGACAGGAAACAAAGAGTAGGGATTAATGGGTCCCTTTCACAATGGCAGGCAGTGACTAGTGGGCTATCGCAAGGCTCGGTGCTGGGACCGCAGCTATTTACAATATACATCAATGATTTGGATGAAGGGATTCAAAGTAACATTAGCAAATTTGCAGATGACACAAAGCTGGGAGGCAGTGTGAACTGTGAGGAGGATGCTATGAGAATGCAGGGTGACTTGGACAGGTTGGGGGAGTGGGCAGATGCATGGCTCCCTGACATGTTCCTGATGTTGGGGGAGTCCAAAACCAGGGGCCATAGTTTAAGAATAAGGAGTAAGCCATTTAGCACGGAGACGAGGAAACACTTTTTCTCACAAAGAGTGGTGAGTCTGTGGAATTCTCTGCCTCAGAGGACGGTGGAGGCAGGTTCTCTGGATGCTTTTAAGAGAGAACTAGATAGGGCTCTTAAAAATAGCGGAGTCAGAGGATATGGTGAGGTCAGGAACGGGGTACTGATTGGGGATGATCAGCCATGATCACATTGAATGGCGGTGCTGGCTCGAAGGGCCAAATGGCCTACTCCTGCACCTATTGTCTATTAATTGGGTTCAGATCAGGTGATTGACAGCCACTCAAGAATTGACCATTTTATAGCTTTGAGAAACTCCTTTGTTGCTTTAGCAGTATGTTTGCGTTCATTGTCTTGTTGTAGAATGAATCGCCGGGCAATGAGTTTTGAGGCATGTGTTTGAACTTGAGCAGATAGGATGTGTCTATACACTTCAGAATTCATTATGCTACTACCATCAGCAGTTGTATCATCAATGAAGATAAGTGAGCCAGTACCTTCAGCAGCCATACATGCCCAGGCCATAACACCCCCACCATCATGTTTCTCAGATGAGGTGGTATGCTTTGGATCTTGGGTAGTTCCTTCTCTCCTCCATACTTTGCTCTTGCCATCACTCTGATAAAGTTAATCTTCGTCTCATCTGTCCACAAGACCCTTTTCCAGAACTGTGGTTGCCCTTTTGTGCTTCTTGGCAAACTGTAACCTGGCCATCCTATTTTTGCAGCTAACCAGTGGTTTGCATCTTGCATTGTAGCCTCTGTATTTCTGTTCATTAAGTCTTCTGTGGACAGTGATCATTGACAAATCCACACCTGACTCCTGAAGAGTGTTTCTGATCTGTCGGCCAGGTATTTGGGGATTTTTCTTTACTATGGAGAGAATTCTTCTGTCATCAGCCTTGGAGGTCTTCCTTGGCCTGCCAGTCCCTTTGCGATTAGTAAGTTCACAAGTGCTCTCTTTCTTCTTAATGATGTTCCAAACAGTTGATTTTGGTAAGTCTAAGGTTTGCCTGATGTCTCTAACAGTTTTATTCTTGTTTATCAGTCTCATAATAGGTTCTTTGACTTTCATTGGCACCACTTTGGTCCTCATGTTGATAAAAAGCAATAAAAGTTTCCAATATTGATGGAAAGACTGGAGGAAAGACTAGGTGCTGAGAGCTCTCTTATACCTGCATGAAGGAGGCAATTAAACACACCTGAGCAATTACAAACACCTGTGAAGCCATGTGTCCTAAACATTATGGTGCCCTGAAATGGGGGGACTGTGTATAAACACAGCTGTAATTTCTACATGGTGAAACCAAAATGTATAAAAATGCCCTTTAATAATATCTGACAATGTGCACTTTAACCACATGTGATTTTTTTTCTATTACAAATCTCAAATTGTGGAGTACAGAGGCAAATAAATAAATGATGGGTCTTTGTCCCAAACATAATGGAGGGCACTGTAAAACCTCTATGCAGCTCATAGTGTAAATCAAGAGCAAGGGACAAGCGCAGCAAAAACATGGGAACACCATCACATGAAAGTTGCTGTTCAAACCACACACCATCCTGACTTAGAAATGGATTGCCATTCCTTCACCGTTGCTGGGTAAAAACCCTGGAACTCTCTTCATAACAGCATTATGGGTACAGCCATACATCAGAGACTACAGCGGTTCAAATGGCAGCTCACCGCCACCTTCTCGAGGGCAACTTGGAGTAGTTAACTAAACATTGGCTCAGCCTGTGAAGCCCACGTTCCTTGAATGAAAAAAGATGATCTCATAATGAGAATTATAATCAAAATAAGCGATGTTTCTGATATGCAGAGGATGTGTGAACAATGATAAAATAGCAGAGAAGGAGAGAAGCTTAAAAATTCTGGCAATGGGAGAAGGTTCCCATGACCTTGGGGTGTAGTGAAATCAAGAATTGGCAGAGTTCAGGAATGTAGACAAGGCCACAGAAGGCACCAGTCGAGAATTCCATCATAAACCGCATACAACTTTCTATACCTTCAGAAGCATTGGATTACTTATCTGCACCTCAACCATTCCTAATCCACAGAATCCACACAGACTTCCTTTGTTGTATGCATTTTCTAGGATTCTTTCCCCAAATAGCAGCTCCCAACGCAGCATGAAATAAAATGCTCATGACAAAGTGTTGGAACCAGACTCCAACTAGCTATCCAGCTTCCAAATTGATCTGGGAGTCAACGCCTGATTCTGACACTGCTACTTATACATCTCATTTATTCCTGTCCAGCATGTCAATTGGCACTCTTCCGGTCTGACATTTTGATGCTTTTGATAGTTGTAGAGTACATGGAGATTAGAACAGTGCAGCACAAAAACAGGTCCTTCAGCCTACAATGCCTCTGCCGACATGATGTCAAGACAATGGGCGGCATGGTGGCGCAGCGGTAGAGTTGCTGCCTTACAGTGCCAGAGACCCGGATTCGATCCTGACCATGGGCGCTGTCTGTACGGAGTTTGTATGTTCTCCCCGTGGCCTGCGTGGGCTTTCTCCGGGAGCTCCAGTTTCCTCCAACACTACAAAGATGTGCAGGATTGTAAGCTAATTGGCTTGGTGAAATTGTCCCTAGGGTGTGTAGGATAGTGTTAGTGTATGGGGGATTGCTGGTCGGCACTGACACGGTGGGCTGAAAGGCCTGTTTCCATTCTGTATCTGTAAACTAAACTAAAATATCACTTATCTACCTGCACATAACCCATATTCCACCATTCCCTGCATATCCACATGCCTGTCCGTAAATATTTTAAATGCCACTCACGTATCTGGTTCAACCACCAATCCAGGCAGCGCATTCCCTCCACAAATGCTGCCTGGCCCACTGAGTTCCTCCAGCACTTTGTTTTTTCCTCAAATGCTAATTTAAGGTAATTAGGAAAAGAAGCAGAGGTGGCATAAGAAACACAATTATCCAGTGAAATGATATGAATTAAACTGCACAAATCACTGATAGCTTAAAAAGAGGAATCGGGAATAGAGTCATAGAGTCATAGAGTGATAGTGTGGAAACAGGCCCTTCAACCCAACTTGTCCAAATCGGCTAACATGTCCAAGCTACACTTGTGTCACCTACCCGCAATTGGTCCATATCCCTCCAAACCTGTCCTATCCATGTACCTGTCTAACTGTTTCTTAAATATTGGGATAGTCCCAGCCTCAACTACCTCCTCTGGCAGCTTGTTCCATACACCCACCACCCTTTGTGTGAAAAGGTTACCCCTCAGATTCCTATTAAATAGTTTCCCCTTCACCTTAAACCTTTCTCCTCTGGTCCTCAATTCGCCTACCCTGGGCAAGAGACTCTGCATCTACTCGATCTATTCCTCTCATGATCTTATGCACTTCTATAAGATGACCCCTCATTCTCCTGCATTACTTGGAATAGAGTCCCAGCCTACTCAACCTTTCCCAGGAGCTCACTTCCTCTAGTCCTGGCAACATTATCGTAAATCTTCTCTGCACCCTTTCCAGCTTGACGACATCTTTCCTATAACATGGTGCCCAGAACTGAACACAATACTCTAAATGCAGCCTCGCCAACGTCTTATACAACTGCATTTCAGGCACTCATAGAAACATAAAAATTAGGTGCAGGAGTAGGCCATTCGGCCCTTCGAGCCTGCATCGCCATTCAATATGATCATGGCTGATCATCCAACTCAGTATCCTGTACCTGCCTTCTCTCCATACCCCCTGATCCCTTTAGCCACAAGGGCCACATCTAACTCCCTCTTAAATATAGCCAATGAACTGGCCTTAACTACCTTCTGTGGCAGAGAATTCCAGAGATTCACCACTCTCTGTGTGAAAAATGTTTTTCTCATCTCGGTCTTAAAAGATTTCCCCCTTATCCTTAAACTGTGACCCCTTGTTCTGGACTTCCTTATCCTTAAACTGTGACCCCTTGTTCCGGACATGCAAACACTCACTATCCTTCGTCTAAAAAAACTTGCCACGCACATCTTCTTTAAACTTTGCCCCTCTCACCTTAAAACTATGCCCTCTAGTATTTGATTTTTTCTATCCTCGGAAGAAGATTCTGACTGCTTACCCTATCTAGGCTTCTCATAAATTTCCGGGAAATTACCAATAGTGTCAATTTTTAGGCATGAAGATGGTTTTTTGAATTTGGATAATTGGTTAATATTACATATTCATAGCTCAATTACTTTGAGCTCAAGATTACAGTACTCTTTGTCCATAATGCTGCCATTAAACCAATGGTGCATATACAGATACATTGAATGTTGAATTCCTAGATGCACTGAAAGTGCTCTGCGTACCCCCAAAGTTGAGGGAGAACAGGGATAGGAGTATCCGGACTGTACTTGAGGTTCTCTTGGCTTCTTGTACTTCAATGAGAAGCAACCTACAATGTGAATACAACCCTGCACATCTTTGGAAACTGGAGCACCCAGTGGAAACCCATGAAGTTACAGGGAGAACATGCAAACAAAAAGCAACAGAGGTCAGGATTGGTCTGAAGAAGGGTTTCGGCCCGAAACGTCACCTATTTCCTTCGCTCCATAGATGCTGCTGCACCCGCTGAGTTTCTCCAGCATTTTTGTGTACCTTCGATTTTCCAGCATCTGCAGTTCCTTCTTGAACACAGAGGTCAGGATTGAATCGATTTAGTTTAGTTTGATTTATTATTGTCACATGTACCGAGATGCAATGAAAAGTTTTTATTTGCATGCTATCCAGTCAAATAAAGACTATACGTGAATACATTCAAGCCATCCAAACGGTCTAAAGATAAAGGTAAAGATAATGGATCAGTGTGTCAGATCTGGGTGTTTGGGTCAGTGGGGCTATCAGCTCTGCTGCTCAGCTGCTCTGCTCTCTCCTGTGAGAGAGATCTGCCAGCTTTACCATCTGGCTTATATGTGACTCCAGACCCACTAATGTGATTGCATTTTAACTGCTTCCTTAGTTCAGGAACAATTATGAATGAAAGACAAATAAATAAGGGTACTACTTCATGAATAGGCTGGAAAAATTGACAATTGTCCTGTAACTTCTTTTGCCCATATTCAATTATTATAAAGTACACAAAAATGCTGGAGAAACTCAGCAGGTGCAGCAGCATCTATGGAGCGAAGGACACAGGCAACGTTTCGGGCCGAAACCCTTCTTCAGACTGATGGGGGAATAATTATTATAGATAAAGCAGATTTGATATCAGGCCTCCCCGATTCAGTTGAGGGTTGCACTGGGCAAGCGACTGCCAATGTCCTACCTTTATTTGGATTTCCTCATCTAACTGATGACAAGCTGTAGAGTTCATTCAGCGGGTGGAAACATTGATGTGGTCTTCCTCTTAAAGCCATTCTTAAAATGCAATGCTGTATCCAAAGCTGATTTATATAAATCCAAGCACACTCACTCTTGTCCACACCCTTTAACTTTAGGTACTTGTCTCACTGGCCGTAACATCAGCTTAACATTGGAAGCAGCACAGTATGATTTGGTGAGCAGTTTGCTTGTTTTAAATTGCTTATCTATTATGTTCCTTAAGGCAGGTGAAAATTGATCTTGATATATATGTAATGTCTACCTCTTTCTAAAGCAGCATTTTATGTTTGTGGACAATCTTTTTAAATCTGTTATTTACCAATTTGATCAAAACACAAAATGCTGGAGGGCCAAGCTGCACCGGGGGAGGGAATGGACAAGCAATGTTTTGAAAATGGATATGTAAACTAACCATAATTAGTTATAGTCACCTGTATCCATTGTTACCTGAACAGTCATCAGAGCAAAGCTGATGGCCTTGTGGATAACAGTTCATTAACAGTATGTGGATAGGGGTCTGTGAGTGATGATAACCCAAGACACCTTCTTCAGTCCATTCCCTCCCCAGATGGCTCCTGACCTACAAGTCCTCCAGCATTTTTTGTTTTGTTCAGCATTCCAGCATCTCCAGTCTTTTATGTCTTCATTTAACAATTTCAAGTCATTCTCAGTGAGATAACAACACTCGGACTTAATTTAGATGCCAATTTAGGTGTCACTGTTAAAGTATGAAGTTCAGCAGAAAATTAAGCCGTGTGAGGAAAAGATAAATTTAAGAAATGTTAAAATATATCTTGTACAGTTTGGTAGAATTATAAAACATTGTGATATAAATTGCATGTATTTAATTTGTACACTGATAATTAACGTTAATTTACAAAGGATGATAATGCCAACAGTATAGTCAGATTCACCCATATAAAACCTCCATGGCATGATAGCACAGCTACACATGCCCCAATAATAAGCATTATCAGAATTCCTGACATGACTACAGAATACAAGACTATGAATGCTGAAGTATACAATGCAAAACTACATCTGTTTTGAAGCAAGTACTGACAAACTATGTCACCCACGATGACAAGCCCTGGAAATCAGTCAGTTATTTAGGTCGTCAATCATCTTTGGAAAACTATATATACAGTGCAACAATTTACCGGATTTCACAACAGTTGGTTACAGTGATGACAGGCTGAAGTGTAATGTAAAATATCTCATGTAAATTTCACAAATTTCTTGTGGTTGTTAAACGCCATACTTGTTACTTTGAGTTTGTTGGTTTTAACTGGGGAGATGTTTATACAATCACAATCTCTTTTTGAAATATGCCAACAATTTTGCTGACTTATATGTGGTTGAATTCTCATCTGCATTCAGGTCAGTCTAATATCAGGTCAGGAAACTCAGCTGCTCCAAAACCAATTCCATTGTACATAGATTTCCATGATATTTATAAAATAGTGCAATGAAGTGTTTGCTCATTTGGTGCCCAGCAAAATGTACTGTTCTTTCGGCAGAAATTAGTTCTTGAGCATTCTTATGCTTAGCAGTTGTTACTTTTTCATGTCATTTCTAATGAGAAAAGTCATCCAGGCCTAAAACATATTTTAGATAAAATGGCGTGCCTGAAGTTTTGGATTTCCTTGTGCTAAAACATTAAATTACCTAAATGTCTGTATTAATTAATATAAATAAAAAACAAAGTGAGAATTTACTGCTACATCATTCAATTCATCAGTTAATCCAAATTAAGTTGACTTTGAATTAAGGAGTAAATTATACAAGTGCTACAGACAATTTAAACAATATTTGCTGCATGAAGAAAGCTAATTATAATTCTACAACTTGATAAACTAGTTCAACCTAAGACTATTTGAATATATTTGGCAAAATATGCGCCACAAAACATCCCATTTGTATCTTTGACTGATCTGGAATTGTTAAGCGGCAGGTTTAGAAGCAACGTGATTGCTAAACTACCCAAAGATACTGCACGTGTGAGTTATGTGCAAAATCCCAGATATATAAAGGTTAGGGAGAAAAAACACAATTGCTGGAGAAACTCAGCGGGTTAACCAGCATACAATGCCCTCCATAATGTTTTGGACAAAGACCCATCATTTATTTATTTGCCTCTGTACTCCACAATTTGAGATTTGTAATAGAAAATATCACATGTGGTTAAAGTGCACATTGTCAGATGTTATTAAAGGCCATTCTTATACATTTTAGTTTCACCATGTAGAAATTGCAGCTGAATTTATACATAGTCCCCCCATTTCAGGGCACCATAATGTTTGGGACATATGGCTTCACAGGCATTTGTAATTGCTCAGGTGTGTTTAATTGCCTCCTTAATGCAGGTATAAGAGAGCTCTCAGCACCTAGTCTTTCCTCCAGTCTTTCCATTACCTTTGGAAACTTGTATTGCTGTTTATCAACATGAGGACCAAAGTTGTGGCAATGAAAGTCAAAGAAGCATTATGAGACTGATAAACAAGTATAGAACTGTTAGAGACATCAGCCAAACCTTAGCCTTACCAAAATCAACTGTTTGGAACATCATTAAGAAGAAAGAGAACACTAATGAGCTTACTAATCGCAAAGGGACTGGCAGGCCAAGGAAGACCTCCGCAGCTGATGACAGATGAATTCTCTCTATAATAAAGAAAAATCCCCAAACACCTGTACGACAGATCAGAAACACTCTTCAGGTGTGGATTTGTCAATGACCACTGTGCGCAGAAGACTTCATGGACGGAAATACAGAGGCTACACTACAAGATGTAAACCACTGGTTAGCCGCAAAAATAGGATTGCCAGGTATAGAAGTACTTAAAAGTTCTGGAAAAAAGGTCTTGTGGACAGATGAGACGAAGATTAACATATCAGAGTGATGGCAAGAGCAAAGTATGAAGGAGAGAATGAACTGCCCAAGATTCAAAGCATACCACCTCATCTGTGAAACACGATGGTGGGGGTGTTATGGCCTGGGCATGTATGGCTGCTGAAGGTACTGGCTCACTTACCTTCATTGATGATACAACTGCTTATGGTAGTAGCATAATTAATTCTGAAGTGTATAGACACATCCTATCTGCTCAAGTTCAAACAAGTGCCTCAAAACGCATTGGCCGGCAGTTCATGCTACAGCAAGACAATGTTCAACACATAATCCTCCGCCATTTCCGCCACCTCCAACGTGACCCCACCACTCGCCACATCTTCCCATCTCCCCCCATGTCTGCCTTCCGCAAAGACCGCTCCCTCCGCAACTCCCTCGTCAATTCTTCACTTCCCTCCCGCACCACCCCCTCCCCGGGCACTTTCCGTTGCAACCGCAAGAAATGCAACACCTGTCCCTTCACCTCCCCCCTCGACTCCATTCAAGGTCCCAAGCAGTCGTTCCAGGTGCGACAAAGGTTCACCTGTATCTCCTCCAACCTCATCTACTGCATCCGCTGCTCTAGATGTCAGCTGATTTACATCGGTGAGACCAAGCGTAGGTTGGGCGACCGTTTCGCCGAACACCTCCGCTCAGTCCGCAATAACCTACCTGATCTCCCGGTGGCTCAGCACTTCAACTCCCCCTCCCATTCCCAATCCGACCTCTCTGTCCTGGGTCTCCTCCATTGCCAGAGTGAGCACCAGCGGAAATTGGAGGAACAGCACCTCATATTCCGTCTGGGGTCCTTGCGTCCCCTTGGCATCAACATTGAATTCTCCCAATTTGGCTAGCCCGTGCTGTCCCCTCCCCCCCTCCCCTCCCCTTCCTTCACCCTCTAGCTGTCTCCTCCCATCCGCCCGCCCTCGGGCTCCTCCTCCTCCTCCCTTTGTCCTTCTTTCTTTCCCCACCCCCTATCAGTCTGAAGAAGGGTTTCGGCCCGAAACGTCGCCTATTTCCTTCGCTCCATAGATGCTGCTGCACCCGCTGAGTTCCCCCAGCAATTTTGTGTACCAATGATCCCAAACATACTGCTAAAGCAACAAAGGAGTTTTTCAAAGCTAAAAGATG